>NC_134403.1:196494812-197221062 GCF_038048845.1 Mixophyes fleayi
CGCTGCCTCCGTTACTACTTCAGAGTTCCTGATTGTCTCAACTCTCCTGTGTTTATCGTGTCAGCTCTCCGCTGCCTCCGTTACCACTACTACTGGATACCAGACCGCCTCAACTCTCCCGTGTTCATCATGTTTCCAGTTACACTTACTACTGCTTCCTGAGTATTGCTTCTTTGATTCTGGATTACCTGCCGTGCGCTGCACCAACCTGATTACCGCTTCCACCCTCCAGTGGTCTCTCCTCCTGCCGGCCTTCAGCCTTCAGGTATCCCTGCACGTCGCTCTGACAGCCTGCTCTCCTGAACCGCGGTATGCATACTTTCCATTGACTTTGCTTTTGTATTGCATATCCATCTGGACTGAGCTGTGTTCTTCTCCGGAGCCTCCTATCCACTGAAGCTACTGTTACCATTGACTTTGTTTTCTATTGCCTGGATTGCTATTGAGACTTTGTATACTTCAAGCAGCGCTGGTCAGTTATTGTTGTATTGTGGATATCATCGTGGGATCAAGTTCTGTGTGCCCCGTGTATACTCTGCTTTACATTCATCTCCTCGTGCCCCTCCTCACATATATATAGCAGTGGTACAACTTGCTGACGCAGACCACTGACTCCTGTTCCCTGTGACACCAGTTTCAAGTATCCTCTCACATAGCAGTGGTATAACTTGCTACACGCAGACCACTGACTTCCCCGTTACCTACCTTCACCTGGATTTCATTCCTTCACTATAGACAGCGGTACAACTTGCTATACGCAGACCGCTGACTCTCACTACCTCCTCGCTACCCCTGGACATTCCTCCTCACTATAGCAGTGGTACAACTTGCTATACGCAGACCACTGACTCTCCTCTCGTTTCCCTGTCCATCTGGATCCTCGTGTACATTCATCTACTCATTACCAGTTGCTGCTAGTCATTGACTTTCCTTGAGCATTCTCTCACCATCTGCTGTTTCTCCTGTTCCGTTGTCACCCTGCTACCAGAGAACCATAATACTAGCTATATTACTCTGGTAAGTCCATCATCTGGTGATATCCTGGGCAAAGACTCCTAGTGCCCGTGACACAGAGGCTGGCACCTCGCAACAGGAGACAGAGGCTGGCACCTCGCAACAGGAGACAGAGGCTGGCACCTCGCAACAGGAGACAGATGCTGGCACCTCGCAACAGGAGACAGAGGCTGGCACCTCGCAACAGGAGACAGAGGCTGGCACCTCGCAACAGGAGACAGAGGCTGGCACCTCGCAACAGGAGACAGAGGCTGGGACCTCGCAACAGGAGGGAGACAGAGGCTGGGACCTCGCAACAGGAGACAGAGGCTGGCACCTCGCAACAGGAGACAGATGCTGGTACCTCGCAACAGGAGACAGAGGCTGGTACCTCGCAACAGGAGACAGAGGCTGGCACCCGCAACAGGAGACAGAGGCTGGCACCTCGCAACAGGAGACAGAGGCTGGGACCTCGCAACAGGAGACAGAGGCTGGCACCTTGCAACAGGAGACAGAGGCTGGCACCTTGCAACAGGAGACAGAGGCTGAGACCTCGCAACAGGAGACAGAGGCTGGGACCTCGCAACAGGAGACAGAGGCTGGGACCTCACAACAGGTGACAGAGGGAGTTGGCGCCTCAGGACAGGCGGCTGGAGCTGGCAGATAGGGTCTCTTCCCTGAGAACAGAAATGGTGGAGCATAAACAAATTTGGAATGCAGAGAGGAAACAACAGGAGATGGTTCAGTAAGCTGACGTGGTCTACGGATAGGACAGTCCTGCAAGTAATGTGCATTGCTGGCACAGTAGAGACACAACTTGTTTGTTATTCTGCGTTGTCGCTCCTCTTCGGTCAGATGCGGGCGTGGACCACCTGTGAACTGGGAATTAGTTACCCCATAGTTCTTACTAAACAGCAAATTTGTAGAAGCACAATTAAAAGCTGCTGTTTGCACAGGTTCAGCAGCAGTAAAGGTTGATTGAGACAGACCAGCAGCTTCTGTATTAGGAGAGACATAATCAGACAGTCTCTTGAGAGGGTCCACAAGTAAAGCAGAAAATCTAGCAAGCTGAGAACGTAGCAAGATAATGTCCATCTGTAAAGTTTGTAGCAGGGGCAATTCCAAGATTGGTGAAACAGACATGTTGCAAAAACCAAATGAAAAGACAATTGCAGAAAAAGCTGTTTTTTCTTTTGGGCTGGTTATACTGTCACGGTTCAAATACAAATGCAGCTCAGGAGCCAGGAATGAAGTGAAAACACACAAAGTTTATTGCTGAATATACAGGAACATGCAGGAATAAATACCGGGTAGATGGCTGATGAAGGTAAGTGGTAATATGGAGAGATCCAGGCAGCATGAAACCATAAGCACAGCAGAGGAAAGGAACAACAGGATGGGACAACAATAACCAGCAATGTGTGCTGGGAGTGACAGGTATATATAAGGGAAATGAGAACACACCCAGGTGCATGAGATAATTGGAGAACGGGTTAACCTCTAATGCAAACATGAAAGGCACGATAGCAGCACCTCTGGTGATCAGAGGTACTGCTGCAAATACACACAAATAAAGTCAAATAGTCCAGGAGGCAGGAGCTGCCAGGCAAAGCAATATGCACTGCAAGGGGCTTGCAGGAAGATCCTGACAGGTGCAAAGCCAAATCCACTTTCTAGTCCACTGGAAGGGCTATTGCCCAAAGGAACGGTCTTGGGTGCCGCGGAAACATCTCCATGCTAACCAACTCATTAAGGACTTTTTAAAAAGTATTCTGGGAAACCTGGAGGTCGGAGTGCCTTGACCCCTCCTCAAGGGGGGTACTGTTACGAGCCGCGGCTCCCCGACAGGCCGCCGCGGTTTACTTCTGGTTGTCCCAGGCGGCCCGGACGTCTCCATGATGACCAGGACGTCACTTCGGCCCTCCGCTCTGTCTCTTCTGCCGCAGCGCCCGGCCAGCTGTCCTACAGCCGGGCGCATGCGCACAGAAGAACTGAAAGCTTCTTTTTCATATCAGCGGTCCTCTAGTAGTGTATATATACATTTATGTTCTTTATTCATACAGAGCTTGGAATTGCTAGTATGGCCTTTTTATTGGGTAGTGTTGTATTAGGGAGGAGTCTGCTGACACTCTGCTTCTATTGGTTCCCCTCACTACTTAAGGCAGTGAGGACAGAGCCTCACTGCCAGTTATAGCTCTCAGTGTAGCTAGACTCCCTGTTTCCTGCTCCGCTACTGTTTTGCTAGACCTGATTTTCCGTTTATGACCCCTGGCTTGCTTTTTGACCCCGTTGAATTGCCTGTGACCCCTGACCTTGGTTTGCTTTCTGGATGCGTTGCCCGCTGCTGGCCTCCGACCCTTGCCAGGATTCACGCTGCTGTCTGCTATTGCTCTCTGACCTCGGCCTGACTACTGGACTCCCTTTCTGCCTCCTATCTGGCCCTCGCCAGTGCTGTGGTGACATCATAAACTTTTATTACTTTGAGTTCAAGTCCTGGGGGCATCTAAGTACCTGCAAGCACATCCAGCTCTACGGGAAAGGCGGCATGCTATAGTTGAAGACCTCTACAGTCTGTTCTACAAGTTTATGGTACTCCCTGTCAGCCATAACAGTCGAGACCGGAAGTGGTCAAATTGAGGTGCATCCGTCACTCAAGGCCAGTGATTGGTAACCAAATGTAGGCCTCAGTTGCGGAGGGTACCAGATCGGAGAGCTGGGAGTATGCGTACGGTGTTGCGGTAGTAGCGTAGCTCAGTGGATAGACTCTCCCAGCGGCGAACCAGGTCCAGGAGGGGTACTGTAGAGGAAGATGGTCAGGCCACACACTTGGTCTCAAAACAGGTAGTTAATGGTAGGCAGATTTACGGGAGGGTGCTCCCGGTGTGCTGGATCCGTGGTACACGGAAGGGTGGGTATCAATGCCATTTTCAACCACACTCAGATTAATGGCCATTTGGGGCCCTGTTTATAGTCATCATTAGCCAGCATACACCAATGGCTGATGTATTTGCTAATCACACCTATACAAAGCAGTGTGCTGTAGTGCCACAAGTATGTACTTTAAATGGTGTTCCCATCTGGTAACATTAGGTATTGCCACATCAGAAAAAAATAATTATTGCCCCACTGGTAATGAAATAGCCACAATAACATGAATTATTTTTTTCCCCATACATATAATCATTAATAAAATTTGGCTCACTAATTTATTGCTTCTGGCGATTTTGAGACTATAAACGCGGCATTTCTGCAAATTGCAGCTTCAGACATATGGCAACTTGTGTTGCTAGAGTGGCAAATGTCAGGGCTGCAATTAGTAGTGATTTTTGGAATGGTAATTTTGAAAAACTCACTTACTGGCGATTATCTATCAACTCGTACTTTCATACACTGGCGAGTGTAAACTTACCCTAGAAAATCGCAGTAAAGGAAAAAAATCACAGCTTGATACATTTACCCCCAGGCATCCTACCGCAAGACTCCAACTGTACCAACTGTTGATTTAATTAGAGGGGTATGATCATCGTCATCTATTTATTTATATAGCGCCACTATTTCCGCAGCGCAGTACAGATATGTGACAAGCCCGGGCACCACAATGAGAATATTGGGCCAGCCCTGTCTGTCAGTCAGTGGGCCAATTGGATGACATCGGCCCACCCAGTTATTAAATACCACCCGGTGGCCGGATTCAGCATGGTTCTGGTGACCAAAGAAGGAGGGGGAGGCAGCCCATGTAAAGCATGGAAAAGCTGTGGGCCCTGTAACATCACAAAGTAGTGGAAGGGGTCCACAGTAGTGGAAGAATGGGAGTGTCTGAACTTGATATACAATCAGGAGGTGGGTTTTTGACTACTGACTGACCATTGTCCCAGCACATCCCAAACCAGACTTATGGCAGGGAAATAGCAGGTGGGCTATGGTTGAGGTCATATTCTACCTCCACACTTGTTACCACTTAGATTCTATCCACCACCAATGAAAATGGATTATGGTCATTGGGGATGTCCCAAGGAGGGGCCAAGGATCAGGGCATATAGTGGGTTGAAAAAAAGGGAAAGTGGGGAGGGGAGTGGTTGTTATTGTTGTTGGGAAATTTTGGAGAGAGAGCACTTGGACTGATGTTGCGTAGCCGTGCTCTATCAGGGCCGGAGGTTAACGTGTAAACCAGGAACCTGCTCAAACATATGGGTGCTGAACCTGTAGGACTGATTTGTCACCAGTCCATCAGGAGACACTCCCAGTTTCTTGGAAATTGGTGAGCCTACACCGGTAGGGAGACTGATACCCAGTGTCCCACCAAGCTGGTGGAGAGTTGGCCGAGCGACCGGGATCAGCAAGACACACTGACCCATCTATCAGATTAGAACCCCTGATTTGTCAACTGGGGACTTTATTGCAGGAGTTTGTGCCTGCTTGGGAGGGAGCTGAGATGTAACATGCTGGGGACTTGGTTGGGGGATTTTATTGAAACTGGTGAATTTACTGACAATTGGTTATATTTGATGGGGGAATATGTTTCTCCTTGTGGAGCACTGTTGCATTTACATTGTGTGTACACTTTGTTAAAATAAAGAGGTTATTATCTTTTTCTTGCTTATATATCTGTGTAATCCGTGAACTTAGAGGCCAAATACCTAGAGAACTACGGTTCCCAAGGTCCTCACATAAAATCATTGTTTTCTCTCTCTCCTTGGTATGCTTGTATAAACAATGGATATCTGACCATACCCATGCAAAACATTGGACTGATTTAACCAATGACATTTCAGTAGTGCTTATTAAGTGTAAGTTAATTGCTTATCTGACTTGACAGTGCCTTTCCTGACCAACGAATTCTTATGGAATTGTTTAGATGACAGATACATCACTGATTCTGACCATCTCCAGATGGTCATTGTGTGCAGCTGTACCTGGTCTTCAGAAAACCTGTACCTTTCATGTGATGCTGGGAGAACCCACCCCCCCCACACACACACACACACACACACACACACACTGTGTAAAATGGGCAGGTCTATTATGAATATGAATTACTGTGATCAGCAGAATCCTTCTGTAAAAGTAAGATGCCTCAAGGCTAACTTTAAATAAATTAAAATTTGTGAAGCTGCCCTCCTCCTAACTCCCCCAGTCGGTACCAACCTATTTGTGTCTCCCCCTTTCTTTTAGGATGTAAGCTCTCACAAGCAGGGCACTCTTTGCTTGTGTTCTCCTTCTAATATTACATCACCCTCTGTATCTCTTGGCCTGCTTCCCTAGCTCTGTTTTCTTAAGCTTAGGCCTACTTCTCACTGATTACTATCATCACTCTCACTCACTGTCTCGCAAATAATTTGATCTGCATTACCATGTTACCTGTATTTTGTATTCATTCAGTATGTCTGGTCTTTGTATTTTGGTCATGTATCTTGCTATTTGTTATGGATCACTGCTTTCTGCATATGTCATGAACAGTGCTGCGGACCCTTTGTGGCGCTTTATAAACAAATACCAATTGCTGTTCACTGTGTATTCAGTGGCTTTCTCTGCCTGACAGTATACTTTGGCCATGTCAGACGGCAACGGTTAACCCTCTGCTCATGATCTCCTGGTTAGTCTCCTGTTGTTCTACACCTTGAGCCAGGTGCAACAACAGGAGACTAACCAGGCTCAACTTCTCCAGTGCATCCAGGGAGTAGTATCCAGACTAGATTCCCTTCAGGGATCTTTGAATCCAGCACAGCCACCTCCTACAGCGGCCCCTCCTGTCACAGTTAGCACGAGTGCTACCACCACCAGAAACCTGCGCATTCCTGCTCCTGAGAAGTATGACGGCAACAGCAGGGGTTGTCGAGGCTTTTTGAACCAGTGTTCCATCCAGTTCGAACTCTCCCCGGAGAATTTTTCTGCTGAGAGAGCTAAGATGGCATACATCATTTCTTTCTTTTTCGGACAAGTTTTGGGCTGGGCTTCTCCCTATGGGAACGGGATGACGTTTCTTTCCACAACTCCTCTGTCTTTATTGAGAATTTTCATTGGGTATGCGATGAGCCTGGACATGTTTCTTCTGCCGCCTCTAGCCTTCTGATGCTATGACTGGGGTCCCTTTCAGCCAGACAGTATGCTGTCCAATTTTGGACTTTAGCATCTGAGCTAAAATGAAATAATGAGGTTTTGGTGGCTAACTTTTGGCAAGGACTTTCTGATCAAATCAAGAACATATTAGCATCCCGGATTCTTCCTTCCAATCTGGATGATCTCATTTCACTCAGTATCAAAGTGGATATCCGTCAGCAGGAACGCTCCCTGGAGAGGGATCAAAGTCGTTGCCTATCCTCTCACTTGGCTCCTCGTTTTCAGCCTCCCATTTCTTCTGCGGAGGAGCCCATGCAGATCGGTCACTCTCGTCTTTTCTGGGACGAACAAGATTGTCGCATTAAGAACCACCTTTGTCTTTACTATGGAGAGGCCGGTCATTTACTATCCGCCTGTACTAAGAGAAAACGCCACTTACTAGGCGAGAGGAGGGAGGTCGTCCTAGGATCCAGTTCTCACACTCCCCAATTGGATTGGCACCGTGTTCAAGTTACTTCTTGGGGGTCCTCCTGTTTCCACAGATGCCTTTCTAAGATTTTGATGTCTTTAGTAAATCTGCTTCTGAGACACTTCCTCCACACTGTTTTTGGGACTGTCACATTGAGCTTGTTCCTGGTAAAACCATTTCTAAAGGTAGGGTATACCCCTTATCATTACCAGAGACTAACACCATGTCCCAGTACATTTCCGAGAACCTCCAGTGGGGTTTTATTTGCAAATCTTCCTCTCCAGCAGGGGTTGGTTTTTCTTCGTCAAAAAAAAAGGACGGTTCTTTGAGACCTTGTATTGACTACCACTGCCTGAATGCCATAACCTTAAAGAATTGCTATCCTCTTCCCCTTATTCCAGAACTGTTGACCATATCCATGGTGCACGAGTTTTCACCAAATTGGACCTTAGAGGGGCTTACAATTTAGTACGCATTCGCAAAGGGAATGAGTGGAAGACAGTATTTAACACCCAGGATGGGCACTATGAGTACCTTGTAATGCCATCGGGCTCTGCAATGCCCCCGCAGTGTTTCAAGAGTTCATCAACGAGATTTTCAGAGACCTTCTCTACCAATCAGTCATTGTCTACCTTGAAGACATTCTGGTGTTTTCTCCCAATCTGTCTTCTCACTGCAATCATGTTAAGGTGGTCCTCCAGGCTCATTTTCTATTTTGCAAGTTGGAGAAATGTCTTTTTGAATGTTCACAAGTTCCTTTTCTCGGCTACCTCATTTTTTGAACAGGTCTTCAAATGGATCAGGTGAAGGTAGAATCCATTCTCAACTGGCCACAACCCTGCGGTCTTAAAGCTACCCAGTGGTTCATTGGGTTTTCTAACTATTATCATCAGTTCATCGACGGATTCTCCTCCCTCATCCTATTGCTGCGTTGACCCACAGAGGAACCTGTTGTAAGATTTGGCCTCAGGAAGCTGTATCGGCCCTTAAATCTCTTAAGGAGGCCTTTATTTCTGCACCGGTACTTAAGCAACCTAGCCATAAGAGACCTTTCTTTCTGGAGGTAAAGGCCTCTTCTGTTGGGACCGGAGCTATATTATCTCAAAAGACCTATTCCAGATCCTTCGAACCCTGTGGTTTTCTCTCTACCAAATTTTCTTCCTGTGGCCAGAACTATGGGATTGGCGATAAAGAGCTGCTGGCTATCACAAACACATTGGAGGAGTGTGGTTATCTCTTGGAGGGGGCTCAACAACCTGTGATGGTAATGACTGACCATAAAAACCTTACTTACCTGCAGGAGGCTCAGTGCCTTAATCTCCTCCAGGCCCATTGGTCTCTTTTCTTTTCCCGGTTCCAGTTAGTACTTACTTACCGCTTGGTTCCAAGAATATCAGAGCCGATGCATTATCCAGAGATTTCAACAATTCTGACTCCTCGGGTCCTCCTGATACCAAACCTATCCTCAGTACTCTTCAGGTAGTGGCCTTATCTCTTCCTCCTGGTCGCTTTTTCGTGAGTCCACATCTCCATTCCAAGCTGTTATGTTGGGCCCACGATTCAAAATTTGCTGGTCATTCGGGGTACAAGAACGGGGTACAGATATTACTGGTGGCCGTCTCTTGGCCCTGATGTCCGCAAATATGTTCAGGCCTGTAGCATTTGTCCCATCACAAGCTTTCCAGATGTAGTCCTTCTGGTCTTCTGCTTCCTCTTCCCGTTCCAGATTATCCCTGGACCAGCGTTACCATGGACTTCATTACTGAGCTCCCTCGAAGTTGGGCAGCACGGCGGCTAAGTGGTTAGCATTTCTACTTTACAGCACTGGGGTCATGAGTTCAATTCCCGACCGTGGCCTTATCTGTGAGGAGTTTGTATGCTCTCCCGTGCTTACGTGGGTTTCCTCTGGGTGCTCCGGTTTCCTCCCACACTCAAAAAACATTCTGGTAGGTTAATTGGCTGCTAACAAATTGACCCTAGTGTGTGTGTGTGTTAGGGATTTTAGACTGTAAGCCCCAATGGGGCAAGGACTGGTGTGAGTGAGTTCTCTGTATAAATAAATGATGATGATAGCTACAATACCATCTGGGTTGTCATAGATATATTTTTTAAAATGGTTCACTTCACAGCATGTAAAGGGCTACCTTCGGCTCCTGAACTTGCTCAACTCTTTCTGAAGAACATATTTTCGTCTCCATGGCTGTCCTCAAGAATTTATCTCTGATCAAGGAGTTCAATTTGCAGCTAAGTTTTGGAGAGCTTTTTGTAAAAATCTGGGTGTCAATTTCAAATTCTCCTCCGGATATCATCCCTAGACAAACGGTCAGACTTGAACGTGTTAATCAAGACCTGGAATGTTTTCTGCGATGCTTCGCCTCTGAACATCAATCCTCTTGTAGTGACCTTCTTTGGTGGGCAGAGTTCGCACACAATAATCAAGTACATTCCTCTACTGGATTTTCTCCGTTTTTCTCTGTCTATGGCAGACATCCGGTACCTCCTTCGTTACAAGAGATTTGTGTTTCATCTGTTCCTGCTGCAGACTCTCTCACACGCAATCTCCCCCAAATCTGGTCTCAGACTCGAATTAGACTTTTGGAGTTCTCTCTATGCTATAAAGATGCTGCTGATCGCCGTCGGAGGAATTTTCCTGTATTAAAGGTTGGAGATCGGGTATGGCTATCCACTCGCATACCTCAAACTCCGTGTTCCTTCGATGAATCTAGCACCACGCTTCATCGGTCCCTTTTCTATTTCACAAATCATTAACCCCGTCTTTTACAAATTCTCTCTACCTTCCTCTCTCAAGATCCATAACACTTTTTACATCTCATTATTGAAGCACGTGGTCCTCAACAATTTTTTTAAGGAGCCTGTCACACCACCTCCCATCAAGACTTCCCATGGAGATGAGTATGAGGTTGAGAGAATTTTGGAGGCCCAGTCTCTGTGTGGTAAAACTCAGTACCTTGTTCACTGGAGGGGCTATGGCCCAGAAAAGAGATCTTGGGTGGATGAAGCCGACCTCCATGCCCCTCGTCTCTTGCTGAGTTTCTGGACAAAGGCAATCCTTCTGTAATGGGGGGGAGAAAGAGGGAGTACTTTCAGGTGCCGTCCGCGCTGTTCCTCAACGAAATGGGGACGGTCACATGAGGTATCTGGCAGGGGGAGTCCTGTTGCTAGGCAACAGGCACGCAGCGTTCCTGGGCAGCTTGCTGCTGTCGGGCGCATGCGCGCCTCATCCCATTGCTAGGCAATGGGACGCTATGTACAATCCTGCCTCCCAGGCTTGCTTCCTATCAGCGGATCACAGCCTCAATTTAAACTTCACTCTGGCACCATTAGGGTGCCAAAGTATTAGGTCTCCATTTGGTCTCCTTGTTTCTCCAGCATTCCATTGTTCCTGCTCTCCATTGATTTTGACCCAGCTTCCCTGACTACTCTAGTGGTTCCTGTGTTTTGGTTATTGATCCCGGCTTGCTGACCTTTCTCTGGATTTCTTGTCACCCTCGACTAATGGCCTGTTTGACTTTGCTTTGGATCTCTCTGTTGTACTGTCTGTCTCTGCTGGTTTGACCCGAGCCGTCTTGACCCTTCTTCACCACGCTGGTAACTGTCTAGGTAGACCACGACCTGCGTACCCCTTGCAGCTAAGCCCATACCCCCATATGGAGAACACCATTGGTACGTTAGACTCCGCACCTCCTAGTTCAGTGTCGCAAATACCAGTTGGTGTTCTCTGTGCATTCAGCGGCTTTCTCTGCCTGATACAATCCTTTTGATATGGTCTATATTCAATGCTGCTAGACTCCAGCAAGTTACTGGACTCAGCATCTCCTCACTTTAGGTGGGCTTACCCAAGATACCTTACCGTGTGACAGCAACCCAATGCTGCTAGTATTGAAAGAATGTCTCTGTTCTTGGACAAATTTGAGAAACATATCTTTTAAAATGCATCACCTTTCAGCAAGCCAGAGTAAATGGCAAATTTTAAATTAGGTGAACTCTGGACCTGTTTGCAAGGACAGAAATGATGTAATTTGTTTAAATTGAATGTAAATAGGGAGGAATCATATAGTCCTGTAGAGTGTCCAAACTTCAGTGGGGTAAAATAGATCAACAACGGGTGTGTAGATCAGTCTGTACTTCCCCATTACATCTCTAGCAAATATCATAGCTGGAGCGTGTGTGCAGGAGGACGCTGTGGGAATATGTGATTATCTTATAAATGTTTACATTCAGCTTTTATTGTGTAACATACTTTTCAGTTATCAAATTATGAAATGATATACATTTGAAATTTTTTGTTTTGTTAATGAAACAATTTACATTTGTGTTTATCTGTTCACTTTGGTAGCATTATATAATTGTGTCTGGTTGATCAGTGAAAAATAGGGCCATTATTTGGCAGGTTGCTGTGCATAGATCATTTTTCCTTAAGTAAATTCAGGAGAATTGATCTCCTGGCAGAGGGGACCTGTTTCATCATCATCATCATCATCATCATCAGTTATTTATATAGCGCCAACATATTCCGTAGCGCTTTACAATTGGGGACAAATGTAATAAACTAATAAACAAACTGGGTAAAACAGACAAAGAGGTGAGAAGGCCCTGCTCGCAAGCTTACAATCTATGGGACAATGGGAGATTGACACATGAGGTTAAGTATACATTTTGCATCTTGGCCCAGCCAGACTGCAAAGGTAGGGTGACTCATAAGCTAAATGATCCTGTCACACAATAATGTTGGTCCGGGGGTAGTTGTCTTGTGTGAAATTGTGTAACAGGCTAAAGGTAGTGAGGTTAAGATGGTGGTTGAGGAATATTATACGCTTGTCTGAATAGGTAGGTTTTCAGAGAACGCTTGAAAGTTTGTAGAACAGAGGAGAGTCTTATTGTGCGAGGGAGAGAGTTCCATAGAATGGGTGCAGCCCGAAAAAAGTCCTGTAACCGGGAATGGGAGGATGTAATGAGGGTGGATGAGAGACGCAGATCTTTTGCAGAACGGAGTTGCCGAGTTGGGAGATATTTTGAGACAAGAGAGGAGATGTATGTTGGTGCAGCTTTGTTGATGGCCTTGTAGGTTAGTAAAAGTATTTTATATTGGATTCGGTAGAAGACAGGCAGCCAGTGTAGAGACATACAGAGTGATTCAACAGAGGAATAGCTATTTGCAAGGAAAATCAGTCTTGCCGAAGCATGCAAAATAGATTTTAGGGGTTTGAGTCTGTTTTTGGGAAGACCAGTAAGGAGGGAATTGCAATAGTCAATGCGGGAGATGATTAGTGCATGAATTAAGGTTTTAGCAGTGTCTTGTGTGAGATATGTGCGGATTCTGGAAATGTTCTTTAGATGTATGTAACATGATTTAGATATAGAGTCAATGTGGGGAACAAAGGATAGGCGTGAATCAAGGATTACACCTAGGCAGCGAGCTTGTGGGGTGGGATTTATGGTCATGTTATGAACAGAGATAGAAATGTCAGGTATGCTCTTGTTGGCGGGTGGGAATATTATTAACTCTGTTTTAGAAAGATTAAGTTTGAGTTGACGAGAGGACATCCAAGATGAAATGGCAGAAAGACAGTCAGTTACACGGGACAACACAGATGTCGAGATATCAGGAGAGGATAGATAGATTTGGGTATCATCCGCATAGAGATGATACTGAAAGCCAAAGGAACTTATTAGATTTCCAAGAGAAGCGGTATAGATAGAGAACAGCAGAGGACCTAGCACCGAGCCTTGTGGTACTCCAACTGATAGGGGAAGCGGAGCAGATGTGGCTCCAGAGAAATTAACAGTGAAAGAGCGATTAGAGAGGTAAGATGAGAACCAGGATAGAACTGTGTCTTGAAGACCTAGGGATTGCAGCGTTTGTATGAGAAGAGAGTGGTCAACTGTGTCAAATGCAGCCGAGAGATCAAGGAGAATTAGGAGAGAGTAATGGCGTTCAGTCTTAGCAGTGATCAGATCATTAACAACCTTGGTCAGCGCAGTCTCTGTGGAGTGTTGAGAACGAAAGCCTGACTGAAGAGGATCCAACAGGTTGTTTGCGGAAAGAAAGCGTGTGAGGCGAGTGTAGGCAAGTCTCTCTAGAAGCTTGGAGGGGCAAGGGAGCTGAGAGATGGGACGGTAATTTGAGAGAGAGTTTGGGTCGGAGTTTTGTTTTTTTAGAATAGGAGTAATCACTGCATGCTTGTATAGTGATGGAAAGATGCCAGTAGAGAGTGAGAGATTACAGATTTGAGTTAGAGTTAGAGGTGCTTCACCATATTGCCCACAAATAGCTAAATTCACAATGACATGAAATGGTGAGGATTTTGCTTTGTAATGTGGAAGCACCTAGCTGCTTTGCAAATAGGTAAACAGGTGTTTGTAATGAAATAAACTCTGAGATTCAATAACAGTTTTTTCCACATGTAAAATAAATGTACAATATATATTATATGGGTATTTGCTAAATATATATAAACCCAAGTTATAGCTACCAATTTCTTGAGTTGCGCTCATCATTTGATGAGAGATGACAGATAAAATAAAACACAAATATTCTTAGGAAAACATTTAATAGAACGTATAGGAACTACACATTTTTGAAAAAATATTAAAGGTTCTTTCAAGGTAGATATCCAGAAAAAAACATGGTACATATCTAATAAATTAATTGCACACTACAGAGATAATAAAGTAAATTTAGACAGCATGTCCACAGGTATCAAAACATTTTTACAAAAAAATGTATTCAAATTTCACAAAGGGTAGAATAGAATACAAATGTAATATATTCACATGGGTTTCCTTCCATTTTTGGCTTTGTCAGATTTTTGGTGCTTTGCAGTCTTTGCCTTTAGTCTACACAGACGCCTCTTCTTGAATATGGAATACCATTTAGCAAGATTATTACTTGAAGAGAATGGGATAGATCTTGGGGTATTTTTTTTGCTCTTTATGTCTCCGTGTGGTGCTACTTTATAGAAATAATCCATGCTGGACATAAGCATGGAGACTGCAGGATCTTCATAGTGAGAGGTAAGAAGGTCTTTGGCAAAAGAACCTAGTATATGTTTTGCAGTTCTCTTCTGACTATGAGGGACATTCTTATTTTTTGTTTTGGAAGATACTCCAGGAATTATTGAAGGAACCAATGTATCCTGATCTGTATATATATTCTGATCTTTGCAAATATCCCCAGGAGATAAAAGGGTGTTTGAATCTGGCAGTGGTTCTAGATGTTCACAACATAGTTTTATATGACCCTTATTGATAAAAATGGCAGGCTTTGATACAGTAGAATAAATTTTGGAAGACGGGTCCATTTGTTTATTATCCCAACCAAAGAAACTCTTTGTGTTTTCCGGAGCAACATTTTCTTGCATAGTGTTAGAAGCATGGGTTCCACATAGAGATGGTTCTTTTCTCTTCTTGATGTTTTCTATTGATTTTTTAGTCAATTTTTGGGATATTTTAGGACCTGAATACATATGTGAGTGCACATCAGCTCTATGTTCTACAGGGGTCACCTTGGGACTCATGATGGTCATTGTGGTCTGTGATTCTTTAGAGGCAACTTGAGTGTTGAAATCTGATGGCAAAGATTTCCTGGCATTGGGTGGCTTAATTCTGGGATACATATAGCCTGATGGTATTTGATTTATAATGGGCAGCTGTTGTTGCTGCAGTTGCTGCTTCTGAATGTAAACAGTAGGCTGGTAAAACATTTGTCCTCTGGTGTTGTGAGGCTCAGTAGTTGGTAAATACTGTATTTGTGTCAGTCCAGGGTACTGAACATGTCCAGTCACACTCACTTGTTGATTATTGCAGCTATGTGTATTGTGTGGTACTTGGACCAATGAATTAACTGGATAATGTTGTATTCGGTCTATAGTATTATGCCTCTGCTGCCATTTATTTAAGGTGAGGGTCTCCGGATCGATACTGACAGGGTGTTGGGGCTTGTAATACCATGAGGAACCTTGTGCAATAAGCTCTTGTGGCCTTACTGATCCTTCAACATTTAAAATGTTAGTGTCAAACATACCAAAAGTTTGACCTAGAGAATTAAAAATGAAAAAAAAAAAGAGAATGAATTCTGGGAAACAATAAAATCTGTACCTATGTAAATAGTTTCCACATGTTGCAGGTTAAAGATAAACATCCCCTAAATTAGTTGTCCCAAAGTGAAATATAGAGGAAGTGAAGGTCTTTGCACACACCAATGTCTCTGCATTTAAGCAAGGGAGGACAAAAAGGCCAAAGTATATGTGTGGGGCATGCACAAGTCTGGTGTACTTGATATTTCAAGATTGAAAATTTACAATAAGAAAACAGAGTTATGCCACACACCTCAGCTACAGATTAAAAATAATATTCCTTTTAAAACATCAGTGACAATAGAATGAGACAGAGCGGCAATAGAGCAGACCATTCCCATCCAACAGGTGTTTCATGTGGTCACAGTCAGGTATTTCATGGCAAAAGGGATAAAGAGTGGCAGTGACCACGTGAGAAAATGCTTTTGTTTGTCAAATACATTGTCTGTCTGTCTGCCATCGGCCAGAAGGGCCGATGGCAGTATGGGCTGGTCCGGCTCCCTGTGATAGCCCGATTAAATTTAAAAAAAAAATTAAAAAAATTTTTTGTGTGCAGCCGTCATGATGCGTGATGTCATGACGGCTCTGTGCGCCGGCCCGGCTCCCGCGTAGGATGAGCTGCAGTGGAGGCAGCTGTCAGTGCTGAGGTAAGTGTAGAGAATATGTGTGCAGGGGGGGAGACAAACAGAATATGTGTGCAGGGAGAGGGGGGGAGACAAACGGAATATGTGTGCAGGGAGAGGGGGGGAGACAAACGGAATATGTGTGCAGGGAGAGGGGGGGAGACAAACGGAATATGTGTGCAGGGAGAGGGGGGGAGACAAACGGAATATGTGTGCAGGGAGAGGGGGGGAGACAAACGGAATATGTGCAGGGGGGGAGAGGGGCAATAAATGTCTGCGGGGGGAGAGGGGCAATAAATGTCTGCAGGGGGATGGGGGGGTGAGTGAAAGTGCAGGGGGAAGGGGGATGAGTTAAAATGTCTGCAGGGGGGTGTGAGTGAAAATGTCTGCAGGGGGAAGGGGAGGAGTGAAAATGTCTGCAGGGGAAGAGGGGGTGATTGAAAATGTCTGCAGGGGGAAGAGGGGGTGATTGAAAATGTCTGCAGGGGGAAGAGGGGGTGATTGAAAATGTCTGCAAGAGGGGGGGCAATGGCTGTGGAAGGGGGAAAATAAAAATGGCCAATGTGTGTGGGGACAGTATATGACTATAATGTGTGTGGGGGACAGTTTATGACTATAATGTGTGCTATTAAGTGAATGTGGGGCTGTTTGGGGAAAATGAGGTCTAATTATTAAATGTGATTATGAATTATTTAATGCCTGGGATGTTTGTGGGAAATGGTTATTTTTATTAAACATAAATGCAATTTAATTTCTTGCTGAGGTTGTTTAGAGGGAGGGAAATAGATTTATGTATTAAATGGGAATACTATTATTTTAATGTTGGGGCTGGAGTGAGGCCTAATTTTATAACGTGGGTGCTATATTGAGTTAACATCGGTGCTGTTTGGAGTTTTCTAACTTTCATGTACCCATTTTTTTTTTTTTCCAAATAGGGCCCCCAACATTCCAGGATCCAGACAAGCAGCAAGTGATCTAAAGACACCAGCAGCCACAAGTGGTGACAATGACAAGACAGGTAAGAGAGACCAGGACAGTCTGCCAACTGTCCTGAATTTGGTGGGTGACTGTCCCGCTTAGTCAGGATTTGGTCTGACTGCAAGGACAGTTGGGAGGTATGTCCTACTTCACATTGTACTGCTTGTGAAGGCAGAACTGTGTGCACCTAATAGTAGTGCTCACAGCATTGCCTATGTATTTGTTGAAAATGTGTCTAATAACCATATTACACCATAGGAGCCCCCTGTCTTAAGTGCCTAGGGCCCCCTGAGACTAAGTCCAGCTCTGGTTAGCAGAAGGGAGCGGAGAGCTACTCCCAGTCCCTGGATAGGACACAGCCTGCAGAGCAAGCCGAGGAGCTCTAAGTCTCATGAGATTTATTAATCTTGTGAGACTAAGAGTTGCTCACTCTACAGGAAGTTCCCATCCTGATGGATGTCAGCAGCATCAGAAGCATAGATAAGTACAGTGGACTGGGGGTATTGCAATGTGCTTCTGGGGTGGAGGTGTGGCATGATAGGGAGGGCCTGATGAATGTAATGTTTTATTATAATGTATGTAATGTATGTATCAATGCCCCATCTTGACCACGCCCCCAACATAATGTGGCAACGCCCTTAGCGGCACCCAGTTTTTTCATGCTCATCAACAGAGATGGGCCTGTATGCTTGAAATGCCAGGGCTGATTTTTAGTCCCAGTCCGGCCCTGTCTGTCTCCCATTCTGTTGAATTGTATTATCACTAATGATTTGATTGTTACTATTCTTTGGAACCTCATTTATGATTTAATGAAGTCATGAGTGGCAATGAAGCATTAGTGATGTCTTTACCTCCTATCTTAAATTTCTAGATGTTAATGATTCAATAAAATTGATTTATCTGTGCAAATAAATGTGCATTCCCACATAACAAGCGCTCTGATCCACCCATCTCATCCCCTCAAAAGGAGCTACATTTTCTTCCCCACATTTGGTGTCATCTTGACGTGCTTACCCACGTAAATTTAAATAAGCACCAAATGCCCAAAAAACAGGCTCATGCCATGACAAAAAAAGGTAGAAACAGAATTTGCATAAAGTCTTTGCAATGGACTATGTTCATAAATTACTCTCCGGGCCTGATTCATTAAGGAAAGGAAAGCAAAAAAATGAGTAACCTTGAACCTTGGCAAAACCATGTTGCAATGCAAGGGATGCAAATTAGCACATAAGGAAAATACTGGCTGTATTTTCTTATAGCACACACATACTTTATAGCTTTAGTTTTACACTGATGTTAAGGGGGGTATTCAATTGTTTCTTTTAACGCGCTAAAACAAAAAAAAATGAGCGCTCGAAAAAAACTTCATATTATACAGTAATTTTGCGCGCGTAAACAGTTAATACGGTACTTACTCGCTGCCAGCGGGCTGAATTTCAGCTCGCTGCTCAGGGAGCTGCGAGATGAAATTTAGCGAGTAATTACCGTATTAACGGTAATATTTTTAGAGCGCTCTTTTTTTTTGTTTTAGCGCGTTAAAAGAAACAATTGAATACCCCCCTTAAAGTTGATCTAGGACATTCCCTTTCCCAACTATAAATCTGTTTTAAATGTATCCAATGCAACATGGTTTTGCCAAGGTTCAAAGTTACTGATTATTTTTGCTTTACTTTCCTAAAAGAATCAGGCCCTTCATGTGTACAATGGAATTGCTTATTGAAATGAAACAGCCTTACAGTGTTTTTATCATAATTAAGACAGCATAGATTATGCTTTAGTTTCTTATATCTGTGTTTTCTAATGCTATTTTTAGTAGTCTGTGTCTTTTGTCAGTTTTCGTCCAGAAGTCTGCACATGTCTGTGTACACCTAAATAAGTGCAAATCCGATCTGTAATTATAAGTATCCCTATATGGCAGTTTGAAACGTTATGATTTGTAACTTTACTTAAATATTTCTGATGCTGCATTTACCATAAAAGAATAATCTTTGATATGGCCTTTACTTGGCTTAGTATATGAATATATGATACTGAATCTAATCTGTTGACTAATCCAAATGTAATAAAAATCCTGCATATAAAATCTTACCTTCAACTTGTTTCCAAAAAGTATGTAACTCACAGTATTGCTACTTAAAACCAACAAACTGTCGCCACCATATTTAATGGTCAGTAGAAAGATTTTAGATGATATATAGCGGCTAAAATATAGTTAATCATTGCTAGAATCTCTTCTGCCACTTGACATTAAGAAGGATAAATAGATTGTCTTGTTTGGGACAGTTATGTTTGTACTTTACATTAAACAGTAAGAATAAATTATTTAGAAATGTGCCCTTTACAACAGCAATATGCAGTCGCACTAAATTTATCCAATTACCCTGAAACAAAGTGATTAATTCAACTGTGTTTTACTATGTTTCATATATTTAGTAGTAGCTTTATTATTTACTCCTAGCACTAATGATCACACTTTCACAACTCACCAACTCTCCTAAGATGTCCTTGAGATGAGACACCATGAACGTATTGGCACACAGGAGCCTGAAGGCACAATTTAGAGTTCACAGGTTCAGGAACCTGGAAATACTGCATGATGGCAACTATATCAGCAAACTGGACTCTCGAAAGGATGATAGCAAGAGACTCAAGCAGAGCAGCTCCTCACAGATCCTCACTGGATGCTGATCTAAGAGAATCCAACTGTTGCTTCAGGTTTATATTTGAATCCCAACATCTCCTGGAGCATCATGAGCTGTTTTGGCTGTTGCCGAGCAACAGCATCTAGGTCACATAGTTCCGTATGACATAGATCACAACTGCTGGAAATTCAAATAATAACATGAGCTTCTTGAACACAACTGTACATTTATGAAGGAAGTAGGAAATTGGAATATTATTATCGGTAGCACTCAGAGCTGGATTAAGGCTTTGGGGGGCCCTGGGCACTTAAGACAGGGGGGCCCCTAAGATCTAAAATTAAGGCAGTGGTTCCCAAACTTTTGCAGTTTGCGGCACCCTTGGAGTCTCCATAATTTATTCAAGGCACCCCTCCAAAAAAATTACAGAGCAGTCCCGTTTTATAAGTAGTTGGGTCAAAATAACGTAATAACTATTTAGGTCAGGACGGAAATACTTAGTAAATTGTTTGCAAAAATAATACACATAAATCTATGGGAAAATAATATTTTTTATATTTTTTTTTACTATTATATTTCTGTCAAAGAATAATTTACAGGTAACTCACTCTGTGCCCTTCTTCTTCTCCACACACTATGTGCCCCTCTGCATCTACAAACTCTGTGCTCCTCTGCATCCACAAACTGTGTGCCCCATTGCATCAACTATGCATATATATATATATATATATATATATATATATATATATATATATATATATATATATATATATATATATATCATGCAGGACCCTCTATTTTATTAATCATTATTAAAGTAATTATCTAAGCCTGCCACTTATATTAAAGCTTTAATTAGATTACATAAATATGTTTTTATATATATATATATATATATATATATATATATATATATATATATATATATATATGCTACAATTTTATTCAAACTTTAATATAAGTGGATGGCTTCAGTAATTACTTTACCAATGATTAATAAAATAAAATCTGCATTGGCGTTACCAGTCTAATATATATATATATATATATATATATATATATATATATATATATATATGTATATGTGTATATATATATATATATATATATATATATATATATTTGTATTGTGGCAAGAGCCCGCTACTGCAGAAGCACACGCAAACAACAACTTCCTTTTTATGGTGCTTTATTGTCAGGATGGTAAATGTTTGACACCGTATACTTGTACAGCAATCATGGAGACCCTAAACACTAGCTATACATAGTCCAGCTCTCTCTCAGGACCAGCCAACTTACCCAGCATTGGTCTCCCTGAACAAATGAAACAAGCAAGCCTTTATACATGATGCTCCTCCCCCAGCCTTAGCTTGATGGACAGGTGACATACCCACCTTCTCTTTAAAAGAAAACACCCATCACTGCCTTTGTTTGCACAACCAGACACGCCCTGTCTGTTTGCTTAGAGGAAGGATTTCAGATCATGTAAGTTTAACCAAATTTAAACTATTGCTTTTCATATATAAGTCTTCTCTCTAGGTGCATTACTGCACAAATGTTTTACTCTACTTCCCTGCTTTCTCTGTATATTGCCAGCCAAATGCCTCCTTTTGTTACAATATATATATACACATCAAGCAGTCATGTAATAATCATGCTATAAAGGGTCTCCTTAAATATATATATATACATAAGATGAATAATCATATGTATATACATATTTAAGATGACCCTTCAAAATGGTCTTCTAGATATATTTAATTATATAGAAAATAGGGGACTCACCTACTCTCTTCATGCCGAGGAGGAGCTGCAGCCATTTTGGATTGTTCAGCAGCCGCGGTGCCGCTGACAGAGTGGTAGCATGTGTCAGTGGAGACGCCGCCGGCCGCCGCATTTGACAGCTGTCAGTTGCTGTCTGACCGCATCTGACAGCTGTCAGATGCAGCGGCCGGCAGGGTCTCCACTAACACTTGCGACCACTCTGTGTCAACGGCAACGCGGATGCTGTCAGCAGAGGGGGTCATGCAGGCGGGGGGCCCTCAGAGAGAGGGGGCCCCGGGCACGTGCCCCCTATACCCCCCTTAATCCGGCCATGGTAGCACTCATTTTTGGTGATGCTCTTTAAACATGGTTTATATCTCATTACATTGCAGGTACTTGTTAAAGTTGTTACAGACAGAAAGGTACAGGATAGATAAAAATAATGAAAAACAATCCCATTTATTAGATCCAGTTGTAATTAGAATACATAAAGTTATAGGTATATTTATGACGTTACATTTCTATCATGAGTCTATTGGAGGCTCCACTAAGTAGTGTCTTAGTAGAAAATGGAAAGATGTCAATTAATTAACGGAGAGACTTTTGTATGAGCCTGTTGGTGTAATAGATGTTATTTCCTGGTTCTAGACTGTGATGAGACTGGGCACCACAGTGAGAATATTGGACCAGACCATTCTGTCAGTCAGTGAGAAAATTGGACGATATAGACCCACCCAGTTATTAAATGCTGCCCAGTGGCCGGATCCAGCATTGTCTCTGTGACAAAAGGGGAAGGGGAGGCAGCCCTCTAGAAGCAGGAAACAGCTGGGGACTCTGTAACATTACAAAGTCGTGGAAGGGGTAAAGAATGGGAAGGTCTAGACTCTATATACAATCAGGAGGTGGGATTTTGACAATTGACTGACTATGGCAAGGAAACAGCAGGTGGGATACTAGTGAGGTCATACTCTACCTTCACCCCTGTTGCCTCCTAGATTCTCTCCACCACCAATGAGAATGGATCATGGCTCAGGGGCAAGGATTGGGGGATTTTGGAGATGAGCAAAAATGGAAAGCCGAAGTGGAGTGGTTGTTGGGGAATTTGGAAGAGTTGGTGGAGAGTTGTTCGAGTGGCCATGATCAGCAAAACACACAAAATCATCTATCAGATGAGAACCTCTGTCCCACCTGGATTTGTAAACTGGGGAATTTAATGCCGGGAATTTGTGCCTGCTCGAACTCTAAATTGGTAGGTAATCTGCTGCGGACTTGGTTGGGGGGTTTTATTGAAATTACTAACAATTGGTTATATTTGGTGGGGGAATACGTTTCACCATAGAGAGCACTGTTGCACTTAATTTGTGTGTAAACTTTTTTTAAATAAAGAAGTTAATATCTCTTTTCTTGCTTCCATACCGAAATGATCCGTAAACCTAGAGGCTGGCTACCTAGAGAACTATGGCTCCAACCCCGAGGTTCTCACATTGTTGGTGGCAAGCGGTAGGATCACACAGTCCCAACGTTTGATTAGAGTGCAGAGTCTCGTATCCAGATATGGTCAGGCTCTGTAAGGATGTAAGGCAACAGACTGTCAGCACCAGTGATAGTATAACACCTGGGAAAAGAGGGAATATGGGAAATGGGGCATTCTAAGGGCTTATTAAAGTAAAAAATAAACCTTTTTAAAAATCAATTTTATTAGCGAAATAGTTAAAACCAAGAGTGAAATGATAAACCTGTTTATTTTGTGATACAGTTAAAAGTAGCAGTGACCTGCTAAACTACGCCACTGCTTATATAAATTGTATGGTTAATGAAATGCCCTCTTATGTGACTCTCCTATTACCAATTGTTACCAAATTATTACCAAAATTGGTAATAGGAGAGTCACATAAGTATGACTATACCCTCTCTCCATACCTGAGACCCAGGCAATGTCACAATATATCTCTCAGAACCTTCACGTAGCTTCATCAGGAAATCCTCCTCTCCAGCTGGGGCTGTTATTTTCTGTGTGAAGAAGAAATATGGTACTCTCCATCCCTGCATAAATTAACGTTTTCTGAAACATATAACCATCAAGAACTACCCCTTCCACCTAATTTCTGAACTATTCGACAGAATTAGCAGTGCCTAATTCTTTATCAAACTTGATCTTCAGGGAGTTTACAACTTAATACAAATTCGTGTAGGAGACGAGTGGATAACTGCTTTCAACAGGCGAGATGGGCATTATGAGTTTCTCGCAATGCTATTAGCCTCTGTAATGCCCCAGCAGTTTTCCAATCATTTGTGAATGAAATCTTCCAAGACATTTTGTATATTTCTATAGTCGTGTACCTTGACGATATTTAGATTTTTTCCCAGAACCTTTCAGCTCATCTTGTTCACGTCAAGCAGGTACTTTCACATCTCAGTCAACATCATCTATACTGTAAATTAATGGATCAATTAATGTATTAATGTTTCTTCAAAGTACCACAAGTCTCCTTCCTCGGTTTACTTGTTTCTGGTAAAGGATTGCAAATGGATTCAGCCATTGCTATTTGGCCACACCCTCAAGGGCCCAAAGCCATTCAGTGATTTGTCAGCTTTGCCAATTATTACCGGCAATTTATTAAAGGATTCTCCACCATTATTGCTCCTATTACGGCTCTTATCCAAAGATCGGTCAATTCTAAAACTTGGACTTGGGAGGTTGTGGCAGCTTTCCATACATTGAAAAATGCTTTCTCTTCTACTCCTGTCCTCTCTCAACCAGACCAGTTACCACCTTTTTTCTTAGAAGGGGATGCTTCATCTGTGGGTATTGGGCAGTGCTCTTTCAAAAAACATCAACTGACACTCACTCCCCCTACGTTTTTTTTCTCGAGGAAATTCTCTCCCTGCGACCATAATTATGGAATCGGGGATAAAGAACTGATAGCTGTTAAATCCGCTTTTGAGGAATGGCATCATCTCCTGGACGATGCGCATCTTTTTTCTCTCGGTTCAACCTGGTACTTACCAGGTACCCCCCCCCCCCCTCCTGGACGTTCATTCTTGGAACCGCATCTAAGACCTAAGGCATTACTCTGGGCTCACTCTTCCCAATTTGCTGGTTATGCCAACGTGAGGAAGACCCAAGCTCTCTTGTGTCGACGTTTCTGGTGGCCCTTCCTCTCCTAGGATGTCCACAAATTTGCTGCAGTTTACACGGTCTGTGCCCAATACAAGTCTTTCAAATGTCCACCTTCTGGCCTCCTTCATTCTCTGCCCATTCCAGATTATCCTTGGGTGAGCATTTTGATGGCTTTTGTCACCGATCTTCCACTTAGCGTTGGTTGTAACACCATCTGGGTAGTCATCGACAGATTCAGCAAAATACAACCAAAAAGTATAATTGATGCTAAACAATGGTAACAATGCAGAGTCAATATGAACAACCAAAAGTCCTGATCTTGAAGCGTGGTGAGAACCACCTGAATATCCGGTATAGTAATAACAAATATATCAACCAAGCATTCAATACCAATATGCCAGACTTATACAAAGCTGTCTACTCTTCCATATGATGTGGTAGCCTAATTACCTTGTAGTGGAGATGGTATGCGTTTTCTCTATCCCTCTCCCTGGATGTGCTACAACTCTCCGGCCGTTCAATCACTAATCCTTTGTTTGTGGTGTTCACTGCTCAGCTGACTTTCTGTATAAACCAGTTAGCTGACCCCGCACTCTCATTGCGCAGTTAGTGTTGATTCCATGTACCCAGATGCTTGCGTGTTTAGCAAAGAGTCTTCTCTCACAGCTAGCAGGCTCCGGCTGTGTGGCTGTAATGAGACCTTGTAGACAGGCCTCATTACAGCCACAAAACCCTCTGGCCATTCCATAATTACAATGAAGAGCTACCACATCATATGGAAGAATGGACGGCTTGTATAAGTCTGTCATGCTGGTATTGAATCCCCGGTTGATCGCTCTATTTGTTATTGATATACCTGATATTCAGATGGTTCTCACCACACTTCAAGATCAGGACTTTTGGTTGTTCACATTGACTCGGCAATGTTACCATTGTTGACCACCAATTATACTTTTTGGTTATATGTATATGTGAGAGGTGTGGTTAACCCCATAATTGTGTTGCTCGCACGGGTATTACATTTCCTCAGTGTGTTGCGCCTACCACCTTTCCATACCAGATTTTCTAAAATGGCTCATTTTGTCCCCCTGCATGGCTTACCTTTGGTCGCTCAACTAGCTCTCATCTTTATCAAGTAGATTTTCAGACTCCATGGATGTCCTTGAGAGATCATTTCCGCTAGTGGGGTTCAGTTCATATCTCGTTTTTGGAGAGCTTTTTGAAAAAATCTGGGTATGGATCTGAAGTTTTATTCTGGCTATTATCCTCAAACAAACAGTCAGGCTGAGCATGTACATGAGGACTTTGAGACTTTCCTAAGCTGTTTCTCTTCCAAAACCAATCTAATGAATATCACCCTGGGCTGAATTTTCACACAACTTCTCTATTAGCTATTTCACTGGTTCCCTTCTTTTTTTAGGTCTCATCCTATAATTCCCGCCCCTATTCCCTGCCCTGCTTCTTTGGTTCCTTAATACGAGACTTCTCCCACATTTGGTCCAGCACTAACTCCAAGCTCCTGGAATCTTCCCAGTGTTATAAACATTTTACAGATCGCTCCCAGAAACTTATGCATACCCTTCGAGTCATTGACAAGGTTTGGCTGTTTACTAGAAATTTAAGGCTTAAAGTGCCCTCTATGAAGCTGGCTCTGCACTTCATTGGACCATTTAGTATTACACATGTCATTATCCCTGTCACCTATTGTTAGGAACTCCCAAGTCAGTACAGTATAACTCGGGAACTACTCTGAAGGCCAGGTGTTTGCTGGAGCCCCTAGTGTTGGGGACAGACTGGGCTGCGGGCCGACCGAGGGTCGAGTAACGTATACTGACTTAAAGGAGTTCCCAGAAGTGGAGTGATTGGTGGACTGTAGTTTAAGAAGAATCCTAGGTCAAAAGGTCACAGGCACAGATGCAATATCCAAGGGCAAGCGAAGGGTCAAACTCACAGGCAGAGAAGCAAAATCCGAATTCCAGGCAAAAGGTCAAGGTCAGAAGAGAAGGGTCACAGGTCCAATAACAAGCAGGGGTCAAAACACGGGTAGTCAAATCCAAGGTAGCAGGAACCAAAACAGATAGCACAAGCAGGTAGCAGGACTGAGGACAGTCTACAAGCTGCCTCCTAGGCACCTGGACAGCCATGATTGGCTCTCACCTAACTAGCCCTGTGCGCGCGCGCCCGCCTATTAACCAGCTGGCCGGGCGCGGCGTCAGGGGATCTGTAGCGTCCTGGTTGTTGCCCAGGCAACCGGGACGTGGAAACCCGGAAGTGACGTCCCGGTTACCGTAGCAATGGCCGGGACGTCATTGGAGGATCCTGGAGAGTCGCGGCGGTGCCCGCGGCCGCCGCGATCTCTAACACCTATAAACTTCATCTGTCTCTACAAATTTTTTCAGATCCCTCCTCGTCCGGCTCCTAGCTAGTCCTCCTCTGGTGATGACTATGAGATCAGTCAGATCCTGGATTCTCGTACATTTTTATGGCCATGAACAATTCCTAGTACATTGGAAGGGTTTTGGTCCAGAAGAGAGATCATGTGTGGAAAAACAAGACTTACATGCTCCTCGACTATTAAAGAATTTCTACAAGCAACATTTGGCTGTCGTTCCGGACAAAACAAAGGGGGGTTGAAGGTAATGTCAGGTGCCGCCCCTCTTCCATTTAGGGACGGCAGCCTCCTGTTCTCTTGGCCGCACCTGGTTACCTAGCAACCCAAAGCAGCTCTTTCAGCTATCGCGCTGGTATCAGTGCGCATGTGTGTCCCAGAATGCTACAGGAAGTTCCAGCAGCATCCTGGGAGGTTACACCGCTGGCGCTAATCATCTGGTGCCTCATACTATTGAAGGATGCCTCTGGCACCATTGTTAAAGTAATTCTATCGTTTTCAAATAAACATTGCATAGGCGATTGTATTGTGTTTCTAATGCACAAAGTGATTTATTTTAGCAGATGTAAATAGTCAAAAATTCAATACATTATTATATTATGATACAGTACAGTACAGCCAATACCAAAAGATAAATACATACATACCTGCAATTGCTGCGCTTCAATTGGTCCCAATGGAACAGTATATCTGTTAGATAACTGTGGTCAGAGTAGACTGGCTGGCAGCGCAGCTGTGATCATATATATTCATTCAGTGTTACAGAGAACAATGCAAATGCCGTAGCTTGCTTCTATAGGTCCAGACAAAGGGTGTCTCCAGGGCAAACAGGTCATAGGCTGATTCAATCTAAGGAATCCAAAGGTGGGGGTTGTCCCTCTAGGGGGTCTGCTCCTTTCATGGCCAGCATCTTACAAAGGTTTATTCCCTAATATCAATAACTAAAGTATGCAATGTGCGATCTCTTCGCCGACTGCACCGGACAGCTGCTGATGAATAGGGTTTCAGTATGATACCAGACATGCCACCTTTCCCACAACCTGAACCATATATATCACTGAAGTGCACATATAATCTTATTATATAAACTAATAATAAACCAAATGCTATCTGCTCATAAATTACAGTGTAACGGAACCAATATGAATATGAATTATATAAATAACTAAATGTTGTAATGCGAGTGTGTGCGTGCGTATTTTACCGTGCGATCGCACCACGCGCTGTGTTAGGTGACGTACGGATCTGTGTTACGTGGCGTACGCATCGCAATCGCACGGCAAAACAATATTAACCAATATACTTTCGTTCATCCAATTATACGACTTTGACAGTTCCACTCTTTGATAGTATAATAAACCTACATCTTAAAGATGTTATATACAGGATCTCAGTATCACGTTTCATTGTTATGTAATACAAGTCCCCCTAGGTGTATGACCACGCTGTTTGTAGCTCTAAACAATTTATCATAGGAGAGAGTCTCAATCCTCAAACGATTTCTTTTACTATAGACCGTACACTTCTGGAGCTTGGAGATAACATTTTGTATGCCCTTCAAGGGTGCAGTAAAACACGTAATATATTATTCGGAAAGTTACAGAGTACAATAGAACATGTATCAGTTATACAGAATACTCTACTACAGTTCTTCATGTCTAACAGGTTCATCTGTCCAACGCATGTCTTTAAGCTCAGAATACATTTAAACACTTCTTGTTCATCAATAGCATCATCCTATGTCTAGCAATAATGTCATATACAATCTCCTTCAGCTTGCGTTAATATACACACTTCTAATAATGTCATCAGTTCTTTTCATCAACACTTGTGGGCGTGTTATTGTCTGTTCATTCTTCCCAGTCTCCCGATACTCAGATTTAACAGTGATCGGCTTGCAAAGCATTGGGAGACTTCAGACTAAGGGACCTAGGTGTCGTACTTTTTCCCCTAGTGACCTCCCACCCATAGTTCGGGTATCTCAAGAATATTTAGTGGGAAGAGAACTAGTCCTACTTGATATAATCACTGAGGTATGTGAGAGCACGCCCAGCACTTTGTTTGGTCTAAAACCTTACCCTCCCAAGAATAATAATCATTCTCAAGGATGCCTGCTTAAGTCCGAATATTACTGGACTGGCATCGCTGGGTGTATCTCTTTTTTAACTATGGGGTCACCGTACTTACGGACGTAATGCTACTCAGACAATAGCCCCTCGCACTCCAAGCTCCAAGGTTTCCAAATTTTCCTTTACCCCTGAATTGAATAGAGTACTTGGCTGGACCGATTATGCTACTAACTTCTCCTTCATCCCCAATACCTCATTATCATTACCTGAACCAGCCTCTGTCACCTACTAATAATCAAAAGAATTGACCATCCTGAGAAGAGAATGAAATGAAAGAACACAAAACAGGAAAAACTACAACTTCATGCTGGACAACTGTCTTAGCCTTTGGCTCAGGTGCTACTAACTGCATTCGAGGCCTTCCAGAACAGACTCATGAGTGCCCTTGGACCCTTCTCTGAGTGTTGGCCCCTCTGCAGTGGGTGGAATGGGCACCAGTGTGTCTCTGCTACCCTTGAAGCCGTGATGCTGGTAGCCTACACCTGGTACCTGTCTGTCAAATAACCTGAGCCTAAGAAATTACTGCTTCACAACTTACTCTCCTGATCCAACATCCTGACAGTTAGTGTGACTTTTCAGGAAACAGTGTTTTGGACGTTCTTGGTTGCTGTTTCACTATTTACCTTCTCTCAAGGTCTAACCTAGCCTTCCAGTTACAATCTCATCTCAAAAGGGGTCAAGAACATTTCAAAAACTGACAGGTTAAGAGTCTGCCCAGGAGTGATCTTTTGGTAGCGAGAAAGGACTAGTGGCCGAAGCTATCAGTCCCTTCAATCAAGTTCCAACTCTTATTCTATTCAATTCATTCTACCTAGTACCACTACTTTATGTTCACACTGGTTAGTGGCTAATTGAAAGTATGTGTTTTGTTACCACTACTCATACATTATACATCTGTTATTAATAACATAAATACCCCTATCATCTATTATAACTCTAGGACTATCTTATTGAATAACAAAAGCTTTGAGTATGACACAGTAATACATTAGACACATTTCAATATACCTTTACCCAGACATATTTCATTGGTACACCAGTGTATACTTGAGGATCCTGCATGGTGGTAATTGGATGACGTGTATTTGTTTTACCTGGAGGAAAACCCATCAGCAGGAGGGATATGGGATGGCTCTATTGGTATCATTTTCCTGACATTCTCCTAATCAAGATAGGACGTTGCCGTCCTACTAGCTTGAGACGAAATATCTGGTGCACCCCAATATACTCTTACAAGCTTGCACATACCTTCTGTACCCAGCTGAGCCAGACCATTTGCTGCCTCCTCTGGGACTGGGAGATACACTCTGGGAGCTTCTGGTCTACCTTGTCCATCTTTCCAGAGTCCACCAGACTCCTCACCACATCTCTTCACCTTCCAGACAGTTTATTCCTCAGGTAACACAAATCTTCATATATTAACCAATATGTGTATGTGTGCATGTTTGTGTGTGTGTGTGTTCACATTTTAAAACTAAAACAATACAACGAAAAACAAAACAAAACATAGATTTGTTAGCTGTCACGTAAAACCCTGCTGTCTATTTAACAGCTATGTTCGCCCTGGTTTGACAGCCATGTATGGTCGTGTGTGTAAGTATGGACTTTACTAGCAGCTACTTCAGTTGGTAACTGTGTCACTGTATAAAGTCCTCTATGTAGTGTCCTACTCATGTGCTGGTATTGTTGAAAACGATTTCTCAGTCACCTCAACATCGCCCCCTAGACTAGAAAAATGCTGAAGACCAATGTATATCAATCGATTTTCCCTCTGCCAACTCACATGTCATTCTCAGTACCTCACATTCAGCTACTTGACTAAGTGGGAAAGGCAAAGGGGTCTATTTCTATAACACTTTCTTCAAATATAACAGTATCCAGTACATGTCTGTCTAACAGTGAAAAAATATAAAACATGAAAATTCTACATTTTCTAGGGTTTCACATTATGTCGTATCTTGTGGTAAAAAATCCTACTCCAATGTTCTATACAGAGATGCATATCTGTATGCCTAACCTCCAGCAATCTCCTATCCACCCTTTGTGCATCCATATAAAGGCACATTTTTGTACAGGAGGCACGAATCATAAAACAAACAACAAAACAGATATGCAATCTATAAAACATGAATCGTATTTCCACAACAGAACCTTTTTGCTTAAAATCAGCAGTTTCTATACACATGAAAACCAAACCCCTGACTGTTTCTGTGACTCATGTCAATCTAGTGTGTGTATCTCTGAATTTGTCGTATGTAAAAAAAAAAAAAAATATGTCTTAGCCCCATTGATGAGACTGTGTCTGATTTTATCTCTACCAGAGCAGAGAGAGAGAGAGAGAGAGAGAGAGAGAGAGAGAGAGAGGGAAAGAGAGAAAAAGAAAGATAGAGAAAGAGAGAGAGAGAGAGAGAGAGAGAGAGAGAGAGAGAGAGAGAAAGAAAGATAGAGGGGTACTAGCATTTGTTTAAAGAATGAGAAATAAGAAAGCAATGAATAATGGGAATACAAAGATTTGAATACAAACATACATGTAGAAAGGGAGATTTTACAGCAAAAAAATGACAGCTGGATTGGACTGTATGGGGAAATGGCTGAATTCATTCCACTGCTCCCCTTAGCTATTTGCTAACTATGACCCCTCCCCATACTTGACTAGGGGGTCTAAACCGTGCAATCCAGTGTCGTCCGTCATTTGATCATTAAGAACTTGGTATCACATTGACTACATACCTTTTCAACGGACTTTCCTAACTTATGATAGAGAAATGTAAAAATTAACTGTTGGTGACTCATCTGAGATACATAAAACGATATTTTGGAGCAAAGTGTGTACATACTTCATTTTTGGATAATGATTCTCAGCCAAACAAATTATCATGAGTCACTGCAACCTGAAACAAAGAGTGTTCTAATTGTCTATTGTTAATTAGTCTTTCAAGAGTAATCTTTCTATTTCTCTATCCCCCCCTTTTTAAAAACTGAGTCTATATTTCTTTCATGTACCTTTTTCTGTGAAGAAAAGACAAGATAGTTATCTTTAAACAACAAACAAACCAAACATTCTCATTCTTTACCATCGGCCAACGATTTAGGAAAGCAAACATTTGACAACATAAAACAAAACAAGCAAAAACAACAAAGATTACCTTTTAAAATCAGTTTCTTTCTAAACCTTCATATTAATACTTACCACAGATTAACATTTACCCCATCTGGTTGTAGGACTACAGGTCTGACCTAACCTCTAGGTTTGGCTATGGTTCTCCCCCAAAGCATTAGCTGCTATGGGGTGCACATGAAACTGTTGAGAAGTCTCTGAGACTTGTGTGTGCCGTCTCTGTGGGTGTCTGTGTGTTTCCCCCTTAGATGGGCTCAGTCTCTTTGCTTCCGCTCTTGTCATTGTACAGTCCTTTGCTTGGTGTCCCGTTTTAGTGCAACTCATGTTGTTTCTTTTCCTTAAACCAGGTGTTATTATGATGTGGTTGTGTGTGTAGTACCTCTAATGCTAGGATACTCACCATCATTAACCTATCACTCTGTGTTTTTTTCTTTTTACATTCTCTTGCGAAATGGCCTTCTTTGTTACACTTGAAACACCTGATTATTCTATGTTTCTTATTATGTGGGTTGTATGCTGGTGGTCGGGTGTGCAGACCCTCTAGTGCTGGGATACTTACCATCATTACCCTATCACTTAGTGTCTCTTTCTGTTTATTCATACTTCTATCATGTCCTATAGCTGACTCCCTGAGAGCACTTACAGTGATTCCTCTCCAGTATGGTAATGAAGTTTGCACCCTTCTTTGTAAGTTTTCCCTGAGGCCATCCATTAGAACTGAAATAGCAACCTCCCTGTAATATACATTATCTTTTATGTCTGATACCCTAGTATATTTGGCCATCTCTATCAGAGCCCTGCAAAAATAGTCTTTTGCATTTTCACTATCCTCTTGCTTGATAGTAAAAATTTTACTCCAGTCCACTATTACTGGAAAATATATGGCCAACTGTGTGATTATATGTCTAATATTGTCCCGATTATCATCCTCGGTTAAGGATTCATCCTCCTCCAACATACAGTCCTTAATGAACTTTTGTATATCAGTATTGAGGGGAAGACAGGTCTTTAATAATACTCGCCAATCGTTATTAGTTGGCTCGTACACATTACCATAATATCTAATAAACTTCTGACATTTGGTCAAATCTTTCCTAGGATCAGGGAAATCAGACAAAATTGAAGATGTTTCAGACCTAGTGCATGAATCATGCTTTGCTACATGTTTTAAGGGAACATCACTATCTCTGTCCACTTTCCCATTGGGAACTGCTGTTGTGCAGACAGGATGTAAGTCTACCAAATCACTATAACTAGTTGCTGAAATTGCTGCTGCAGTACAATGAATGTCTCCCCCTGTGTTAACCTTTACATTATTCTCACCACTTTCAGCTGCTGCCCCTGCTGGTGGGATCGTTCCTTTTCTTTGTCCTGAAACATTACTTTTAACATTACTTAAAACAACATACAAGTTACTAGTTACAGTTTTTACATTTTTGGTATTGGCTGTACTTTCCACCCTGACCGAATTTGTCGGGGGCGTGTTTGCGCTCAGTTCGCCGCGCTTTGCAACGCACACTTCCGGAACGCTCTTTTCCGGTACGCTTATTTCCGCTGTGCACACGCTTCTCGGCCACGTGTTACCTTCCATTTGCCACAATTTTAAACAGTCATCATGTTCAATTCTCGTCTTTGTTGGTTTAATCAACCGTACTTTATCTCTAACATTATTTAACACCTCTGAGTCAAGACTACCTATGTTTGGGAAAGGTTTCACACACTCCTGGGTCATCTTGACCCATTTATCGCAGTATGCCGTTGCATACGCACCATACTTATTATACATACCATACTTCGCCGAACCAACCGGCCATTCATTAGGCAGCACAACATGGACTATCTCTAGCATTTGCTTCGTATCCATTGTAAAAACAACCTATTTCTCAACGCTACACAAAATTACTTTTTACCTGTTCTCCTTTCAAACAGAACTTACTAGAGATTTTTATCTGTGGACGATTTCAACAGGTACGTCCCCTTAAGGATATCAATGCCCTTCCTAGTTTGAGTACTTTACCACTGTTAGTAACCGATATCAATCAAGAATATCAGTGGTTGCAGCGTATTTCCTCCCACATTTCCCAAGTCGCAATCACGGCTGCACTAAATCAACCATGCGGTCCGATCGCACTGCCTACGGATACTAACTATCGGTAAGCTTTGCGATTACTATTTGGGAATGCCGCAAAAACCTGTTATTTTCGCTTCGAGTATACCTGCCATGTATACTCTGCTGTGTCTCTTTATCACCTGCTCTTAATTAGAACAGAACACCACTTCACACAAAGGTCTCTTTATATCCTGCTCACCCTGCGAACAGAACCTTTGTTGTCAGGTCCCCTTTTTACCGTGCCCCGTCAGACACACCTGAACCAAAGCGCTATCTATTTTCAACACACTACCCTCCCAATACTTAATCACGGCCTTACCATGCGGTCGAATCGCACCGCTCAAACTAGTTATCAGTAAACATCGTGATTAGTATTAGGCGCACGTGTAAAACCTATAGTTGCCTATAGTTACCAGTATACTTTTGCCTTTATGTATAAATAACATTCACATACACACACATAACCTTTGTTTTCTGTACAGAAAATAAATCTCCCAAACAATGGCACTATCCTTTCAGAGATTTTACCAAGTGATTATACTATGCATAGATAACAGACTATGATCATGACTGTTTAAACACGTGGCAACAATACCGGAAGTACACATACTCAATGCAGGAAATACACATACTCTATGCAATGCTATACCCTTTAAAAAGTAAAAACGACAATAAAAATAAACACTTTTCTTTCTTGTCTCTAGATTCTAGTTAGCGTTCCTTCAGTTTACGCAACTGCGGACATTCGGCTTCTCAACACAAAATGGACAACAGGTTTTGAACACATTGCATTCTTTCCTGCATGAGACGCGTCCGTCAATATCCACCCTTTGTTGAGCAACCGAAATCCGCAAGCGTTGCGTACCTTCAGATAACGTAACCTCCTAAACTCACGAGCCCCCAAATTGTTAAAGTAATTCTATCGTTTTCAAATAAGCATTGCATAGGCGATTGTATTGTGTTTCTAACGCACAAAGTGATTTATTTTAGCAGATGTAAATAGTCAACAATTCAATACATTATTATATTATGATACAGTACAGTACAGCCAATACCAAAAGATAAATACATACATACCGCTGCAATCGCTGCGCTTCCATGGGTCCCAATGGAACAGTATATCTGTTAGATAACTGTGGTCAGAGTAGACTGGCTGGCAGCGCAGCTGTGATCATATATATTCATTCAGTGTTACAGAGAACAATGCAAATGACGTAGCTTGCTTCTATAGGTCCAGACACAGGGTGTCTCCAGGGCAAACAGGTCATAGGCTGATTCAATCTAAGGAATCCAAAGGTGGGGGTCGTCCCTCTAGGGGATCTGCTCCTTTCATGGCCAGCATCATACAAAGGTTTATTCCCTGATATCAATAACTAAAGTATGCAATGTGCGATCTCTTCGCCGACTGCACCAGACAGCTGCTGATGAATAGGGTTTCAGTATGATACCAGACATGCCACCATTCCCACAACCTGAACCATATATATCACTGAAGTGCACATATAATCTTATTATATAAACTAATAATAAACCAAATGCTATCTGCTCATAAATTACAGTGTAACGGAACCAATATGAATATGAATTATATAAATAACTAAATGTTGTAATGAGAGTGTGTGCGTGCGTATTTTACTGTGCGATCGCACCACGTGCTGTGTTAGGTGATGTACGGATCTTTGTTACGTGGCGTACGCATCGCAATCGCGCGGCAAAACAATATTAACCAATATACTTTCGTTCATCCAATTATACGACTTCGACACCAGACTGGTGTCAGAGTATTTGGCTCCCCCGGCTCCAGCACTTCTTACCATGCTCCTATGCTTCTGATTTCCTCACCCAGACTTGTTCCTGACCTGTCTTCAGATTATCCTTGGCTCTGATTGTCTTCCAGTGTTTGACCCTGCTGCTAGTGACAATTCTCTCTGGAATTCTCTTGTGTACCGTGCTGACCTGAACCATATTCTTCCTAGATTACCCTGGTGTACCATCGCTGTCAGAACGTTACCAAATCAGCCTATCTGAATACCTTCTACTCTCTATTGCCTTGCTGGTGGCTCAGTTTGAGTGCCGTGACCTGCGCATCTCTCACAGCAAAATCAACCCCCCCTCATGGGGGTCCCTGACGAAGACCGGAGGCATGTTAGACTTGAACCCTTCTCTCGAGCTTCACTAATACCGGTAGGCAATTGCCTGGACCTGGAGCTTTATTTATCTTAATATTCTTCAGTCGCCTTTGGACTTCTTCCTCTGACAGCCAAGTATTAATTAATGGCATGGTTTCATTTCCATTTTTATGTATTACTCCTACCATTTGCTCCTCTCTAGTAAATACTGAAGAAAAGTGTTTAATACCTCTGCTTTTTCCTTAGTATCATTTATCATTTGTCATCCAAGTAAGCCTGAGCAAAGCCCTTACACCCTTCCAGCAGGTAATCAACCACACGCTGGAAGGTGGCAGTTGCATTCTTCATCCCAAATGGCATGGACTTGAACTCGAACAGGCCAAATGGGGTGATGAATGCTGACTGTTCCAGAACCTCGGGGGTCAGTAGTGGGAGGGCCCAAAGACCTGCACTTGAATTGTGCCTACTGTTATGTTAACATTGGACATCATTGTAAAGCTGAAGTGTTTGCTAATCATACCTATCGAATGCAGCATTTTGCTTCTGGCAATTCTAAGACTAAAACACTATGTTTTTGCAAATCGCAGCTTCACACATACGGCGACTTGTGTTGTTAGAGTGGCAAATGTTGGGACTGCAATTAGTAGTGATTTTTGAAAAACTCACTTCCTGGTGATTTTCTATCAACTCGCACTTTCATCCATTGGTGAATTTAAACTCGCCCTAGAAAATTGTGGACAATAAAAAAAATCTCAGCTTCATACATTTATCCCAAGGAGTCCTACCACAAGACTCCAACTGTCTCCTTGATTTAATTAGGGAAGGGGGTATGTGACGAGATCGGGAACCACAGTAAAAATATCGAGCCAGCCCTGTCTGTCAGTTAGCGGGCCGATTGGACGACATCGGCCCCACCCAGATCCAGCAGTGTTCTGGTGACCAATGAGAGCAGGGGAGGCAGCCCACAGGAAGCATGGAACAGCTGGGGACCCTGTGACATCACAAAGTATTGGAAGGGTTAAGAACGGGAGGGTCTGGACCCATATATACAATCAGGATTGAATTTAGAGTGGTGGGTGGGATTTTGACTACTGACTGATCATTGTCCCAGCACGTCCCAAACCAGACTTAATGGCAGGCAAACAGCAGGTGGGCTACTGCTGAGGTCATATTCTACCTCTACCTCTGTTACCACCTAGATTCTATTCACCACCAATGAAATTTGGATCATGGTCATAGGGGATGGCCCAAGGAGGGGGCAAGGTTCGGGGGATTTCGGGGATGGAAATAAAGGGAATGCCAGAGAGGAGTGTTTGTTTTTGTTGAGAAATTTTGGAGAGGTCTTGGACTGATGTTGAGTAACTGTACTATATCATAGCCAAAGGAGAATATGTAAACCAGGAACCTGGTCACCCAGATCAGGTACTGAACCTTTAGGCCTGATTTGTCACCAGTCCATCGGGAGACACTTGCAGTTTATTGGGAATTGGTGAGCCTACATCGATAGGGAGACTGATATTCAGAGTCCCACCAAGCTAGTGGAGAATTGGCCAGGATCAGCAAGACACAAAGACCCATCTGATCAGAAACTCTGGCCCACCTGGATTTGTCAATTGTGGACATTGTTGCTGGAGTTTGTGCCTGCTAGGGAAGGAGCTGGGAGAGATAACCTGCTGGGGATTTGGTTGGGGAGTTTTATTGAAACTGGTGAATCTAATGACAATTGGTTATATTTGGCGGGAGAATGTGTCTCCTTGGGAAGCACTGTTACATTTACATTGCGTGTACATGTTGTTTAAATAAAGAGGTTATTATGCCTTTCTTGCTTACATATTTGTCTGATCCATGAACTTAGAGCCTGGATACCTAGAGAACTACAGTTCCAAACCCAAGGTCCTCACATAAAATCATTTTTTTTCTCTCTCTTCTTTGTAGGCTTGTATAAATCATAGATATCTTACCATACCCATGTAAAACATTGGACTGATTTAACCAATGACATTTTAGTAGTGCCTATTAAGTGTAAGTGGAGTGCTTACTTATCTGACCTAGCAGCGTCTCTCCTAACCAACGACTCCTGAAGGCACTGTTTGGAGGACAGATAGATCACTGATTCCGACCATCTCCAGAAGGTCATTGTGTGCATCTGTACCTGGTCTTCAGAAAACCTGTACCTTTTATGTGATGCTGGGAGAGTCCCCCCCCCCCCCCACCCACACACACACACACACACACATTGTATAAAAGGGACAGGCCTAGTATGAATTACTGTGATCACCAGAATCCTTCTTTAAAAGTCAGATGCCTCAGGCCTACCATTAACTAAAGTACATATGTGAAGCTGCCCTCCTCCTAACGCCCTGTGTCGGTACCACCCTATTTGTGTCTCTCCTTTCCTTTAGGATGGTAAGCTCTCACGATCAGGGCCCTAATCCTTGTGGTCTCCTTTTAATATTCCATCACCCTCTGTACCTCTTGGCCTGCTTCACTAGCCCTGTTTTTTTAATCTTGGGCCTACTTCTCACTGATTACTATCATCACTGTCACTCACTGTCCCACAAATAATTTAATCTGCATTACCATGCTACCTGTATTTTTTATTCATTCAGTATGTCTCGTCTTTGTATTTTGTTAATGTATCTTGTTATGTGTTATAAATTACTGCTCTCTGTATATGTCATGTACGGCGCTGCGGACCCTTTGTAGTGACGTATAAATAAACGTTAATAATAATTCATTGTAGGTAGTTTTTTTTTTAGTTAGAATGCAGCCATTGCCCTTTAGTACAGTTATATAGGAGTCTCTTTAATTTAGCTATGTGTGTATCACTTTAAACCAGGCCTGTCCAACCTGCGGCCCTCCAGATGTTGTGAAACTACAAGACCCAGCATGCCCTTCCAGCTATCAACAGGTTGTCTACTGACAAAGCATGCTGGGGCTTGTAGTTTCACAAACACCTGGAGGGCCGCAGGTTAGACAGGCCTGCTTTAAACTGTACCCCTCAGAAGCTGCTATTCAGACTAGAGTGAGATGAACCACTAATAGGAAATAAGTATTGATTATCAGAACAGGGTTAGGGTAGTAGCTCACACTAAGATTGATGAAGGTTGCTGAATATGATAGGACCCAAGGGAGATGTCAAGCATAAGAAGATTTTTTTTCTAGGCAAAATATAGATATCCAGAAAAACATGGTACATATTTAATGAATTGTGTATTACAGAGAAAATAAAGTAGATTTAGACAGCATGCACACAAGTATTAAACCATTTTTTACAAATAAACTTATCCAGGTTTGGTAAAGTCTATAACGGGTAGAATATAATGCAAATTTAATATATTTACACAAGTTTACTTCCATATTTGGGTTTGGCAGATTTTTTATACTTTGCAGTTTTTGCCTTTAGTTTATACAGACGCCTCTTCTTGAATATGGAATACCATTTGGTAAGATTATTACTTGAAGGGAAATAGATTTTGGGGTATTGTTTTTGCTCTCTATGTCTCCATGTGGTGCAACATTATAGAAATAATCCATGCTGGAAATAAGGATGGAGACTGCAGGATCTTCATAGTCAGAGGAAAGAAGGCCTTTGGCAAAATAACAGTATATGTGCATAGTGTTAGAAGCATGGGTTCCACATATAGATGAGTCAGTTCTTTTCTTGAATTTCTCCATTGAGTTTTTGGTCAATTTTTGGGGAATTTTAGAACCTGAATATACCATATGTGAGTACACATCAGCTCTATTTTTTACAGGGGTCACCTTGGGACTCATGATGGTCATCGTGGTCTGTGATTCTTGAGAGGCAACTTGAGTGTTGAAGTCTGATGGCAAAGATTTCCTGGCATTGGGTGGCTTAATTCTGGGATACATATAGCCTGATGGTATTTGGTTCATAATGGGCAGCTGTTGTTGCTGCAGTTGCTGCAGCTGAACGTAAACAGTAGGCTGGTAAAACAATTGTCCTCTGGTGTTGTGAAGCTCAGTAGTTGGTAAATACTGCATTTGTGTCAGTCCAGGGTACTGAACATGTCCAGTCACACTCACTTGTTGATTATTGCAGCTATGTGTATTGTGTGGTACTTGGACGAATGAATTAACTGGATAATGTTCTATGCAGTCTATAGTATCATGCCTCTGATGCCATTTATTTAATGTGAGGGTCTCCGGATAAATACTGACAGGGTGTTGGGGCTTGTAATACCATGAGGAACCTTGTGCAGTAAGCTCTTGTGACCTTACTGATCCTTCAACATTTAAAATGTAAGTGTCAAACATACCAAAATTTTGACCTAGAGAATTAAAAATGAAAAAAAAAAAGAGAATGAATTTTGGGAAACAATAAAATCTGTACCTATGTAAATAGTTTTCACATGTTGCAGGTTAAAGATAAACATCCCCTAAATTAGTTGTCCCAAAGTGAAATATAGAGGAAGTGAAGGTCTTTGCACACACCAATGTCTCTGCATTTAAGCAAGGGAGGACAAAAAGGCCAAAGTATATGTGTGGGGCATGCACAAGTCTGGTGTACTTGATATTTCAAGATTGAAAATTTACAATAAAAAGAAAACAGAGTTATGCCACACACCTCAGCTACAAATTAAAAATAATATTCATTTTAAAACATCAGTGACAATAGAATAAGACAGAGCGGCAATAGAGCAGACCATTCCCATCCAACAGGTGTTTCATGTGGTCACAGTCAGGTATTTCATGGCACAAGGGATAAAGTGTGGTAGTGACCACGTGAGGAAATGCTTTTGTTTGTCATATATCCTGTCTGTCTCCCATTCTGTTGAATTGTATTATCACTAATGATTTTATTGATACTATTCTATGGAACCTCATTTATGATTTAATGAAGTCATGAGTGGCAAGGAAGCATTAGTGACGTCTTTACCTCCTATCTTACATTTCTAGATGTTAATGATTCAATAAAATTGATTTATCTGTGCAAATAAATGTGCATTCCCACATAACAAGCGCTCTGATCCACCCATCTCATCCCCTCAAAAAGAGCTACATTTTCTTCCCCACATTTGGTGTCATCTTGACGTGTTTACCCACGTAAATTTAAATAAGCGCCAAATACCCAAAAAACAGGCTCATGCCATGACAAAAAAAGGTAGAAACAGAATTTGCATAAAGTCTTTGCAATGGACTATGTTCATATATTACTCTCCGGGCCTGATTCATTAAGGAAAGTAAAGCAAAAAAATGAGTAACCTTGAACCTTGGCAAAACCATGTTGCAATGCAAGGGATGCAAATTAGCACATAAGGAAAATACTGGCTGTATTTTCTGATAGCACACAAATACTTTATAGCTTTAGTTTTACACTGACGTTTAAAGTTGATCTAGGACATTCCCTTTCCCAACTATAAATCTGTTTTAAATGTATCCAATGCAACATGGTTTTGCCAAGGTTCAAAGTTACTCATTATTTTTGCTTTACTTTCCTAAAAGAATCAGGCCCTTCATGTGTACAATGGAATTGCTTATTGAAATGAAACAGCCTTACGGTATTTTTATCATAATTAAGACAGCATAGATCAGTGGTTCCCAAACTTTTGCACCCTTAGAGTCTCCAAATTTTTTCAAGGCACCCCTCCAAAATAATTACCGAGCAGTCCTGTTTTAGAAGTAGTTGGGTCAAAAAATTGTAATGAGTATTTAGGTCACGACAGAAATACTTATTTAGTTGTATGCAAAAATGCCCCTCTGCATCCAGACACTCTGCCCCCTCTGCATCCAGGCACACTTCCCCCTCTGCATCCAGGCACACTGCTCCCTCTGCATCCAGGCACACTGCCCTCTCTCACGTTGCCCCCTCTGCCCTCTGTCCCCTCCTCTGCCCTCTGTCACGCTGTCCCCCTCCTCTGCCCTCAGTCCCCCTCCTCTGCCCTCTCTCACGCTGTCACCCTCCTCTGCCCTCTCTCACGCTGTCACTCTCCTCTGCCCTCTCTCATGCTGTCACCCTCCTCTGCCATCTGCCCTCCTCCTCTGCCATCTGCCCTCCTCCTCTGCTCTCTGTCCCCCTCCTCTGCTCTCTGTCCCCCTCCTCTGCCATCTGTCCACCTCCTCTGCCATCTGTCCCCCTCCTCTGCTCTCTGTCCCCCTCCTCTGCTCTCTGTCCTCCTCCTCTGCCCTTTGTCCCCCTCCTCTGCTCTCTGTCCCCCTCCTCTGCTCTCTGTCCCCCTCTTCTGCCACCTGTCCCCCTCCTCTGCCCTCTGTCCCCCTCCTCTGCTCTCTGTCCCCCTCCTCTGCCATTTGTCCCCTTCCTCTGCTTTCTGTCCCCCTCCTCTGCTCTCTGTCCCCCTCCTCTGCTCTCCGTCCCCCTCATCTGCTCTTTGTCCTCCTCCTCTGCTCTCTGACCCCCTCCTCTGCCATCTGTCCCCTTCCTCTGCACTCTGTCCCCCTCCTCTGCCCTCTGTCCCCCTCATCTGCCATCTGCCCTCCTCCTCTGCCATCTGCCCTCCTCCTCTGCTCTCTGTCCCCCTTCTCTGCCATCTGCCCTCCTCCTCTGCTCTCTGTCCCCCTCCTCTGCCATCTGACCCCCTCCTCTGCCATCTGACCCCCTCCTCTGCCATCTGTCCCCCTCCTCTGCTCTCTGTCCCCCTCCTCTGCCATCTGCCCTCCTCCTCTGCTCTCTGTCCCCCTCCTCTGCCATCTGACCCCCTCCTCTGCTCTCTGTCCCCCGCCTCTGCCATCTGTCCCCCTCCTCTGCCATCTGCCCTCCTCCTCTGCTCTCTGACCCCCTCCTCTGCCATCTGCCCTCCTCCTCTGCTCTCTGTCCCCCTCCTCTGCCATCTGCCCTCCTCCTCTGCTCTCTGTCCCCTCCTCTGCCATCTGCCCTCCTCCTCTGTGCTCTGTCCCCCTTCTCTGCCATCTGCCCTCCTCCTCTGCTCTCTGTCCCCCTCCTCTGCCATCTGACCCCCTCCTCTGCCATCTGACCCCCTCCTCTGCCATCTGTCCCCCACCTCTGCTCTCAGTCCCCCTCCTCTGCCATCTGCCCTCCTCCTCTGCTCTCTGTCCCCCTCCTCTGCCATCTGACCCCCTCCTCTGCTCTCTGTCCCCCTCCTCTGCCATCTGTCCCCCTTCTCTGCCATCTGCTCTCCTCCTCTGCTCTCTGACCCCCTCCTCTGCCATCTGCCCTCCTCCTCTGCTCTCTGTCCCCCTCCTCTGCCATCTGCCCTCCTCCTCCTCTGCTCTCTGTCCCCCTCCTCTGCCATCTGCCCTCCTCCTCTGCTCTCTGTCCCCCTCCTCTGCCATCTGCCCTCCTCCTCTGCTCTCTGTCCCCCTCCTCTGCCCTCTGTCCCCCTCCTCTGCTTTCTTTCCCCCTCCTCTGCCATCTGACCCCCTCCTCTGCCATCTGTCCCCCTCCTCTGCTCTCTGTCCCCCTCCTCTGCCATCTGCCCTCCTCCTCTGCTCTCTGTCCCCCTCCTCTGCCATCTGCCCTCCTCCTCTGCCATCTGCCCTCCTCCTCTGCTCTCTGTCCCCCTCCTCTGCCCCGGGACAGGCGTCAGCTATAGAAAAAAAGAAAGCAAACAGAAACTTACCAATCTACGCGGCGCTAGGACCCTGCAGCCTCCTCTCTTGCGCAGCTGTCACTGACGTCGATATTCAGTGACAGCTGCGGGAGAGAGGAGGCTGCAGGGTCCTAGCGCCGCACGGATTGGTAAGTTTCTGTTTGCTTTCTTTTTTCTAGGGCTGGCCCACGGCACCCCAGTGACACACTTTGGGAACCGCCGGCATAGATTATGCTTTAGTTTCTTATATCTGTGTTTTCTAATGCTATTTTTAGTAGTCTGTGTCTTTTGTCAGTTTTCGTCCAGAAGTCTGCACATGTCTGTGTACACCTAAATAAGTGCAAAGCTGATCTGTAATTATAAGTATCCCTATATGGCAGTTTGAAACGTTATGATTTGTACACTTTACTTAAAAATTTCTGATGCTGCATTTACCATAAAAGAATAATCTTTGATATGGCCTTTACTTGGCTTAGTATATGAATATATGATACTGAATCTAATCTGTTGACTAATCCAAATGTAATAAAAATCTTGTATATAAAATCTTACCTTCAACTTGTTTCCAAAAAGTATGTAACTCACAGTATTGCTACTTAAAACCGACAACCATTTTTAATGGTCAGTAGAAAGATTTTAGATGATATATAGTGGCTAAAATATAGTTAATCATTGCTGGCACTCTTCAGCCACTTGAAATTAAAAAGGATAAATAGATTGTCTTGTTTGGGACAGTTATGTTTGTACTTTACATTAAACAGTAAGAATAAATTATTTAGAAATGTGTCCTTTACAACAACAATATGCAGTCGCACTAAATTTTCCAATTACCCTGAAACAAAGTGATTAATTCAACTGTGTTTTGCTATGTTTCATATATTTAGTAGTAGCTTTATTATTTACTCCTAGCACTAATGATCACACTTTCACAACTCACCAACTCTCCTAAGATGTCCTTGAGATGAGACACCATGAACGTATTGGCACACAGGAGCCTGAAGGCAGAATTTAGAGGTCACAGGTTCAGGAACCTGGAAATACTGCATGATGGCAACAATATCAGCAAACTGGACTCTGGATAGGATGATAGGAAGAGACTCAAGCAGAGCAGCTCCTCACAGCTCCTCACTGGATGCTGATCTAAGAGAATCCAACTGTTGCTTCAGGTTTATATTTGAATCCCAACATCTCCTGGAGCATCATGAGCTGTTTTGGCTGTTGCTAAGCAACGGCTTTCGTGTCACATAGTTCTGTATGTCATAGATCACAACTGCTGGAAATTCAAATAATAACATTAGCTCCATGAACACAACTGTTCATTTATGAAGGAAGTAGGAAATTGGAATATTATTATCGGTAGCACTCAGAGCTGTATTAAGGCTTTAGGGGGCCCTGGTCACTTAAGACAGGGGGGCCCCTAAGATCTAAAATTAAGGCAGTGGTTCCTAAACTTTTGCAGTTTGCGGCACCCTTGGAGTCTCCATAATTTATTCAAGGCACCCCTCCAAAAAAATTACAGAGCAGTCCCGTTTTATAAGTAGTTGGGTCAAAATAACGTAATAACTATTTAGGTCAGGACGGAAATACTTAGTAAATTGTTTGCAAAAATAATACACATAAATCTATGGGAAAATAATGTTTTTTATATTTTTTTTTACTATTATATTTCTGTCAAAGAACAATTTACAGGTAACTCACTCTGTGCCCTTCTTCTTCTCCACACACTCTGTGCTCCTCTGCATCCACAAACTGTGTGCCCCATTGCATCAACTATGCATATATATATATATATATATATATATATATATATATATCATGCAAGACCCTCTATTTTATTAATCATTATTAAAGTAATTATTTAAGCCTGCCACTTATATTAAAGCTTTAATTAGATTACATATATATATATATATATGCTACAATTTTATTCAAACTTTAATATAAGTGGATGGCTTCAGTAATTACTTTACCAATGATTAATAAAATAAAATCTGCATTGGCGTTACCAGTCTAATATATATGTATATATATATATATATATATATATATATATATACATCAAGCAGTCAAGTAATAATCATGCTATAAAGTGTCTCCTTAAATATGTATATACATAGGATGAGTAATCATATGTATATACATATTTAAGATGACCCTTCAAAATGAATGATCTTCTAGATATATTTAATTATATAGAGAGTAGGGGACTCACCTACTCTCTTCATGCCGAGGAGGAGCTGCAGCCATTTCGGATTGTTCAGCAGCCGCGGTGCTGCTGACACAGAGTGGTAGCATGTGTCAGTGGAGACGCTGCCGGCCGCCGCATATGACAGCTGTCAGATGCGGCGGCCGGCAGGGTCTCCACTAACACTTGTGACCACTCTGTGTCAGTGGCACCGCGGATGCTGTCAGCAGAGGGGGTCATGCAGGTGGCGGGGGGCCCTCAGAGAGAGGGGGCCCCGGGCACATGCCCCCTATGTCTCCCCTTAATCCGGCCATGGTAGCACTCATTTTTGGTGATGCTCTTTAAACATGGTTTATATCTCCTTACATTGCAGGTACTTGTTTAAAGTTGTTACAGACAGAAAGGTACAGGATAGATAAAAATAATGAAAAACAATCCCATTTATTAGATCCAGTTGTAATTAGACTACATAAAGTTATAGTTATATTTATGACGTTAAATTTCTATCATGAGTCTATTGAAGGCTCCACTAAGTAATGTCTTAGTAGAAAATGGAAAGATGTCAATTAATTAACGGAGAGGTGCAAAATTGATAGTGATAGCAGATATGACTTTCAAGTGATCCCACATATGGTTGTAGAAAACAGATGCACGGAGGCATTCAAACAGCATAAAGAGGGTTTGCACTTTTGTATGAGCCCGTTGGTGTAATAGATGTTATTTCCTGGTTCTAGACTGTGATGAGACTGGGCACCACAGTAAGAATATTGGACCAGACCATTTTGTCAGTCAGTGAGAAAATTGGACGATATCGACCCACCCAGTTATTAAATGCTGCCCAGTGGCCGGATCCAGCATTGTCTCTGTGACAAAAGGGGAAGGGGAGGCAGCCCTCTAGAAGCAGGAAACAGCTGGGGACTCTTTAACATTACAAAGTCGTGGAAGGGGTTAAGAATGGGAAGGTCCATACTCTATATACAATCAGGAGGTGGGATTTTGACTATTGACTGACTATGGCAAGGAAACAGCAGGTGGGATACTGGTGAGGTAATACTCTACCTTCACCCCTGTTGCCACCTAGATTCTCTCCACCACCAATGAGAATGGATCATGGCTCAGGGGCAAGGTTTGGGGGATTTTGGAGATGAGCAAAAATGGAAAGCCGAAGTGGAGTGGTTGTTGGGGAATTTGGAAGAGTTGGTGGAGAGTTGTTCGAGTGGCCATGATCAGCAAAACACACAAAACCATCTATCAGATGAGAACCTCTGTCCCACCTGGATTTGTAAACTGGGGAATTTAATGCCGGGAATTTGTGCCTGCTCGAACTCTGAATTGGTAGGTAATCTGCTGGGGACTTGTTTGGGGGTTTTATTGAAATTGCTAACATTTGGTTATATTTGGTGGGGGAATACGTTTCACCTTGGAGAGCACTGTTGCACTTAATTTGTGTATAAACTTTTTTTTAAATAAAGAAGTTACTATCTCTTTCTTGCTTCCATACCGGAGTGATCCGTAAACCTAGAGGCTGACTACCTATAGAACTATGGCTCCAACCCCGAGGTTCTCACATTGTTGGTGGCAAGCGGTAGGATCACATAGTCCCAACGTTTGATTAGAGTGCAGAGTCTCGTATCCAGATATGGACAGGCTCTGTAAGGATGTAAGACAACAGACTGTCAGCACCAGTGATAGTATAACACCTGGGAAAAGAGGGAATATGTGAAATGGGGCATTCTAAGGGCTTATTAAAGTAAAAAATAAACTTTATTGGTATTCATTAAAAACATAGCACTAATAGGTTGTTAAATCTTAAATCCTTTTTAAAAATCAATTTTATTAGCGAAATAGTTAAAACCAAGAGTGAAATGATAAACCTGTTTATTTTTTGATACAGTTAAAAGTAGCAGTGACCTGCTAAACTACGCCGCTGCTTATATAAATTGTATGGGTAATGAAATTCCCTCTTATGTGACTCTCCTATTACCAATTGTTACCAAAGTATTACCAAAATTGGTAATAGGAGAGTCACATAAGTATGACTCTACCCTCTCTCCATACCTGAGACCCATGCAATGTCACAATATATCTCTCAGAACCTTCACGTAGCTTCATCAGGAAATCCTCCTCTCCAGCTGGGGCTGTTTTTTTCTTTGTGAAGAAGAAGTATGGTACTCTCCGTCCCTGCATAAATTAACGTTTTCTGAATCTTATAACCATCAAGAACTACCCCTTGCCCCTAATTTCTGAACTATTCAACAGATTTAGCGGTGCCTAATTCTTTATCAAACTTGATCTTCAGGGAGTTTACAACTTAATACAAATTCGTATAGGAGACGAGTGGCTAACTGCTTTCAACAGGCGAGATGGGCATTATGAGTTTCTCGCAATGCCATTAGCCTCTGTAATGCCCCAGCGGTTTTCCAATCATTTGTGAATGAAATCTTCCAAGACATTTTGTATATTTCTATTAGGGATGTGCACCGGCGACTTTTGAGGTCTCGTGTTTTGTGTTTTGGATCCGGATTTTCGTTATTTTTGAGGTTCGGATTTGTCTCGCAAAACACTTGACGAAAGGTCTCGGTTCGGATTTAAGGTATTGGATTCGGATTTTTTTTGAAAAAAACATAAAAAGTTTAAAAATCAAGTTTTTGGGCTTATTTTCACTCCTAGGCTATTATTAACCTCAATAACATTCAATAACAAGCATTTCCACTAATTTACAGTGTATTCTGAACACCTCACAATATAGTTATTAGTCCAAAACGTTGCAACAAGGTATCTTTCTGGACTGCGTAGAGGAGTGGGTCACCACAATATATATTAAAAACCCTGAACTTTTATGATTCGCACCAATAAATGTACCTGGACTGCGTAGAGGAGTGGGTCACCACAATATATCTTAAAAACCCTGAACTTTTATGATTCGCACCAATAAATGTACCTGGACTGCGTAGAGGAGTGGGTCACCACAATATATATTAAAAACCCTGAACTTTTATGAATCGCACCAATAATTGTACCTGGACTGCGTAGAGGAGTGGGTCACCACAATATCTTAAAAACCCTGAACTTTTATGATTCGCACCAATAAATGTACCTGGACTGCGTAGAGGAGTGGGTCACCACAATATATATTAAAAACCCTGAACTTTTATGAATCGCACCAATAATTGTACCTGGACTGCGTAGAGGAGTGGGTCACCACAATGGCAAACGACTGTTGATTGGTCATATAATGCCAAAAAAAAAGTTCCAAGATGGAATTGTCCTTGGGCCCTCACACCCACCCTTATGTTGTTGAAATAGGACATGCACACTTTAACAAACCAATCATTTCAGCGACAGGGCCTACCAAACAACTTTGGCTGAAATGATTGGTTTGTTTGGGCCCCCACACCAAAAAAGCTATTCATCTCTCCCTGTACAGACTAAACAGGCTCTACTGAGGCAAGATGTCGTCCTCATCCTCAACCTCTGATTCCTCTCCCCCTACAGTGTGTACTTCCTCCTCATCACACATTATCAATTCGTCCCCGCTGGACTCCACAACCACAGGTCCCTCTGTAGTATCTGGAGGGCAGTGCTGTACTTCATTGAGGAATTGATTATTCATTTTTATAAACATCATTTTTTCAACGTTATGAGGAAGCAACCTCCTTCGCCGCTCACTGACCAGGTTCCCCGCTGCACTAAAAACTCTTTCCGAGTACACACTGGAGGGGGGACAACTCAGGTAAAATAGAGCCAGTTTGTACAGGGGCTTCCAAACTGCCTTTTTTTCCTGCCAGTAACAATATGGACTGTCTGACATGTCTACTTGGATGGTGTCAGCAAAGTAATCATCCACAATTTTTTCTATTGTGACAGCATCCAATGCAGCGAGAGTAGACATGTCTGCAATGGTTGGCAGGTCCTTCAGTCCGGACCAGATGTTATCAGCATCCCCGCCAGTGCCTCTTTTGGGAAAACTGAGCTTTTTCCTCGCAGCCATAGATGTGGAAGAAAATGAGGGTGGAGCTGTTGGCATGTCACGGTCCTCTTCAGAGGACAATCTCCTGACCAGCAGGTCTTTGCACCGCTGTAGACTTGTGTCCGCCGGAAACAGAGACACAACATACGCTTTAAACCGAGGATCGAGCACGGTGGCCAGAATGTATTCCTCTGACTTTAAAAGAGTGACCACCCTCGGATCCTGGCAAAGCGTACGAAGGGCTACATCCACAAGAGCTACATGCTTGGTGTAATCGCAATGGCTTACCAGCTCCTCCCTCACTTTCTCCAGCTGCTTCTGCAACAGCCTGATCAGGGGAATGACCTGACTCAAGCTGGCAGTGTCGGAACTGACTTCTCGTGTGGCAAGTTCAAATGGCTGCAGAACCTTGCACAACACGGAAATCAGTCTCCACTGCGCTTGACTGAGGCGCATCCCCACTCCTTTGCCTATGTCGTAGGTGGCTGTGTAGGCCTGAATGGCCTTTTGCTGCTCCTCCATCCTCTGCAGCATATAGAGGGTGGAGTTCCAGCGCGTCACAACCTCTTGTTTGAGGTGATGGCAGGGCAGGTTCATGCTTTTTTGATGTGCCTCTAGTCTGCGGTAGGCACTGGCTGAATGCCGAAAGTGTCCAGCAATTTTGCGCGCCACCGCAAGCATCTCCTGCACACCCCTGTCACTCTTGAGGTAATGCTGCACCACCAAATTAATGGTGTGGGCAAAACATGGGACGTGCTGGAAATTGCCCATATTTAATGCCCGCACAATGTTACTGGCATTGTCTGACACCACAAATCCCCATGAGAGTCTAAGTGGGGTAAGCCACTGGGAGATAATTTCCCTCATTTTCTCTAATATGTTGTCAGCGTTGTGCCTCTTATTAAAGCCTGTAATGCACAATGTTGCCTGCCTTTGCATGAGCAGCCATTTTGTAGATGCTGCTACTGATGCAGCTGTTGCTGTTGCTGCGGAAGGGGATGCATCTACCCAGTGGGCTGTCACAGTCATATAGTCCTTCGTTTGCCCAGAACCACTTGTCCACATGTCCGTGGTTAAGTGGACAGTGGGTACAACCGCATTTTTAAGAGCACTGAGGACACTTGATCGTACTTCTCTGTACATTTTTGGTATCGCCTGCCTAGTGAAGTGGAATCTCGAGGGGATTTGGTACCGGGGACACAATACCTCCATCAACCCTCTAAATCCCACTCCACTGATGGCGGACACCGGGCGCACGTCTAACACCAACATTGCAGTTACAGCCGCAGTTATACGCTTTGCAATAGGGTGACTACTATCGTATTTTGTGGTCATGGCAAACGACTGTTGGACGGTCAATTGTTTTGTGAAAGACTTAGCGGTCTTACGACTTCCCCTCTGGGAAGATGACCGACTAACAGCAGCAACAGCAGCAGTGGCAGTAGTAGGCGTACCGCTGCAGGATTCCTCGGATGAATCCCGTATTGAGGAGGACTCAGTCTGGCTGCTGACTTGGGCTGCAGGACTGAATCTGATGGAGATTGTGGAGGAAGTTGACGAGGAGGGTGTTGCTGGTGTGTATCCAACTGGACCACGGGATTTAGGTGTCCCTGTACCGATGAGGGTCCTAGCCCCAGTTCCTGAACTAACCACTGAACTATGAAGGTTATTCAGGTGACGTATAAGGGAGGATGTTCCTAGGTGGGCAAGATCCTTACCCCTGCTTATTTGAGCTTTACATAAGCTACATATGGCCATACATTGGTTGTCTGGATTTGGATAAAAATAACTCCAGACCGAAGAGGTGCATTTTTTGGTCTTCTGACCAGGCATGACGATGGGCTTTTTCATCCCATGGACATCAGCTGTTTCCCCCCCTGGTGCCTCATTTACAATAACCACATCACCATCCTCATCATCAAGTTCCTCCACAGCGCCAGCTACATCATCAATAGCCTCCTCCCGAGCCACCTCTTCCCGTACAGTGATGGGAAGGTCAGGCTTGACAACCACCAACACCCTTGGACTCGCCTTGGGGATTTGTGATAATTTCTCTTTAGAAGGCAGAGTTGTTTGCTGTTTTGTTGCTGACAGCATAACTCTCTTCAATTTTTTGTAGGGGGGGGGAGGAGGAGGAGGGCTAAGATCCGTGGGTGAAGCTGAACCACTAGTCATGAACACGGGCCAGGGCCTAAGCCGTTCCTTGCCACTCCGTGTCGTAAATGGCATATTGGCAACTTTACGTTTCTCCTCAGATGATTTAAAGTTTCTCTTTTTGCTACTTTTTCTTAACTTGGGGTTTTTGGATTTTACATGCCCGGTACTACGAGATTGGGCATCGGGCTTGGAAGACGACGTTGATGGCATTTCATCGTCTATGTCATGACTAGTGGCAGCAGCTTCAGCATTAGGAGGAAGTGGGTCTTGATCTTTCCCTACTTTATCCTCCAAATTTTTGGTCTCCATTATATGTAGCACAAGATACTGCAGAATGTGTGAACTTGGTAATATTGCAGTACCAATGGACTTATACTGCTGGATTGGTTTTGCAAATTTGGTTTAAATTATTATATATTTTTTTTTTTTTTTACATTTTTTATTTTTTTTTACTTTTTTTTAATTTTTAAAAAACTTGGGAATAGTGGGGAAAAAACTATGCCCTTAGAAGCACAGAGCACAGGACACAGCACCACTGGACTGAACAGGACACGGCACAGGACCCAGCAGCACTACGGAACTCAGCAGGACAGAGCACAGGACACAGCACCACTGGACTGATACTGCAGAATGTGTGAACTTGGTAATATTGCAGTACCAATGGACTTATACTGCTGGATTGGTTTTGCACATTTGGTTATAATTATATATATTTTTTTTAATTTCTAATTTTTTATTTTTTTTTACTTTTTTTTTATTTTTTAAAAACTTGGGAATAATGGGGAAATAACTATGCCCTTAGAAGCACAGAGCACAGGACACAGCACCACTGGACTGAACAGGACACAGCACAGGACCCAGCAGCACCACTGACCTCAGAAGGACAGAGCACAGCACACAGCACCACTGGACTGATACTGCAGAACACAGCACAGCACAGCACAGCACTGCACAGCACAGCACAGCACAGCACAGCACAGCACTAAACAGCACAGAACTAAACAGCACAGAACTAAACAGCACAGAACTAAACAGCACAGAACTAAACAGCACAGAACTAAACAGCACAGAACTAAACAGCACAGAGGACCACCTAACACACCCTCCCTCTACCCTGATCAATGCCCGAGTGAAGATGGCGGCGACTAGCGGGGAATTTATAGGATCCGAGTATCGCGAGATCCGACAACGGGATTATGAGTCAGAGCCTCAGTTTCACTTTTGAATTTGGCGCCAATACCCGGATCTGTCGCGGATCCGACTCGGATCCGCAACGTTCAGGTGGGCTCGGATTTCATAAATCCGAGTGCGCTCATCCCTAATTTCTATAGTCGTGTACCTTGACGATATTTAGATTTTTTCCCAGAAACCTCTCAGCTCATCTTGTTCACGTCAAGCAGGTACTTTCACATCTCAGTCAACATCATCTATACTGTAAATTAATGTATCAATTAATGTATTAATGTATCTTCAAAGTACCACAAGTTTCCTTCTTCGATTTACTTGTTTCTGGTAAAGGATTGCAAATGGATCCAGCCAAGGTCTCGGCCATTGCTATTTGGCCACAACCTCAAGGCCCCAAAGCTCCCCCTATGTTTTTTTTTCAAGGAAATTCTCTCCCTGCGACCATAATTATGGAATCGGGGATAAAGAACTGATAGATGTTAAATCCGCTCTTGAGGTATGGCATCATCTTCTTGACGATGGGCATCTTTTTTCTCTCGGTTCAACCTGGTACTTACCTGGCTCTAAGAATGGCAGAGCCTTCACTTTCTCACACTCTTGTAAAAATTTTGACCTTCTGGGTTCTCCTGAGCCTCAGCCAATTATTAATCCTTCCAACATTATAGCTTTGAAAAGAAGCAGGGCAAGAACCCCCCCTCCCTCCTGGATGTTCATTTTTGGAACCGCACCTAAGACCTAAGGCATTACTCTGGGCTCACTCTTCCCGATTTGCTGGTTATGCCAGCGTGAGGAAGACCCAAGCCCTCTTCTGTTGACATTTCTGGTGGCCCTTCCTCTCCTAGGATGTCTGCAAATTTGCAGCAGCTTACACGGTCTGTGCCCAACACAAGTCTTTCACATGTCCACCTTCTGGCCTCCTTCATTCTCTGCCCATTCCAGATTTTCCTTGGGTGAGCATTTTGATGGCTTCTGTCACCGACCTTCCACTTAGCGTTGGTTGTAACACCATCTGGGTAATCATCTACAGATTTAGCAAAATACAACCAAAAAGTATAATTGGTGCTAAACAATGGTAACAATGCGGAGTCAATATGAACAACCAAAAGTCCTGATCTTGAAGCGTGGTGAGAACCACCTGAATATCCGGTATAGTAATAACAAATATATCAACCAAGGATTCAATACCAATATGCCAGACTTATACAAAGCTGTCCACTCTTCCATATGATGTGGTAGCCTAATTACCTTGTAGTGGAGATGGTATGCGTTCTCTCTATCCCTCTCCCTGGATGTGCTACAACTCTCCGGCCATTCAATCACTAATCCTTTGTTTGTGGTGTTCACTGCTCAGCTGACTTTCTGTATAAACCAGTTAGCTGACCCCGCACTCTCATTGCGCAGTTAGTGTTGATTCCATGTACCCAGATGCTTGCGTGTTTAGCAAAGAGTCTTCTCTCACAGCTAGCAGGCTCCGGCTGTGTGGCTGTAATGAGACGTTGTAGACAGGCCTCATTACAGCCACAAAACCCTCTGGCCATTCGATAATTACAATGAAGAGCTACCACATCATATGGAAGAATGGACGGCTTGTATAAGTCTGTCATGCTGGTATTGAATCCTCGGTTGAACGCTCTATTTGTTATTGATATACCTGATATTCAGATGGTTCTCACCACACTTCAAGATCAGGACTTTTGGTTGTTCACATTGACTCGGCAATGTTACCATTGTTGACCACCAATTATACTTTTTGGTTATATGTATATGGGAGAGGTGTGGTTAACCCCATAATTGTGTTGCTCGCACGGGTATTACATTTCCTCAGTGTGTTGCGCCTACCACCTTTCCATACCAGATTTTCTAAAATGGCTCATTTTGTCCCCCTGCATGGCTTACCTTTGGTCGCTCAACTAGCTCTCATCTTTATCAAGTAGATTTTCAGACTCCATGGATGTCCTTGAGAGATCATTTCCGCTAGTGGGGTTCAGTTCATATCTCGTTTTTGGAGAGCTTTTTGAAAAAATCTGGGTATTGATCTGAAGTTTTATTCTGGCTATTACCCTCAAACAAACAGTCAGGCTGAGCATGTACATGAGGACTTTGAGACTTTCCTAAGCTGTTTCTCTTCCAAAACCAATCTAATGAATATCACCCTGGGCTGAATTTTCACACAACTTCCCTATTCGCTATTTCACTGGTTCCCTTCTTTTTTTAGGTCTCATCCTATAATTCCTAACCCTATTCCCTGCCCTGCTTCTTTGGTTCCTTATTAGGAGACTTCTCCCACATTTGGTCCAGCACGAACTCCAAGCTCCTGGAATCTTCCCAGTGTTATAAACATTTTACGGATCGCTCCCAGAAACATATGCATACCCTTCGAGTCATTGACGAGGTTTGGCTGTTTACTAGAAATTTAAGGCTTAAAGTGCCCTCTATGAAGCTGGCTCTGCACTTCATTGGACCATTTAGTATTACACATGTCATTATCCCTGTCACCTAAAAACTTCATCTGTCTCCCTCCCTTAAAATCCATAATACCTTCCATGTTTCTTTACTAAAACCATTGGTTCTCAACAAATTTTTTCAGCTCCCTCCTCGTATTGCTCCTAGCTAGTCCTTCTCTGGTGATGACTATGAGATCAGTCAGATCCTGGATTCTCATACATTTTTATGGCCATGAACAATTCCTAGTACATTGGAAGGGTTTTGGTCCAGAAGAGCAATCATGTGTGGACAAACAAGACTTACATGCTCCTCGACTATTAAAGAATTTCTACAAGCAACATTTAGCTGTCGTTCCGGACAAAACAAGGGGGGGGGGGAGTAATGTCAGGTGCAGCCTCCTGTTCTCTTGGCCGCACCTGGTTACCTAGCAACCCAAAGCGGCTCTTTCAGCTATCGCGCTGGTATCAGTGCGCATGTGTGTCCCACAGGAAGTTCCAGCAGCATCCTGGGAGGCTACCCCGCCAGCGCTAATCATCTGGTGCCTCATACTATTTAAGGATGCCTCTGGCACCATACTGGTGTCAGAGTATTTGGTTCCCCCGGCTCCAGCACTTCTTAACATGCTCCTATGCTTCTGATTTCCTGTGCATGACCCAGACTTGTTCCTGACCTGTCTTCGGATTATCCTTGGCTCTGATTGTCTTCCAGTGTTTGACCCTGCTGCTAGTGACCATTCTCTCTGGAATTCTCTTGTGTACCGTGCTGACCTGAACCATATTCTTCCTAGATTACACTGGTGTACCATCGCTGTCAGATCGTTACCGAATCAGCCTATCTGAATACCTTCTACTCTCCATTGCCTTGCTGTTGGCTCAGTTTGAGTGCCGTGACCTGCACATCTCTCCCAGCAAAATCATACCCCCCTCACTGATGAAGACCGGAGGCACGTTAGACTTGAACCCTCCTCTAGAGCAATATAGGTAATTACTAGTATTCTAATCCTGTGACAGGTACCACATGCTTTCTGGTCCCAATTGTTAGTGCTGACCCATCACATAGCCGCAGTGAGGCATTTTGTGACCAGAGAAACATTGGCTCATGTGTTGTGGACCTTTTAGTGGCGCTGAGTCAGCTTGGTTGTGAAACAACATAGCCTCCTGTGACACTTGCAAGTGGATAGGGAAAGTCCCTAGGAAAGGCCCATAAATGAGGAGCCCTTTGCCCGGTTGGCCACAGACATTATAGGCCCACTAGCCATCCCCAGTTATGCCAGGACAAAGTTCATCCTGACCTTGGTGGACTTTGCCATCAGATACTCAGAAGCAGTAGCTCTGTTGTCCATAGGTGCAGCATGTGGCCCAGGCTTTGGTGGACATTTTCAGCTGGGTGGGCTATCCCAAAGAAAAGGGAACCCAATTCCAAAGGGAATTAATCCAGACCCTGTGGGATAAGTGGGGCATTAAGCCCTTGTGAACCATCCCGTACAATCCCCAGACTAACAGACTGTATGAATGTTTTAATAGTGTTGAAACACCTCCTGAAGGTGTATGTACAATCCGAAGTGAGAGATCGAGAAAGGGTCCTGCAGCAGCATCTGTTCGCATAGAGGTGCCCCAGGTGTCCACCAGATACTCTTCTTTTGAACTATTATATTGCCAAAGAGTCAGTGGTCTCCTAGACCTGGTCAGGGAAAGTTGGGAAGGGACATTCCAGGCCAAAGAACTGCCCATTCTTCAGTACGTTGAGGAAATGAGGGAACTATTGAAGTGGTTAGCACAATTACTGCAAGGCCATTTAAAGGGGCACAGACCAGGCAGAATGAATTGTATGATGCCCATGCCCAGAATAGGAGACTGACCCTAGGTCAGAAGGTGATGGTGTTCTTCCCAGTGAGACAAAATGAACTTCAAGCCACCTTGGATGGCCCATACAATGTATTAAGACATTCAGGGCCAGTCAATTATGTGGTAGCCCCAGCAAAAGGGTTATGTGGACTGACAGATGGCAGCCATGTTGGTGTGTTGTCCGCCAATGATCCAATGGAGGTACACCCCTTACTGGACCTAATAGGGATAGTGAAATGAGATAAAGGTTTGGAGGCTATGACAGTGGAAACACAGGTAGAGAAGAGTCAGGAAATAATGTAGATGCTGAGAAGGATCAGACCTAATTTACCTGCAGGCCCAGATGTACCCAACTGGCCACCCAACATGTAGACACTGGGGAGGCAAAAGCCATGAGGCAGGTGGCGTACTGCATAATCACGCAATACTGGCCCAAGTACGATCTGAGATAGAAGAGATGCTGTCCTTAGGTGTGATTAAGAAATCAAATTGTCCATGGACCGCAGGGGTGGAATTGGCACCAAAAAAGGACGTTACAACACACTTCAGCATGGACTATCGTAAGCTAAACAAGGTCACCACCACGGATAGATTAGCTGCTGAACAAACTAGGCTCAGCCCAGTTTGTGTCCACCCTAGATCTAAGTAAAGGATATTGGCAAATTCCCCTTACCCCCCCCCCCCCCTTCCTCCTTTCCCAGAGCCCAGGAGTGGTCAGTTTTCTCCATTGGGATTGTTTGAATGTTCTAAAATGCCCTTTGGGGTTGTGACAAAACGAGTTTGATAACACTTTCACCAGCCTGTCCCTCATTTCTCACAATATGTGGATTAAAATATGTACTTTTTATAGCACATGCTTTTGTTCCCTAGCTCAACAGAGTACAACTGCAATGTCTAATTACATGTGCATAAGTGGATATTGTAGCTCATTGTAAATATGTATATTGTTTATTGTATCTTGTTGATATTGCATGGACGCTGTTATTCATTGTCCTTAAAGTGAAGTCAAGTTGGTTATGGATAGCGATCAGGTTGCAAGATACTGGTGAGGGGGAAGGCTAATTAGTATCCATTGTTTTCACAAGACTACTCCAGACATTTGGTCTACAATCTAACAAAGGAGTTTCTGTGGAATTACAGCTAATCTCCACTCTCCTCTCTAACCCCCTAGTACAGGACTCTACAAATGTTTAACCAGGAGAGACCTGGGGGTTTGTCCAGGGAGGGGAAAAGACTGTGGAAATTTGACCCTAGATAGAAGGAACCACTCCAGGGGGGAGGTGATGTTTATTATAGGAATTGATGGCTGGAAGCTGCAGGACGGCAGGTGCCATTATCAGTGAAATACATCGGCAGATCCATGGTTCGTCAAGTCTGGACAGCCAGGTGACTATAACTCCTTAAGCTAGTGGGGTAAGGGATAGATGATGTGGTGAACCTACATAGCATTTATTTACTGTGTGTACATCATATTCTAGTGTTGTTTTTGTTCCAATAAATTTACTGTTGTACTTTTTTAACTGCATTTGCCTGAGTGACTAATAAGAACATTAGAAGGTACTGGGTAAGCTTCCCTGGCCTAGGAAGGCACCCGTGGGTGGCTAGCTAGAGTGAAGTGGGGAGAATAGGGCCAGAAAAAACGGTATCTTCACAGGGATGAAAAATGCTCTGGTCACATTGCAACAGATGCATCACACGCCAGGCCCTCATTCGGGTCCCGGCACACTCCATGCAAGGGACCTTCTTGGCGCTAAGTGCAGCATCTGTCCGATGGCAGTAGCCATCTTGGATATGGTTCTGAGCATGTGTAGACCATATCTTCTTTTAAAACCTCCTCTTCTTTACTTTTGGTGCCTTTCTCATTAGCAGGGTATTTAAGGCACCTTAACCCGCATTCAGGTGCCTGTTCTTTGTGTGTCAAACCCTGACAGTGCACAGACGTGGCTCACTTTGCTCCTGCTGCTTCAGCTTACTGTTCCAGAACCATCACCTCCTCATGTTCAGGTCGCTGTTCCAGTGATTCCCCAGTTGCTGTTCACTGCTACTCATTTTCAGATAATCACTTCATCGTGTTCAGTACACTGTTTCAGTGATTTCTCAGTTGCTGTTCAGTGCTACTCATCCTCAGATATCACTTCATTATGTTCACGTCTAACTCTCTCCTTGAGGGCTGCAACCTGCGGGGCAGTGGCTGCAAAGCCCACACCTCCTTGCGGTAGATTCCTGGTGAACACAACCTCTCACATTAGACTCCATGCCTCAGGGCAGAGTAGTACTAAGTTAGACATGCCTGGGGCTCCTATATTTCAGTTTTGAATCGATGAAACGATCATGACAGGATGATTGATGACCTGTTGGAAGGGTGTCAGGAATTTGTTTGGGCCTACTTAGATGACAAAGCCATCTTCAGCTTGACATTGGAGGATCACCTAGTGAAAGTGGCATAGGTTTTGAGGAGGGTAAGGAAGGCAGAGAGTGTTTCATGGGAATGGCAGAATTATAATACTTGGGGCACCGAGTTGGTGGGGGGATTATTTATCCTAAACCGGAAAATGTAGAGGCTATCGTTCAGTGGCTCAACCCACCAACCAGAAATAAGAGATGTCCCAATGATAAATATAAAGTTTATTAATATTATTATTAATAATAATAATAATAATAATAATAATAATAATAGCAGGGTACCACATAAAATTTGAACATAAAATTTGTAGCCCAGGATAGCATTGTTGCCAATACATTTCTCATTGGGGAATCACTGTTGCATTTACTTTGTGTGTACACTTTGTGTATTGTGTGTACACTTTGAGTATTTGTGTGCTACATGAAAAAACAGCCAGTATTTAACTTATGTGCAAAACAGAAAATTAGTTTGCACCCCTTGCATTATAACATGGTTTTGTCCAGTAGACTGAAATAAGATACCTCCTCATTTTAGATCCTTAATGAATGTGTCCCATGTGTTTAGCAAACAATCCTGAGGTATTTCTTAGTGTAGACTGAGCTACCAGTTCTCAGACCCTAAATGTGCCAAAGAAGGCTAGCACAAACACTGTGCGAAATAATAAAAGCTCATACACATCATGGGTGAACTATTTGTAGCAGAAGTTGGACCATAATGGGGCTTCTGGTGTCTTCTGGCATAGGTCTATCTCATGTCCAGCCTATTAGGGCTTTTGATATAACAAAGCTCTTGGTTATGTTTATTGCGAGCCATGAGCGATAAACCAGCAAGAGTGGCCGCCATGGCCGTCTTGGAAGCCCCCTTTTTGTATCTTTCCCACATGAAGACAATGATGGAGTCCTTCTGACCCGCATCAGGTGAATCCCCGGAGCTTAGGAACTGAGACCATTGTTGCCATGCTGCTTGATAAGTTGGTCTATTTGGCTGGGCTAATTGATTCATGTAAGCTCCCTTGTTTTGTTTTGTGTCCAGCAAATGATCCTGAATTCACTGAGTGCAATCAAGCAACAGGGCTTCTCCAATAAAGACATTTCTCAACAATCAAATTGTATAAGCTAAGTACTAATTCATGTTATTCACATATCTATTGTGGCAAAAGGGGCAGTATGCCTCATACTATTAAAGAAAAGACTAATAGTTTCCTTGGGAATCTGCAGGCTCAGACTACAGACAGGGTTAAATCTGCACACTCTTCCACACACACAGCACAGAAAGACAGGTAGAGTATCTGGGTGTTATTAATTAAGGGAACAGCTTGTGTAGTGCTTGGGTGGAAGCTTAAATAGCTGGATTTGTACTGTGGGTGATACAAACAATGCCAGTAAGTGGTCAATGTCCAATTAGGGGACTCTGTCTAGTTAGCATTAGGGTTGCATGACTTTGTAAATATTTTTGGTTTGATTTCTGAAACTACTACAGTAGCTGTTTAATCCATCCTGTCAAGCCTGAATAAAAAGCAAAGTGGTTCTGCAAACCTCTGCCAGCAGCATTTGTTTGGCATGCTTTTCACAGTATAATTCGTAATAAACATTTATATTATCTTTCTACAATTGTTGTCTGTCAATTACAATGATCTCACACCAGAATATAAGAGTTACTGTCCATCTTGCAACAGTAGACAATAATGTTTGCTTTCTCTGCAACACATCAGTTTATCCCCCCTGCAACTGACTGTTTTATAACTGTTACTTGATAGTGATATTCAATATGTTTCACTCACTATCATTGCATATGGTTGGTTGGGCAACCAGCTATACTGACACCACTATGAAGCTGACACCATACAAATACAAACAACTTCTTTCTTGAAAAATGGTGTTTTTATTGTTAACATAACCAATAAGTGTCACGAGCTGTGAGGTAGCTACTAGTCAGTATTTGCACTGCTGAACAGGAAGGCGCAGTCTAACACACCCCGGTGTTCACCAGGGACACTCGCAAGGGAGTTTGGACTTCACTGCAGGAGGGTGTGCAGATCGGGGTTCTCTGAGTCAGCCACTAGTGTAGTGTCACGACTTACCCGTCCTCGCTCCAGCGCTGTCTTGCGTCGCCGCTGCCCTACACTTCCGGATAGCGGCTCACGTGATGACAGCCTGGGGTAGGTTTTTCAAACCTGCTTTTGACTCACCAGCCCTCGTTTCAGCGATGTCTCGTCATGCTGCTACTCGGCTCTTCCGGGTGACGGCTCACGTGACTGCGGCTGGGGCGGGAGTTTCAAACCTGCTTTAGGTATTTAACTGTGCTCTGACACTCGCTCAGTGTCAGAGCAACGTTATTGCCAGCTCCTGACTCCTGGGTTGTGTCTAGCCTCCTTGATCCTGATTAACCTCCTGTGTACCAGAACCAGTTTGCTTGACCACGATCTTCCTCTGCAGGAGCGGGATTTTTTTTTGTAAAAAAGAAGGATAGGGGTCTTCGTCCTCGCATAGATTTTCAGTGTCCTAATGCCATCACCATTAAGAATCATTATCCGCTACCACTAATTTCTGAACTTTTTAATTGCATAAAATGGGCTACCATTTTTTTCCAAACTAGACCTACGAGGGGCTTACAATCTCATCCGTATCAAGAAAGGAGATGAGTGGAAGACAGCCTTTAATCTTGTGATGCCCTTTGGATTGTGCAACGCCCCAGCAGTCTTCCAAAACTTCATGAATGAGATTGTTCAAAACCTTTTGTACCAGTTTGTAATAGTTAATCTTGATGATATTCTCATTTTTTCTCAGGATCTTCCCTCTCACAGGGGACATGTGACAGAAGTACTCTCTCATCACAGGAAGCATCAACTATTTTGTAAACTTGAAAAATGTCTCTTCGAACAGGAACAGTTATCTTTTCTGGGTTACATTATCTCGGGCACAGGACTTCAAATGGATCCTGCCAAAGTGAAAGCCATTTCTGATTGGCCACAACCTGCTTGGCTGAAGGCTATTCAATGCTTCTTGGGTTTTGCTATTACAACCAATTTCTTAAGGGTTACTCCTCCATCATTGCGCCTATCACAGCTTTGAAAATCGGCCAATACCAAACTTTGCACCCCGGATGCTGTTAAGGCTTTCAAGCAACTCAAAGCTGCCTTTTCTTCCGCACCTATTTTGCTGCAACCAGATTGTCAGCATCCATTTTTCGTGGAGGTGGATGCCCTCTCTTATGGTACTGGTGCCATCTTGACTCAAAGGGACTCAATAGGAAGACTTCAACCCTGTGGTTTTTTTCTCCTGGAAATTTTTACCTGCTGAGAGGAACTATGGAATTGGAGATAAAGAATTATTAGCCATTAAATTGGCCCTTTCCGGGTGGCTGCATTTGCTGGAGGGGGCTTTATTTCCTGTTTTCACTGACCATAAGAACCTCTTATACTAACAATCTGCACGTTGTTTGAATTCCCGTCAAGCAAGATGTTCACTCTTTTTCTCTCAATTCAACATTAATTTGACATATCGCCCTGGACCGTAGAATAAAAAAGCAGATGCTCTTTCTAGGTCCTTCGATTCCTCTGACAGTGAACCTTCCGAGAAGAATAGGCTAATCTTTGATCCTGAGTGTATTCTGGCTACCATTCCCCTCGTGAAATCCAGTTGTCCCCCTGGGAAATCCTTCATTCTTCCATATTTAAGGAGTAAATTGCTTTGTTGGGCCCATGCCTACTGTTTTGCTGGCCATGCTGGTGTCAGGAAGACCTGGGAGCTTCTCTCACATAGCTATTGGTGGCCTTCATTACACAAGGACGTGAAAGCTTTTGTAGCCCCTTGTACTGTGCGCGCTCAGTATAAAGTCCCTCGAGGAAAACCATATGGGCCTCTCATGCCTCTGCCTGTTCCTGAAACTCCTTGGTCTCACTTGTACATGGATTTTATTACAGACCTACCTTCTTACAAAACATGTTTGGTCATTTGGGTCATCGCTGACCGGTTTTCTAGAGCCACTCATTTTGTCCCTCTAAAGGGTCTCCTCTCTTCTTCTACCTTGGCAGATCTATTTATTAAAGTGGTTTTTCGTTTACATGGATGTCCTCTTCACATTGTATCTGACCGTGGTACACAGTTTGTTTCAAAACTCTGGAGATCTTTTTGTGGTAAATTGGAAATTAAACTGGACTTCTCGTCTGCCTATCATCCTCAGTCCAATAGTTTAACCAGAAGAACCAATCAGGAACTAGAGAAATATCTTCGGATGTATGTGTCTGCTAACCAAAAGGACTTGTTTGAATTTCTCCCATGGGCAGAATTTGCCCATAATTATCATTTTCATGAGGCTACTTCTAACTCCCCCTTCTTTGTGATGTATGGGTGTCACCCAAGACTTCCCACATTATCCAAGATTCCGAAATCTCCAGTGCCTGAAGTGGATCCTCTTTTCCGCAAATTCTCTTCTATTTGGACCCAGGTCAGAGACAACTTAAACGAAACCTCTAGTCGTTCCAAGACAAATTTTGATAGAAGAAGACGTGCGGTTCCTAAACTGGAGATTATGGTCCTGAGGAACGTTCGTGGGTCAAGGCTTTGGATATACATGCTCCTCGTCTTCTTAAGCAGTTTCACAGGAAATTTCCCAATAAACCTTGTTAGGGTGTTCAGAGTCCACCTTTACGGCATGGGTTACTGTCACGACTTACACCTCCTCGATCCAGCTCATTCGCCGCTGCCTGGCACTTTCGGGTGGCGGCTCACGTGATGACAGCCTGGGGCGAGTTTTTCAAACCTGCTTTTGACTCACCAGCCCTTGTTCCAGCTATGGCTTGTCGCACTGCTGCTCAGCTTTTCCGGGTGGTGGCTCATGTGACTGCGGCTGGGGTGTGAGTTTCAAACCTGCTTTAGGTATTTAACTGCACTCTGACACTCGCTCAGTGTCAGAGCAAAGTTGTTGCCAGCTCCTGACTCCGGGGTTGTGTCTAGCCTCCTTGATCCTGATTAACTTCCTGTGTACCAGACCTCTGCTTGCTTGACCCCAATCCTGATTAACCTCCTGTTTACCAGACCTCTGTTTGCTCGACCACGATCCTGACTTACCTCCTGTGTACTAGACCTCTGCCTGTTTGATCTCGTTCCTGATTACCTCCTGCATTCCTTACTACCTGTTTTCTGTTTTCTCTGCCATACTACTCCCTGGGGGACCCTATAGGACCGCGACTTGCAGGTTCCCGTCAGCAAAGTCCATCCTGCCTTGCGGCAGTTCTTGGTGAATACCGGGGAATCCATTAGACTTCGCACCTCTTGGCCTGCCAGCATCAATCAGGGTTAGTACCAAGGTCCTCTGCTTCAGATTCGTAACAAGTAGTAACAGAGTGGACGGAGCATAGTCAATCAATCCGGGTCGGAACCAATCAGGCAGCGAGGTACAAGGGGAGATCCGGGGGCATGGCCTGGTGGAGCATGGAGTAGGTCGTGTGTGCCGGAGCTCCCCAGTATAAATACCTGTTTTAAGATCCTGAAAATCTCCTTGGCGTACCTGACCTGTCCGGTGCTGTGTCTCAAGTCCCTCTGCTTTCTCCGATCTGGGTAGAGGATGCGGCGGTGTGTCAGTGAGGCTGTCAGTATGTCCGGAGCAGTATTGAGACGGAGATCGTGGTGGTCAGAAGGAGCAGAGTCATATCCCTGCCAGGGTCTGTTTCTTCAGTGCCGGAAAAGGTATATAGCAACCCGCTCGTCGGAGCGGTCACTGGAGACGAGGTGAACGGGCATCTGGAGGCTCATAAACAGAAATATATATATTACCGCCACATTGCAGGGTTTGGCTCCATCTTGGAGGGGTACGTGTACAGAGTGCAGGCTTGTGTGTAGTTCCCTACTGCTATAGATACGACTGCTTTGGGTCTGCTGAATGCTGGAACCTGCCGGTGATAAAATTCAGGAATACATACCTGGTGAAGTGGAGAAGAAGTAGTGGGTCACGGGATCCTGTGTGGGGGTCTCCCACTCTGAGCTGTTAATCTGCAGTACATTTAGTCCATCTGAGTCAACATTGCAGAGGCCATATCTCTTTTTGAGATCTCTTGATCCTGGACACAAATTCAGCTGAGGCCTGGGTGATTTGCCTTTGATCGGTACAAGTAACTAATATACAACCTTATATTACACTTTCTGTTATATACATAAGGAGTGTAAATATGGGAAAACACTCTACAAATGTCTCTGCAGCCAGCAGACTGGAGAAGTATGCACGGTCCAACTCTGCTACAGCTTCGGGAGGAGCTCCTGCTCTGAGCTGCAGGTACCCCAGTCTTCCAAGGATGCAGACTCGCCTGCTGATTCTACTCTTCAGGAAGTCCTGAAAGCTATTGCTGCCTCTGAGTAGAAGGTAATGGATAAAATTGGAGAGGTGCAGTGTCACGGGCACTAGGAGTCTTTACCCAGGTATCACCAGATGATAGACTTACCAGAGCAGTATAGTTGGTAATATGGTACTCTGGTAGCGGGGTGATCACGGAACAGGAGACAGCAGATGGTAAGAGAATGCTCGAGGAAAGTCTATGACTAGCAGCACTGGTAATAGGTAGATAACTGTACACGAGGAACTGGATAGACAAGGAAACGTGAGGGTAGTCAGTGGTCTGCGTATAGCAAGTTGTACCACTCCTATAGTGAGGAGGAATGTCCAGGAGTAACGAGGAGGTGATGAGAGTCAGCGGTCTGCGTATAGCAAGTTGTACCGCTGTCTGGGTGAAGGAATGGAATCCAGGTGAAGGTATCCGGGGAGTCAGTGGTCTGCGTTAGCAAGTTGTACCACTGCTATGTGAAAGGATACTGGAAACTGGTGACTCAGGAAACAGGGAACAGTGGTCTGCCTCTAGCAAGTTGTACCACTGAAATATATAAGTGAGGAGGAGCACGGGGAGATAAATGCAATGCAGAGTATACACGGGCACACTGAGTTTGATCCCACGATGATATGCACAAAATAATAATAACTGAGCAGCACTGCACAAATATACAAAGTCACAAGAACTATCCAGGCTAAAAGGTAACACAGTCAAATGATAGCAATAGTCTCAGTGGATAGGAAACTCCGGAGGAGAACAACTCAGTCCAGCTAGATATGCAATACACCAGCACAGTCAATGAGAAGTATGCATACCGTGGTTCAGGAGAGCAGGTTGTCAGAGAGAGGTGCAGGGATACCTGAACGGCTGGAGGCCGGCAGGATGCGAAGTCTAAGGAGGGTGGAAGCGGTAACCAAGTAGGTGCAGCGCACGGTAGGTAGACCAGCAAGGATGTAAACAATACTCAGGAAGCAGTAGTATATAGAACTGGACACCCGGAGAACACGGGAGAGTTGAGGCGGTCTAGCCGAGATGAAAGCAGCGGAGCGTTGATCCGATGCAGACAGGCGAGTTGACACAAGCGGAGACACTGTAGAAGCGCGGAGAGCGGATCAGCTGGCTGCAGACACGAGGAGTACTGGAGGGTTGCGATGAGCAGGGCACTGCAGATACACGGAGGCAGCGGATAGGAATCAGCTGGTGCAGTCACGATGAAACACGGGGAGAGTTGAAGTGAGCAGGATACTGTAGATACACGGAGGCAGCGGATAGGAATCCGCTGGTGCAGTCACGATGAAACACGGGAGAGTTGAAGTGGTTTGGAAACTGTAGAAGCACGGAGGCAGCGGATAGGAATCAGCTGGTGCAGTAACAATGAAACACGGGAGAGTTGAAGTGGTCTGGAAACTGTAGAAGCACGGAGGCAGCGGATAGGAATCAGCTGGTGCAGTCACGATGAAACACAGGAGAGTTGAAATGGTTTGGAAACTGTAGAAGCACGGAGGCAGCGGATAGGAATCAGCTGATGCAGTCACGATGAAACACAGGAGAGTTGAAGTGGTCTGGAAACCACAAACGAACAACAGGAATCAGCAGGAGCTGAATACACGAGGAAACACAGGAACACCTTCAGAGGCTCATGGGGAATGAGACTCCAAGATCAGGCCACGAGGTATTGACCACAGGTGCTTTAAATAGGGAGTGTTGCCTGATCAGCCAATTGACTAAAAGGAACATGTACTGAAGGTTTGAAAGGGCTGCACATGCGCAGACCCTCAGGATGGTGGACGGCCACGGTTCCTAAACACACGAGAAGTAGCACTCACAGTCCGGTGAGTGACATGCAGGTTGATTTGTCATTGATGCGGCAGGATTTTCAGAAGATTTGTGAGCGTGTGTCAGAGACAGAGGTCCGCATCTCCATATTAGCGGATACTACAGTTCCTTTACCACAGAAAGTTGCTGGTTTGGAAGCTCAGATGGTGTCGGTTAGACAAAAAATGTCAGATATGGAGGGCAACCTCAGACGCAGCAATGTTCGGCTGGTGGGTCTCCGTGAAAAGGCAGAGGGTGATGCTCCGGAGACATTCTTGGAGAATTGGATGATCCAGACATTTGGCAAAGAGGAGTTTACGGCTCAATTTGTGGTGGAGAGGGCGCATCGGATTCCAACTCAGAGGCCGCCTCCTGGTGCGCTAAATTCATTGCTAAAGGGCTACACTATAAAGATCGGGATGCTATTCTGCGCCTGGCCCGGTCCAAGGGCCCCTTAATGTAACAAGGGGAGATCCGAAGAATGGTCAAAGGCAAGCCAGGAATCAGGAAATCAGAACTAGCATTAAGGTACCAAAACGAAATCCAAAGGAAGGTCAGAGGGGATAACCGGGTCACAACAGGAGGAGTTTCTGGATACAAACATGGTGCTGGAGCAGGGTAGAGCAAATATTCTGGCACCCTAGTGGTGCCAGAGGCTGCTTTATATATATATCCGAGGTTCCTGATTGGTGTGCAGGGGTGTCAGCGATCAGAGACGCTAACCGCCGACAAGTGAGGAAACATTGCTTAGAGATTCGGTTCATGTTGACATGATAGCATCACGCAGTTGCTGTAGATTTGTCAGCTGCGCATTCATGCTTGAATCTCCTATTCCCACACATCCCAAAGGTGGATTGAGACCTGTAACTGTGTAGGCCATTTGAGTACACAAAACTCATTGTCATGTTCATGAAACCAGTTTGAGATGATGAGCGCTTAGTGACTTGGCACATTATCATGCATATGGTCAGCAACAATTGACACTGCTACCATCGTTCACTGTTGACACAAGGCAGGATAGATCCTTGGATTCATGTTGTTCATGTCAAATTCTGACCTCATCATCTGCATTTTGCTGCAGAAATTGAGATACACCAGACTAGGCTTGACATTCCGTGTGTTCAGAAGTGTTTTTCTGTATATCATTGTTGCAATGCATCGTTGAGTTACTGTCGCCTTCCTGTCAGCTTGAACCAGTTTGGCCATTCTCCTCTGACCTCTCTCATAAACAAGGCATTTTTGACCACAGAATTGAGGCTTAATGGATGTTTTTTGTTTTGCGTACAATTCTCTGTAAACACTAGAGTGAAGATCCCAGGAAATCAGTAGTTCCTGAGATAATCAAACCACCCTGTCTGGCACCAAAAATCATTTGATTGTCAAGGTCACTTAGATCAGATTTTTCACCATTCTGGTGTTTGGTCTGAACAACAACTGAACCTATGGATCATGTCTGCATGGTTTAGTGCCACATAAGTGGCTGATTAGATATTTGTATTAACAAGCGGGTGCAGAGCTAGATAAAGGCCCTGGGGGGCTTGGGGCACTTAAGACAGGGGGGCCTCTGTGAAGCTGGATATACCTTCCAACCTTACAGTCAGACCAAATCCTGACTAAGGCTGGGTTCATAGGTAACAAGAAGAGACAGAACAGAGGTTATAAAGTGGGGCACTCTAGGATACGAGGTTAATTGAGATGTGTATGATAAAAAGCAAATATTTATTGGTATATGTTAAAATACACACATCCTAGCAAAAAGAAAGCTACGCGAAATAGTTAAAAGAAAACAAAAATAGTGAAATTAAAAGTTGCAAATCAACTGCAACAATCGCTCTATGGTCAAATTCTTAGGGCTAATAAATCATATAATATGATATAAATTGCAGGGTCAGTGGGCAAATATCAGGTTCTAATACAGAGGTATATTTGTAAAAATATCTATCCTCTGTCTATCTTATCATAATGGATACCATAGACTACCAAGTCAAATATTCTCCTTTAAATTAGAGCCCTAATCACTGTCCTGATACAATTCTCAAGGACAGAAATATAGTATACTCAAGTAGTATAGCTGGTATGTGTCAGTTGTATAGTATGAGCATTTCCATTAATAACAGGTTCATTATCTATCTGAAAAAATAAGGGCAATGTAAGCCATCAAACTATACTCTGTCCCAACAAAGGAATACACTTAGTAATATGATTAATTATGTATAAGTCTGACAGGTTTAGAGGCTGTGCCTGCTATGGTTCTTAATATACAAGGCTAACAAAATTGGAGATTGTATCTGCTATCCGTGTTATCACTAGGGATGAGCGCACTCGGATTTATGAAATCCGAGCCCACCCGAACGTTGCGGATCCGAGTCGGATCCGAGACAGATCCGGGTATTGGCGCCAAATTCAAAAGTGAAACTGAGGCTCTGACTCATAATCCCGTTGTCGGATCTCGCGATACTCGGATCCTATAAATTCCCCGCTAGTCGCCGCCATCTTCACTCGGGCATTGATCAGGGTAGAGGGAGGGTGTGTTAGGTGGTCCTCTGTGCTGTTTAGTTCTGTGCTGTTTAGTTCTGTGCTGTTTAGTTCTGTGCTGTTTAGTTCTGTGCTGTGCTGTGCTGTGCTGTGCTGTGCTCTGCAGTATCAGTCCAGTGGTGCTGTGTGCTGTGCTCTGTCCTTCTGAGGTCAGTGGTGCTGCTGGGTCCTGTGCTGTGTCCTGTTCAGTCCAGTGGTGCTGTGTCCTGTGCTCTGTCCTGCTGAGTTCCGTAGTGCTGCTGGGTCCTGTGCCGTGTCCTGTTCAGTCCAGTGGTGCTGTGTCCTGTGCTCTGTGCTTCTAAGGGCATAGTTATTTCCCCATTATTCCCAAGTTTTTAAAAAATAAAAAAAAAGTAAAAAAAAAAAAAAAATATATAATAATTATAACCAAATGTGCAAAACCAATCCAGCAGTATAAGTCCATTGGTACTGCAATATTACCAAGTTCACACATTCTGCAGTATCAGTCCAGTGGTGCTGTGTCCTGTGCTCTGTCCTGCTGAGTTCCGTAGTGCTGCTGGGTCCTGTGCCGTGTCCTGTTCAGTCCAGTGGTGCTGTGTCCTGTGCTCTGTGCTTCTAAGGGCAGAGTTATTTCCCCATTATTCCCAAGTTTTTAAAAAATAAAAAAAAAGTAAAAAAAAATAAAAAATTTAAAAAAAAAAAAATATATATAATAATTATAACCAAATGTGCAAAACCAATCCAGCAGTATAAGTCCATTGGTACTGCAATATTACCAAGTTCACACATTCTGCAGTATCAGTCCAGTGGTGCTGTGTCCTGTGCTCTGTCCTGCTGAGTTCCGTAGTGCTGCTGGGTCCTGTGCCGTGTCCTGTTCAGTCCAGTGGTGCTGTGTCCTGTGCTCTGTGCTTCTAAGGGCATAGTTTTTTCCCCACTATTCCCAAGTTTTTTAAAAATTAAAAAAAAGTAAAAAAAAATAAAAAATTTAAAAAAAAAAAAAAAATATATAATAATTATAACCAAATTTGCAAAACCAATCCAGCAGTATAAGTCCATTGGTACTGCAATATTACCAAGTTCACACATTCTGCAGTATCTTGTGCTACATATAATGGAGACCAAAAATTTGGAGGATAAAGTAGGGAAAGATCAAGACCCACTTCCTCCTAATGCTGAAGCTGCTGCCACTAGTCATGACATAGACGATGAAATGCCATCAACGTCGTCTTCCAAGCCCGATGCCCAATCTCGTAGTACCGGGCATGTAAAATCCAAAAACCCCAAGTTAAGAAAAAGTAGCAAAAAGAGAAACTTTAAATCATCTGAGGAGAAACGTAAAGTTGCCAATATGCCATTTACGACACGGAGTGGCAAGGAACGGCTTAGGCCCTGGCCCGTGTTCATGACTAGTGGTTCAGCTTCACCCACGAATCTTAGCCCTCCTCCTCCTCCCCCCCCCTACAAAAAATTGAAGAGAGTTATGCTGTCAGCAACAAAACAGCAAACAACTCTGCCTTCTAAAGAGAAATTATCACAAATCCCCAAGGCGAGTCCAAGGGTGTTGGTGGTTGTCAAGCCTGACCTTCCCATCACTGTACGGGAAGAGGTGGCTCGGGAGGAGGCTATTGATGATGTAGCTGGCGCTGTGGAGGAACTTGATGATGAGGATGGTGATGTGGTTATTGTAAATGAGGCACCAGGGGGGGAAACAGCTGATGTCCATGGGATGAAAAAGCCCATCGTCATGCCTGGTCAGAAGACCAAAAAATGCACCTCTTCGGTCTGGAGTTATTTTTATCCAAATCCAGACAACCAATGTATGGCCATATGTAGCTTATGTAAAGCTCAAATAAGCAGGGGTAAGGATCTTGCCCACCTAGGAACATCCTCCCTTATACGTCACCTGAATAACCTTCATAGTTCAGTGGTTAGTTCAGGAACTGGGGCTAGGACCCTCATCGGTACAGGGACACCTAAATCCCGTGGTCCAGTTGGATACACACCAGCAACACCCTCCTCGTCAACTTCCTCCACAATCTCCATCAGATTCAGTCCTGCAGCCCAAGTCAGCAGCCAGACTGAGTCCTCCTCAATACGGGATTCATCCGAGGAATCCTGCAGCGGTACGCCTACTACTGCCACTGCTGCTGTTGCTGCTGTTAGTCGGTCATCTTCCCAGAGGGGAAGTCGTAAGACCGCTAAGTCTTTCACAAAACAATTGACCGTCCAACAGTCGTTTGCCATGACCACAAAATACGATAGTAGTCACCCTATTGCAAAGCGTATAACTGCGGCTGTAACTGCAATGTTGGTGTTAGACGTGCGCCCGGTGTCCGCCATCAGTGGAGTGGGATTTAGAGGGTTGATGGAGGTATTGTGTCCCCGGTACCAAATCCCCTCGAGATTCCACTTCACTAGGCAGGCGATACCAAAAATGTACAGAGAAGTACGATCAAGTGTCCTCAGTGCTCTTAAAAATGCGGTTGTACCCACTGTCCACTTAACCACGGACATGTGGACAAGTGGTTCTGGGCAAACGAAGGACTATATGACTGTGACAGCCCACTGGGTAGATGCATCCCCTTCCGCAGCAACAGCAACAGCTGCATCAGTAGCAGCATCTACAAAATGGCTGCTCATGCAAAGGCAGGCAACATTGTGCATTACAGGCTTTAATAAGAGGCACAACGCTGACAACATATTAGAGAAAATGAGGGAAATTATCTCCCAGTGGCTTACCCCACTTAGACTCTCATGGGGATTTGTGGTGTCAGACAATGCCAGTAACATTGTGCGGGCATTAAATATGGGCAATTTCCAGCACGTCCCATGTTTTGCCCACACCATTAATTTGGTGGTGCAGCATTACCTCAAGAGTGACAGGGGTGTGCAGGAGATGCTTGCGGTGGCGCGCAAAATTGCTGGACACTTTCGGCATTCAGCCAGTGCCTACCGCAGACTAGAGGCACATCAAAAAAGCATGAACCTGCCCTGCCATCACCTCAAACAAGAGGTTGTGACGCGCTGGAACTCCACCCTCTATATGCTGCAGAGGATGGAGGAGCAGCAAAAGGCCATTCAGGCCTACACAGCCACCTACGACATAGGCAAAGGAGTGGGGATGCGCCTCAGTCAAGCGCAGTGGAGACTGATTTCCGTGTTGTGCAAGGTTCTGCAGCCATTTGAACTTGCCACACGAGAAGTCAGTTCCGACACTGCCAGCTTGAGTCAGGTCATTCCCCTGATCAGGCTGTTGCAGAAGCAGCTGGAGAAAGTGAGGGAGGAGCTGGTAAGCCATTGCGATTACACCAAGCATGTAGCTCTTGTGGATGTAGCCCTTCGTACGCTTTGCCAGGATCCGAGGGTGGTCACTCTTTTAAAGTCAGAGGAATACATTCTGGCCACCGTGCTCGATCCTCGGTTTAAAGCGTATGTTGTGTCTCTGTTTCCGGCGGACACAAGTCTACAGCGGTGCAAAGACCTGCTGGTCAGGAGATTGTCCTCTGAAGAGGACCGTGACATGCCAACAGCTCCACCCTCATTTTCTTCCACATCTATGGCTGCGAGGAAAAAGCTCAGTTTTCCCAAAAGAGGCACTGGCGGGGATGCTGATAACATCTGGTCCGGACTGAAGGACCTGCCAACCATTGCAGACATGTCTACTCTCGCTGCATTGGATGCTGTCACAATAGAAAAAATTGTGGATGATTACTTTGCTGACACCATCCAAGTAGACATGTCAGACAGTCCATATTGTTACTGGCAGGAAAAAAAGGCAGTTTGGAAGCCCCTGTACAAACTGGCTCTATTTTACCTGAGTTGTCCCCCCTCCAGTGTGTACTCGGAAAGAGTTTTTAGTGCAGCGGGGAACCTGGTCAGTGAGCGGCGAAGGAGGTTGCTTCCTCATAACGTTGAAAAAATGATGTTTATAAAAATGAATAATCAATTCCTCAATGAAGTACAGCACTGCCCTCCAGATACTACAGAGGGACCTGTGGTTGTGGAGTCCAGCGGGGACGAATTGATAATGTGTGATGAGGAGGAAGTACACACTGTAGGGGGAGAGGAATCAGAGGTTGAGGATGAGGACGACATCTTGCCTCAGTAGAGCCTGTTTAGTCTGTACAGGGAGAGATGAATAGCTTTTTTGGTGTGGGGGCCCAAACAAACCAATCATTTCAGCCAAAGTTGTTTGGTAGGCCCTGTCGCTGAAATGATTGGTTTGTTAAAGTGTGCATGTCCTATTTCAACAACATAAGGGTGGGTGTGAGGGCCCAAGGACAATTCCATCTTGGAACTTTTTTTTTTGCATTATATGACCAATCAACAGTCGTTTGCCATGTTCAAAAAGTAAAACCAAATGTAAAAAAATTCAAGAAATTAAACCAAAAGTAAAATGCCGTGTCATAATTTAAAACAAGAGGTATTGACGTGCTCTAAAACTACTGTATTGTTGTTTATATTTTATAAACACTACACTTGAAAGCTTGAGTCTTTCAATAGAAAAGTAACTGTCCATTGCACGAATATTTGCAAAAGGGACAATTTTAGGGTTAAGAAAGTCAACTAATAACACTTCGACGCTGTCTGTCTTTATAAACACTACACTTGGAAGTTGGAGGAGGTATTGTGGCCCCGGCACCAAATTTACTACCGGGGCCACTCCACTGTGCAGTCCATATTTAGGTGTATCAGATATTAAACAACGGTGACAGTTGATGCCCAATTTTTTAATTATATTGTGGCCTCGGTACCAAATTGTGTACCGGGGCCACCACACTACGCAGTCCAGATACTTGTTTGGTGGAATTCAGACCAGTTGAGGGTTTTATTATTATATTGTGTGGACCACTCTATCTATACCACACTACAACTCTATACCACTCTATTTCATACTTTAATTCTATTTCATACTTTAATTCTATTTCATACTTTAATTCTATTTCATACTTTAATTCTATTTCATACTTTAATTCTATTACTAATTAATTACCATAAAGAGGAACAAAATAAACCAATTTTACCAAAAGTATAATATGACTTAGACTTACAAACACTACACTTGAAAGATCGTGCCTTTAAATGAAAAAGTCAGTCTTCATTGCACGACTATGTGCAACAGGGACAGTTTTTTGGGTTTACAAAGTCAAACAATAACACTTTGACCCTGTCTGTCTGGGATCTCAATGACGAATTGTCTGTACCATGTTTGGAGGAGGTATTGTGGCCCCGGTATCAAATTGGGTACCGGGGCCACCCCACTATGCAGTCCAGATACTTGTTTGGTGGAATTCAGACACGTGGAGGGTTTTATTATTATTATATTGTGTGGACCACTCTATCTATACCACACTACAACTCTATACCACTCTATTTCATACTTTAATTCTATTTCATACTTTAATTCTATTTCATACTTTAATTCTATTTCATACTTTAATTCTATTTCATACTTTAATTCTATTACTAATTAATTACCATAAAGAGGAACAAAATAAACCAATTTTACCAAAAGTATAATATGACTTAGACTTACAAACACTACACTTGAAAGATCGTGCCTTTAAATGAAAAAGTCAGTCTTCATTGCACGACTATGTGCAACAGGGACAGTTTTTTGGGTTTACAAAGTCAAACAATAACACTTTGACCCTGTCTGTCTGGGATCTCAATGACGAATTGTCTGTACCATGTTTGGAGGAGGTATTGTGGCCCCGGTATCAAATTGGGTACCGGGGCCACCCCACTATGCAGTCCAGATACTTGTTTGGTGGAATTCAGACACGTGGAGGGTTTTTTAATTATATTGTGGCCTCGGTACCAAATTGTGTACCGGGGCCACCACACTACGCAGTCAAGATAGATAGATGCGTATTGCGTATCATAGATAAAGTACATTCAGTGGTGTGGGGCAAATTGAAAAATATTCAAAATGCACTGACATTATCAAAAACAAGAGGTTGTCACACGCTAAAACTCCAACATGTATATGATGGAGAGGATGGAGGAGCAGCCGTATGTGTAGTGTAATGCAGATCTGTTGAAGGTTTTTTATATATTTTATTGTGGTGCCCAGTGCCCACTCCTCTACGCAGTCCAGGTACAATTATTGGTGCGAATCATAAAAGTTCAGGGTTTTTAATATATTGTGGTGACCCACTCCTCTACGCAGTCCAGGTACAATTATTGGTGCGAATCATAAAAGTTCAGGGTTTTTAATATATTGTGGTGACCCACTCCTCTACGCAGTCCAGGTACAATTATTGGTGCGAATCATAAAAGTTCAGGGTTTTTAATATATTGTGGTGACCCACTCCTCTACGCAGTCCAGGTACAATTATTGGTGCGATTCATAAAAGTTCAGGGTTTTTAATTTATATTGTGGTGACCCACTCCTCTACGCAGTCCAGGTACAATTATTGGTGCGAATCATAAAAGTTCAGGGTTTTTAATATATTGTGGTGACCCACTCCTCTACGCAGTCCAGGTACAATTATTGGTGCGAATCATAAAAGTTCAGGGTTTTTAATATATTGTGGTGACCCACTCCTCTACGCAGTCCAGGTACAATTATTGGTGCGATTCATAAAAGTTCAGGGTTTTTAATTTATATTGTGGTGACCCACTCCTCTACGCAGTCCAGGTACAATTATTGGTGCGAATCATAAAAGTTCAGGGTTTTTAATATATTGTGGTGACCCACTCCTCTACGCAGTCCAGGTACAATTATTGGTGCGAATCATAAAAGTTCAGGGTTTTTAATATATTGTGGTGACCCACTCCTCTACGCAGTCCAGGTACAATTATTGGTGCGATTCATAAAAGTTCAGGGTTTTTAATTTATATTGTGGTGACCCACTCCTCTACGCAGTCCAGGTACAATTATTGGTGCGAATCATAAAAGTTCAGGGTTTTTAATATATTGTGGTGACCCACTCCTCTACGCAGTCCAGGTACAATTATTGGTGCGATTCATAAAAGTTCAGGGTTTTTAATTTATATTGTGGTGACCCACTCCTCTACGCAGTCCAGGTACAATTATTGGTGCGAATCATAAAAGTTCAGGGTTTTTAATATATTGTGGTGACCCACTCCTCTACGCAGTCCAGGTACATTTATTGGTGCGATTCATAAAAGTTCGGGGTTTTTAAGATATTGTGGTGACCCACTCCTCTACGCAGTCCAGGTACATTTATTGGTGCGAATCATAAAAGTTCAGGGTTTTTAATATATATTGTGGTGACCCACTCCTCTACGCAGTCCAGGTACATTTATTGGTGCGAATCATAAAAGTTCAGGGTTTTTAATATATATTGTGGTGACCCACTCCTCTACGCAGTCCAGAAAGATACCTTGTTGCAACGTTTTGGACTAATAACTATATTGTGAGGTGTTCAGAATACACTGTAAATTAGTGGAAATGCTTGTTATTGAATGTTATTGAGGTTAATAATAGCCTAGGAGTGAAAATAAGCCCAAAAACTTGATTTTTAAACTTTTTATGTTTTTTTCAAAAAAAATCCGAATCCAATACCTTAAATCCGAACCGAGACCTTTCGTCAAGTGTTTTGCGAGACAAATCCGAACCTCAAAAATAACGAAAATCCAGATCCAAAACACAAAACACGAGACCTCAAAAGTCGCCGGTGCACATCCCTAGTTATCACACATGCTAATAGTTTGTGCAGAGATTAGTAGCTCATAAATCCTTTAATCCTGAATCATGTGATGGTATTGTTCACTAAAATGTCCTCAAAACCCCACAGTTAATTGTATCTCCGTTATTACCTGTGATTCATAAAGGTTCAAACATTAGTGAGGCGCTCACATTAACATTTCTATGTGAGTCTAATTAGCCTGTAAACTGTCTCCACTAAGATTAGTAACACATAGCATTTGTAGTCTATCTAAATGCTAGTATCTTATGCTTCAGTCCTCTGACCCTAAATAGAGAAGCGCTAGTCACTATAGTGTCCCCAGAACCCCACACATCGCTATCATTTAAATTTAATTTTGGTAAGTCTGTAAGGACTGAATATTTATAAAGCGCTATCTACATATTAGTTTTTGAGACACATAGAGCGAACGCCAACGCGCGTTTCGCTTAGTTAGCTTTTTCAAGGCCTTGAAAAAGCTAACTAAGCGAAACGCGCGTTGGCGTTCGCTCTATGTGTCTCAAAAACTAATATGTAGATAGCGCTTTATATATATTCAGTCCTTACAGACTTACCAAAATTAAATTTAAATGATAGCGATGTGTGGGGTTCTGGGGACACTATAGTGACTAGCGCTTCTCTATTTAGGGTCAGAGGACTGAAGCATAAGATACTAGCATTTAGATAGACTACAAATGCTATGTGTTACTAATCTTAGTGGAGACAGTTTACAGGCTAATTAGACTCACATAGAAATGTTAATGTGAGCGCCTCACTAATGTTTGAACCTTTATGAATCACAGGTAATAACGGAGATACAATTAACTGTGGGGTTTTGAGGACATTTTAGTGAACAATACCATCACATGATTCAGGATTAAAGGATTTATGAGCTACTAATCTCTGCACAAACTATTAGCATGTGTGATAACACGGATAGCAGATACAATCTCCAATTTTGTTAGCCTTGTATATTAAGAACCATAGCAGGCACAGCCTCTAAACCTGTCAGACTTATACATAATTAATCATATTACTAAGTGTATTCCTTTGTTGGGACAGAGTATAGTTTGATGGCTTACATTGCCCTTATTTTTTCAGATAGATAATGAACCTGTTATTAATGGAAATGCTCATACTATACAACTGACACATACCAGCTATACTACTTGAGTATACTATATTTCTGTCCTTGAGAATTGTATCAGGACAGTGATTAGGGCTCTAATTTAAAGGAGAATATTTGACTTGGTAGTCTATGGTATCCATTATGATAAGATAGACAGAGGATAGATATTTTTACAAATATACCTCTGTATTAGAACCTGATATTTGCCCACTGACCCTTCAATTTATATCATATTATATGATTTATTAGCCCTAAGAATTTGACCATAGAGCGATTGTTGCAGTTGATTTGCAACTTTTAATTTCACTATTTTTGTTTTCTTTTAACTATTTCGCGTAGCTTTCTTTTTGCTAGGATGTGTGTATTTTAACATATACCAATAAAGATTTGCTTTTTATCATACACATCTCCATTAACCTCGTATCCTAGAGTGCCCCACTTTATAACCTCTGTTCTGTCTCTTCTTGTTACCTATACATCTTTAGGTTATAGGGTGCACCTTTCAGCGATTCTGCTGATTTCAATGACAATATATTATCAATTATAAACTGATCTATATAGGATACTTGGCTATAGACCTAGTGCGGTTGTACTCCCCCCCTTTTTTTCCTTAAGGCTGGGTTCACACTACTGGGTTTTCAGCTGATTATCAGGCCAATCACACGATAAATGACCATTTGGCCCGATATTTAATAGTGTGCACGCTCCAACGATGAATGATAATTGTTCTAAAGTACATTGTACCATTTCATTTGATTGTTAAACTGGACTAAAAATTTCATTCAGCAATGGAATTATTAAAGTAATTCTATAGTTTTAAAATAAGCATTGCTCAATCAATTGTATGTGTGTCCAAAGCACATGGTGGTTTATTTTATCAGATGTAAATAGTCAACAATTCAATACGTTAACATATTATAATACAGTACAGTACAGCACAGCCAATACCAAAAGTTACATACATACATAACGCTGCAATCGCTGTGCTTGCATGGGTCCCAATGGAACAGTGTATCTGTTAGATAACTGTGGTCAGAGTTGACTGACCCTGATGGGGGATTTAGCTAATATATACAGTCAGTGTTTCATTGTGAACAATAGAGATGACGTATCTTGCTTCCATAGGTCCAGGCACAGGGTGGCTTCAGGGTAAACAGTTCATAGGCTGATTCAATCTAAGTAATCCAAAGGAGGGGGTCGTCTCTCCAGGGGGTCTGCTCCTTTCATAGCCAGCATCATACAAAGGTTTATTCCCTAATATCAATAACTAAAGTATGCAATGTGCGATCTCTTCGCCGACTGCACCGGACAGCTGCTGATGATTAGGGCTTCAATATGATATCAGGCATGACACCTTTCCTATAACCTAAACCTTTAATAACACTAAAATGTACATATAATCATATTATATAAACTAATAATAAACCAAATGCTATAGGACTGGGATGGAAGAACCGCACAAGGTAAAGTATTGCGAGCGTAAAGTATGATAAATCCTGATTAACCCGAAAAGAAAAATTCAAACCGGGGGGTGCACCCAGACACTGATATATTTAGTTTATTGCAGAGAAAGAAAAGACAGTGTAAATTGAGGCACTCCGTGGATGCTCATTAATATTTAACTTTTATTAGATTGATTAAAATGGACAAGAATTGAGCGAAATAATTAAAAAGGATAGATAAAAGTCGTGAATAGTGATTAAAATGCAAAAAAAAAATTTTTGCAAAGTCTCACCTTAATCCTCTTACATATATATGAGATAACAGGCTTAAATGGCACTAATTAACAGCTATGTAACACTTAATTTTATAAGCAAAGTGGTGGGATTTAGCTAATTGTATTGTTATCCAGGCATCAATGATAATGATGGTTAGGTAAGATTATTCTAACTATAATGTCAATCGATCTTTGGCTAAGGATAAGCTTACAATAGCATCACAAATAGGATTCTCCTATGGAGCTTGTGAAAGGTAATCTTATAACTTAGGAGTCTGGTGTAGGCTCATAGCTTAGAAGTCTGAAAGAGATTCATAGCAAAAGTCCCTCTCATACAAAAATCGTAGCGCTAAATGTTGATAGATTTAGGCAGAGACATAGGAGATTAATAAAGCTAAGTACAGGATTCGCGGGGTTTTGTGAAATTTCCCTACCTAAAATAAACTGGGAGGCGATCCTTGAGGTACATAGCATAAAATAAAGAAAGGTGAGACACAAACGCCGACGCACGTTTCGCTCACTGGCTTTTTCAAGGCCTTGATAGCCAAAGATCGATTGACATTATAGTTAGAATAATCTTACCTAACCATCATTATCATTGATGCCTGGATAACAATACAATTAGCTAAATCCCACCACTTTGCTTATAAAATTAAGTGTTACATAGCTGTTAATTAGTGCCATTTAAGCCTGTTATCTCATATATATGTAAGAGGATTAAGGTGAGACTTTGCAAAAAAAAATTTTTTGCATTTTAATCACTATTCACGACTTTTATCTATCCTTTTTAATTATTTCGCTCAATTCTTGTCCATTTTAATCAATCTAATAAAAGTTAAATATTAATGAGCATCCACGGAGTGCCTCAATTTACACTGTCTTTTCTTTCTCTGCAATAAAATAAACCAAATGCTATCTGCTCATAAATTACAGTGTAACGGAACCAATATGAATTGTATAAATAACTAAATGTTGTAATGCGAGTGTGTGCGTGCGTATTTTACCGTGCGATCGCATCACACCACGTAACACGTGGCGTACGCTTCACAACACGCACGGCAAACCAATATTAAACCAATATACTTTCGTTCATCCAATTATACGACTTCAACAGAATGATGTTGATACAATTCTGCAGTGTGTATGCACTTAAGGTGGTAAATGTATCAAGCTGAGAGTTTTCCGGCGGGTTTGAAAAACCAATCAGATTCTAGCTATCATTTATTTAGTACATTCCTCAAAATGATAGCTAGAATCTGATTGGTTGCTATAGGCAACATCTCCACTTTTCAAACCCGCTGGAAAACTCTCAGCTTGATACATTTACCCCAAGATCTCTATGGAGTGTGCAGAGTCACAATGTTTTCAGCCAATGGTTATTGTAGATGAAGAGCACAGATCTGAAGGTAATTCTTGTAAAATGTGTTTTGTGTGTAAACATAAATCGGCATGCTGATTGGGACTTTTTTTCCAGTCTTTGGTAAAATCGTTAACAATATCACATGAAGAAAAAAATTTTGTAGTGTGTACGCACCCTAAACGAGACATTCAGCGAAATATGGAACTGCCCCACCAGATTCAGGACAATTGGCAAACTGTCCTGCTCTCTCCTACCTGTTCTTGTAACTTTCATTATCTGCGGCTGCTGGTGTCTTTAGCTCATTTGCTACTTGTCTGGATCCTGGAATTTTGGGGGCGCTATTTGGAATTAAAATGGGTACATGAAATTCAGAGAACTCTTTAAATCGTTAAATCAATAGTACCCACATTTAATAGTTAGGCCTCCCTCCAACCCCAACATTAAAATAACAGTATTCACATTTAATAAATAGATCTATTTTCCTACAACCAGTCCTGACATTAAATTAATAGAATATACATTTAATAAATAGCCCTATTTCTCTCCAACCAGCCCCAACATTAAATTAATTGTATTCGCAAATAAATAAACCTATTTCCTTCTGTCCAAACAGCCCCAGCAATAAATTAATAGCATTTCCGCTTAATAAATATAACCATTTTCTACAACCATACCCAGCATTAAATAATTTATATCCACATTTAACAAATAGCCCTCCTCCGTAAACTCAGCCCCACATTCCATTAATAGCCCCAAACCACCCGAGCATTAAATTAAAGGTCCCATCACCTCATCTTAAAATAATATGCCCCACTATTAAATTAAATAGACCCACCATCACCCCACAATTAAATAATAGCCACAGCCACCATTACATAATTAGCTCTGACCCACAGTTCTTCATTAAATTAATAGCCTACCTTCCAACCAAATTACAGTAGAAAACCCCCCAAGCTATAAATTACTACATCCCACATTATATTATGACCAACCACTCACTTCCATCACACGTTATATTATGACCCTACCTTCCTTCTCTCACACATTGTATTAAGACCCCCTCCCCTCCCTTCCCTCACACATTATATTAAGACGCTCCTCTCTTCCCTCACCTCCTACATTATATTAAGACCCCCCACTCACTTCCATCACACTCCCTCTGTTCTCTCACATATTATATTAAGACTCCCCACTCACTTCCCTTCCCTCACCTCATCTCTCATATTACATTAAGAGCCCTCTCGCTCACACATTATATTAAGACACCCCCCCTCCCCTCACACTTACCTTGTTCGATCCTATCCTCACTCTGCTTCTCTTGCAGTTCTGCACACATGGGATGGCACCTACAACATGGTGCCTCGCACCTGACAACTGGAGGAACCGGATCATGAAATCCATGGTCAAATGAAAAAGGTGGTTGTTCCTGGAGAAGGGGCCAGCAATCTATTACCTGTCCCCCTGGCAGCCCTGGTATGGGGAGTCCCCTGACTGAGGGGGGCCAGGGGCATGTGCCCCCCGCCCCTAATCCATCCCTGAGCAGGTGTACAGGTGCACCTATTAAAGTGCTCACTGAGTGTTTTCCATCAAAAGGACTTTATTGAGAATTTTAAGAATAAAGAATGTGGACATCATTTATTCATTAAAATAGTGATATTAATTTTGAAGCACTGAGTATTTTTAATATTGTAATTTTATGTTGTGCTATTTTTCATACCCTTGTTGCCTTAATCATTGTTTATGCTTCTTCTATATGTCCACATTTCTGCTTAAATGCATAGGGCCTGAGTTAAAAAGTGAAATGCATAAAAAAGGAGTAAATTTGCACCTTGGCAAAAACATGTTGCATTGGAAGGGGATGCAAATTTAAAATGTGGGGACAGATTTATGTTTGGGATAGGGGCATATCCTAGATCAACTTTAACTTTCAGTGTAAAAATACAGCAATCAAGTATTTGTGTGCTACATGAAGAAACAGCCAGCATTTTCCTGATTTGCAAAATACTACATTTATCCTCTGATGTTTTTGCAGAATTCAACATATTTTATTTAAGACTGTACCAGAAACCTGCTACTATAATGGACTCTGACTGTGATATGCTTTAAAATATTTTTATTTCTTAAGTCCTAGTATGTACTTTGCACTTATTCACAATAAAAGTGGCTGTACACAGGATGACTGCACTCATAATAGTAATCTTTCAACTGCATTTAACGACATATCTGAAAATGATCCTATCACTTTCAATAGAATTAATATTGAGCACTGTGTTTATTTTGGGGCAACACAAGCAACAATATCAGAACATGTGTGGCCAGTATTATAGGTCCTTTTTAGATGCGCATAGATTTTTATATGATAAACCAGGGGTCAACATAAAACTATTTTCTTTTTCTAAGCAATTGTCCACATATTGAAAGGAGCGGTATATGACATGCATACGCTCTATCAACATTGCATTGTTCTTTGTGATTTTTCACCCAACAACATTTAGGTTGCTGATAAGTTTCTTTTGATGGTGTTGGTTGCCTTAATTTCTCTTCTCAACTTGCTTGCTTCATTAGATTCCTATCACAATATAACAGGCTTCAAGCCACAATTAGGAAAATGGAGGATTAAGACATTTGTCTCTCACAAGACATGTCTTCCAATATTTCTTAATTATATTCAGTTAGTTACCTTTCAATGATTAATATAAAATAGAAGACCTAGCCACATCACATAAAATGCAAGCATAAGTTCAGCTTAAGTTGTTCTCTTAGCTACCGCATCTCATTCCTGGGATCAACCAAATTCCTAGTAGATACATTTGCCTAATAATATCAGGGCTGTGTCTCTTGCAACTGCCTATGAGCACACAATATTTGTTTCAGGAAGGGTTACTAACATTCTCAGAGTTCCAGCATAAATATGCTGCCCCACTAGGAGAGTGATTTCACAGATCCCTTCTCAAAAACATAAAGAGCCTCATTAATATTCAGAAGTAAGCCTTGTCGTATCATGCATGAAATTGCTCTGCGCATGCTCAGAAACGGACATTACGTCAATGAACGCAATTCATAGCTGAACGCAAATAACACTTACCACTGTCTACAACCTGAAGGGCGGAATGGGGAAGAGAAAGATCGGATGAATGTAGGGAATGTACAGTAAAGGCGTGCCAACCCAGATGCAGCCAATTCAAGGGTTTCTGGAAATTACATATTTTATAGGGTGTATCATTTATGCATTAAGAACATCCTGATTTATTTATTTATTTACTGTTAAAAAATTAAAGAAAAATATTTGCTTACAAATATTTTTATTAATGATTATAATATTAAGAGTTGTCTATTTATTTTATAAAATATTTTTTTGCATGCATTCTGATGGGACTTTACATTGGACATTTGCTTGTGTGTATCCTGCACTGTCTGTCTTCATAAAGCAAGTAACGTTTAGACAGAACGTACTTATTTGCAGATTCAAATGGAAAAGTATTTTGAGCTCCACTTGTATTTGAATATGGTCAAAAATACACTCAAGTTCCATGCTCATTGCATGCCCGTTGCATCCGACAATGAATCATGGCCCAGAGTCCCTAGACCCTAAAGGGATGTATTTACATCTGTTGACTACCTTTACCTTAACACCAGCTGTCTATATACTTAATATAGCTATATACTAGTTAGAGGGGTGGACCTTAAAGATAAACTTTTAAACAAATTACACTATATAGTTAGTCATTAATAGAATCTCCATAAGTTCCTTAGTAAAGAATCTGCCTATAAGATATTAATTCAATAATACAATACACCAGACAAAATTCATATAATTCACAATTCTTCCCATACATGGGGACATGCAATAGTCCTGAGTTTATAGTCACATATTTCAATTGTAAGATCTATGTGGCAGGAAGCTCTTTCCTAATTTTTTCTGTAGCAGTTGTTACTTCAATTATGTATTTGCTTTTTGAAAATTTGTAAGGTGCCCCCTACATATAAAGAACTAATACATTCATATATTTACATTTAAAACTCAATGTAAAACATTAAAGTTGGATGTTAGATTCTATATCCACCACATTCCTTTTGAAGGTTATGTCTACCTTTGTTGTCCCTATAATCTATTATATTTTCAGGGGCAGCATGGTGGCTAAGTAGTTAGCACTTCTGCCTTACAGAAATGGGGCAATGAGTTCAATTCCCGACCATGGCCTTATCTGTGAGGAGTTTGTATGTTCTCCCCGTGTTTGCATGGGTTTCCTCCGGTGCTCCGGTTTCCTCCCACACTCCAAAAAACATTCTGGTAGGTTAATTGGCTGCTAACAAATTGACCCTAGCCTGTGTGTCTTCCTGTCTCTGTCTGTGTGTGTGTGTTAAAGAATTTATGTAAGCCCCAATGGGGCAGGGACTGATGTGAGTGAGTACTCTGTACAGCACTGCGGAATTAGTGGCGCTATATAAATAAATGGTAGTAATAATAATAATAATATTAAAAATATATATATGTCCACATACTGTACATGTACATGCACATATACTTGAACTTTAACCTTTACTTGTCAGGCAGGATGAAATCTGCTTGGAGGTTTGAGACTATGACGGCCACTCACAGCAAAGACTATCAAGTAGCCGTAATTTAGTAACTATAGCATTCTTATTGGAAAGATTGCTTCTGGGAGATTTCTGGCTCCTTTATCGGAAGTGGGAATGTTCAGGAACTGAACCTCTTATTTTCCTTTTAATAGATGTGTAGTTTTATTATGTTTCTTTTGTTGTTTTGAAAAATGTTTTTTAAAAACTGCACTGAAAATGTTACAGTTAAAAGATTTCACAACGTTTTCACTCTTTTTCTTAAATAAAATGTAGGTATAGGTTATATAGTCATATTCACTGTTTTTGCTACAACAGACACTGCCACATTTGTCACAAGCCTATGCTCATTTCAAACGTTTCTACATAGCTAAAAATGAATAAAGAATTCCTAGGAGAAAAAATGCCCTTCTAACCCTCCGACTCTTCATCTGCAGGAGTTAAACGCCTATGTAGTTACTGTATCAGACATCAGGTACCATACGATACTTCAATGTGTGTGCGTTATACTCTGGAGGCGTGTAATTTGGAGTACAGTAAGTGTGTGTTTATACTGCCTTGTGTCTTTTTGTTACTATTTTCATGGCTAACAAGTTGTGTTCTGTATCGATTTCACCTCATGCTTCATGTGGTGTTTACCCAGCGTCTGGATGAATGGTTGTTCTCAGTGACTGAACAGTGTGACCTGCTGAACCAAGTGCTACTAAATGAAAGCATACAGAAACAGGTAAAAAAAAAACAAGGCATTTGAATTTCCACTTGGCAGAGCATTAAGGCCAAGCCTTGTTTTTCTAGCCCATTTAGACTGCAAACCTTTATGGACTCAAATCACAACCTGGCAGAAACACTGGCTCAGGTCTTCAGGATATGAAAATGGGCTGATGGTTGAGGAGGAGTGACCTGATGACTTGTGGAAAGGAAAACATAAAGCTTAAAAAAAAACAAAAAACTTTCAGATTGTAAATATAGGCTTAAATACAAATAGAACAAAATGTGTATTTTATTTTCTTCATTGCAAACAATACAAGGATGTTGTGCTATCAGGTAAGCAAGTCATCAGAATATACCTAAAGTCTGTTGCTAGGAGTAAATCAGCGTACATGCTACTCACGAATTAATGGAATCAACGCTGAGACTACTCCATTTGTCACATATTTATTATGGAAGTACCAATAAAAAGCGTAATGATTTGGAACATTTCTGTTGGCAATGCTGCCTCAAAGTGCTGGGGCCTCTTGTTTTTTTTTTTGACCAGGGCAGTTTGTATCTTCTGCCAGTGATTGCATGGGTTTCCCCTGGGTGCTTCGGTTTTCTCCCATAGTCAAAAAGAAATGGCTTTTTGACAAAAAATGGACCCAAGTTTTAGTGAGTGGGAATTTAGACTGTAAGCTCCAATGGTGTAGGGCCTAATGTGAATGATTTGCTATTCTCTAGAAAGCACTGCATTATACAAATAAGCAATAACAAATACTCAAATGATCAGAAGACAGAAAGCAGTTTTAGAACCAATATAACCACCAAAATATATGCTCTAATTCCTAAGTTACAGATTAAATAAGGAACAGGTAGCATCAAAGGCTGGAACTATGTATCCAGCATTTTTTTTTTAAAGCAAAAATTTGGGAAGCACTCATTGGCCCCAAAATAATGCTCCATCAATACAGTAGGTGTCACCATAGTCGGGAGGTGAAGAATGAGGAATCCAACATGGAGATATCCAACAGCAATAAGTCCATCAGCTACAAGGACTCAAGAATGGAAAGCATGCCATGCAACTCCCGAGTTAAACCAGCTGGTTATGGTCAATCCCTCATTATCAATGTTGTAAGTACTGTTTTGTTTCATGGTATGCTATCTGTGCTAAACAAGGGCCTCATATTTGTCCTAGTGCACAGTAAATCATTCTTTAGTTCATGAGTTCATTGAATTTTTAAGATTCTTCTTTTATAGTCAAATCTCCTGCACTAGTACATACACCAGTGCTCCAAAGAAAACATAAGTTGGTGGTTACTGATAAGATTAGACCTAAGATTGTTCATTAATGGAATTTATAAAATCCAACATGCTTTACACATGCAGTTTCCCATGAAATAAATGTGGGAGGTCCAGAGGGTTCAATAAAGAACTGAAAGGAGTAAAAGAGCTGTGGTGGCACTTACACAAAGGTCATACACATTTTAGAAGCCTCCAGTAAGACCCATGGTGTTGGCAACAAAATCATTAGTAGAACTAGTAGGGGTGTACATCGATTCTTTGTTAGAGACCATTGTACAAATAATGCTGCTTGTCTGAAAGACTCTATATAGTTTTTAATCATATTTCATCTTGGATTTAATCATGAAAATTTTCTGGTATAACTTGGATGTCCAAAGCCTGTATACTTGTATCCCGCAGTAGTAGCTATAGGAGAATAATTTCAAATTTTGTGACTTACTTTTGCCTCATGAAGAATTATTTTAGATGGAAAACTACTTGTACCTTCTACACCCGTGCTTGTGATTATCTTTGTAATGGATATAGAGGATATGTGCGTTACAAATAACAATAGTTTATAGATATTGTTGTTTCATTGACAACGCCTTCATCTGTCAGAAGGGTGATGAACACGATCATTGTAGGCTTTTTTAGTGAAAATAATTAGACTAGATTTACTTTTATTACCCAAATGTTATGCATTATTTGTATGTGTCTGTATCTCTCTCGGATGGCAGTAGTAATATTTGTAAAAGAAGTTTACTGACAGTAATAATTTATTGCATGCATCAAGCTATCACCCCAGAAGTCTTGTAAAAGTCAATATTTAGAGCAAGAAGAATAACATCTACTGATGGCACTAAGTTCACTAAACAGGCTAACAGATTAATTTTACACAACGTGGGTAGAAAAGGCCATATGCCTTAGAGTTATGGATCAGATTAAAATTCTGCTGTAGAAGGAATTATTTTACTACAATACATATATAGGATTTTTAAAGATCCTCCTGTTAATTGGTTAATTGAAAGGTTAAGTCCTTGGGAGACGGCTTGGTAAGAGCAAACATTGGAGATAGTTATGTATAACCACGTCATCATTGGGCATGTTTCTTTGCCTATTATTATTATTATTCATTCATTTATTTATTTATGTATTACATAGCGTCGGATACAGAAGCAATAACAACTAGATGAGGTAATACATATAAGTAGTACAGATGAGTGTGAGTAATGCTATGGAGACTCACACAGTGTGCAGAAAAAGATTTCACAAGACGTACGAGAGAATCAGACAGTAGACAGGCATGGAACAATAGGTAGAGAGCGCTATGCCTGTGAGAACTTACATTCTAGAGGGAGGGGTGCTGAGAGACAGTAGGACAAACTGGGAGAAAATGGAGATGGTAGGTGAAAGAAGAGGAGGTGATGGATAAGATGGTCAGGAGCTAGTAGGATAGGCGAGCTTGAAATGGTGAGTTTTGAGTTAGGGTTTGAAGGGTGAGGGAGAGTCGAGTGAGGCAGGGTAGGGAGTTCCAAAGATCAGGAGCAGCATGACATAATTCTAGGAGACGGTCATGGGAGGAGATAATGAGAGGTGAATTGAGGCGGAGGTCAGAGGCAAAGCGGAGTGCATATACCTCAAGACAAGTTCAGAGATGTAAGAGGGAGAAGTGTTGGTAAGGTCTTTGTAAGTGAGGGAAAGGCTAGAACTGAATTCTGAAGTGAATAGGGAGCCAATGAAGGGATTTGCACAGAGGAGCAGTGGAAGAGATGTGATGGGAGAGGAAGATGAACCTAGCTACAGCATTCTGGGTGGACTGAAGGTTGAAAAAGTGAGAGACAGGAAGACCAGTGAGAAGGAGCTTGCAGTAGTCAAGATGAGAAATTAGAAGTGAATGGTTGCTTCCTGAGTGAGGAAGAGACGAATTTTCATGATGTTACAGAGGAGGAAGTGGCAGGATTTAGTGAGGGACTGTATATAAGGGGTAAAACTGAGGGCAGAGTCAATGGTGACTCCACGCCAGTGGGCTTGGGTGGCAGGAAAGAGATTTATGTTGTCAACCAAAAGGAAAATATTGTGAGGGACAGCAACATTGGCAGGAGGAAAGATGATGAGCTTGTATTTGGAGATACTGAGTTTGAGGAAGCGCTGTGACATCCTAGTATCTCGATTAGACAGTTACTTACTTGGGCTAGGAAGGCGGGTGAGAGGTCAGGGGTGGAGAGATAGATTTGCGTGTCACCAGCAAATAGGTGGTATTGAAGGCCAAATGATTGAATAAGGTCAACGAGAGAAGTATAGAAAGAGAAGAGCAGAGGGCCAAGGTCAGTGCCTTGCGGGATTCCAATAGAAAGAGGAAGAGTCGGACGCAGGAATGCTAAAGGAGCGGCCAGAGAGGTAGGAGGCAAACTAGGTGAGAACTTTATCGCGAAGACCTAGGGGAGTGAAGGGTGGTGAGGAACCTATTATGTTACAACTTTAAGAGGATAATAAAAGATGATCATGTGAGCCATCCCAGTAAAAGATTTAATATTAAATTATGTGATTCCTTTACTTGTGACAGGGAGGGGGTCATTTACTTTATTAAGTGTCTGTATAGCCTCCTCTATGTGGGTCAGACCTCGAGGCCTCTAAAAATCAGGCTTATTGAACATAAAGGCAAATTCAGGACATATAAATTGCCAGCTACTGTTTTCAGACAATGCACCCTTAAATAATAAAGAGGAAAAAGAGAGTCCCAATTGAGTATACCTTGTTTTTTTAATATAACACATCAGTGATAACACATGAGGGTTCTGACCACAAGAGGATATTATTACAAAGAGCAATTTTGCAATCTGTAAACTTGATACTAGAAAGCCAATAGGGCTAAATGAACATTTTAGCTTATGATATTTCCTGTGAATCTGTATGTTATTCTTGCTCTAATGCATCTACTCACTGCTACTATGAGACATTCATGAGTGTTACAATGTGGTAATGTGTATTTATTGCACTTAATGGTCTAGTTAGCTGTTGCTACAACCTTTGATCCTCCCTATTGCTTAATTGATTTGTTAATAAGGTGTGGAAGTAACTAATAGGTAATTTATGTGCTTGTATTTTGGTGGTTATATTGGTTATAAAATGCTTTCTGTCTTCTGATATTTTGAAAAGTAATAAAGGGCCAACAAGTGTGCCCTGAAACATTACATTACTATTGGTACTACCACAATAAAAATAGAATAATTTCACACTTTTGCAAAAGTAGTAGACTCAGTTCCTTCATTATATTTGCCTCTAATGTGCCACATAAAGCCTGTACTTAATTTACAAATATATTTTATTTTACTAGCCTTTAAATATATGAATTTAGTTATGATCAGTTATGAGGTGGTGCACTATGTCACGCCGATGACATGTATGTAGCATGGGCCACTTTTCCAATCAGATTCTAGCTGTCATTTTGTAGAATGTACTAAATAAATGATAACTAGAATCTGATTGGTTGCTATAGGCAACATCTCTACTTTTTCAAACCTGCAGTTTAGTAAATCTAGCCCTAAGAGTTTAAATTTTCTGTAAACACTAATCATGAAATTATTTTCCTTGGTTCCTTTCACAATCCTAAAGATAACCAGCAAAAGAAATGTCACATGCACAATGTAAGCAGATCTGTTCTAACATTCCTGGATGGAACTGAAGATTTCAGAGCATCAGAAAAGGTGTCCATTTCTATGCTTAAAAAAAGAAGAATAGCAACCGTTTGTTCAGCAAGATAGCTGAGGAATGAAATTTTGAGCACTTACAGATCAGAAAAAGTAACACTTCCTAGAACTATCCAGGTACATTCTGCAATATCCACATTTACCAAATTAGCTCTGGGGGTAAATGTATGAATCTCCGGATTCTTCATCTCCTGCGTGTTCAGCCTCTTCAGCGCTTAAATTTAAAGCGGCGCTGCATTGTAAAGGGAAGTTTCTCTTTACAATGCAGCGCCGCTTTAAATTTAGCCCCCCCATCCAATGGTTTTGCCCAGTTGCAAAGTTACTCCCTTTTTATGCTTTGCTCTCCTTAATGACTCAAGCCCATAGTGAGGTAAACTCCATGTTGAGAGGAGATTCAATGAACAGTAGAGGCATAGAATGAGAAGCTCTAAGGATGACTTCAGCACTTGCTAAAGGTGAAAAACAATAGACACCAACATGTTGGGTATACAGTGTAGACTCGGAGGATATAAGGAAAGTGCATAGAGTAGGATAAAATAAAGATGGGTTGATTGGGAATTGTGTGGAATGGGTTAACAGTGTACAGTGGTATAATTTTAGAATTACTGTGAGAAGTGGGAGGATTAAAAGAGATAATATTAGTGAATAGTACAGAGGTTTTTAGTACGGGCCACCATGTTAAATTTCCTCACATTTACTATTTCAAACCTCACAATCAATGTAGTTTTTGATTTTGTTCGAGCGTCAACAAAATACTGACAAATATTAATAAATATTAATTGAAAAGATTAATTTAAAGTTGCAAATTCATTATATAGTTGCCCACCAGTGAGTTTACCAACTAGAATTCATTATTTTCAAAATATGTAATTTTAACAATACAATATACAATGTAAAAAATAAAAATATTTTTTTATTTAGGTTTTTTTGTTACCAACCAAGGGCCTCGTTTAGCGTTGGATAAAAGGTCATTTGTGCTACGTAAAAATGTGCTGTGAAGTAAACCTGCACCTGTATTTAGAGTTACACAAATCTTACAGCCTCTTGCATTTGGAGAAGTGGATAGGGGCATTCACATGTAAGTGCAGTATGCTCCCTAGAGATGTGTCTTATTTAGAATTAAAAGTATCTTACCTGCACCTTTTTGGATGTGTATCTTTTGCATGTTCATAATGTTTACATGTTGATGATGAATATGCATATAAAGAATATGTCTTACTAACTTTGCATATATTGTTTTGTTAAATAAAGTAATATTTAGCAAACCCTAAAATCAATAATCAGTTCTCAACAGTCTGGATTGGTTCCCACTAAAGCAGGGGGACAATAAGGGAGGAGTTCCCCTACTAGAGTAGTAAACAGCATCAGGTTAGACAGGCTGGGCTAATAACAATATACCATGGAAACCCATAGTGTAGAGACCCAGTAGTCCTCTATAATAATAACATAAAATAAATTAGTAAATAAAACACACACACACACAATGTGTCATGATTTGCCTGTGGCTGCAGTTCAGCAATTCCTCCCTAGAGGCTACTGTACCATCATAGTTTCCAGCCTGCAGGGGGTTAAGTTCTCATCATTGTACCTGAATCATGGTCAGCTGTGTCTGGCCTTTATAAGAGTTCCTTTCCCTGCAAACTAGGTCAGTTCATCAATTGCCACTGCTGCTGGTCTCTCTGTGAAAACTCCTGTGATCTGATCCTGATTTGCTCCCTGGTATTTGACTCCTTCTTGTTACTACATTTTGCACCTCCTCTTGTAACTCAGACCCCAGCTTCGTTTGACCTTGCTCCTGCTTTCTCCTTGGTATTTGACTTCTGCAAGTATCCTTCATTTACAAAGTGCATATGTTTGTTCAAATGCCCTGAATTGCCAAGTGTTCATCTCTCTGCAAGTAACCTGCATATCCAAAGTGCATATCTTTCTGCAACTACCCTGCATAACCAAGTGATTATCTCTCTGCAAGTACCCTGCATTTCCCGCTCCAGTGGCTAAACCTGGCAATCCAGTCTCCTTGTGCCTGCACTTCATCTGTTATACCTGGACACCAGTATTTTCTGTTCCAGTGGCTAAATCTGGTAATCCAGCCTCCTTGTGCCTGCACTTCATCTGTTATACCTGAACACCAATATTTCCTGCTCCATTGGTTAAACCTAGTAATCCAGTCTCCTTGTGTTTGCACTTCATCTGTTATGCCTGGACACCAGTCTTCCCTGCTCTAGCTTTCCACCTAAACCTGGCTATCCTAATAATCTGTATCTGCAGTCACCCTGTTGTGCCCAGTCTCTAGCTTCCCAGCTAAACCTGGTTATCCTGGCAATATTTACCTGCAGTCATCCTGCTATGCCCAGTCTCTAGCTCCTCAGCTAAACCTGGTTAACCTGACAGCCTGTATCTGCAGTCACCATGTTACGCCTGGTTTCCAGCTCCTCAGCTAAACCTGGTTATCCTGACAACTTCTACCTGAAGTCACCATGTTGTGCCATGTATCCAGTACTCCTGTTCCTCAACCATCCATTCGGTTGTTATGAACTTGCCCTTAGAATAGCCCTCATCTAAGATGGCCAAGATTGTCTCATGAAGATTCCATCTTTAATCTCTGTTATGAACTTGCCCTTAGATGAGCCCTTTATCCAAGATGGCCTGAGACTGTCTCATGAAGATACCATCTCATTTCCTGTTTGGGCCTATAAAAGACACTTCCTGTTTTGAAGCCGTTGCTTGAGTATACTGTTTGAACCTGAACTGGATGCATACACAGAACCTTGCTATCTCTTGTAATTTAGAGACTGTTTTCTTCCTTGGACTATTGACTTCACTTGTTGGATACTTGAGATTTATATATCAAAATAAATCCTGTTTACTTTAGAACTATGCCTGGCTGTTGGATTCCATCTGTGATACCAGTAGTGTGACAGGAAATACACGCCCAAAATGATGGAGTCCACTCGTATAGTGCCAACTGCTTTACAGCGACTTGCAGATCTGAGTTTCTGCCTTCTGCCTCCAGACAGCTACAAAAATTTCATGCAAAATGTCAAGGACTTGAGACCCAGTTTACAAATAATTTTCATCCACAAAACCAACAGGTAACCGAGTTGCAAATAAATGTTCAAGGACTCTACTAAATGGAGTTATTACAGAACTACAGACTTGGCTTCAAGAAGTTCCTGCTATAGCACCTTCAGCTACAGTACATCAACCCACACTCCCATTACCACCAGCTCGATTCTCAGGTGATCGTAAAAGAACCAGAGTTTTTATTAATCAATGCAAGATGCACTTTGATTTACATCCTACTTATTTTCTGTCAGATATACAAAAAGTACATTATATTGTTTTATTGTTGAAAGATGATGCCTCCATTGATAGAAGCAAAGAAGCAAAAAGTCCAATATTACAAAATCTTTCTAATTTTATGAATGCAATGAATCAGATATTTTATGATCCAAATCACAGCGCTACTGTAAAGCCGGCTCCATTAAAGATGCGTCAGGGAAGACATTCAGTAGCCGGACACACCTCTGATTTTTGAAGATGGATCTTGGACAGAGATTGGAATTCTGCAGCTAAGCTGTCTGTTTATCGAAAAGGGATTATCTAGGTTTATTAAAGATGAATTAGCTATAGCTGATGCACCCACTGATTTTGAAGCTTTTGTTAAACATTGTAATCCTACCAATGCTCGTCAGATGGAGAGGAAACACGATAGATGGGCCTCCATGTGGACTCGTCCTAATTATCCGGAACCAGCAATATTGAATTACTCTGGAACTCCTTCAACGCAACAAACTGAGGAGCCCAAACCAATGCAAATAGCTACCATTCTCAAACAGATTTCTATTGAAAGAAGAAATCAACGACTGTTGGCTATACCTTCTGATGTTACTAAAAGTGTTCAGCGGTGTTAATGTGGTTGTTAAGCCACAACGGGTTTGTAACTTAAACAGGTTGCTGTTTATTTAAAGATGATAACAACAGATGAATGCAGTTACTCACAGTTGATTGTAGTACAGCAGTATTCAGCAGTAACAACAGTTGCAGCAATCAGGCAATGCAAATTATATGCAGTCTTGCTTATACACTCTTGTAGATATGCTGGTATATATGATGCAGGCACTTTACTATACCTCACAGCCGTGCAGTTTAAGTTGTGGCTCAGACTCTCCTAATATATATGTAGGGATACAGTAGGGAGCCTCTGGTTATATACTGGGTGCCTTTGAGGGCTCTATATTATATGCGGCACGCAGCTCACTCTGTTGCGACTTGTCTCTTCAGTGTCTGTAATGGAAGTGCGGCTCTTATACTATTCATCCTGAGCCTACACTTCCATTTGTTTTAGAAATGGATCAGATTCAGCTATAGAAACAGTAATATCACAAAGATTAGAAGACAATATGTTACTTCACCCCTGTGCAAATGGCTGCCCCTGAAAGAAATTATGATGTGGAGAATAAGGAACTTCTTGCCATTATATCAGCCAAAAAATTGTCTCCCCGACAAGCTTGATGGCCTTTCTTTCTAAGCCGTTTTGATTTCCTAATTTCCTATAGACCTGGATCGAAGAATGGCAAAGCCAACTCTTTCAAGAGCCTAAGTTGAGAATTCTCATCAGGTAGAGCATGTTCCAATAATAATTCCCGATTCAAATTTTTTGGGGGTAGTAAAATAAGTTATTAACATATATCAAGAATGGATATGATACATGTTCTACCTTCATGAATCCTCCAAAAAAATTAAAATTAACCTATGAATCTAGTACATAATGGCCATGCAACTATTCCATGACTCTAAATTAGCAGGCCATAAAGGACTCCAGAAAACTCAAGAACTGTTAATTCTTTCATTCTGATGGTTCAAGTATAAAGAGAATGTAACAAAATATGTATCATCTTGTACAACGTGTACCAGATTTAAGTCTCCTCGTACCTCTTCTTCTGGACTCATACAACCATTGCCAATACCTACACATCCATGGGATTCAATTTCCCAGATTTTACAGTAGCCCTTCAAAGATCTCAGAATATGACTACCATATTTGATGTAATCAACAGGCTGACAAAGATATCTCACTTTACACCCTGTCAGGGTAGTCCTACAGCAAAAGAAACAGCTGACTGACTTAGAAAGGAAGTTTACCTTTTGCATGGAGTTCCTAATAATGTGGTGTTAGACTGAGGGGTTCAATGCACATCACGAATTTAGAAACAGTTTTGCAAATCTCTTGAAATTTTGGTGAACTTGTCCACCATGTTTCATCCACAGAGAAATTGACAAACGGAGCTAACAAATCAAACACTCAACCAATATCTTAGATGTTATATTTGCCATCTACAAGATGATTGGGTTGATGTCCTCCCCATGGCTGTAATTGCATATAACAATTTCCAACATTCATCTACTATTTTTTGCCCTTTCTATGCTAATATAGGATTTCATCCAAATATATGCCCCAATCTACCATGTGCCTCTCTGAATACTGCTGTGGAAGATAGATTGATTCTAATGCAAAGTAATCTTGAATTATTAAAGGAGACATTAAAAACTGATCAAAAGATATAAGCATGATGCTGACAGATCGTGAAGAGCTGCTCCAACTTTTAATATCGGTGATGAAGTATGGTTGTCAATTCAACATTTAAGGATAATGGTATCATCATCTAAGTTGGGTAGCAAGTTTATTGGTCCATATAAGATCCTTGCACAGATCAGTTCAGTGGCTGTTTGATTGGATTTTCCTGATTTCATAAATATACATCCTGTTTCATGTGTCATTACTAAAACCTTCAGTTAATAGTCCATTTCCTGGTCACTTTTTGCCTCCTCCTGAGCCAATTCAAGTTGATGATCATGAGGAATGTTTCAGAAGATGACTCTTAGCAATCTGTTTTGGATGTTCATGACCCATGTTTTTTAAAAACTTTTCATTGACAGTATCCTGGTAAGCCTGGTCCTAAGCCGTCTGGAGGACGTCATTGCGAAAAGGGGCATCATGTTATGAACGTCCCCTTAGATTAGCACATGAAGATACTATCTTGGATCTCTTTTCCTGTTTGGGCATATACACTTCCTGTTTTGAAGCCTTTGCTTGAGTGTTGTGTTTGAATCTGAACAAGATGCTTACACAGAACCTTGCTACTTCTTGTGATTTGGATTGCAATTGTTAGACACTTGTACCAGACCTTTATCTGCCTTGAGACTTCATTTATTGGATACTTTAGATTTATATATATATAAATAAACCATGCTTACTTTTGAACTATACCTGGCTATTGGATTCCATTGGATTCCATATGTGATATATCTGTGATACCAGACAATTGACACTGGTAATCCTGAGCTACTGTTTCAACTGTTTCTATGGACTTAGCTGCCTTACCATTTACTGCATCTCATTTTTACCTGTAGCCTGTGTTTAAAATAAAACCACTTCATTTCATTCACACTACTCTGTGGTCTTCATATTGGGAATCCTGACACAATGGTTATATTGTGCTGGTACAGGTTACTGGGTATTGGATTTAAGGGGAGGAGGGCATGCACTTTATTTAAAAAAACACATTTTTTTTTAACAATAACATGTATGACGATCATCATTATGAATGCTTTCCTGGGCTATTCAAACACCTTCTGCAATGTGCACTCAATTTTACAGACATAAACCAGGTGTGGCAAAAAGCACATCTTTATGTTCAACTTTAATGAGGCCTCATGTGAATAAACTAAGTGCTTTTAGATCTGGGTACTTAACTCCGAGGAGACTGCAGGTCATGCTGGTCCTGATCACTTTTGTATACTACATATTATTTTATCAACATTTATGTCTCATTTCAGTCATATCGGAACTAATCCAAGACTCATTAAATAAATATAGTGATGAGCGGGCTCGGATTTCGCTAATCCGAGCCCACCCGAATAGTGCGGATCCGACGGGATCCGAGCACTGTTCGGGTACTTCCGCCCGGGGAAAAAACGAGGCTATGACATCCAAGTCTCGCGTCGGATCTCGCGAGACTCGGATGTCATAAATTCACCGCTCGCGGTCGCCATCTTCATTCTGGCAGCGAAAACTCATGAGGGAGGTTGTAGTTAGGGAGCTCCTGTCCTGCTTTTGGTTTCAGTGGTTTCTTTCCTTTGTGAGTCCAGTGGTGCTGCCTGTGTCCTGTGCTCTGTCCTGTGCATAGTTATTTCCAAATTATTAAAAAGTTATAAAAAAAATTTAAAAAAATTATAAAAAACTTATACAAAAATAATTAAAAAAATGTTAAAAAACTTATACAAAAATAATTAAAATAATATAAAAAAATTATAAAAAAAGTCTCTAAAAATTTCTACTGCAATATATGAATAGGTTCACTATTCCTGCATTTAGAAATATTAGTACTGCAATATATAAAAATACGTTATATAGTTTATATAAACTACGTTCACTGTTGCTGCTGTACCAAAAAATAGGTACTGCTATTTCAAAGTCAAACTACGTTCACTGTTGCTGCTGTACCAAAAAATAGGTACTGCTATTTCAAAGTCAAACTACGTTTATTGTTGCTGCTGTACCAAAAAATAGGTACTGCTATTTCAAAGTCAAACTACGTTCACTGTTGCTGCTGTACCAAAAAATAGGCACTGCTGTATAACTCCAGTCCAGTGGTACTCTCCTGTGCCGCAGATAATTTGTAAAGGCTTTGCCGAGTGTGTGTGGTTTAGGGGTATGCTCTCTTGTGCTGCATATAATGGAGTACCAAAATTTGGAGGATAAAGTAGAGAAAGATCAAGAACCACTTCCTCCTAATGCTGAAGCTGCTGCTACTAGACATGACATAGACGATGAAATGCCATCAACATCGTCTGCCAAGGGCGATGACCAATCTCCTAGTAGAGGGCATGTAAAATCCAAAAAGCCAAAGTTCACTAAAATTAGCAAAAAAAGTAAATTTAAATCATCTGAGGAGAAACGTAAACTTGCCAATATGCCATTTACGACACGGAGTGGCAAGGAACGGCTTAGGCCCTGGCCCGTGTTCATGACTAGTGGTTCAGCTTCACCCAAGGATCTAAGCCCTCCTCCCCCCCTCTAAAAAATTTAAGAGACTTAAGTTGTCATCAACAACACAGCAAACAACTCTGCCTTCTAAAGAGATGGCATCACAAATCCCCAAGGCGAGTCCAAGGGTGTTGGTGGTTGCGAAGCCTGACCTTCCCATCACTGTACGGGAAGAGGTGGCTCCTTCCACCATTTGCAGCACGCCCTCTGCATATGCTGGAAGGATCACCCACAGTCCAGTTACAGATTTGGCTAATGAAGGTGTGAATGTTGTACACCGGGAGGAGGATATTGATGTAGCTGGCGCTGAGGAGGAACTTGACGAGGAGGATGCTGATGTGGTTATCTTAAATGAGGCACCAGGGGGGGAAACAGTTGTTATCCATGGGATGAAAAAGCCCATCGTCATGCCTGGTCAGAAGACCAAAAAATCCACCTCTTCGGTCTGGAGTTATTTTTATCCCAATCCGGACAACAAATATATGGCCATATGTACCTTATGTAAAGCTCAAATAAGCAGGGGTAAGGATCTTGGCCACCTAGGAACATCCTCTCTTATACATCACCTGAAGAACCTTCATAATTCAGTGTTTAGTTCAGGACCTGTGGCTAGGACCGTCAGCAGTCCAGGGACACCTAAATCCCTTGGTCCTGTTGTATACACACCACCAACACCCTCCTCGTCAACTTCCTCCACGATCTCCATTACTGATAGTCCTGCAGGCCATGTCACCGGCATGACTGAGTCCTCTTCAATCCGGGATGATTCTTCCGGGGAATTCTGCAGCGGTACGCCTACTACTGCCGCTGCTGCTGTTGCTGCTGGTAGTCGGTCATCTTCCCAGAGGGGAAGTCGTAAGAATGCTACGTCTTTCACAAAACAGTTGACCGTCCAACAGTCGTTTGCCATGAGCATGAAGTACGACAGTAGTCACCCTATTGCAAAGCGGATAACTGCGGCTGTAACAGCTATGTTGGTGTTAGACATGTGTCCGGTGTCCGCCATCAGTGGAGTGGGATTTAGACGGTTGATGGAGGTATTGTGTCCCCGGTACCAAATTCAATAGGCAGTCCAGAAATATTAGTAACAGATATTAAACTACGTTCACTGTTCCTGCAGTGCAGAAATATTAGTATCAGATATTAAACTACGTTCACTGTTCCTGCAGTGCAGAAATATTAGTATCAGATATTGAACTACGTTCACTGTTCCTGCTACATCAAAAAAGCATGAACCTGCCCTGCCATCAACTAAAACAAGAGGTAGTGACGCGCTTGAACTCCACCCTCTATATGCTGCAGAGGATGGAGAAGCAGCAAAAGGCCATTCAAGCCTACACAGCCACCTACGATGGGCCACGTGTTTGTGCCGGCCACTTGTGTCGCTTAGCTTAGACATCCAGCTACCTCGGTGCAACCCTTTGGACTAAAAACAATATTGTGAGGTGTGAGGTGTTCAGAATTGACTGGAAATTAGTGGAAATGAATGTTATTGAGGTTAATAATAGTGTAGGAGTGAAAAAAAAAAAATATGGATTTTAGCACTTTTTATGCTTTTTTTAAAAAAAAATCAGAACCCAAAACCCAAAATCAGAACCAAAACCTTTCGTGGGGTGTTTTTCCAATACAAATCAGAACCCAAAACCTCAAGCTAATCAGAAGAACCCAAAACCCAAAACCCAAAACACCAAAAGTGGCCGGTGCACACCCCTAAATAAATAAAGCCTTTTATATCAGCATTTGGCTGATGGCAGTATACACTTTCAGATCACAGTCGTCATCTGACCAAATTATCCATTAGATCTGGTAAACATCTGATAAAACCCAGTCACATGTAGATTTGGATTGCCTACATAGAGTGATTTGTGGTCAGTTTGCTAAGCTACCAAAAAAGTTTGTTGATGGTGACCACTTTTAGTTCTATATTTTTCTAACATTTACAATCTTTATTAGTTCATCTTATTTTACATCATTACTCAAACATTTTTAAAAATTAGTGTTTATTGATTTATACAATAAAATTCATGTCAACAAGTTACATAAATATGTTTGGGAATTCTGTTATTTCAGTGCAAATAAAGATAATTCTTCTTGTTCAGTGGCATCCACAGGACTTGACTACCATGTTCCGATGCTTCTTTAGTATTACATTGTTATTGTTATCATAATAAAGAACTGACGTGGCTGAGAGCTTTGTGGGAGCACAGCAAGCTTTGGGAACACTTTCTGGCTTCATGAGATGAACCTGGGGGGGATAAATAGCAGTTACTGCCACATCTGTATATCACTATTATATCTAAGGTGAAACAAAGCACAAACAACAAGAACTACTGAACTGTTTTAAAACAAGCGCAACAAAATTATATAAAAAGTATAAAAGCCAACAACTCATAAAAGAGCAATTCTTCCCACCGAGAAGGGCATGATTCAGTAGTTAGATTATTTTCAGATTTTTTTTCTTGAATGTTTTCTTTGGAAGAATGTTTGGTAGTTTACATTTGATTCTCTATTACTGCTTATTTCAAAGCTTGCCTTGAGCTGTACTCAGTACTATGCCTTGTAGATGGCCTCATGTTGCTGGATCTTTGACAGGTATACATGCTGGTTTGTCTCTCGTGTTGTTATTTTATATTGAGCTTATAATAAGCTTAGACCTTATTCACTTGTCGTTGTGTAGAAATAAGATCACCAGATCTTCTAATGCAGGGAGAAATACTCATACATTTGGCTGTTTTCTCTAATTCATACTCTCTTTCCGTTCTAAATAAAAACTAACAAAAATAAAGCCTTGCACACTGCTGTCACTGTTTTACTCAGCTCCTTTCACGTTTCATTTTACCCAGTCTGCTTAGAAGCTGAATAAATGGTAACACTACCCCTAAATGAGGCAAATCCTGAATGTAACCCTGCATTTGTAAGCACATCAATGTGAGGAGAAAAACAGCACATTTTTCAGATCTGTATTTAAATAGGAAATTTTGACCATAAGGATTTGTCAATAAATTATCATACAGTGGTCATGTCAGCTGCGGTCTTCGAATGCTAATCAGGGGGATCTGTCACTTTCCAGAAGAGCCGCTTATTTAATTAGATAAGTGTACTGTCTGATTACCTGTCAAAATGTGGTGATACAGTTAATTAAACAAACAACTCTGTAAATTATATAATTTATTCCCTGAAATGAGCATTTAGTGCCTGATTCATCAAGGCACGTTTCTACCGATTTTGAGCGTATTGTCTCTATGATTTTGGGAAGTGAACTGGGTGAGAAAGGGTGTTTTGCCATAGCCGATATACAGTAGGAGCTTGCCAAACTCAAGCACACGCAGCCACGTCGGTAGCCAGCTCTGGCCATGTTAAAGTTACTTATTTTTCTGCCGAATCTCTTGCTCCAGCTTTAGGGCTGGTCTAAGTTCTGATTAGTAGTGATGATAGTCTTGTATGCATGCTGTAACATGTGTTTGCATTCACGAGCAACTGTAAAAATGTATTTTATGTTCAGTAGACATTAACAACGTTCTAGTAAATGGATTTCATGGATTTCAGTTTTTTAACTGTTGGATCATGAATGCCTTTATTACTAACAAGTGACATTAATTCCATATAATAATTTTTATTTTCCTGCGCATTCTTTTACGAATTTATAATCCACAGTAGTAGAGCACTGCAGACCTGCCCCCAATATCAAAATGACATGTATCTAGTGATCTGTGCCTTGATGAATTCGGGAGTATGCAAAGCCTAAAAATACTGAACACTGGTTGCGCTTAGAATACATGCCTTAATGAATCAGGCCCATAGTGTCTGGTGTATCTGGTATCCGTGTATTAACGCTCCTTACGAACAATGCTGAGGGAGAAAAATACACAGATATGCCTATAGGAGGCCTATCTAATGCAGCTGCTTTTCCTCTGGTCCACGATCCGTGCTGATGATAATGACCATTAGCATGGATCTCACATTATGTTTAAAATAAAAACAAAAAACCGAACCGACCCATCCCAAACAAGCCTAACCAGCCCTAGTGCTGCCAGCCTAAGCTGGTAGTGACTAAATTTGGGGAACAGCCAGCCAAGGCTAGTGGCACTTCATCAGGGAAACCTGCAGCATCCCCCCGCCACAGTGCCAAAGAGGGGCAGGCTGGGCTGGGGTGCAGGGCGGATTCTGCCCCCAGGGCTGGTCCTATAGTGGCTATCTTGGGCTGGGTCACTAGGCCACCTGCATTTTTTTTCTTTAAAGTGTTCCTAATAGGCTGCTGAGTTGAGTGTTGCCCCCTGGGCTAAAATTTGCCAGCCCTCCCCACCATTAAGTGATTGAACATTACGGCACCTTCAGGGCCGTCTTTCCCATAGGGCACAATGGGCAGGAGCCCGGGGACCCTGCAGCTCAGGGGGGCCCGTCGGAGGAAGCCAAAAAAAAAAACCTGGAAAAAGAAAAGAAGAAAATACTTAACGTGCTGTCAGCTGGCGATCCGGCTCCCTCCCTGGTCTCCTCCTCCATGCGGCGCTCGCAGTGCATGTCGGGCGTGACGTCATCACGCCCACCCGACATCCATTGCGTTACTCCAACGGGCCCATATATATAATAATTTTTTTATTTTTTTTTGTATATATAGGGGCCCCGGTGCACTGCTGTGCCCGGGGGCCCAAGATGGTGTTAAGAGGGCCCTGGGCACCTTCAGTATGTAAGCTCTTATGAACATAGCCCTCTTCCCTCCCGTCTCTTTACCATTTCTTCTCCTCCAAATTCACTGTAGTAGCTAGGATTGGAGATATTGGAGTCTTAGTATAACTGATCTTTGTTCTGTAATTTTCTACCCTGTATGGTCTACTGTTTGTAATCTGTATGTACTGTGGAAATCTTGTATCGCCTTATAAATAAAGGATAATAATAATAATAATAATAATAATAATAATACTGCAAGCAACAGAAAACCCATGGTTGTCAGGGCATGCTGTAACTTGATGAACCACAAGTACCTGCATGCCCTAGCACCCAGGACACGCTGGGACCTGTAGTATACATTTATTTATCCATTTCTGGCATACCAGGGATATTTGTCCTAAAGTATACAACCACGTTTAATTAAATAAAAAAGAGGTTTGAAGTCAAATCTAGTTTGTCACATTGTTTCAGGGCACATACTGGTAGGTTTTCTTACATAGGTGCAATATTTTCTCTATGTGACAGAAAATCTGATTAATAGCCATTTTCTTTTCTCCTATATATAATATGTAAATTGAAATAACTTGCAAGATATCCAGAATTCACAACACTCATTTAATCAACATTGCTGTGTGACTGGATCATATAGCCCAATAAGCACTTCTCGCATTTGCAATCTGGCTGGACCAATACTCAATATGTAACCCTAACCTAATTCATCAATCTCTCATTGTCAAATAGATTGTAAGCTTGTCAGCAGGGCCCTCTAATGTCTCTCTCTGCCTGTATTACAAAGTATTGTTTTATTAATGTGGTTGTTCCCAATTGTAAAGCGCTATGGAATTTGCTGGCACTATATAAATAAATTATGAGGATGAGGATGATTAAACAAATCGTCTTAAACTATAACAAAAAAAACTAGATAACAATGCCTGCTCACCTGAAAAGAACTTGTCATTTCTTAACATACTCTATGTACAAATGTATTTCTTCTCCTTTTGTATCTTTGTCTCTGTCATAAAAATGATTGTTAAAAAGATTTATAATGACTGGGCTAAGAGCACTTCCTCATTGTCATGTTTGCAACATGTGAAAATTACTCTCCTAAATTAATGTTGGCCAGAGACTAAAGCAAATTCTGATTAACTGACATTCCAAATTTTCTACTGTGTGATATTTCTACGAAAGTTCTGATATTTACATTTTGGGTAGATTTGAACTTTTAGGACTCATTCCCACACCTGCACTGGGAAAATGTACGAATGAAAGTAGCACAAAATTAATTATAAAACACAGCCAGCAAGTGTCAGATATGCATATTGTCGTAGGTGTATGCTTTTTATGTGAGCATGTGCAGTACAAGTTTGTATAATTTACACTATGCGAACAGGCGTATGCCCAACTCAGCATTAGGTCCAATAGTTCCTCCAGGATTTGACGTTCCATGCACATAGGGCAATCGAGGAATAAGTGTTGGCCTCCTGGGAATGAGAGTGGGATCAGGGCTGGCACCACTGCAGGGAGTGACGGGGGTGGAGAAGGAAATGGTGGCTCAAGGGCTAAGCAATATCACCCTGCGAATACATTGAACAAAAATAGGAGGAGATGGTGGCTTTTATTTTCTAAAGTGCATTAGTAGAGTGTCAGAATGATTGGTTGCTATGGGTTTCAGTTACTTTTTCATGTACACGAAGTATCATAATTGTCAATAATGAATATAAAAAGTCATCACGGTTCCCCTCTGCCCTTGGCGTTCTGATCTTTAGCCCGCTACATGGCCAGTACAACGTTTGTACCGCTCACTCCCTCCTATATCCATCACAGTGAACAGGGACTTCCCCTCCCTTTTCCCTTTTCTTTCCTTTATCTCTCTATTCTTTCTTTCCTCCCTCTATCACTATCTTCATTTACAATATTAGTTATGCAAACCTACGTTTGCACCTCTCAATGCCTTACATATGTGTATATTTTCTAATTCATATTTCCTGAAGTGTAATTTTCTATTGTCATGTATGTCTGGCTCAACCAACCACTCTGTTTCCAGTTATGCTGTATTTACTCTTGTAAGATTCAATAAAAAAAAATGTAATTAAAAAAAAAGAAAGAAAGGCGATAAATGTACTGCAACCACTAAACCTATGTATTGACTGTTATGGCCTATAAATTGATTTGAGCAGCTTCCACTTTTGTATTTGTCTGAGAGGCATGTTGGTGTCAGTAGCTGAGAGGGGGTACTGGCACTGAATTGCTGTTTGGAGGCTTCTGGGGTACCTCTTTGGTAAGTTGGCTCTCAATTTAAAAACACATATGTATGGCCCAAATATATGGGACTCTCATTGTTTAGAGTAGGACCACCCTATTAGCAAAAGTACCGTGGAGTGGTGGGTGGCTTAAACATACATTTGCAAATGTGTGCAACAAAGACTTTTGCATTTTTATCTACAGTAGAAATGGCAGATCTGTTGCTGGCTATAGCAGTGTGCTGGGGAAAAAAATGTTGTGTGTATGTTCCTTGCAGGATAAACCCACCCTTTCAAGCACCTGTTATGGCCTATAAATTGATTTGAGCAGCTTCCACTTTTGTATTTGTCTGAGAGGCATGTTGGTGTCAGTAGCTGAGAGGGGGTACTGGCACTGAATTGCTGTTTGGAGGCTTCTGGGGTACCTCTTTGGTAAGTTGGCTCTCAATTTAAAAACACATATGTATGGCCCAAATATATGGGACTCTCATTGTTTAGAGTAGGACCACCCTATTAGCAAAAGCACCTTGGCGTGGTGGGTGGCTTCAACATACATTTGCAAATGTGTGCAACTGAGAGTTTTGCATTTTTATCTACAGTAGAAATGGCAGATCTGTTGCTGGCTATAGCAGTGTGCTGGGGGAAAAAATGTTCTATGTATTGACCCAAGTTTCTACACAACTTTATATGATGTGGGGCCAGCAGGATGGATACTTATACCAGCCACCTGCTCCTTTGGTGTGAAGTTGAGGGAAAAAGGAATAGTTCTTTATAAGCTGGAGTCCATGTCAGTGAGACATGGCCACCTCGAGCTGCAGTGACAAAAGGCAAATTAGTTTCACTTAAAATGCATGTGTTTGGCACACACTAAATTGCTATTTTATACTGTATTTGTGATGTGAGCACTAATATAGCGGTGCTAACAGGTGGCACTTTATAAGAAAACTTGAATATCTCTTAAAAAGGCATCGTCACCAAAATACAAACTGAGCCTATGTTACAAGGCATTTTGTGATATTAGTACATATTGTATTACAACACAAAAACCACAGGGCTAAAAGCGTTTATAAAGATATTAACACCTAAATATATTTACAATAATGTTAGCCTAGGTTTTGGAGTCACAGCTTGATTAATAATAAAGCACTGCTAATACTTAAATAAAGATACAAAAATAAATAACCTTTCAGCACTGAGCTCACTATATAATAAATGTTTAAATAACATGGAAGACTAAATAAATGTATAACCCTGTAGATTACCTTACTGCATGTTATCATCCTAACCTCGAATGGGCTGATTGCAATTGTTTTGTTTTACTGACAGTGTGTCTGGGGTGAATAAGAAACAATGACAGGTATCTTAAACAATCAACGTTTTTAATAGCTCTTTTATATAACACAGTACACATTTGAAATTTGTTTTAGTGTGGGGCTTTTATAGTAGAGCAGTCATGCATGCATTGATGGTGGTTGCAGTTTGCACTGAACACTGAATTGTTTATCGCTGATACCATGTGTCACCTTTTTCTGGCTATCTGAGTGTTACTTTTCCTGTTAGTCTAGACATCACATTAGGGTATCGGTAACATTTGTATCACAGCTCTTTGATTTTTATATAAAAGATCCATTCACCACAATTAGAGTCTCTTTTCAGAGTTGAAATTTTGATTTAACCTCATTCTTTTTTATCACTGTGTTACTGTGTAACATTTAAGTATCACTTAAAGTTCTCTGTGTCCTTTGAATGCTTTCTGGTTCCTTTTTTTAGTGTATTGTTTATTTTTACACTCGTTTTAATTTTTCATGGAAACTATGTGATGGATTTAATAGAAAAAAAAAACAATGTTAGAATTCTCCAAACTCCTTGTCTGATGAGTTCTTTACCATTTACCTTATAAAGCCAAAAGCCAGTCAGAAAACACTCTCTGAGCTAGAGCATATGTGAACCCTATCCCCTCCCGCCTTCTCCGCTCCCTCTCCCCTAATGCCTGTTCCCATTTTCTTGCCCGTCTCTTTAATCTGTCTCTTAAAACTCAGGCACCTTCCCATCATTATTCAAGCATGCCCATCCTCTGGAAACCATCCCTTGACCTGGAATCTCTATCCAACTACCGCCGCATCTCTCTCCTCACATTTGCCTCAAACCTCCTACTAACTGTCTACACCAGCCTTGCCATCTTTCTTTTTCTCCACTCCCTCCTTGATCCTCTCCATCAGGTATGCATCCCTTCCACTTCACTGCAGCCACCCTCATTAAGGTCAGTAATGATATTCTCATTGCTAAATCCAAGGGTCGATATTTCCTACTCCTCCTCTTGGATTTATGCACTGCTTTTGACACAGTGAATCATGAATCACTTCAAATCCTACACTCCTTTGGGTTGTATGACACTGTTCTCTCTAGGCCGACCTCATACCTTTCTGATCTCTACTCTGACTCAATCTCCACCCCACTTCCACTACCTTTCCTCGTCCTCCAGGGGCACAGGCGGATGCCTAACCCAACCCCCCCCCCCCCCCCTACGTCTGTAACCTCATAACCTCATCTCCCTCCACACTCCATCCCATCCTCTTTATTCTGTCAATGACCTTTACCTCTCCTCCTCACTCATTACCTCCTTCACACTCTCGTCTCCAAGACTTTTCCGTGCTGCTCTTCTCCGATGGATCTCACTACTTCTCCCAACCTGGCTTTCTACCTCCCTCCAAAGCTTCCAACAGGCTTATCAAAACCTATCAGTTTCCTCTAACCTGATTTGAATGACAAATATTCTCTGTACAACCGATGATGAGTAGATCCCTAGCACTTTTGATTCTCCATTTGTTTCATATTGTATCTAGTAGAGTGCTTATGAAATATACTGTATATAATTTACAGTTATTTTTAAACATAGATTTAAGGAGGGTAAAGTTATTTTTATTTCTATAGATAACATATTTTTACTATTTTAGGGCTCAATCTCACTGGCATTTTTAAAATAAATGTGTTTTACATGTGTTTATAAAACACATGTACATAGGAAATACACTAGAAACCACTGTTTTTACTGTTACCATACCCATTTGCGTTTTACATGTGGTAAAGGAATGGTATTTGTTCTCTTATTTGCGTTTACTGCATGAAAATGCTTTTGGAGTGCAAATGATCTACTGCTAGTAAAATCCATATCAAACAAGTTACTGTGGAAACAAATGTCACTGCATCCTTGAACTGCAACTATTTTCTGAGCAACTTCATTTTTAAGATGGCTTTTTCACTTTTCATTATGCTGTAAAAGAGGTTGTCACTAAATAGCTACAGTGGATATAAAAAGTTTACACACCCTTACTGAAATTGTGCTTGTGATGTAAAACCTGAAATCAAGGTAATTCATGTTACCCAAAAACTTTATGGCCCAGTTCACTCATGATGTCCTATGTCTGGAAACCATAGCGCACTCTTCTCACCCACAAACGCATGGCCCTTCCCAAAACGAGAGGGAGCTTAATGCTTCCTAATTTGCTGCAGTATCAGGATGCCTGTATATTAACCCACCTACGAGACTGGGAACTCTCTCCCACCTCTAAACCCTGGATGGATTTGGAGCATGCCTCATGCCTGAATTACTCGCTGCTAGACCTCCTTTTATCCACCAACACTGCCCGGCCCCCCATCAAACCTTAGACTCCACTCAATTTCAGACGCCTTGGGGATCTGGGATGCGTTGATATGGTTACACACTGACTTATCGCTCCAGACCCGTAACTTATCTCTTCAAGCTTTAAGCCGCCTCATACTGGACTTGAATCTTTCCATGTGGCGCAATAGAGGGCTAATTTTGTAGAGTGATTATTACAATTTATCCATATATCCCTGTTCTCCACAGCGCCATTCTTCTGTGTATTTTCCCTGCTATTTTGGTGTAGGGTTTGCAACAGGCCCTGAACTAGCTGCAGTGGGGAGTGGTTAAAACAATCTTCATGACATGATTTTGTAGAGTCATTATTACAATTTATGCACATATCCCTACTCTCCACAGCGCTGTTCTTCTGTGTATTTTTCCCGCAATAGAGGGCTGACTTCTCTTAAGGACTTATTCACCCAGGATTTTCTCCTTCCATTCCCCCTCCGCCAAGACAGGTATAATGTTCCCCACACAGAAGGGTATAATTATTTGCAAATCCAGCATTGGGTTAAGACGACATCTAGGACACCCCACTTCCTGTCCCTCCCACTGGCCCAGCTAGTGGATAGGTTGACGAAGGGCTTCAACTGGGGGGATAGCGTTTTGGTATCAATACCTCCATTCCTTAGTCCCCTCCCATAAAGTTTCTGCTCACCTCTGCTGGGAGTCAGATCTCCATCTGACTTTACCCAAAACAATGGGAAGCCAACTATACCAACTCCCACTGTAGTCCACATACATTATCCATACAGAGATGCAGGTCAAATTTCTAAACCGGTTGTACATCACGCCTGATAAGCTACATACTATTTGGCCATCCCAATCCAAATACTGCTGGCTCCAGTGCAATCAGGTGGCTAACGTCTTCCACGTCTTTTGGGTGTGTCCCTCCATCCAACCGCTCTCTAGAGGTTTTTATCTTAGTGTCTGACGTGCTTGGTGTCACCATTCATCCTGAACCAGCTCTTGCTCTACTACATGTCTACCCATCCTCTGGCCCCAAGCACAACATATATCTCTTGGGCCCCATTTTGATAGCAGCTAGAGCCGTGATAGCCCAGTCTTGGAAGTTGAATCCCCCCCCCCCCCCTCCATCTTATCTCGCATCATTGCAAATTTTCAGTATAGCTTTGATATGGAGACCATAGATATGCCCTATTCCACATCTGCATCGGTTCCTATTATGAAATGGTTCAAGTGGCATGAGTATACTGCCGATGGTGCTGTATGTTTCCACCCCCCCATGGGCCCATCACTTGCAGCTTTAACTGCATCACCCCAACCTGACTGACATGTTACATACTAGACCCCCACTCCCCATTGGTATGTTCCCTTAATGTACTTGTTAACCTTGCTGTAGATTTTTTTCTCCACCCATTTATTGCGATTATGTTGTTTTCTCTGAGTGACTATTCCCCCCTCATGCAGAGGGATTTCCACATATACTCCATGTTTTACCTCCTTTTTACTTTCTGTATCCACCCCCCCCCATATGCCTTTGAAAATCTAAATAAAAATTAGTGATGTAGGAAAATTCATGTTAGACGTTTTTCCACCTTTAATGTGACCTTTCAACCAACAAAATTCTAGTGCACACAAAAATTATTTTTTTTTTTGAAAAAGAAGTGAAAATAAAAACCTACAATGCACTGGTTGCATACGTTTGCACACTCTTACATAATGGGACTGTGTTCAAAGATAACCAATCACATTTAAAATCATGTCCAGAGGTTATTAGCATACACCTGCCAGCAGCAATGAAAGTGATTGTTATTAAAACCAAAAAGAGAACGGGTCTCCCGCTTTCAAACAGGGCCACACAGTGCACTCCCTCTTCCTCTGGGTATGCCGCATGACCTACCTGCACTCTGCGGTAAGTTGGCTGCTCAAGTTATAATAAAATCGTGAGAAGCTGCCATTTGGGCTTCTGCTGCTTTAGATAACCATCATGATTAAGTGCCTGTTACATGGCGCATCTATAGTTGCCTTCTCTCCCGGAATGTATGGGAGATTTCCAAATTTCTGGGTAATCTCCCAGACTCTCAAGAGAGCAGTGCAACCTCCCGCATCCTGCTTACTTTCTTAGTGAAGTGGGTGTGGTTTAGTGACACAATGCATAGCAAATCGCGTCATCCTGCCCCCATCCCCTGCTGCAATAGACAGAAAATTGTGTAATTTAGCAGAGGTGGTGGGGCATAATGACGCCGTTCCTATGATCATGCCCTCAGGACTCGGCAGCAAGATCTCCCCTCCTGAAGAGGAGATCACAAATGTCAGCAAGTGTAGGTGCATCACTAACACTGTTCTTCAAGCACTTCCTTCATTGAAGTTTAGAATGGCATAAATGTGCTCATCTTCTGCACATGTGTGGCTACACTGTGTCATTTATACAAACAAATAATTCTTCATATATAGTGTCAGGATGAGAGCATAAATCTGATATGCTGAAATAGAATATTGAATGTCAGGACCCAAATAAATCTTTGCATGAATACCTAAATTACCCTGATCTGTCAACTCAGATAAATGTGTGACCAAATGAGCCCAGGAGCAGGTAATTGAGTTAGGTAAACCCTTTGTGCAGAGACCAGCTTAAGATATGCAGATCACAGACATCCATTGTATTTGATCATGTATTTCCCTAGCTAATTGACTTCCTTTCAATAGGTAGTGTAAACACAAACTAACTCCTGGGTGTAAATTGGAGAACCATATGCCTAGGTGAGATCCTTGTAGACAAAGATAGCGTTTGAAGACTGCCTATAAAGATATATGGAAATATGGGTTTCAAAGGAAAATGTCTACATTGTTCATATTTTGGGAAATCTGAATGCTACTCCGTACTGAGGGGCAAAAACCACACAAGAGTCTTAAAACATAGATACCAACTACACAAGGAACAACCATAGTCACATGTATTTCAGGATGAGATTGGATATTGTTGTAATCTCATCATATTTGGTATTTAAACGTGCGGGAGATTATGACCGGTTTATTGAGGGGGGTGTTATTTCTCTGAGATATATCTGTGAAGAATTACCAACAGGTCAAAACTTAGGAATAGTTTGAAATAACCTGAGGTGACACCCAGGGGCAGAGCTGGATTAAGGCTTTGGGGGGCCCGGGGCACTTAAGACAGGGGGGCCCCTAAGATCTAAAATTAATGCAGTGGTTCCCAAACTTTTGCAGTTTGCGGCACCCTTATAGAGTCTCCATAATTTTTTCAAGGCACCTGTCACGGGCACTAGGAGTCTTTACCCAGGAATCACCAGATGGTAGGCTTACCAGAGCAATGTAGATGGTAATCGAGTACTCTGGTAGCTAGGTGATCACGGAACATGAAATGATGGCCGATGAGATGCTCAGGAAAGTCTATGACTAGCAACACTGGTAATAATGAGGTAATAATACACAAGGAACTGTATGGACAAGGACACGTGAAGATAGTCAGTGGTCTGCGATAGCAAGTTGTACCACTGCTATAGAGAGGAGGAATGTCCAACAGAAACAAGGAGGTGATGAGAGTCAGCGGTCTGCGGGTAGCAAGTTGTACCGCTGTCTGAGTGAAGGAATGGAATCCAAGTGGAGGTATCCGGGTAGTCAGTGGTCTGCGGCAGCAAGTTGTACCACTGCTATGTGAGAGGATGATGGAACAGGTGATACCGGAAACAGGGATCAGTGGTCTGACATCAGCAAGTTGTACCACTGAATATATATGTGAGGAGGTGCACAGGGGAAGACTGCAACACAGGATATACACAGGCACCTTATACACGATCCACAGTAATATGCACAATATAGATATACATATAGATATAAATGACTGAGCAGGTCTGCAATCTAGAAAGTCTCTTGAAGTAGTCCAGCACAATTATAACACAGTCAATGATGGCAATAGACTCAGCGGATAGCAGACTCCAGAGAGAACCAAACACAGTCCAGCAAGATATGCAATACACAGCACAGTCAATGAGAAGTATGCATACCGTGGTTCAGCAGTAGCAGTCAGATGGGTTAGCAGCGGTACCTGAGCGGCGGGAGGCCGCCTGGATAGGAAGTCCCTGGATAGGTGAGGCAGCGGTCTAGCAGGTGCAGCGCACAGGTGAGTAGACCAACAGGGACACGAATTGACAGGAGTCAGCAACACGTGGAACTGGACTCATAGGAGACCCAGGAGAATGGAGATGATCCAGCAGAGGGTAGTAGATGAGATACAAATCAAATGCTGACAGGAGGGTAGAGACCAGTGGAACACGTGAAGGCGTGGAGAGTGGATCAGCAGGAGATGGAGGATAGCGCTGACCACAGCAGCAGGACTCAGCGGCACACGGAGGTAACCAGTAGCAACCACAGGAACCAACAGCGATGGGAAACAGGAGTGCAGCGCCGGGCAGGAGCTGTTGATCACGAAGTGTAGCAGATGGTAATGAAAGCGGCAGGCTCGAGGAAGTCACAGCAAAGATGAGATGAGACGGTAGTGCACGGAGGCAGCGGATAGTAATCAGCTGGCAGTCACGATGTTGAACACAGGCGAGTTGAAAGCAGGAGACTGTAGTGCACGGAGGCAGCGGATAGTATTCAGCTGGCAGTCACGATGATGAACACAAGCGAGTTGCAAGCAGGAGACTGTAGTGCACGGAGGCAGCGGATAGTAATCAGCTGGCAGTCACGATGTTGAACACAGGCGAGTTGCCAGCAGGAGACTGTAGTGCACGGAGGCAGCGGACAGGAATCAGCAAACAGACTTGATGAGAAGCAGGTGAGTGAAGTAAAAGCTGGAGTGCACGGAGGCAGCGGATAGCAATGAGCAAACAGTCACATAGATGTAAAATAACGTAGAAGTGATTTAGAAGACTGTAGTGCACGGAGGCAGCGGATAGGAATCAGCAAACAGTCATGATGATACAGTTGATGGTAGAAGTGGTATGGAACCACAGTAGTAGAAGTGGTTTGGAAACCACAGGAATCAGCAGCGCTGAATACACGAGTAATACAGGAACACCTTCAGAGACTCATGAGGAATGAGACTCCAAGATCAGGCAACGTGGTGTTGACCACAGGTGCTTAATATAGGGAGGTTGCCTGATCTGCCAATTGAGTTAAAGGGGTATACACTGAAGTATAGAAAAGGGCTGCGCATGCGCAGACCCTCAGGATGGTGGACGACCACGGTTCCTAAATGTCCGGGAAGAGGCACTCACGGTCCGGTGAGTGACAGTACCCCCCCTTTTAAAGGTGGGCACAGAACGCCTGGAACCGGGCTTGTCCGGATTTTTGGAGTAAAACTTCTTCAAAAGGGCAGGAGCATTAAGATCTTCAGCTTTGATCCAAGAGCGCTCCTCAGGACCAAAGCCCTTCCAATGAACGAGGAAGTGAAGGACTCCTCGCGAAATTTTTGCATCTAGTACCTCGGTAATCTCAAAATCCTCCTCCTGATGAACTTGAACTGGCTGCGGAGCTGAGGGAGGAGTTGAAAAACGGTTGATAATAAGAGGTTTGAGCAAAGATACATGGAAGGCATTAGAAATCCGAAGACTCTTAGGAAGAAGGAGTTTCACACATACTGGATTGATAACTTGAATGATCCTATATGGACCAATAAAACGAGGGGCGAATTTCATGGATGGAACCTTCAAACGAATATTTTTTGTGGATAACCAGACACGATCTCCAATTTTTAGTGGTGGAATAGCCCGCCTCTTCTTATCAGCGAAAGATTTATATTTGACAGATGTCTTCTTTAAACAGGTTCTGACCTGAGACCAGATATTTTTAAAGGTCTGACAAACAGTTTCCACCGCAGGAACTTGGGTGGGCGGGAGGGCAGGAAATTCCGGAAAAGACGGATGGTGACCGTAGACCACAAAAAATGGAGTTTTGGATGATGACTCATGGTACATGTTGTTATGGGCGAACTCAGCCCAAGGGAGTAACTCTACCCAGTTGTCTTGATTGGCTGATGAAAATATCCTTATAAAAGTCTCAAGATCTTGATTGACACGTTCGGTTTGTCCATTGGATTGCGGATGGTAAGAAGATGAGAGTGCTAATCGTATGCCCAAGGTTTTACAAAGGGCTCGCCAGAATCTGGACACGAATTGTACTCCTCTATCAGACACAATCTCAGATGGACATCCATGGATACGGAAGATCTCTTTAATGAAATGTTCAGCCAGGATAGACGAGGAAGGCAAACCAGACAGAGGGATGAAATGAGCCATCTTCGAAAATCTGTCCACTACCACCCAAATAGTGTTATGGTTCTTACTAGGTGGTAAGTCAGTAACGAAATCCATACTAATATGGGTCCATGGTTTGGACGGAATGGGTAGTGGTCGCAGCAACCCTGCTGGGGTTCTGCGGGAGGATTTGAATTGCGAACATAATTCACAGGAAGCAATGAACTCTTTGACGTCTCTCCTCATTGAAGGCCACCAGTAACTTCGAGAGAGGATCTCAAAAGTCTTGTGTTCACCGGCGTGTCCAGAAAAACGAGAGGCATGGAACCACGAAAGGATTTTCCTCCTTAGAGTAGGAGGCACGAGGGTCTTCCCAAATGGTAGCGTTTTGGTGGATGAAGCAGCCAGTGAGATACATTTGGGGTCTAGAATGGTATGGTTGGAAACCTCTTCTATATCAGAGGACGTAACAAAGGCTCTAGATAAGGCATCAGCTTTTTTGTTCTTGGCAGCTGGTTTGAAGGTAATTATTAATTCAAAACGGGAAAAGAAAAGAGACCATCTTGCTTGACGAGGGTTCAAGCATTGGGCAGACTGGAGATATGACAAGTTCTTATGATCCGTGAAGATCGTCACCGGATGGCGAGCTCCCTCCAACAAGTATCTCCATTCCTCTAGTGCGACTTTGATAGCCAGTAATTCCTTGTCCCCGATGGTATAATTTTTCTCTGCGGGTAGGAGACCCCGAGAATAGAAGGCACAAGGGTGGAATTTTTGCTGTTCCGAGCGTTGGGAGAGAATAGCTCCTAAGCCCACATTATAGGCATCTACTTCTAGGAAGAAGGGGAGTGTCACATCAGGCTGTCGAAGGATTGGAGCCGAAGAGAAGGACTCTTTTAATGTTTGAAAGGCTTGAATAGCCTCAGTTGACCATTGCTTAGGATTAGCCCCTTTTCGAGTCAGGGCCACAATAGGAGATGCAATGGAAGAAAAGTCTTGAATGAAGCGTCTATAGTAATTGGCAAAACCTAAAAAACGCTGGATCGCACGAAGAGTAGTTGGCTGGGGCCAATGTAGTACAGCATTTACTTTGTCAGGATCCATCTTCAGGCCAACTCCGGAAACTATATACCCCAAGAATGGAATCTGGGGTAATTCGAATGAACATTTTTCTAATTTACAGAACAATGAATTTTTCCGTAGCCTGGAGAGGACTTCTGCCACATGTTGGTGGTGAGAGGGCAGGTCCTGTGAAAAAATCAATATGTCGTCCAGGTAGACGACGACACATACATATAATAAGTCCCGAAAAATCTCATTGATGAAGCCCTGAAAAACAGCGGGGGCATTACATAGCCCGAAAGGCATTACCAGATATTCGTAATGCCCGTCTCTGGTGTTAAACGCTGTCTTCCATTCGTCACCGGAACGAATTCTGATTAAATTGTAGGCACCACGAAGATCCAACTTAGTAAAAATACGGGCTCCCTTGATGCGGTCAAATAGCTCAGTGATCAACGGAATGGGATACCGATTCTTGATAGTAATGGCATTGAGTCCACGAAAATCTATACAAGGGCGTAATGATCCATCCTTCTTTTTGACAAAGAAGAACCCAGCTCCAGCGGGCGAGGTGGAAGGTCGAATGAACCCACGCTGGAGGTTCTCCCGTATATATTCAGATGTAGCTTGAGTTTCAGGTAACGAGAGTGGATAGACCCGGCCCCTGGGAGGAGTCTTGCCAGGAAGAAGGTCAATCGGACAATCCCAAGAACGATGAGGAGGAAGACGTTCAGACTGAGCTTTATCAAAAACATCGGTAAATGAAGCATATTGAGGAGGGAGTCCTGGTGAAATAGCTGAGATGGAAGCTTGCTGTACCTTGAGAGGAATGACTTGGGAAAGGCAATGATGGTGACATTCAGACCCCCAAGACGTGACTTGAGGGGTGCGCCAGTCAATCTGGGGAGAGTGACACTGAAGCCATGGAAGGCCTAGGACAATCGGACTTGTCGTAACAGGAAGAATTAAAAACGATATCTCTTCATGATGCAGAGCACCAATCTGAAGTGTTACTGGAGACGTACTCTGGGTGATGAGACCGTTGATGAGACGTGATCCATCGATAGCCGTCACAGTAATGGGAGTTTTTAAGGTAATCACTGGTAGAGACCATTGATTTACTAACGATTTGGAAATAAAATTTCCTGCTGCTCCGGAATCAATCAATGCCTGTGACTCAAAGGTTTTGGTAGCAAAGGAAATAGTCACATCAAAAGCGCAGACTTTAGATTTCATAGACGATGGAGAGGACTCCAGGGACCCTAACTTCACCTCTCCAGAACTAGTTAGGGCCTGGCATTTCCCGATCTCTTAGGGCAGGAGCTGAGTACATGAGTGGAATCAGCACAATAGATACAGAGTCTATTCTTGACTCTTCGTTTCCTCTCCTCAGAAGATAACTTGGAACGTCCTATCTCCATGGGAATCACAGCGGGTGACACTGGACGAAATTGAGGGTTAGAGCGAAGAGGTGCTTTAGCAGAAGTCGTTTTCTCAGCCTCTCTTTCACGAAATCTCATATCAACACGATGGCATAGAGAGATCAAATCTTCAAGTGACGAAGGAAGCTCTTGGGTAGTCAGTGCATCTTTAATTTTATCGGAAAGCCCCTGCCAGAAGGCGGCAACTAGGGCTTCAGTGTTCCACTGAAGTTCAGAGGCTAAGATCCTAAATTGAATGACGTACTGGCCTACAGTATGAGATCCTTGTCGCAGACGGAGGATGCTGGAAGCAGCGGAGGTCACACGACCTGGTTCATCGAACACACTTCGGAATGTAGAAATGAATTTGGCACTATCTTGTAATATTGGATCGTTCCTCTCCCACAGAGGGGAGGCCCAAGCCAGGGCTTGTCCTGAAAACAAAGAGATAAGATAGGCCACTCTGGAACGATGGGTAGAAAAATTTTGAGGTTGGAGCTCAAAATGGACTGAACATTGGTTAAGGAAACCCCTACAAGTTTTGGGGTCTCCATCGTACTTTGACGGAGTAGGCAGGTGAAGTGTGGAAGCTGTAGACACCTGGGATGGCAATGGGGAAACGGAGGAAAGCACAGGAGCTTCAGTAGTAGCTGTCACAGTCTGTCCAGATGTTCCTTGGGAGGTTAATGACTGATAACACTGAAGTAACAGCTGTTGGCGGGCATCCTGTTGCTCCACACGGCTAACCAGATGTTGCAGCATCTCTTTGGCGGTAGGTTCCACATCTGGGTCTGTCATGGCCTGATCTTACTGTCACGGGCACTAGGAGTCTTTACCCAGGAATCACCAGATGGTAGGCTTACCAGAGCAATGTAGATGGTAATCGAGTACTCTGGTAGCTAGGTGATCACGGAACATGAAATGATGGCCGATGAGATGCTCAGGAAAGTCTATGACTAGCAACACTGGTAATAATGAGGTAATAATACACAAGGAACTGTATGGACAAGGACACGTGAAGATAGTCAGTGGTCTGCGATAGCAAGTTGTACCACTGCTATAGAGAGGAGGAATGTCCAACAGAAACAAGGAGGTGATGAGAGTCAGCGGTCTGCGGGTAGCAAGTTGTACCGCTGTCTGAGTGAAGGAATGGAATCCAAGTGGAGGTATCCGGGTAGTCAGTGGTCTGCGGCAGCAAGTTGTACCACTGCTATGTGAGAGGATGATGGAACAGGTGATACCGGAAACAGGGATCAGTGGTCTGACATCAGCAAGTTGTACCACTGAATATATATGTGAGGAGGTGCACAGGGGAAGACTGCAACACAGGATATACACAGGCACCTTATACACGATCCACAGTAATATGCACAATATAGATATACATATAGATATAAATGACTGAGCAGGTCTGCAATCTAGAAAGTCTCTTGAAGTAGTCCAGCACAATTATAACACAGTCAATGATGGCAATAGACTCAGCGGATAGCAGACTCCAGAGAGAACCAAACACAGTCCAGCAAGATATGCAATACACAGCACAGTCAATGAGAAGTATGCATACCGTGGTTCAGCAGTAGCAGTCAGATGGGATAGCAGCGGTACCTGAGCGGCGGGAGGCCGCCTGGATAGGAAGTCCCTGGATAGGTGAGGCAGCGGTCTAGCAGGTGCAGCGCACAGGTGAGTAGACCAACAGGGACACGAATTGACAGGAGTCAGCAACACGTGGAACTGGACTCATAGGAGACCCAGGAGAATGGAGATGATCCAGCAGAGGGTAGTAGATGAGATACAAATCAAATGCTGACAGGAGGGTAGAGACCAGTGGAACACGTGAAGGCGTGGAGAGTGGATCAGCAGGAGATGGAGGATAGCGCTGACCACAGCAGCAGGACTCAGCGGCACACGGAGGTAACCAGTAGCAACCACAGGAACCAACAGCGATGGGAAACAGGAGTGCAGCGCCGGGCAGGAGCTGTTGATCACGAAGTGTAGCAGATGGTAATGAAAGCGGCAGGCTCGAGGAAGTCACAGCAAAGATGAGATGAGACGGTAGTGCACGGAGGCAGCGGATAGTAATCAGCTGGCAGTCACGATGTTGAACACAGGCGAGTTGAAAGCAGGAGACTGTAGTGCACGGAGGCAGCGGATAGTATTCAGCTGGCAGTCACGATGATGAACACAAGCGAGTTGCAAGCAGGAGACTGTAGTGCACGGAGGCAGCGGATAGTAATCAGCTGGCAGTCACGATGTTGAACACAGGCGAGTTGCCAGCAGGAGACTGTAGTGCACGGAGGCAGCGGACAGGAATCAGCAAACAGACTTGATGAGAAGCAGGTGAGTGAAGTAAAAGCTGGAGTGCACGGAGGCAGCGGATAGCAATGAGCAAACAGTCACATAGATGTAAAATAACGTAGAAGTGATTTAGAAGACTGTAGTGCACGGAGGCAGCGGATAGGAATCAGCAAACAGTCATGATGATACAGTTGATGGTAGAAGTGGTATGGAACCACAGTAGTAGAAGTGGTTTGGAAACCACAGGAATCAGCAGCGCTGAATACACGAGTAATACAGGAACACCTTCAGAGACTCATGAGGAATGAGACTCCAAGATCAGGCAACGTGGTGTTGACCACAGGTGCTTAATATAGGGAGGTTGCCTGATCTGCCAATTGAGTTAAAGGGGTATACACTGAAGTATAGAAAAGGGCTGCGCATGCGCAGACCCTCAGGATGGTGGACGACCACGGTTCCTAAATGTCCGGGAAGAGGCACTCACGGTCCGGTGAGTGACAGCACCCCTCTAAAATAATTACCGAGCAGTCCCGTTTTTTATAATTAGTTATTATTATTATTAATATTTATTTATAAGGCGCTACAAGGCATCCGCAGCGCCGTACAGAGACAAACAAAATCACAATACAATGGGAGACAGCACAGTACAGTAAACACAGCAACTCAGTACGCTCAATGCACAGCTAGAGAGGGCGGGGAAGGGGGACGGAGGATCCGAAAATGACGGGGCCCAAGAAGGGGGGCGTGGAAGACAGGGAGACCCCCAGGGGGGAGGAGGGAGCGAAAGTGGATGTGGGGTGGAGGACCTTTGAGGAGGAGGGCTAAGTAGCTGGAGAGCAGAGTTAGAAGTGGTGGAAACAGGAGGAGAGATGGCCCTGCTCAGAGGAGCGTACAATCTAAGGGGAGGGGTGGACAGACAGAGAGACGCAGGGGAGAGAGGGAGAGTAGGGGGACAGAGGCAGAAGATAAGGTAGGAAGTTAAGTGGGAGACAGAAAGGCTTTAAGAAAAAGGTGGGTTTTTAGGGCCCGTTTGAAGCTGGATAGATTAGGGGAAGTTCTGATGGAGGGAGGGAGCTTGTTCCAGTGGAGGGGGGCAGCGCGGGCGAAGTCTTGGATACGCGCGTGGGAGGAGGTTATAAGGGGGGAAGAGAGGCGACGGTCAGAGGCAGAACGGAGAGGGCGGGATGGAGCATGAATAGAGAGGAGGGTGGAGATGTAGGGTGCAGTGGAGTTGGCGAGGGCCTTGTAGGTGAGTGTGAGGAGCTTAAAGAGGATTCTGAAGGGGAATGGGAGCCAGTGAAGGGCTAGGTAGAGGGGGGAGACAAAAGAGGAGCGGCGAGAGAGGAAAATAAGCCTAGCTGCAGCGTTAAGGACGGATCAAAGGGGATCGAGATGAGAGTGGGGGAGGCCAGTGAGGAGGAGGTTGCAGTAGTCCAGGCGGGAGATGATCAGAGAGTGGATAAGGCATTTGGTGGCATCTTGGGAGAGGAAGGGCCGGATGCGAGCGATGTTGCGCAGCTGGAAGCGGCAGGATTTAGCAAGAGAGAGGATGTGGGGGCCAAAGGAGAGAGAGGAGTCGAGGATGACACCAAGGCAGCGAAGTTGGGGGACAGGGGAGATAGAGGTGTTGTCGACAGTGATGGAGAGGTCAGAAGGGGATGGGGTATGAGAGGGAGGAAAAACTATGAGCTCAGTTTTGGCAAGGTTAAGTTTGAGGAATCGAGAGGACATCCAGGAGGAGATGGCAGAGAGGCAGGCGGACACCCTAGAGAGGAGGGAGGGAGAGAGATCAGGAGAGGAGAGGTATAGTTGAGTGTCGTCAGCGTAAAGGTGGTAGCTGAAGCCGAAGGAGCTGATGAGTTCACCCAGGGAGGAGGTGTATAGAGAGAAGAGTAAGGGTCCCAGAACAGAGCCCTGAGGGACCCCGACTGGAAGGGTGGATGGGGGGGAGAGAGACCCAGAGGTGGTGACAGAGAAGGAACGGTGAGTAAGGTAAGAGGTGAACCAGGACAGGACTGGGCCGGAGAGGCCGAAAGACTGGAGGGTGTGAAGGAGGAGGGGGTGGTCAACGGTGTCAAAGGCTGCAGAGAGGTCAAGGAGGATGAGAAGGGAGAAGTGGCCCCTGGCTTTTGCAGAGAGGAGGTCATTGGTGACTTTAGCCAGGGCAGTTTCAGTGGAGTGGAGGGGGCGGAAACCAGACTGGAGAGGATCAAGGAGGGAGTATTCAGAAAGGTAGGAGGTGAGACGGCTGCAGACGAGCCTCTCAAGAATTTTGGAGGCAAATGGGAGAAGAGATATGGGGCGATAGTTCGAGAGAGAAGTGGAGTCGAGATTAGGTTTCTTAAGAATGGGGGATACGAGAGCATGTTTGAAGGAGGAGGGGAAGATGCCAGTGGAGAGGGAGAGATTAAAGAGGTGAGCGAGGTGGGAGCAGGTGGTGGGGGAAAGGGAGCGAAGAAGGTGGGAGGGGATGGGATCCAGGGGGCAGGTAGTGGGGGGGGATGATAAAATGAGAGAGTGGACTTCCTCGCCGGTGGTGGGACGGAAGGAGTGGAGGGGAAGGTGGTTGGGGGGGGAGGACAGAAGAGTGGGAGGGGTGGAAGAGAGAGTGGAGGAGGAGATTTCAAGTCGGATGGCCTCGATTTTAGAGGAGAAGAAGGAGGCGAAATCAGAGGCAGTCAGGGAGGAGGGGGTGGGGGGGAGGGGAGGGGGCCAGGAGAGTGCTAAAGGTGGCAAAGAGGCGGCGGGGGTTAGAGGACTGGGAAGAGATGAGGGATTTAAAGAAAGATTGTTTAGCGAGTGAGAGGGCAGAGCTGTAGGATGAAAGGATGAATTTAAAGTGGAGGAAGTCAGCCAGGGAGCGGGATTTTCTCCAGTGACGTTCGGCAGAACGGGAGCATTTTTGGAGGAAGCGGGTAAATTTGGAGTGCCAGGGTTGGGGTTTGGAGCAGCGGGGGTGGACGGAGTGGGCAGGGGCAACCGCGTCCAGAGCGGAGGTGAGGGTGTGATTGTAGAGGGAGACCGCCTGGTTGGGGCAGGCCTGGGAGGAAAGGGGAGAAAGGAGGGTATCGAGAGAGGAGGACAGAGAGGCAGGGTCAAGAGCATCGAGGTTGCGTATGGACAGAGTAGATTTGGGCAGGGGGAGGGGAGCAGGAGAAGAGGAGAGAGAGAAGGAGAGGAGATGGTGGTCGGATAGAGGAAAGGGAGAGATGGAGAAGTCGGAGAGATTACATAGGTAGGAGAAGACAAGATCAAGGGAGTGACCAAGGCAGTGGGTAGAGGAGGAGGTCCATTGGGTGAGACCAAGGGAGGAAGAGAGGGTGAGCAGTTTGCTGGAAGCAGGGTAGGTGGGGTTGTCGATGGGGATATTAAAGTCACCGAGAATGATCGAGGGGAGATCGGAGGAGAGGTAGTGAGGAAGCCAGCTAGCAAAGTTGTCAAGGAAGAGGGAGGTGGGGCCAGGGGGGCGGTAGATGACAGTGACGCGGAGATGGATGGGGTAGAAGAGGCGGATGGAGTGAGCTTCAAAAGAGGAGAAGGAGAGGGAGGGTTCAGGGGGAATGACACGAAAAGTACAGGTGGAGGAGAGGAGGAGGCCAACTCCACCGCCAGGGCGGGCACCAGGCCTGGCGGAGTGGGTGAAGGAGAGGCCACCATAGGAGAGGGCAGCGGGGGAAGTAGTATCAGAATCGGAGAGCCAGGTTTCAGTAACGGCAAGAAGGTTAAAGGAGTTGGATAGAAAGAGGTCGTGGATAGCAGTCAGCTTGTTGCGGACGGATCTGGCATTCCAGAGGGCACAGAAGAAAGGGGGAGAGGAGAGGGGGGAAATGGGGATGAGGTTAGCAAGATGAGCAGCGCGCGGGGGATGGCGGGGAGGAACGGGAGAGGTAGGGCGGGGGGAGAGTATGGGTATGGAGTAAGAGCGGGGAGGCATAGTAGGGAGAGAGAGTAACAGAACAGTGAGATAGTGGGGACAGTGAAAAACAGGTAAGAACAAAGGCAGGAAGACAATGAAAAGGTGGAAGATAATAACGAATTAGGGCGTGGAGGGCATGGAACAACAGTACAGTGAGATAATAAGGACAATGAAGACAGGTAAGAATGATAGCAGAACAGTAAGATAATAAGGACAGCGGATAACAGGTAAGAATAAGCAGGGAGACAATAGCAAGATGGAGGACAATAACCAATTAGGGCATGGAAGGCAAAGAATAATAGAAGGAGAGGTAATAAGGACAATGGAAATAGGCAAGAATAATAACAGGTAAAACTAGTTGCTGGTAAATATAAAATCAGGAAAAACAAGATAAAGGCATATAAATAGTAGAATAATAACAGGTAAAAAGTAGAAACTTGTAAATGTACAATCAGGAAAAACAAAATAATGGCATATAAAATAATGTTTTATATGCAGTTGATGCAGTTAAGCCAGGGATTCAGCAGGAGAAGGGTTAACTGACAAGCCGGGTCGGTACACAGTTGATCAGTTGCTGCAGATAAGCCAGGGATTCAGCAGGAGAAGGGTTAATTGACAAGCCGGGTCGGTACACAGTAGATCAGTTGGTGCAGATAAGCCAGGGATTCAGCAGGAGAAGGGTTAATTGACAAGCCGGGTCGGTACACAGTAGATCAGTTGATGCAGATAAGCCAGGGATTCAGCAGGAGAAGGGTTAATTGACAAGCCGGGTCGGTACACAGTAGATCAGTTGGTGCAGATAAGCCAGGGATTCAGCAGAAGAAGGGTTAACTGACAAGCCGGGTCGGTACACAGTAGATCAGTTGATGCAGATAAGCCAGGGATTCACCAGGAGAAGGGTTAATTGAGAAGCCGGGTCGGTACACAGTAGATCAGTTGGTGCAGATAAGCCAGGGATTCAGCAGGAGAAGGGTTAATTGACAAGCCGGGTCGGTACACAGTAGATCAGTTGATACAGATAAGCCAGGGACTCAGCAGGAGAAGGGTTAATTGACAAGCCGGGTCGGTACACAGTAGATCAGTTGATGTAGATAAGCCAGGGATTCAGCAGGAGAAGGGTTAACTGACAAGCCGGGTCGGTACACAATAGATCAGTTGGTGCAGATAAGCCAGGGATTCAGCAGGAGAAGGGTTAATTGACAAGCCGGGTCGGTACACAGTAGATCAGTTGATACAGGTAAGCCAGGGACTCAGCAGGAGAAGGGTTAATTGACAAGCCGGGTAGGTACACAGTAGGTCAGTTGATGTAGATAAGCCAGGGATTCAGCAGGAGAAGGGTTAACTGAAAAGCCGGGTCGGTACACAGTAGATCAGTTGATGCAGATAAACCAGGGATTCAGCAGGAGAAGGGTTAACTGACAAGCCGAGTCGGTACACAGTAGGTCAGTTGATGCAGATAAACCAGGGATTCAGCAGGAGAAGGGTTAACTGACAAGCCGGGTCGGTACACAGTAGATCAGTTGGTGCAGATAAACCAGGGATTCAGCAGGAGAAGGGTTAACTGACAAGCCGGGTCGGTATACAGTAGATCAGTTGGTGCAGATAAGCCAGGGATTCAGCAGGAGAAGGGTTAATTGACAAGCCAGGTCGGTACACAGTAGATCAGTTGATACAGATAAGCCAGGGACTCAGCAGGAGAAGGGTTAATTGATAAGCCGGGTCGGTACACAGTAGATCAGTTGATGTAGATAAGCCAGGGATTCAGCAGGAGAAGGGTTAACTGACAAGCCGGGTCGGTACACAATAGATCAGTTGGTGCAGATAAGCCAAGGATTCAGCAGGAGAAGGGTTAATTGACAAGCCGGGTCGGTACACAGTAGATCAGTTGATACAGATAAGCCAGGGACTCAGCAGGAGAAGGGTTAACTGACAAGCCGGGTCGGTACACAGTAGATCAGTTGATGTAGATAAGCCAGGGATTCAGCAGGAGAAGGGTTAACTGAAAAGCCGGGTCGGTACACAGTAGATCAGTTGATGCAGATAAGCCAGGGATTCAGCAGGAGAAGGGTTAACTGACAAGCCGGGTCGGTACACAGTAGATCAGTTGATGCAGATAAGCCAGGTATTCGGCAGGAGAAGGGTTAATTGACAAGCCGGGTCGGTACACAGTAGATCAGTTGATGCAGATAAACCAGGGATTCAGCAGGAGAAGGGCCAACTGACAAGCCGGGTCGGTACACAGTAGGTCAGTTCATGCAGATAAGCCAGGGATAGATGGTATGGCCTTGTCTTTGGAGTGATGATGACACTCCTTTGTACCCCCACAATAATTTCCCACTGTCTTCACAAGTTTTTAGATGTTTTATAATTGTGGACAGATAATTCTGTGGGAGGAAAGACACAGAGCTGATCTAGCTGATCTAACGTGCAGCCTTCTCCAACTGCCGCCCGCATGACAAGACATGACAAGTTAGTTGGGTCAAAATAACGTAATAAGTATTTAGGTCAGGACGGACATACTTAGTAAGTTGTTGGCAAAAATAATATACATAAATCCAAGGGAAAATAATATTTTTATATATTTTTTTCTATTATATTTCTGTCAAAGAATAATTTACAGCTAACTCACTCTGTGCCCTCCTTCATCTCCACACACACTGTGCCCCTGCATCATCTCCACACACTCTGTGCCCCTCTGCGTCATCTCCACACACTCTGTGCCCCTCTGCGTCATCTCCACACACTCTGTGCCCCTCTGCGTCATCTCCACACACTCTGTGCCCCTCTGCATCATCTCCACACACTCTGTGCCCGTGCATCATCTCCACACACTCTGTGCCCCTCTGCATCCACACACTCTGTGCCCCTCTGTATAAAACGCATGTAAAATAACGACATTGTGTATAAGGCTATAAGCCGGCGGTTCCCAAACTGTGCGCCGTGGCTCCCAGGGGTGCCGCGGCGCCGGGACCCAGCATCCTCCTCTCTCACGCAGCTGTCATATCAGTGAAAGCCGCTGCGTGAGAGAGGAGGATGCTGGGTCCCGGCGCCGCGTTGATTGGTAAGTGTTTCTGTTGGGTTTTTTATGGCTGGCTCGCGCGGCAGAGGGGGCAAAGTGAGAGAGGGCAGAGGAGAGGGACAGAGGAGGCAAAGTGACAGCGTGACAGGAGAGGGACAGAGGAGGCAAAGTGACAGCGTGACAGGAGGGGGACAGAGGAGAGGGACAGCGTGACAGGAGAGGGACAGAGGAGAGTGACAGCATGACAGGAGGGGGACAGAGGAGAGTGACAGCGTGACAGGAGGGGGACAGAGAAGAGGGACAGCGTGAAAGGAGGGGGACAGAGGCAGGCCCGGTGCTCCCATTAGGCAAGGTTAGGCAGTTGCCTAGGGCGCCGGGCTCTGGAGGGCGCTACAGAATTAAAATTACTTTAAAACTGTCCGGCGACCGCTGGCCATACCTTCCAGGGCCGCCGCACAGCTTCCGATAAATCCACAGGGAGGGGGGAAGGGGCTATGGATCACCACCGACGCTTCTCTGCTCCGTCTCCTCCTCTCCACTCACACATCATGATCATGGCCTGACAGTGTCAGTGAGTGGAGGGGAGGAGACGGAGCAGAGAGGAGCAGCTTTATGGCGGCAAGTAAAGACGTGTGGAGGGGGGGGCGCGGATTGTGAAAGTGTGCCTGGGGGGGGGGCATGGATGTGAAAGTGTGCCTGGGGGGGCGCGGATGTGAATGTGTGCCTAGGGCACCAAGGACCCTAGCACCGGCCCTGGACAGAGGTGAGGGACAGCGTGACAGGAGGGGGACAGAGGAGAGGGACAGCGTGACAGGAGGGGGACAGAGTGGCAGAGGAGCTATGACAGCATGAGAGAGGGCAGAGGAGGGGGACAGCGTGAGAGAGGGCAGAGGAGGGGGAAAGCGTGAGAGGGCAGAGGAGGGCGACAGCGTGAGAGGGCAGAGGAGAGGGGCAGAGGAGCTGGGACAGCGTGACAGAGGGCAGAGGAGGGGGACAGCGTGGCAGATGAGCTGGGACAGCGTGACAGAGGGCAGAGGAGGGGGACAGCTTGACAGAGGGGGCAGCATGAGAGAGGGCAGAGTGTCTGGATGCAGTGGGGGCAGAGTGTCTGGATGCAGAGGGGGCATTTTTGCATACAACTAAATAAGCATTTCTGTCCTGACCTAAATACTTATTACAATTTTTTGACCCAACTACTTCTAAAACAGGACTGCTCGGTAATTAGTTTTGGAGGGGTGCCTTAAAAAAAATTATGGAGACTCTAAGGGTGCCGCGAACTGCAAAAGTTTGGGAATCACTGCTATAAGCATTGACACATCATCTACAGCCCACAGTATGACACTTACAGCTCTCCCAGAGGGGCTCGCCTAAGTTGTCTGCATAAGACAAATCTTTACTTACACAAACTAAAATACTGTACATTAAAGCAATCATCAAAAGCCCACATTAAAAATACCATTGATAACGTACACTAAAACTAACAATTATACCGCACGCTAAAACTAGCACTGATACCGCACACTAAAACTAGCACTGATACCGCACGCTAAAACTAGCACTGATACCACACGCTAAAAATACAATTTATAATGCACATTAAAAATAGCAATGATACCGCAAATTAAAAATACCATTGACAATGCACATTAAAACTAGCAATGATACCGCACATTTAAACATAAAAAATAAACATTGATAACGTAACACCAATTTTGACTATATATGTGTGTGTGTAGCTATGTGCATATTCATGTGTCATATATATATATATATATATATATATATATATATATATTGTAATAATCATGCAGGACCCTCTATTTTATTAATCATTATTAAAGCTATTATCGAAGCCTGCCACTTATATTAAAGCTTTAATTAGACTTCATAAATGTGTATATACATAAATATAAATATAAATTATACATAATGTATTACAATTGTATTCGAACTTTAATATAACTGGACGGCTTCAGTAATTACTCTACTAATGATTAATAAAATATAATCTGCAACTCAATTTGCTCTACCAGCCTAATATTAATGTTTAATGTATTTTTATTAAAACACTACTGATAAAATAAATAATCATATTTAAGAAGACCCCTCATAGCATGATTTTTGCTTGATTAAATATGTAAAATGTAGCCAGAAGATAGATTTTATATATATATATATATATATATATATATATATATATATATATATATATGTATGTATATATATATATATATATATATATATATAATGTACTCATACTATTATAGGTGGCAACATTTTACATATTTAATCAAGAAATACCCATGTTATTAAGGGTTTTGTATATATATTTAGTTTTAGACTAGTATAATTTTTTTTCACTCACCTACTGTCTCTGGAGTCTTCATGCCGAGGAGGAGCTGCTGCATCTGCACATGCGCAGCAGCTCCATTTCGGCCATGTTAGGTATTACAGCAGCCGCGGTGCTGCTAAGATAGAGTGGGCGCACATTGCGCAATTGTCAGCTGTCAGATGGCCGCAGTTGCTGTCAGTTGCTGTCAGACAGCAACTGACAGCTAATTATCAACAGGAGAGGTAATGTGGGTGGCGAGGGGGGGGCCGCCAGCCGCGGAGAGAGGGGGGCCTGGTGCGATTGCTGTCAGTATATTACTGACAGCAGATGAAGTCATACGGGCGGCGGGGGGCCCTCAGAGAGAGGGGTCCCGGGGCACGTGCCCCCTGTGCCCCCCCCCTTAATCCGGCTATGCCCAGGGGACATTTTCGCCCCCCACGTTAGCATTCACACTGCCCTTGGGAATGCCGTCCCATTTGAGTTTGCTTAAAAACCTGTGTCTGGAGGGACAAAGTGTCAGACTTTTGGGGAAATCAAGTTACATTGATAAGCTGTCCATCTTCTTAGCCAAATCCCCTTGGCCAGAATGCAATTCATGTAAGTGCAATTCTGAATGTAATCCTTTTTATTTTAAACTGTTTTTGCTTGTTGTGTCAAATTTATTAATTGTTATTCATTATTTTTGTTATCTGTATGCCCTGTACTTTTTGTATATTAAATCTATAATTTAATAAGTTGCGTCCTTGATACTCTAAAGAATCCATTAGCCTTGTTAGAAGAGAGATTGCTCGACCAGGGTAACCCTTGGAATGCCAGTGTGTGATTTGTTGATACATTTGATTAACAAGCTGTGTGTGCTTGTATTTACATTTGTGTAACAGTCTGGAGGGGTGAAGAGTCTACCCTGTGTGTGCTGGTGTGGGTCTTGTTAGTTTGTGGATAACTAGAAGCCTGTGTGCCAGTGTGGGACAGTATATTGGGGTCCTATTGCCCATACCTAATAGGTGGTGGCTGAACCTTGAAGTGTTTGGGGGTGTGAGAGCGCTGTGTTTGGGGGCGATTCCGTAGGTCTAGAACCTGTGTGATAGGTGAGAGAGACTGCGGGCTGAAATCGTGTGTGACCTCATACAGCAAACACCCCAAAGTCACGGCAGATGGGAGCGTGTTCGTGACATATAGTTGCATACTATTAGTACTATTTGATCATGTTTCTCCTTCAAGTGCTAAGTGCTTGTAACTGCAGTTTACTTTTTGCTACACTAAATGGGAAACACCCTTTTCTGATCTCCCACTTAAAAAAAACTGTTGGTTGCACATGTTGAAAAATGCTGAATGGAATGTACGTCTGTATGAATAAAAGCCAAAGGCAAATGTCTACATTAGGTAAATAGGTTACTTTAGCCTGGAGGCTGGATAATAGTTCCACTGCCTATGAGGGTATAGCCAAATTGCTTAGGCTCTCAACACTTTGATTAAAAAAAACGTATCAATTATTTCATAAACCCAGAAATTTCTTGGTGATTCCAAACATTTGCATGTTTGTGTGTATGATGGATTATCAGATTAGATTGGATCTCATATACAGGATTTGGATGCAGCAATTGGCAGGTCTGGAGAAAAATAAAGAATATGTTTTGCAAGGTAACATAGTAGCAAGGGGAAGCATAAGCAGATAGAACAGCATGACAAATACAATATTGGCTTTCACAGAAACCCTCCCAACTCCTAAAACTGTAGGAGTCCATCCTCAGTATTATTGCTGTTAGATAGTTACTCAAAATATGGCATAACCTGCGCCAGAGGGTTGTATGACCTTTCTACCTTTACTCTAAAGATGTAGATTCCAAAGTGCTTGTGTGGATCTAGTGGAAGCTCCCAAAAACGACTTCCCAATGCGAACTAGAACAAGTGGTGTGGATCCAGCGCAATTTAGGAAAAAGAAATACGGTGTAAAACTGTCACTTGTGATTTGTGAATTATCTGATTCGTGCACAGCTGCTCACCTGTTTGGTGAGAGGATTAAGCAAATGTTGGACCATAAATTTCTTTATGAATTATACTGGTGTTAAAATTCTTAGCGATTTGTGATTGATTTTATATAAATCACATCATTCACAAATCCCAATTGGCTGCTTTACAATATATAGATTTCCTCTTCAATCCTCCATGGCAACCATTACAATGGGTAATATTAATTCTAGATTAGGTCCTGACAGGTTAAATAAAAATGCCCCAGACAGTATATAATGCAACTCCTCCTGTGTCTTTTCCTTCCACTAGTTAGGTATGTCAGGTATTTTGCCATTTTCTGTAGTGCAGGGGCTTACCTACTTCATGGACCCAGAGATGCACCATTTGGGGTGTAAGCCGAGGACTGGGTTACCTAAGCAACAGGGAGCAGATCAGGGGGTAAATGTATCAAGCCAAGAGTTTTCCGGCGGGTTTGAAAATCCAATCAGATTCTATCTATCATTAATATAGTACTAAAAAAAAGATACGTAGAATCTGATTGGTTGCTATATGCAACATCTCCACTTTTCAAGACCACCGGAAAACTCTCAGCTTGATACATTTACCCCTTGGTGTGTAATTCAAACTGCACATCAGTTTGCTGAAGCCTGTGGTCTGCGCTTGTGTGCACTGTGTCAAAAGGTCACAGGGCACTAAAATGAGGACCAGGCATGGAAAGCACTCAGAACTGCTTTTATCATTCCCTGCTCCTGGAGAAACGGGTACTGCTACCTTCACTGTGACTTTACAGCAGCTGGATATCTTGAGCAGGATGAAGCCTAAATTCAACCCAAACAGCTGAAGACCAGTAGCTCTAAGTAAGCTCCCAACTTAGGGGTGCTTTATTGTTTTCTGCATTATTGTTGTAGTTAGTTAGCCAATAGTAATATCCTGTCCTTGCAGTACTCTGGTAGAGCCTGTGGAAGGGAAGATGTAGAGCAAAGTTTATCAACATAGAGTATGTGGAGCAAGTGTTAAACCTTTAACAACCAAACTTCAAGGAGTCTTTTGCACAATTGTAATTCTCAAACTAATGGGGAAAATCAGTACCTTAAGCAGTTTAAGGAACTTATAGCCTGGATGAGTCTTTTGTGACCAAGGAGGATCTGTGAGCTATGTAAGGCCTAAAACAAGTATGGGTTTTGAAGATACTCTCAGTCAGATTGGTATTCTTCAGGGAATTTAGAGAGCACCACTAGTAATGATTAAAAAACACCAAGAATGTTTAACCTGGATAATGTTCACATTTTGTTTAATCACATGTACAAGTCTATGGGTATGAATGAGGAAGCAACGTCCAGGGCAGATCAGAAACAAAAAAAGAAGAGCGCAGTAAAAAGGTTAGAGGTTACTGGTTAATCAAGTTGTAGAAGAACTTGCTCATAAGGAATGGTCACAGGTGGAAAAACAGGAGTCGAACTCAAAGAGATTAGAACATATGTGTCCAATCAGTCATGAAGTGCCACAGAGGTGAAGCTTTCTACCAAAAGGAGATGCCCCTATATCCAATATATCAGCAGAAATACTATGCCTCTTGAAGATGGTGGTCCTCTAAGGGAACCTCTTGATAGAAAGGTGGAGAGCTTTTTTTAAAAGCTTCATCTGGAACCACATTGAAGTCAGGAATGGCCATGGCCTCAGTGGCCACAGCAGTCAGACAGCGAGAAGAGACACTTTATACACATGTCCAAAACAAAGTGAGCAGACAATACATGTTGAAAAGTATTGAGGTTATGCAGAAAGGCATATCATTTTTGTGTAGATTTGTCTGTGCCAGAAAATTTCAAACGGAAACTGTGAATTCTATCCTGATGGCCATCAGCAAAGCTTATTTTCTCACGACCATAGATCTTAAAGATGCCTATTTTCATATGCCTGTATCACTGTTGCAGTTCATCACAGAAAATTCGTCAGGTTCTGGGTCAGCACTTTCAGTTCACTTGCCTGCCCTTTGGCCTGGCAATATTTCTGAGAACTTTTACCAAAGTGCTAATTACTCTGGTAATTAATAAAGTGAGGTGTCATGATATGCCCCTATTTGGATGACATCCTTGTGGTATGGAGTTCAGAGCACATTGTCAACTGTAGGACAGTTCAAGCCATAGCCATTTTGCAAGAACATGGCTGGATTGTTAATAGGACAAAACATCTCATTCCATCCCAAAAAATAAAGTTTCTAGGCATCCAGATAAACAACAAGGTCTGAATCTGTATCTCTATCAGAAGAAGGGTGCATCAAGATTAAAATTAACGGCAAGAAGCCAGAGTGGATAATATTTACTACGGACTCCAGTATTGCAGGCTGGTGAGCCCACCTTTTGGCACAAGAAGGGTACACTAAACGAGAAATAACTGCATGAAAATGTCTTAGAAATGAAAGCATTATGGAAGTCATTTCAACACTTTCATCCTCAATTAAATGGAAGCATCTCAGAATATTGTCAGACAACACGGCGATTGGGCCCCCACAAATCTTCAAGAATGTACCAGAAGCAGAACTATGATGTGGGAAGTAGCAAGAATTGTGTCTTTGGCAGAAAAATATATAAAGTCATATTAGCATTGTATGTAGCAAAAAAAGAGAACATAATAGTCAATTACCTCAGTCGAAGACAAGTTCATCCAGGGCAGTGGGCTCTGCATCAAAAAGTGTTCCAGCTAATAATAGAAAAATGAATGCTTCCTCAAGTGGACATTATGGCAACAAACAAGAATACCAAGGTAGCCAGGTTCTTCTCTCAATATAAAGCTCCAGGGTGAGTTGCAATAGACACTTTGACAGTTCCAAGGATATTTCACCTGGGATATGTCTTCCCCCCCATTTCCACTCATTTCTTGCATTCTAAAAAAGATTATTTTTAAAAAAAAAGGAAGCAGAAGATATAGCAATACTTCTGTTTTGGCCACATTTTCCATGGTTTCTGGTAGCCTGTGAGATGCTCCATTAATAACTATGGCCTCCACCTCTTCAGCAAGATCTCCTTCACCAAGGCCCAGTTCTTTATTTAAATCTGTAGTGACTAACTTTAATGGCATGGGGATTTAGCAGGAACTGCTAAGAGAGAAGGGAGCCTCGAAGTCAGTGATCAACATACTTTTACAAATGAGAAAAAAGAACTCTTCAACAAACTATTATAGAATTTGGAAGAAGTTAATCAAATGGTCAGAGTCTAAATTCAATCCGACTACAGCAAATATTCCACATATTCTTGACTTCCTTCAGGAATGATTCAGCAAGGATCTTGTCTTATCTAGTATGTACCGTCAAGGTACATGAATAGGAACTGAGTGTCTTCTTAGATATCAAATTAGAATCAGGAAAATTCATTATTTGTTTCTTCCAAGCAGTGAAGTGGATCCGTCCCTCTATTAGGTCTTTTGTGGCTCTGTAGGACCTTAATTTAGTGCTCAACACTTGCATAAACCTTTTAAATGACTACAAGATACTACAGATATTTCTCAGCAATGGATGACACTAATTGTGGAGTTACTTGTGGTTATTACTTATGCTCACAGGTTTAGATACTTACAAACATTGTGGTGTAAGGAACCCTTTCTAAATATCTATGCAGATACTGGAACTTAGGGCCAATCAAGAGTTTCAGCTAAAAATAGTATTGACATTCCGCATAAATCAAACATATATAAAGTTGAGCTGCCATCCTTTTGTCGACAACCTAGTGATGAAAAGGTGAGAAAACTGTAGTTTATATCTCCATATATTTATCCAGCACAGAAAGATTTGGAAGTAAAAAAACAACTTTTCATAATTAATGCAGGACCTTGGAAGTGGTATGCCCTTTGTAAACTAGCCATTTCAAAGTGGAATATAGAAGTAATACAATGGGCATACAAGAAGAATGGGCGCAAGGTGCCAAAGATTCTGAGGGCCCACTCAACACGAGCGGTAGCAATATCTTGAAGAACTAGTGCCTTGCAAAGTGTTAGGACTCTGTGATACCAGAGGTGCTGCTGTTGTACCTGGACAGTTCTCTTTGGCTGTTAGGGGTTAAGCTCTCATCATGCTCACCTGTGTCTGGCCTTTAAGAGACTGCCTTTCCCAGCAATGTGGGTCAATTCATTTGACTTTGTTGCTGGTGGTTCCTCCGTGTACTGTTGTGTTCTGAGCCTTACGCCCTGGTAATTGACTCCTGCTTGTTCTATGTTCTGCACCTCCTCTTGTGATCCAGATCCCAGCTTTGTTTTGACTTAGCTCCTGCCTTTCCCTGGTACATTTGTAGGTTCTCTGGCTTCTCACTCCTGGCTTGTCTGACACTGAACCTGCTGCCTTTATGAACTAAGTTTGCCAATAACCTTTCACTGCATCTATTGCTTTCTGTGTCATCCGTGTATACCTGTATTTTGCTGTTGGAACCTTCTATGAGTTGTGGTTTACAAATTGACTGCACCTATACATTTCCTGTATATCTCTGCTATACTAAAGACATTTTGTTTCACTAACACAACTCTCAATGGTTCTGTTACTGGGAACCCTAACACAAAGCAACTGGGTGGACAACTATTCATACCTTTGCTAGACATCTGGATGTCTTATCTTCTATTGACTTTCAGTTTTGGAGACGTGTTCTTCACACAGTGCTGAAGAAATTCTTGGTGTTGCAGCATAAGTGATTGGTCTGTTCTTTTGAAGCCCTCCCTACTATATTGCTTGGGTACATCCCATTGTAATTAATATCGTTAATTCATTTTCTTGGAAATATTCTATGGCAGCCCAGTTTTCTACCCAGGTTTGATATTTTTATATTTTATTCAAAGACAGCTTGAGAAGTTACTCAAAGATATAAAGGAAGAGGGGAACAGCATTATATACTGTCAGTTGCCATTTTTACTTAACCTTTCTCCATCTAAACTAGAAGGGAACTTACCCATTGTTATAGCTACTATGAAGTATCTCCAGGAAAAGGAATTAACTATAACTATAATGCATTATTTCTATTTTCCAGGGTTGCGCTGGACCCATACAAGTTGTACTAGAGCCGTGATGGCTAACCTATGACACGCGTGTCACTCGTGACACGCCGAGGCAGTTTGACTGACACATCAGGCGAGTCAGTCAAACTGCTTGTTTTAAACATGCGAAACATTTTCTCTATACAGCACTGCCGCAGACGCTTCTTTGACAGCGCCTCGGCTGCTGTACAACTCCCCATCGGCGAAATGGAGCTGCTGCGCATACACGGTCACAACAGCTCCTCCCGGCATGACTTCACTGGTTGGCTTCCCTGGGGCACTGTAGGGCTTTTAATGGATATTTGTAATATTTAATCGTAAAATAGCCTCAGATACTGGCAACAAGCAATCTTTTGTAGTGTTTTTATTAATAGACCAAAGACTCCATTTCTGGTGAGCCTGCAGGGTATGCAGAGCTGTGTGATTATATATAAATATTGTATTATAGGATTAAAAAAGTAGAGGATTATATATATTTTTTTTTTATTTTTTTTTCTTGAAATGACACGTGACCCGAGGAAGGCTACACTTTTTTCCGATTTTCGACACACCAAGCTGAAAAGGTTAGCCATCACTGTACTAGAGAGTTACTCAAACCTTTCATGCCCATGCTTAATATATTCTCCAGGTTGTCGTGGCTGCAGAATTTTCAAACTGAGCGGGCTTATCAATGGTGGTATGCTGCCTTTTGGACAAGCCATAGAATGGGCAAAACTTGTGTATTTTAAAATTCTAAAGGCATATTGGAGAGTAGATTAAGGAAGCACAGGGTTAAGTAATTTGCTAATTGCAGTGTTTCAGGGAATAGAGACCCCTGTGGTTTTATTAGTTTGGGGATGGGTGTCAGGCCACATCACTGAGGGTTAACAAGTGCACTCACAGTGGCAATTCCTTTAGAACTTTGAAGTGCAGATGTGGGCACATTCATGAATAATGGATAGGTGTTATGTGTCTATATAAGTCCAAGACACATACTATATGGTACCTGTAAGAGGTTCTGTTAGGTTCCTGGGTGCACTGTTGCTTGTGGCTCTCAGGTGTATTGAGCATACCTTACTCCTGATCCTGCCTGACATCTGCCTGCCCTGATCTTGGCTTCTGGTCTAGACAATTCTCCTGAATACTGATTTGGTGCTGCATCTGCCTGACTGTTGTCATCAGAGCCGGATTTAGACCTCATAGGGCCCTAGGCAGGATACTGTTTTTGGGCCCCCTCCCTGAAACAATCCATAGCACTATATTTTTGCAGCCTACCATATACCCCTATAGTTACGTAGAAGTGAAAGCATGTGCTGCCGCATGCCTACCATATACCCCTATAGTTAAGTAGATATGAAACCACGCCGCCAAAGTAGGTGAGGGCGTGGCTTGCATCTTTGGGGGCGTACCTAACATGTGAAAAGAGCAAGGCCACCGTGCTGCATGTGCCGCGAGTCGGGGGAGGGGCCGAAATTTATTTATTTATTTTTTTTAAATTGCTCCTGTCCCCCCCAGCTGTGCCCCCCGAGAGCCGCTAGGCCCTAGGCAGGTGCCTAGGTTGCCTAGCGGTAGATCCGGCCCTGGTTGTCATACCTGGACAGACACTGATCTTGCCTTCTGTGTCTCTGAATTTGGATCCTGTTTTATCTCAGTGTTTTATTCCTGTAGTTTCTTAAGTTTTGTACTACGCATGCCTTGCTGTGACTGATTTGTGCATAGGTCCCAGGGACAACTGAGTTTAAGGTAAAGAGGGCTACAACAAATGACCTGGACACTGGTGGCAATTGAGCCCAAAATTTTATAATGGTGTTGTTGAAAAATGGCAAAAGTGACAAAAGTTCTCCCTTAATTTTATATTTCTTTATTCATCAAGAGCAAAGTAAATTAAAAGACTGCTTCATAATAACTAGAGGATACCTCGGAAGATGAATACTGGCCCCATTTAATAAAATATTAAACAGATAAGTCTTTGATGACCTACAGTTTATTTCCCTTAATCACGATTACATGTAGAGAGCCGAGGATCAGATGTCATTGCTCTGTCCTTGTCATATGCTGTATAATTAAAAATTCTAAATATCTAATAGATAATAAAAGAAGACATTTGAAAGTATTGAGTACCATTCCTTACCAGTGACTGCAGGATGGCATGATTGGTGGCGTTCATACAGGAGTCAAGTGGAAATGAGCATTCTCCCTCACAGTAAAATGCTGAGTATCCCTGTGGAGCAATAACCCAGTCCTATAAAAGTAAAAATATTCCAAAGCTCTTTATAAGGTATAACCACAATCTGTTAACTAAACATATTTATGACTTTAACTATAAGGGAATAGAAGAAGGGATAAGCACAAAGGGAAGACAGAACTATGGAAATAACAAAGACATATTGGACACAGTAGGAACCTTTGGTTTGTCCCCCTCCTACAAACCACTTCCTGACTTCACTAAATCTCATATATCACATTCTCAAGTTCATAATTATGGGACATATTTACTAATCTGAGACAAGTGTATGAATCATATATAATAACACATCCCTTCTATCTTCAGCAGATGTTGCGGCTTATTGCTACCTACATATATAAGCATTAACCCAGACAGGAAAGGCCATTAAAAACATGTATTCCTTTTGTTTCTGTTCCCTGAAAGATGCAGAAGAGCAGAAAAAAAAATTGTTTTTTGACACCATATTTTAAGGCTAATTTACTCATTTATATGGATGCAAAATTGATCATTTTCTGATTTGAGGAAGTGGGCAAATTGGCCCCGTGCTTGCTTAATGCAGTCAAAGGACACCTGTGCTTTTCTATTTGCGCCCATGTTTAAGCAAGATTTTGTTTTGTGTCATGAGACATCTAAATGGGAAACAAGGGGTGCAGAGGAAAATATGTTTACAGTGGTATTCTCTAGTTAGCTGGGGTTGTCAGAACCTTTTTATCTTCACAAAGGGATTTGTCAGGGTGCATATTTATAAGGGGATGTGTGTTTTTAATAAAAGATAATTAATGTACAATAGTAAAACTTGTAAGAGACACTACCATTGTCCCCTCAGATTCATGAGTAATTGAAGACATAAATGAGACTTAAGTAGTATATAGACATAAGGAAAATGTGAAATGGAAGAAAGAGGTTTCTCTAAAGTGGTAGCAGGCTGGACTTATTTGCAATGTGCACTTCCAGCTGGATATTATGTGGCAGTCCACAATACTGGACATGGACATGAGCTATGCATGTGCTAGACAGACAAATAGGCAAATCTGCATAAAATGAGATGTGTTGCGGCTGCCCATTTTTTCTGTCTCTTAAATAACTCCCGGAATTGTTGTGGCCCAAAGAAGAACCTTGTTTAAAAAACCTGTGATTATTGAGTGTGTTAAGGTGAATATCTCAGTTGTATTACTACACACTTAAAAACATGCATAATTTAAAATAGGTAAAAAGGATTTTGGGAAGTGTTCTACTTTATACTACAGGCTCATCCATTCTATATTGGAAGTTAATGGTTAATGGTCAGTTTGAACCCTGATATAATCAATTCTATTACAAATTGTACATATGTTTGTAATTCCACATCTTATAATGTTGTAAGCAATAATGATACATTTCCATTTCCCTGGTTTATTCATTAAATTATGCTACTGTGGTATAAACCATTAATGCAGGATACAGGAACCAGAGGTCCCTGACGACAGCAACCTTTGAGAAAAAAAACCCTTTCTGCTTTCCTTTCATTAGCCAATCAAAAAAAATGTTTGAATTACTTCCAGGTAAGAAATGTTCTTGTCATTATAGGACACTTGCAGAAAAATAGTTTCTAGTCTAGGTTTGTCAATAAGCCAAAAGACAATAAAAAAGATATCTGAAATAAAGGCACAATTGGGATTTGACGAAAGTAAAAGAACGGACATGAAGAGAGAAGACAGCAGTTGAAGCTCAGAGAATCAGTTAAATTCATGAAAGATGTTTACCAGCCAACCTAAATCCCGAAAGCTGACATATAACTCATGTCTTTTGCACACTTGTCTGCCATCTGGAACATGTACGTGATCTGAAATGACATTGCATATGTTCAATTATAATGTATTTTATGTTAAATGCATTTGAGAGGGCACACTTAGTAAAAATCAATTTTATGCTCAAAAGTGCTGGGTGTGAATATCAAAGACACTCCAGCAAAAGTAGCATAAAAATACAAATATACAGTAAATAAATACTAAACAGACACATCATTAAAATAAACATAATAAAATAAAACGAAAACTGTAGAATAATACACAGAAACATTTACAAGCCCACAGACATCCAGAAGAAAACATAAATATTTCTGTAATTCTGTTTATGCTCGAAGTATTTTTGTATATTTCTGTTGCCTTTGCTCAGATTTTGAACGCACAATTATTTGTGCTGCTTTAAGTTATCAAAACAAACAAAACTGTTTCTCAAATCAATTCAAGGCCAGAATTTATCAAGTCTCTTTGAACACTAAACATCATGCTTATAGAAAATAGCAGTATAATCCTTCATTTCTTGTCATAATAGATTTTATGTCTCCTATGTCACATACAACAACTGCTGTACTTAAAGGGGAAGTATCAGGGGAAGAGAGAATTGGGAGAATGAAAAAATATTTGCTACTCTAACTCCGTATTTAGGATGTTCGTGCTCCATTGATGGACTATACTTGTGCTGTCATAGACCAGTGTGGGGAATGCGTCTGATATTAATAACTGCACATGCTCATGATACATAGTTAGTTTTGGATTGGATTATGTAAGACACATCAGTTAAAGAGGACCTCTGAACTCTTTGATAAGTTCTCTTTTGTTAAGACTGTAGGAGAAAGCGAATGCCCCCTCCCTCCAATTTAAAGGATATAAGGATCCAATAGTATGCTAAAAGTAAGAGAGTAATTCTCTATCTCTCCCATAACAGCTCCTTGCTTCACGCACCCACTGATCACTAGTGTAGAGCATTGATGTGGCACAAGAAGATGGCAGTAGCTGTGAATGGCATACTAGTTGGGTTGATTTAGATGTATAGCTGCTATCAAAACAGTCTGCCTGTGTGTTAGGGAATTTAGACTGTAAGCTCTATTGGGGCAGGGACTGATGTGAGTGTGTTTTCTGTACAGCACTGCGGAATTAGTGGTGCTATATAAATAAATAAATAAATGATGATGATGATGATTATACAATCATTACACAAAAATCTTTGAGCATATTGCTTTAATGATTTTGTTATAATAGAGGTCAATAAGGTCACTGACTACAGAGTCACATATAGGCTTTGGGCAAAGCTACAATATTTGTTAAATAAAGGCCAATCCAACCTTGTACATAGGCCACCTCCTCCACTCTCGGCCATTGTTAGCACACGCTAGGAAACAAATACGTATCTGTGCATCATTTGTGTATGGTTTGAATGCATCCCACTTTTCACAAGAATGCTAAAAATGTTCTCACTGAAAATCATCAGGTACAATTGTTTGCTTTCCTAAAATTCAGACCTTCATACATTTTGGGTAACATATTTAGTAGGAGTGGTTTACTACATGTGGCTCTCAAAGTAAAAGGAACAGAAGCTCAGTGAGTAAATATGCCCTATATTAATAACTGGGTATACACAACTCCGCTCCTCCTCTTTCATTTTTTACTGGGAAAATGAGTTTATAGAGGTCAATTATGAATGAAAACAAGGAAAATGTAAATAAATTGAGCATAAAAGCATTCTGATGGTGTCCTTGGAATATAACCACTCAGCACGGTGGCTAAGTGGTTATGCACAATTTTGAAAAGCTTGTTGTTAAGCACTGTAACACTAAAAACAGTTATTGTCTTCCGCACGTGTCTTACCAAATACACCAGGAAGTTTGTTTGGATGTGGTAAATCATTATGTTTCTTCTGTTGCCTTTTTTTGAGCTGTTTAATTGCCCTTGTCGATCTGATCTGATTTTTGCTTGCCCGGAAAAAAGTGACCATAAATGGTTGTTTGGAACGTGGTGCACGTCGTCCTAAGATGCCTGCCAAGCTTGGATCAATGCTCTGCCCTGTTACATTAAAACACATCATTATAAAAATGCCATATGGTGATTTTTTTGCATATATATACAATTTTGTGGTTTCCCATATTCACTCATTCAATGTAGTGTGTTGTATGAGATGTCTGTGTATTTAGCAATTTATAGAGCTGAATAACCCTTTTCCAAGGTATGTGTTAATAGAGATGGAAGAGGCACTCCAAGTATATATTAGCATGACATAAAATCAAATTGAAATGCATGGAACAACACAGAAAGGTAAATGCAAATCTTCTGACACAAAAACAAACAACATTCTGTGTGAAACAAAGACCCATGTCCGACAATGACACAAGATTGCCAGCCAGTTTAGGATCAACAACTATAATCAAAATTGGAATACAATGGTGCATAATACATGCATATTTGTTAGAAATGGCATTGGTATCATGGTCTGTGAACATTATTCTACATAGGACCAGTTTAAGAATGTTACATTACTTAGCATATAAACACTCATCTTTTTTTTATTTCCCTTCTTTACTTGTGTATAAAATAAAAGAAGATTAAAAAAAAATAATACCAATGTGAAAATATAGAGTAACTTTGAACACACAATACACTGTGCATGGGGCACGGACAAACCAGCCTGGACTTCACCCAATGTGCACAGCAACACATTTTGATTTTGCACTAGTGCCACACGATGGAATTCCCATACGAAAGTCAATGCATTCTCTATTTAGAGCAGCCTCTGCAAACTGAAAGTCCACCTCAATGTGCTGAGAATTGAAAGACAAAGACCAAACTCCGACCTCTTGGGCTAGTTTCTACTATGGAAAGGAGACTATGATCAGGGGGCTCCTCTTGCATAGTGATAACCAGCACAAGGCTGCTCAGCACAGGGGAACAAAAACCAGTTAAAAAGCATGAGGCCTCTTCCAGATCCCTGTGTGCTGTTGGGACTGCAATAATTAACAAGACTGGGGCCCCTGGAGTGATAACTTTACCAACCCAGTGGTCCCAGTATAATGGATTAAGATGACTGCCCATTATACCAAAAGAGTGAAAAAATAAACATGCACACACAATTTTATTTAACAAATACACTTTAATTGAAAAAAAGACTTCCTAAAAACTAACTTACCACTTCATTAAATATTTAAAAAATCATCTTTTGTTTCTTTCTGTGCAAGATACATAACAACCAGTAACTCTTTGTTCATGACAACCAGCAAGAAGCTTATGTATAGCTTTGGTAGAGAGGAAGTTCTTACTGGTACCTGTAACTTGAGACATAAAGGTGTGGGCAGCACGGTGGCTAAGTGGTGAGCTCTTCTGCCTCACAGTGCTGGGGTCATGAGTTCAATTCCCAACCATGGTCTTATCTGTGTGGAGTTTCTATGTTCTTCCCATGTTTTCGTGGGTTTTCTCCGGGGGCTCCAGTTTCCTCCCACACTCCAAAAACATATTAGTAGGTTAATTGGCTGCTATCAAAATTGACCTCTCTCTCTGTCATCTGTGTGTGTGTATGGGAGGGATTGATGTGAATGAGTTCTCTGTACAGTGCTGTAGAATCAGTGGTGCTATATAAATAATTGATGATGATAGGTTGGTAAGTTCCATTAGAAGAATTACTAAGTTACAGGGAATAGCATAACAACTGCTATAAATAAGTGGAGTCTTCAATACTTTGTGGCTACATTTATGACATTAAGATTTGGTGCTGAATAAATTCCAATATTCAATATTTATCATCTCTAATTAAGTTAAACGGCTTTTCATTCTGCCAATGTGATCGGGCCATAAAAGATTTGGAAGGAAGTGTGTGGTAAGTCAGGAAGTGAAGAGGTGATATCTAATGTATAGCTGTAATGCCTCTTCCTGGTTGACATTTATTTGCCATGCCTTATACCTGTGCATTCACCAACCATGTTGCTAGACCACACATCACATGATGGCGCCCACCATCTATAGAAATCCAGCCCGTACATTTGTTGACACCCATTAAAGGTCCGGTATTATTAACCTTTGTTTTTGCTGTGTAGATGCATTTTATGCGGACATTTGCTTAGTCTCCTGACCATTGAGTCTTTCTGCCTGCCTTGATCTTTTGCCTGTTTATTGGCTAAAAACTCTGCCAGTTGATTTGGTAGTGCTATGAATGAGAGGACTTGGCTTGGCTTCCTTGATTACTCTTGCCCTTGTGTTGCCTATTGGCATACTGGTGTCATTAGTGGACACTACAATAGCCAATCACTTTCCATTTTGTCCAAGAGAAGACACATGCACTTTCACATCTTTTATGTTCCCAATTCTATCAAATACAGAAATTGGGGCTTATGCCAGGAGGGTGGAAATAACTTACATCTTATTTATAATAATAGTTATTAATGCATGTATTTTAAATACATTGCATTTTCGATATTTTATTAATGTTTACTAATGCATTGTATTTTCTATATTTTATTAATATTTACTAATGCATTGTATTTTCTATATTTTATTAATATTTATTAATGCATTGTATTTTCCTTATTTTGTAATATGTGTAGCTCCTCAGAAACATTGTGCTAAGACCTTTCCAGATGACCTAGCTTTTATAATCTCCCAATTTGTGGATCTAGACTGATTGATGTATGGAAAGCATGTGCATATACAAAACTTTAACTGCAGTACAAGACGTCATCACCTTAAACCTGGGTTAAAAAGAATAGGTGGACATATATTGTCTATTATCACGAATGTGGCATGGTGAAAATAAAGAAGGACACAGAAAAGGAAAGAAAGAGACTCAAAGAAGAAAACATCTTGTTGTTTTGGACTGTTTATAAAGGATATATATTGACTATATGTTGATTGACTTTATATGGCAAGGCGCCTATATGTCCACCTGTTTATTTTTATATTTGTATTTGTGGATTAGTGATTTTCCTAATGGTGTGATCAGGCTGCAGTGGTTGTATCGGAGAACTCTAGAAAATATTTTATTTTTATCTATATTGAATAATCTTGAGTTACACCTTGCTGTGCAAGACAAAGACAGTTTAATCAGTTACTCTAGATTAAACTGTAATTCCCAAGCGTTATTTTTTTTTAACGCTTGGGAATTTATTATAAATAAAGTTTTTACCTATTTTGATCTTGATACTTTTATGTTGCTTGATGTATATGGGTTTTACAATAAACAAACATAGCATTCATGTTAAAACTGTACTTATCACATATGCAGGTACACCTCAAACCTAACAGCATCTGTTACAATTGACCCACCTATTGCACCAAAAGCTCGGTTCCATCAAGAGTAAAATCAGTCTGCTTGCTAAGGCCCTCTTGCTAAATCTGCTTGCTTTGCTCTCTATATACTTACCTCACTTCACTATCACAGCCTTTGATTGGCCAACTGTTTACCTTAGGACTGTCCAATCAGCAGGCACCCCTCTAATTAAACATTCCAAGCAGAGTTGGTGGGCCACATGCTGAAATCCAGCTTCCCTCAGTATAGATTTTGAATTGTGATTAAGGGACTATATCAATGGTTCCCAACCAACCAGTGCCATATGTTGGATGCCAGATAACACCTATACATCTGTGCATGTGTAATGAAATACAGCCAACAGATTCCACACAAAATAGCCATTATTTAATGTGTTTTAACCTCACCATCATTGTGCTCCACATAGAGACGCAGCCCTGAGTTAAATTTTGAGTTAAGCAACCAGTGGTTACTGGCAGCTGTCACATCAAAGACCAGCCATCCTTCATCCCCCGCTTGTATGCTTTCATGGTCCAGGAGAGTTAACTCAGACTGTCTGTAGAAGAGAGAATAACATTTTAAAAATACATTTATTTAAAAAAAGAAAAATGTTTCCACATGACATGGCTGAAATGCTTCTTATAATAGAAATTACATGTGTACAGCAATGTTCGTACTTCATAGGTGTTTTAAGAAGTATTTCAGGTACCAGCTATTGTTGATAATGTGACATTAATATCAATAATTACACTTAGGACCTTACATATATGACACAAAGGATGGACTCCACAACCCACTGTACCCTATTAGGAAGACTATACCTGTGTATCTTTGTGCTGGAGGCTCAAGCAGAATTTCTTAATTGGATCTCATAAGCACAGGGGAACAAAAACCAGTTAAACTCACACAGAAACAGGAGGGGTAGCAGTGTTCGTATCACTCTCCAGTCTCCACTGACAATGCTCAGAGCCATTGTTCACACAGAAAGAGGTGGTTACAGTGTTGTTGTTACTCTCCAGTCTCCAGTGCCATTGCTCACACAGATACAGGGATAGCAGTGTTCTTGTCACTCTCCAGTCTCCAGGGCCAATGTATGGTGCCATTGCTCACACAGAAACAGAAGGGATAGCACTGTTCTTGTCACTCTCCACTCTACAGTCTCCAGTGCCATTGATCACACAGAAACAGAAGGGGTAGCAGTTTTCCTGTCACTCTCCAGTCTCTAGTACCATTGCTCAGTGCCATTGTTCACACAGATACAGGGGTAGCAGTGTTCTTGTCACTTTCCAGTCTCCACTGCCAATGCTCACACAGAAATAGACGGGGTAGCAGTGTTCTTGTCCCTCTCCAGTCTCCACTGACAATGCTCAGAGGCATTGTTCACACAGAAAGAGGTGGTTGCAGTGTTATTGTTACTCTCCAGTGACATTGCTCTGTACCATTGCTCACACAGATACAGGGATACCAGTGTTCTTGTCACTCTCCAGTCTCCAGGGCCAATACTCACACAGAAACAGAAGGGGTAGCAGTATTCTTTTCACTCTCCAGTGACATTGCTATGTGCCATTGCTCACACAGAAACAGAAGGGGTAGCACTGTTCTTGTCACTCTCCACTCTACAGTCTCCAGTGCCATTGATCACACAGAAACAGAAGGGGTAGCAGTGTTCTTGTCACTCTCCACTCTCCAGTGCCATTGCTCACACAGAAACAAGAGGGATAGCATTATTAGTGGGGGCTCAAACAAACCAAGCACTTCAGCCACAAAAGTGTCAGTCTTTGTCGCTGAAGTGCTTGGTTTGTTAAACTGTACATGTCTTTTTTAACATATTTCCAAGGACAATTCCATCTTGCACTGTTTAACATTTAGGTCTTGGTCTATCAGCTTGTGTAACAGTCAATTCAGGTGTCAACAGTATTATTAGGTTGCCAATTCACATGGTGGACAGTATGATTAGGTTGACTATTCAAATGTGGAAAGTATTATTATAGGGGTAGGGATATGGTTAAGGCCAGGAGGAGGGACAGGTCTAGGGATATGGATATGGACAGGGATAGGGCAAGGGTTAGGGACAGGGATAGGGACATGGTTAGGGGCAGGTCTAGAGATAGGGACAAAGTTAGAGTTAGGGACTTTATAACCTTGCTTAGTCTGCTACCCATCAATCATATTATGGCAATCCAACATAAGGGTGGATTGGAGGGCCGAAGGACAATTCCATCTTGCACCACTTTTCTTTTCTGCACTACTGTGTGGCAATGTTTCCTAGATGTGATATAAACTGCCGTGTGTGTGTGCCATTGCTCTGTCGCTAGTATCCAGCCAGCTTGCTGCAGTCTTTGGCCGAAAGTGTATGAAAATAATACTGTGACCTGTGAGGTTGTCAAAATTGACAGGAAATGACTGTTATTGAGGTTAATAATAATAATAATAATGTAGGAACCAAAAAAAGAGCCACATTATGTTATTTTAGCATATTTTAACAATTTTTCAAAAAACTACAGATCCAAAACCAAAACCAATACCAAAACACGACGTTAATACAGATTCAAAACCAAAACATGGAGGTCAGTGAACATTCCTAATTAAGGTTAAAGCACATACCGATTTGCATGTTCTTTGTGGATCTCATAGACGCTGATGTGAAGTGTCCTGTTGAAATGCCGTGAAAAACTGCGGGTCTTGAAAAGTCGAAACTCAGCTGCTGTCACAGATTCACCAGTTGGAATCTGGGTCATGTCAAACTTAAACTCTTTCCAATATGGCTTCTGATGGAAGATATCTCTGTCATTTTCAACTGTAAAAATAGAAAGTGTTAATATTTGGGCATGTCTTATGTTTGGCATAACACCATTTACTGTGTCACTGTGCCTTGCTACATTTTCATTAATGCAAAACAATTGTTCATCTACATAGTAGTAGTGGACTATGCAGCAGTTTGACATTCCATTCTAAACTCAGTCCAGGTTAACCAATCATAACGATTTCCTTGAAGTACTGGTAACCGAGCAAGATTTGCTTTAAGGTTTGTTGTAATACATTTCTGCCATGTATGTTTATCTTTGGATAAATTCATATTTTTTGTCATTCTGATGACTAATTTACAGTGCACAATCAGGTCTGAACAAGTGAGACAATCTGGGTGCAATCTGTGGACTAGTGGAACAAGTTGGGTCGAGTCTCATTAAACCTAATTGCAAATAATAGCTCCAATTCGGAGCTTCTCTCTGCCATCAGATTTATTGACTGAAAGAGTTACATTTACTATCCTGCATTAATTCAAGCTATTAAACAATAATATTGCTGGCTGATAGCAGCTCCATCTCCCAACAGATGCCTCTTTTATTTGGTGCACTATAGTAGCCAAAACTATCAAGTTCCTTTGTCTTGTGCCTGACCCTTTGTTTCCACTGTCTTTTCTGCTCACTGCTACTTACAACATTGCTCCTCCTCCCTCCTATGTCTCCCCAACCTTTTTCCTGATGTATTCCAGTCGACACTATATGATCCTGTGTCCTTCATATTATGCCAGCCTATAGCCTATATATTATGGGTAGCACTGTGGCTTAGTGGTTAGCACTTCTGCCTCACAGCACTGGAGTTTGATCCCCGACCATGGCCTTATCTGTGTGGAGTTTGTATGTTCTCCCTGTGTTTGCGTAAGTTTCCTCCGGGTGCACTGGTTTCCTCCCACACACCAAAAACATACTAGTAGGTTAATTGGCTGCTATTAAATTGACCTTAGTCTCTCCCGGTCTGTCTGTCTGTGTGTGTATGTTAGGGAATTTGGATTGTAATCTCCAATGGGGCAGGGACTGATGTGAGTGAGTTCTCTGTACAGTGCTGTGGAATTAGTGGTGCTATATAAATAAATAGATGATGATGATATCCATCACATTATAAAAGCCTATGTATAACAGCCTAAAGTCATCACCTTATACCAACCTATGTTTATCACATTATACCAGACTTTGTCCATTATATTTTACCAACCTATCCCCTACACCAGTGGTTCCCAAACTTTTGCAGTTCGCGGCACCCTTAGAGTCTCCAAATTTTTTCAAGGCACCCCTCCAAAATAATTATTGAGCAGTCCTGTTTTAGAAGTAGTTGGGTCAAAAAATTGTAATAAGTATTTAGGTCAGGACATAAATACTTATTTAGTTGTATGTAAAAATGCCCCCTCTGCATCCAGACACTCTGCCCTCAGGCACTCTGCCCCTCTGCATCCAGACACACTGCCCTCTCTCACACTGCCCCCTCTGCCCTCTGTCACGCTGTCCCCCCTCCTCTGCCCTCTCTCACAATGTCCCTCTCCTCTGCCCACTCTCACAATGTCCCCCTCCTCTGCCCTCTCACACAATGTCCCCCTCCTCTGCCCTCTCACATGCTGTCCCCCTCCTCTGCCCTCTCACACGCTGTCCCCTTCTCTGCCCTCTCACACTGTGTCCTCCTCCTCTGCCCTCTCACGCTGTGTCCCACTCCACTGCCCCTCTCACGCTGTGTCCCCTTCCACTGCCCCTCTCACGCTGTGTCCCCCTCCACTGCCCTGCTGTCACCATCCTCTGCTCTCTGTCCCCATCCTTTGCCCCGCTGTCACCATCCTCTGCTCTCTGCCCCCATGCTCTGCTCTCTGTCCCCCTTCTCTGCTCTCTGTCCCCATCCTTTGCCCCGCTGTCACCATCCTCTGCTCTCTGTCCCCATCCTCTGCTCTCTGTCCCCCTCCTCTGCTCTCTGTCCCCCCCCCTCTGCTCGCTGTCCCCCTCCTCTGCTCGCTGTCCCCCTCCTCTGCTCGCTGTCCCCATCCTCTGCTCTCTGTCCCCATCCTTTGCCCCGCTGTCACCATCCTCTGCTCTCTGCCCCATGCTCTGCTCTCTGCCCCCATGCTCTGCTCTCTGCCCCCATGTTCTGCTCTCTGTCCCCATGCTCTGCTCTCTGTCCCCCTCCTCTGCTCTCTGTCCCCATTCTCTGCTCTCTGTCCGCATCCTTTGCCCTGCTGTCATCATCCTCTGCTCGCTGTCCCCCTCCTCTGTTCTGTCCCCATCCTCCTCTGTTCTGTCCCCATCCTCTGCTTGCTGTCCCCTTCCTCTGCTCGCTGTCCCCATCCTCTGCTCACTGTCCCCATCCTCTGTTCTGTCCCCATCCTCTGCTCTGTCCCCCTCCTCTGCTCGCTGTCCCCATCCTCTGCTCACTGTCCCCATCCTCTGCCATCTGCCCCCATCCTCTGCTCTGTCCCCCTCCTCTGCCCCGCGCCAGACGCCAGCCATAAAAAAAAAAGAACACAGAAACTTACCAATCCGTCGGGCGCCAGGACCCAACAGCCTCATCTATCCCGCAGCTTGTTACTGACGTCGATATTCAGTGACAATATTACATTAGCCTGTGTCTACCACTACATTAAACTAGGTTGTGCCCAACATATTACAACAGCCTTTTTCCATCATTGTATACCAGCTTATGCCCATTAAATCATACTAGCATACATTGTTGCAGCCTGTGCCTCACTGAATTAAACCAGCCTAAGCTCCAAGACAATACACAAGTCAATGTTCCATCACATCATAACAGTCCACGTCCCCATTACTATATTACTATTGCATTATTATTACATTATTATTATTATTATTATTATTATTATTATTATTATTATTATTATTATAATATACCAGCATGTGCCTCATTATGTTATATCAAAATGTGCCATCATTATGTCAGTTTCTGCTATCAGATAATACACCAGACTGTGCCCATCACATTATACCATCATCATCACCATTTATTTATATAGCGCCACTAATTCCGCAGCGCTGTACAGAGAACTCATTCACATCAGTCCCTGCCCCATTGGGGCTTACAGTCTAAATTCCTTAACACACACACACACAGACACACAGACACAGATCAATTTTGTTAGTAGCCAATTAACCTACTAGTATGTTTTCGGAGTGTGGGAGGAAACCGGAGCACCCGGGGGAAACCCACGCAAACGTGGGGAGAACATACAAACTCCTCACAGACAAGGCCATGGTTTGAAATTGAACTCATGACCCCAGTGCTGTAAGGCAGAAGTGCTAGCCACCACTATACACCAACCCAAAGCCTGTACCAGCTTGGATGCCATTGTCCCAAAGTCTGTAAACCCTTGACATATGTCTAACTCCCTCCATGTGTCCAGGAGTTCCTGGTCTATTACCTGGCTTCATTGACCAACAGGAGAACAGCCATTGTGTTGCGTAGGACACTGGTTCTGCTCCCGTGGTTCCAACAGCCCAGGTAAAGAAATCAAGTTTCAGAGAAACTCAAGGAAATCAAAAGAAACAGTGCTGTAGGAAGTAACAAAAACTAATTAAAGGACAACAATTTCCAAGCTGCATTGATTTAGAATACTAGTCAGCTCAACTGATATTTCTTCACAAATCTTTCAAATATTGGGATAGATGGTTATCAGTGAATGTGACTGTTGATGACATACTTGGAAGATAGTTTTGATATCATATTCAAAAATGTTGGACCATGAACAATAAAATGTTGTTTTTGGACTAATTCTGGGAATTGTAATAACTACAATCCAGCACTTCAGCCTCTATTTAATATCCATACAGCATCCACTCTAACCTTAATTTTTGCAATTCCAAGGAGAAAAAATAGTGATGAAGGGCCTGATGCATCTTCGAAGGCAACTTGCCTTTAAAAAACATGCAAGTAACTTGTGTGCACATTCTCCTGTATCCAAATACAAACAGATCTCAAGATACTGTATGTTTCCATTTCAATCTGAATACTTGCCATATGTAGACAGACATAACAGACTGCAGGATACGCACATGCCTATGTGCAATATAAAGTCCTATCAGAACGCATGCAAATAAAATATTTTATAAAACAAATTAACAACTCTTAATTCTAAAATCATTAATAAAAATGTATTTTAATTTTTTAAAAAGTCTATAGGTGCAGGGCTGGACACATTTTGAGATGCCTACGGCATGAGGGTGTAACTATGATATTTTTACAGGCAGCTTTTTTTTTGAGCATATTGAGCCAAACATGCAACAAACTCAGCCCCTTATAATGTATAATGTTTAGGACCCTTCAAACAAATGGGTGAATGAATATGAAAATCAAAGCTTTTCTTTCTGACAATTTCCCAATTTTTTTACCCTTGATCAGCAATACGGTATCACTTTTCCTGTTCTGTATGCTGCAATGATATTTCAGATTTAATTATAATTCTAAATATGTTAATATTTATTGAACACCTATGTATGCTGTCATTAATTCACTAATTCATTTGTAAAAAAAAAATAGATCAATTGTGGATGTGTGGATTGAGATTACTGGTTTGTCATCTTCACTGTGTTTTGATCTCTCTAAAGCATAGGATATAATGTGTTACTTTTTATCTATAATCAATCTGACTGTTTTATTAAAAAAAAATCAAACAGGAAGCCCAGGAAGTAGATGGAGTAGTGGTTCATAATATTTGGCGTAACATCTCTGTAAGTAAATACTTCTAGGAAATCACACAGGGTTCATAAGACATGGTCGGGAATGTGTGGTACACATATGGTGTTTATTAAACAGTGATACTTCCTATGTTTAAAGGAAAAAGGGAATGCTAGATGACAAGTATATAAATACAAATAAAAAAGATTTGTCAATGAATCTTTTGACGGCTCCGAGAAGTGTTAAATATACATCTGTTCTGTATTTTTGTAGGTTATCCAATAATTTGAAGAATAAGGACCTCATGTACATTGGGGCACCAGTCTGTGTAGTATAAAATGAGAATTTCAACACTGCGCATGCTCACAAAAAAGACTTAGGGGTTTATTTATCCAGGATAATTTTTTCAAAATCGCTGAGGCTGGAAAACTCAGGGGTTTGCATTTAATAAACTCGCTGTTTTAAATCATGGAGAAAAAATCAACCAAAAATCAGCGATTTTGAAAACCCGATAACCTTAATAAATTAAAGCCTTAGACTTCAGTCTGTATACAGAGTCAGTGGCATCTTGGCAGAGCCATAACTAGGCCGGTGCGGGCGGTGCCGTCGCCCAGGGCGCAAGCCCAAAGGGGGCGCAGCAGCCGCCCGCTAACTGCCAATGCTCCCTGGCTCAATGACAACCACATATAGCTGGCGATATAGCCAGCTATATCGCCAGCTTCACACACACAAAAAACTCATTACAGGCATTAGAAGCAGTCGTTCCACCAAAACAGGAAGTTCTGCATTTGGAACGCAAGTTTGCGTTCCAAATGCCGAATTTCCTGTTTTGGGTGGAACGACTGCTTCTAATGTCGGTAATGAGTTTTTTGTTTATGTGAAGCTGGCGATATAGCTGGCTATATCGCCAGCTATATGTGAAATGCCGAATAACGAGTGTCATTTACAATAAGCAGTGGCAGTTCAGCAGAGCCAGGATATCATTGCTGTGTGACAGGTTTTATTCCCCAAGATGTTGGCTTTGAGGGTTACAAAGAAATTGTCTGGACAATGAGCAGGTACAGTCTATAGGCATAAGTACCATTCCACATGTTTTTTGTTCCTGGTGTAGTGCAAAACACAAATACACAATGCACAACACTAAACGAGCATGGGTATATTTAAAAAATGAGAAGACAGGGGAACTGACTGTTCAATCTTATGAGCGTGTTGGTTGGTCCTGAGGTTGTCTTAAGCTGAACTTTCCATATACCACCTAGACAGCTTGGAACACATATTACTAAAACTTGTAAAGAGTCTGAAACACCTTCAGCCCAACTAAGCTTCAGGCAAGTCTGAGCTCATTGTAGAAGTGCACGTAAAAAATAAAAAGGCGCGCTTAGCACAAAAGGAGACACTGTGTACCAGCTTGATGTAAATTGTCCCAATTGTGTCTTTAAGTTAACAGACAATTACTTTTTGTTTATGCTAAAAACTAGAAATAACTTTTGTAATTTCATATTATTCATTTCCTTGGGACCATGTTTCTTTCCAAGGTAGTAGACATAAGTGTCTGTGATGTGTGCCTCAAGTAAATTGGGTGTGTATGTTGCTGGTGCAGAACTGCGAATTGTGAGGACACTGGGGGTCATCAATGTGGGTTAAATAAATCACCTAGGCAGATAGTGGGTGAAAGACATACATTACAAAACATTTCCTGGCCAACGATCATTTCAGTTCCCTTTACTTTCATCAGGGGCAATAGTTAGACACTGCTGTTATCCTTGTATACCATGTTCAGAGCCGTAACTAGGGCGGTGCCGTCGCCCAGGGCGCAGCAGCCGCCCGCTGCCTGGCTCTGTATGTACAGGCTTTAACTTCCGCAGTGGAACGCTAGCCACACCCCCACATTAGGTTGGCCACACCCACTTGACAAATGTCACTCCCACTTAGATGGGGGGCGCCGGTGCCCTGTCTCGCCCAGGGCACTAAAATGTCTAGTTACGGCACTGCATCTTGGTACATGGCTCCTTGCGCTTATAGAGGCGGATCAGAGAAAGCAGTGGGCAGTAAAAGTACAATAAAGGCATGTTCAAGTAAATTTTCAAGTAAATGCGACTGATGCAGATACTCCTGTCAGGAAACGTATCTGTTGCGGATGCTTTACCTCTTGTGTAAGTTACAGACAGATAATGATGACGCAGTAATATGTAGAATAGGTCTTTTTTCCGGATGCACTCTACTGTTGTATTCTTTACATGAGAGCCTGAAATCTAAAAGCTAATTTCACTCTTTCAACAATATTTCATACTTGCCAACTTTGACAACAAGATCTCTGGAAGGGGGCTCCATGATGGGGGTGTCATTAATCATGTCATTAGGACCAGCCCCCTGCTAAACTTTACCAATATGGGCCTATCACAACAGGGGACGGAGTCAGGATGACACATTTAAATCTTCCCCCACCCACCTCAACATTGAAGAGGGCAGTATCCGGGAGGTTGCCCTGCACTCACGGGAATCCGGGAGAACTCCCAAAAATTCTGGAGTCTGCCGGCCATTCCATGAGAGTAGGCAACATGCAATATTTGTACAAATTAATTTTCCATTTCCTTTAACTGGAGTCTGGAACCCTGTTCCTCAGTGGCAGGATAAGAGTACAGTAAGAAGCCATTATCAAGACATGGGCACTCAATTAACCAGTGCCCTTACCTTTAAAATCTCTCAGAATGCACATTTTTGGAGCCACATGTTGTTTGTGGAAAGGTACAAATGCAGGATTTAGTTTGACTGTACCGTAATCATTCTTAAATACATGTGCAAATGCATTCCTACTGTCCAGCATCAATTCAGGGAAAAAGTGCGCACTGCATTCACAGAATCCATAAAGAGCTTTCATGTGTATCAGACTTTGAGAGGTAATTTAAGAATTTCTCCAAAATTTATATAGTGTTCAAACTCAAAAATAGAGACAGTTTGAAAGAAGTTTAGTGACCATAAGAGATAATGAGACCACAGTTCGCGAAAGTCCATGGTGACCTCTAATATCTGTAATACTTTAAGTAGGAGTTGTACTATTCAATTTAATGCACACATTTTCCTAATAAACACTGAAATGATTGCAGCAGAACTCACCATTTATTCAGGTATAATGTACAGGAATTTATACATACTGTATTAATAATGCACAAGTGATGCTAATATATAAATTGACACCAGTAAATAATATATGTATAAATTGTAAGTTCTGATGTCTTCAGTGTTCATCAAAAAATAAAAAATGCATTATAACAAATACCATGCCCCGTACTGTAAATTATTACAGATATTATAAGTCATATAAGAGCACCATGACCATATAAAGGTATTAGATCCAATTATAATCCACTGCTGCTCTTCCTCTGTCTGTTGGTGTCACTGATAAAATCAGACCTCCATAAGGGGGGGGGGGGGTTCCTCCTGATGCATCACCATCCTGCTTTAGGCTGTCAATATTCAATGTCCTAGGGACAATAGTTATCACAGTGGAAATTTCAAATGTAACTGCATCAGGCTGCCTAGAGCAGCATGATGACATGACACTCTTCTGAGGTCTACTCGCAAATCGGGACATTTTTAGGGATGCCCCTTCATAACGGTCAGCAGGGATAACTGAACATTAAATGAGGGTGAAGGAGATCCCAGGGAAGGAACTAACATAAATGGACAGGATGGGAAATTTGAGAGATTATACAAAGCAAAGAGAAATCTAGCAACTAATGCCTAGAGTTACTACAAGGAACTAATGAGACAGGCGAGGGTTTGGAGTCAGGAGCGGGTAGTCATACATCATAAAGTCAAACCAAAATGAACAGTCAGCCATAGTGGCAAATGCAAACATAAACAGGACACAAACACAACAAAAGATATCAGACAAGACTGCGGTAGTGATAACTCAAGGATGGTGGAGGAAAACAACCTGCACCCAAACCACTATTGGAGAATTAAGTTCCCGGTCACAGCATGCTTTTGTGCTTATGGAAAGCTGCTCAGATACCCTCAGAACTTAAATAGCAAGAGACACTTCAGAACTACAGCAGGTGACAGGAGCAGGACATAAAGACAAGAGAAAGTTAGCAACAGTCAAAGAGAGGGAGGCAGAAACTGGATAAACAAAGCCGCAGACTAAGACAAGAACTGAGGCACAAGGCCTTATGCTAGGACTAATACATAAGCTAGGACTAAGAAAGGAACTCAGCAAGCACAGATCAATAACAACAATCACAGACAGAATCTTACACCCCTTTATTCAGAGACACCAAAAGCACAAAGTGAATTGGTTGTTACTTTTACAAAAATTGCTAAAAGGTGGAATTAACCTTTAGTGGTAGGTAAGTTATAACTGTCGGTGTGTAGGGTAAATCAGTTACAAAGGTAAAAAGTAAAAAGGTAACCAAGAGGTTTTGGGTTTTTGATATTAATCATACTGGTTTTTATTATAACATTTGTGTGTTTTTTTATATTAGAGACTATTTTGGAACTACAGGTTCCAGTGTTGCCATGGCAACTCTACAAGTGCTCCAAGCACCAGCATGCCCAAGTAGTCAATGAGAACCAGGGCTTTCTGGGACTTGCATTCCACACTGGTATTTAATCTATTTCTCACTTTTCAGTATTATCATAGCACCTAATGTTCTAGGGTTTGCATCAGAGGTTCTGGTGCTGCAAATAGTTAAGGAACCAACTTTCCTATTTATGGGAATGGAGAATGGAGTATTATGAAAGGAGAAATACAAACTAAATGGTTAGTTCATTCACATCTCAAACAACTCCTGACCCCTGTTGGGTGATTTGCCTCTAGTTTTGAACCCACTGGGAGCCATAGTTCACTGGGTTATTGATTGGGAGGGATGCTCTCCTGTCCCCTGGAGTAGGTTGGTAAGTGAGGTAGTGTAACTGAGACTTGGCATGCACAAATGTAGAAGTCAGCTCTGTCAACCACCCATTACTGGGGCACCACTTGTGAAACCGCTCTTTCATGAAACCATGTTTACTAGACATAGGTGTGCATAGCGAATTTCATTAGGTTGTGCACCAATTTATTTATTTTTTTAATGGTGAATATTCCTCCTTCAATTATTAACCCCCTACCCTCCATCATTAATCCTCTATCATTCCTTCTTAACCCCCCTCATCCTCCATCAATTATTAACATCTGATACCCTATCATAAACCCCCTTACATCATCATTCTTCACTAACACCTTATTTTCCACTAGTCATTAATCTCTCATCCTACATCATTAACCACCCTCTATCATTATTATTCTCCATTAATCCCCTTTAATCATTATCATAATTTTTCATTAACTCAACCAACCTCCCGCTCACTGACGCCACACTGCTTCAGATGGAAATTAATCACACATCAGACCCCTTCTGAGTACTTCCATGCTATGCCCAGTGCCTGCTTGATCAGAGAAGAACAGATAAGTTTCCTTCTGAGCAAGTTTAAATTTGGTACTCAAAATGACAGGTCATGTGCACTGGGTTCAAAAATTCTAACATTCATACACACACTCAGAGCTGGATTAAGGCTCTGGGGGGCCTGGGGCACTATAGACAGGGGGGGCCCTATGGTGTACTATGGCTATAAATTTAGACATATACTCAGACAATACTGTGTGCACTATTGTTAGGTGCAGGCAGCTCTGCCTTCACCAGTAGTACAGTGTGAAGTGGGACATACCTCCCAACTGTCCTTGTAGTTGGACCAAATCCTTACTAAGCAAGACAGTCACCCAAATTCGGGACTGCCCCACCAGATTCAGGACAGTTGGCAGACTGTCTTGCTCTCTCCTACCTGTTCTTGTCACTTTCATCACCTGTGGCTACTGGTGTCTTAAACTCAGTTGTTGCTTGTGTAGATCCTGGAACGTTCGTGAAAATCTAAAACAGCCCTGGCATTAAATCAATAGCACCCACATTTAATAAGTAGGCCTCCCTCTCTCCAAATAGGCCTGAATATAAAATGAAATAAAATTAATAGTATACAAATTTAATAATAGAACTGTTTCTCCCAACTAGCCCTGACATTAATAGCATACACATTTAATAAAAACTATTTCCCTCCCCAAATAAACCCATTTCACACAACCATTGGTGACAATTAATATTTCATATTCACGTTTAATAAATTAGCCCTCCTTCTCCCCAAACTTAGATCCGAATTGAATAATAAATAAAACCCGAAACCAGCACAGCATTTAATTAAATATTCCACCAACACCAGTAAAAAAAATATATATGATAGCACCTATCATTAAATAATTAGTCCTCATGGAAACTGCACCATTAAATTAATAGCCCACATATTATTATTATTATTATTATTATTATTATTATTATTTTTTCTCTCTCTCAATCTCTCACCTCTCGCCCTTTCCACCTCTCTCTCTCTCTCTCTAGTTCTCTCTCTTTCTCCCATTGTCCTTTCTCTCTCACTGTTCCTTTCTCTGCCACACTGTCTCAGCCTCATACTCTCTTCCCCCCTGTCTTCTCTTCCTCTCACACTCAGTTAATTTATTATTCAGTTATATTTCAAGAACATTATATTGACATTTTGTACACTTAGCTTTCTTCCAAGTCATACACAGAACAGTTATGATTGCTATTCAAGCAGAAGAGGTCCAAGACAAAAGCTGTTATCACTTATTTTTTACTCACCTAAGATCACATTTAAGTTCTGTTTGTCCGACTGTGAGTCTCTCTCCCTCTCTCCGCATCCCCCCCCCCTGACGCAGCCGCGCACCTCTCATTAATACAAACCCTCCCCCCTTCGGACCGACCAAGTCATTGGCAGGAGTCCAGATGTACAGCAGCACCGCGGCTGCTGTACATTTTAGATCGCCGGCTTGTAGCTTCTCCCTCAGAGAGAGGGGGCCCGGGGCACGTGCCCCCTGTGCCCCCCCCCCTCTTAATCCGGCCATGCACACACTAGTCTACTATACAGATGCAAAGAAACACATACAAATATGTTAAAAAAATGTCACTCATTCATAAACACTGGGCCTCATGTAGAGTTGGGAATATTTCCAGCTAGAACGTGCACTTTTGCAACTTGGCAAAACTATGCTGTGCTGGAGGTGGGGTTCAGGTAGCAAATTTAAAGTGCCCTGGGAGATTTAGAGCTGAGAATTGTGAGCATCTTAGCTAAACTCTATATCTCTTGAAAATCAGCTTTATCTCTATAACAAGCTCTAGATGAACTATCTTTTTGAGTTCTTTCTATACTTAATCATACCTCCCAAATGTTCCAATTTCAGTGTGACTGTCCCGATTTCAGCGTGACTGTCCTGATATCAGTGGTCTGTTGTGCATGAGGCGAGACATGTTTGTCCGGCGGGTGGGAATGTTGGGAGAAGGGAGGTATCTAGTGCTTTACAGCAATGTGACATGGCCACGTCCCCATGTCCTCCTGCCGGGGACAGACGTGTTGGGAGGTATGCTTAGTTGTTCTCTAAACCTTCAGAACTGTGTCTTCATGACAACAAAATATTGAAAGTATACTGAATACAGGGATTTATCTTTTAATATTATTTAAGGGTAAAATAAAAATAATTGTGAAAAAAATGCTGACCCCCCTTTGTGTGCTACATGCAAAAGTGGCAGTATTTTCCCTGCATGCCACAAAATATTACTTATGCACCCCTTGCTTAGTAACATGGTTTGTCCAGGTGCACGTTTGCACCCTCTAACTCAATGATGGTCAGCCTGATTAATGTTGTAGGCTTCATGGTGTAGGCCTCTAACGTTCAAAAGGGACACACATTACCCTTAATCTCAGAAATAAGTTAAAACAATACATTTAATCAAAGAAAGAAACCTATCTGTAATAACATATCAGCAGCATTTTAAACAAGTGTTACAAGCTACACCAAACAAATCTGACAATAAAGGAAGGAGCTGTGGACCGCACGCATAGTTGCAACCTTTAATCATCAGCCTCCGGGAGTCTCAGTGTAGAGGTGGGCATGAGGGGGCGGGGCTCCAGGAATCGTGTCATTTTGGCCCGGCCCCCTGTGACATAATGACGCAAAAGAGTCATTTTAGCACGAGGGCTGAGCCAAAATGATTCCCGGAGAATCGCATCATGGAGGCTTCAAATCTGCCCACTTCACTAGGAAGTGGGAAGATGCGGGAGAATTGTCAGCTCTCCAGGGAGACCTACCTGGAATTCGGGAGTCTCCCGGGCATTCCGGGAGAGTTGGCAAATATAACCGCACGTGGAGGCTCGGAGGGTCCCATATGGCCCTAGGACCACCTGTTGCCCATCACTGCTAAAGCTGGATTTCCTCTTAAATGTGAAATGGGCCTATTCCTGTTCTGTATGCAAGTATGTGTTTCGTATTATGGGCCTCATTTAGTTTCACTCTGGGACCAAATCAGTTGTGCTTGTAAATGTACACACAACAAATCTAAACAATATAGATACTGTACAATCAAATGTATGTTTTCCTTTCAATTAAAGTGCAACGCAATAATTTTTACACACTATGCTGAAATAAGTGTGACTAAATGGTCTTTGCATTGTGCACCTTAAAATAATTCCCCCACAACAGAACCTACTGCGGATGTGGAGAACATCTGTGCTGGCACTATGAAGGGGACAGATGTACAGTGACAGGATGGAAATGATTATGTCTTACCCTCATGCTTTTTAATCTTGTGTGACAAACCATTACATTTCAAAATTTACCAGTGTATAAATAGTAGTTGTGAATTTGCAAGATGTAACATACGTAATTTTCTTTTCTACTGCTGTGTACCCAAATGTATAAATATTTACTTTTATGGCAACCCATAACAGTGGCTGTGGTTCTGTGATGTTATGCTATGAAAAGTGAATAGAACTAATCCAGGGCAAAACATGTTAATTTGTTGAACATAAACAGAAGTACCCAATGTTCAAAAGCCCTGAAGATATTTCCACCCACGTGGATAAAGTAATGAGTTTACTTTTCACAAGCTCTTAATGTGGTTTATAGTATATACATTTTTGAAAAATGTTGACATATGGAGGGGCTAACTGTAAATAGGAGGAAGACGAAAATAACATATGCAAAATAACAATATAAACCTTTAATAATCTGTTCAAATGAAACTCTATGGGGTATATTTAGTAAACTGCAGGTTTGAAAAAAATGGAGATGTTGCCTATAGCAACCAATCAGATTCTAGCTGTCATTTTGTAGAATGCACTAAATAAATGAAAGCTAGAATCTGATTGGTTGCTATAGACAACATCTCCACTTTTTCAAACCCGCAGTTTACTAAATATACCCCTATGAATCTGCTAGACACATATGTTTTTCTTCCTACTAAAAGTTTGGAGGTTTTCACTGGTGTGAAAGCAAATTGATCTGCTCAAGACTGAATATCTTGGCTATTTACTCATCTTTTGCACATATATACGAAAAGGGGGAAAATTGCAAAGTGAAACAATTAAAACAATATAAGAAAGCACATTGCAGACAAGGTGTTAGTAACATTGAATGAATTAACTGGATCTGAGCATTGCAGAACAGAATTAGCTTTTTACTAAAGCCTGAGTAAATGTTCAGTACCACATGCGTACTGTTCACTGGAAAAGCAAAACCTCACCTTTCACCCTCTATTTGGTACCAATTGATTTTATTTTACTAATATTTTTAAGCTGAAAAGAAAATACTGTTTATATTGCATAATTTGGCATAAGATTTCTTTCTCTTCTACACTAAAAATGTATATAGTTCACCATTATTTTATTTGCTTAAAGGTTTTGTCCACTATTGTGTATCACTATCATGGCACATACACCTAGGGCCTGATTCATTAAGTTTCTTAAATTAAGAAGTTTCTTATTTAAGTCTCCTGGACAAAACCATGTTACAATGCAAGGGGTGAAAATTAGTTCCTGTTTTGCACATAAGTTAAATACTGACTGTTTTTCTATGTAGCATACAAATACTTGATAGCTTATTTGTACACTGAAATTTAAAGTTGATAGTTGTGTGCTACATGAAAAAACAGTCAGTATTTAACTTATGTACAAAACAGAAAACTAATTTTCACCCCTTGCATTGGAACATGGTTTTGTCCAGGAGACTTAAATAAGAAACTTCTCAATTTAAGTTCCTTAATGAATCAGGCCCCTAGTTATTTAAAATGACATATGTACAGTTCAAGATGCACGGCCGCATCTTGGTTCAAGAAGCTGCCACTGGAAAATAAATCTGCAATAATTTAGGAGATTTGCGGATACACCTGAAAATGTGCATGCTGGAAAAGGTAAAATGAATCTAATCTACCTAAAATACCTAATATATCGTAAAAGTACAATTGGTAAGTGCGAAATGCAACCTATTGTAAGTATTGGACAAGACTCAATATGAGGAGAATAAAAAAGTACAGTCCTTTTGCTGGGAGAGAAACTCTTCTGCAACACAGGGAATGCTCCTGCAATTGTGTTCGCTCCACTACTTTATCATTGTCATCAACTGTCAGTCTGCTCAACTAATCCCCACAGATACTGCCATCATGCCATGAAATCCATGCACATCCCTGTAAAACTGGGTGCTAATACATATAAGCAGCCCAACCTGGATGCATATAATTATACCTTTCTTAAACCTTACATTACTGTACATAACTTAACAACTAAAATAACGACACAGAGACTTAAGTAAGTTAGCAAAAATTAGGTTGGTTTATTAATACTCTGTAAATTGGTGGCGGAGAAAGTGCACTGAGGGACAGCAAACGACGGATACTAAGAACCAAGTGTGGTACCGGCCAACTGGGCCGTAACATACACTTAACAAACCGGGTCTAAACCCTAACTGCTTGGCCGGCGCTAAATCTGGCGGCATGTGACCACCCCCTTCTTGCTTATCAACCGTCAAGGATCCCTCCCACAAAAGGATCCAGAGTTACTTTACATTGCAAGGGGCAGTGCCTGAGGCCAATCAGCGATAGCGCCGTATTCATCAGCCGCTGTCCGCAGTGCCCTTCCTCCTCTGTGACGCAGAAAAAAAGAGCATGGTTAAAACACATATACAACCTACCAAACCTTAATTTTAAGGCGGGTGGGTTGGATCTCGTGTCGATGACTGTACACTCCCACTTTCCTGGTGATATATATAAGGTGCCCCAGCCCTCCCACAACCCTTCTTATTGGTTGGTCTGGCCCTGAGGTATATTAACCCATTCAGGTAAGTGTAAAGTTTATGATAAGCACACAGGCCTGCTGCTTAAGTGCTTTCGTCTTCAGGGACTCTCTTGTCAAATGTAGCTATACACAAAAGAGCATTTGCTATGCAGCTTTGAACTATTGCAGTTAAAAAACAAGCCTTACTGATGGTAAAAATAACTTCTACAAATGTTACCAAAACAAACAATAGTATTCACCCTATTCCTCCTTTCACAAAAGTGGAACAAAACTTGGAGTTTTATGAATTTTCTGCTTAGTGATCTGTTCTGTTATGGGCTCCTGTTTGATTACATGACATTACACAATTAAATTGTCACAGTGCAAGAGATAGAACGGCCTATTGAAACATTGATATATGCTTTTCCCAGCAATTGATAGTGATTTTGACAGCATTATAATATGTTTGTATACAAAACAAAATAATACAAACTATAAAAATACATTCACGTTGCTCAAAATCATATCCCCGGCTATGTATTTGGTCCCATCTGATCAGAAATTAAATTAGACATACAACTGAAAATAACTTTGACAGGAAAGTAAAAATTAAGAAAACAAAGTACTGAATATACTAGGGCCTGATTCATCAAGACGCGCTTACTTAGCGCAACGTGCGTTTGTTTTAAAATGCATGTAAATCGTCTCTCTGTACTCCCGAATTTAGAAAGGATCAGTTCTGAAGACACGTGTGCTGATGAATTCGGTTGTAGGTCTATAAGACTAGCTCTGCTCTAGTACACTAAGGGCTAGATTTACTAAGCTGCGGGTTTGAAAAAGTGGGGATGTTGCCTATAGCAACCTATCAGATTCTAGCTTTCATTTATTTAGTACATTCTACAAAATGACAGCTAGAATCTGATTGGTTGCTATAGGCAACATCCCCACTTTTCCAAACCTGCAGCTTAGTAAATCTAGCCCTAAGACATTGAAGGATACGTACAATACCTATGTGGAATATACATTCGCAGAAGAACAAACAGAATAAAAACAAAAAACTATTGAATTAATGTCATCTGTTAATAATATAAGCTTTAATGACAAAACAGTTAAATATATGATCTTAATGTCTACTGAACATAACATTTTAACAGTTGCTCCTGATTGCAAACACATGTTATAGCACGCATACAAGAATGTCATCACTAGTACTCAGGACTTAGACTAGCCCTCTACCTGGAGCAAGAAATACGGCAGAAAATCAAGTAAATTTGCAACCAGAAAAAGAGATCAGTCTGTAACTAAAATACAAAACATGAATACAAACAAAAGCTGGTGAAACAGATTTCGCTAATGATATGGGGAGATGGGACAAGATGAGAGTCAAGTGGACTTGGGAACGGGGTTGAGGACAAGGAGGGAAGGAGGGGGAATAGAAAATGCGGAAGAGGTTCTAGATATAGGGCATTGGAATAAAGGGGAGTTGATTAGTGCTGCAGTAAGAAAGGGACCAAACTTTTACTTAGAGATTAAGAAGAGGTTGGTTATGAATGGAGGCCCATAGTTTGTGGAACGATGCAGAAGAGAGTCTCAGGATACTTGTTATATGCTCCATTTCATATATGTACACACACTGCTGCAGAGCGAGACAACAGTAGGAGGAACAGGAGTCTTCTACGAAACTGCTTCTGGCATCTCGCTTCGCACTAAACAACCTATAGGCGTGCTTAGGGAAATCAAGATAGGTAAGGGAAGCAAAATATGTTTAAGGTCAAGCACTATCGGCAAACGTAAAATAGGGGTGGCTAAGGAAATGACCTCCTTTCAGAATGGTTGAAGTTTTGGACAGCTCCTCCAGATGTGCAGGAAAGACTCTGATGGCACCCACAATTTCTCCAGCAGGAATTTGAGACACTCAGGAAAATGCCATAAAGCCTAGTTGGAACGTAATACCACCTATAGAGCAACGTGTAGGCTCTTTGATGCAGATGTTGATGTTATATGTCAGTCCACTCCTCCTGATCCAAGGATTCATTGAAGTCAACCTCCCACTTCAATTGGCAAAGGTCCTTTTCACCATTTGGAGATGAGGCCTTTGGAGGAGTGGCCTGAAAGGCAGAGGTTTTCAACTGCAGAGGCCGGTCTGCCCAGTAGGTGGGTCTTGAGAGAGTGTAAGAAGTGTCTAGTCTGCAGGTACTGGTGGAACTGCCCTTTTGTTGCACAGATCAGAGAATTAAGGAAAAAGGCCTGTCCTAGAAAAGCTGTTTAGAAGTAGCACCTGTGTCCCAGAGCAAGCAAAGGACATGTGTCACAATAGGCCTGGTGGAAAAGCTGGGTTGCCCCAATGGGGAATAATAGGGGAGGAAAAAGCAGATAAGTTGTTACTTTTGATGCCTTCCAGTTACACTTTGATGGACAAGCACATTTATAGAAGCACTATGCTAAAGGCAAAACAAAGCTTAAAAGAGAAAAACTGTGCCAATGTCCCCTCATGATTAATTTAGGCCATAAACCAACCATTCCATGAAAGGGGTGGTACTTCAGATTTATCCACGCCTCTGCAGACAAAGTGGTTGTAGCGGGCTGGTGGTATGTCATACCAGCACTCCTTTGCACTGTTTTGTACAGATCTCCACCATTACCTCTGAGTGAATTCAACCTCAACCTGCTGCTGTGTTATGGACTTCTCTCAGTGAGTTCAACTTCTTCTGTAGCTATTACATGAACTGCAAACCTTTAACCATTCGTGTGAATTCAACCTCATCTGTTGTTGTTTTCTGAATTGCAAACCAATAACCATTCGTGTGAATTCATCTTTATCTATTGCTATTACATGAACTGCAAACCTTTAACCATTTGTGTGAATTCAACTTCATCTGCTGCTGCTATATGAACTGCAAACATTAACCATTCATGTGAATTCAACTTAATCTGTTGTTGTTATTTGAATTACAACCATTAACCATTTGTGTGAATTCAGCTTAATTCTACTGCTGAAATAAATACCTTGGTAGTTATTCCTCATGTGGATTCACCTTCTTTGCACCTGCAAGTAAGCTCTATGAGCAAGACATTTATCCAGCCCCCCAGTTTCCACTAAACTCCTGCCACAGCTAGTCCCTGGCGTCCCGAGACGGATCCCAGAAACCCTATTGCCGTGACAGAGTGTATCAGAACTACAGGAAAAGTTTAGGTATAATCATGCTGAGACATTTTTCCTATAGGTGTCATATATTCATTAGCCATAATTAAGTGTACATCAGGGGACATTTTTGGAGTGTAGGCCTGTGTACCCACAGAGTTTAATACGCAGCTGATCTCTGTGGAGAAGTACACAAGGCATTTACATTCAATGTTGGTTGGATATTGACCACAAATATAACAAGCAAATATAACAAATAGTAGCCATGGTCAGTTTAATATGTCATATGTATTTCTCCACAGGGATCAAGGGTTTCTATTCTACATGATACATATGCAGTGTTCAGCATGTGGCGGGATGCAGCACTGGGTAAATGTATTGTTGACCTATAGAAAATGCAGTGGGTTTGGAGTCTAAAATAGTTGGAATGAAGAAAGATATAAAGCTTCTCAATACATCTTATATATTATTATATTTACTTTTATTTATTTATTTTGTTTTGTTGAATTTAAAAAAGAAAAACAATTATTGAAGATATAAAAAAGCAAAACTTGATGTTTTGATTATAATCCTTCCACCCCACAAATATTTCCAAGTAAAATAGAGACAGTTGTCCAGCTCATGAAAATACTTAGTAAAAACAAAAATCCATAATTAGGAATGATTATTCAAAGACATTGGGACATTTGTGATGCCACGATACAAATTGCTGTGCCAAACCACCTTTCTTTATATAAATTGATGAAAACATTACACATAAGTGAGTACACAGTGACCAGGCATCAAGTGCTAGAAGGGAAATGATTCATGAGTTTCAACCACTTGTAACAATGTCACTTTAGGGAAAACATCTGTTCTTTGCAGAGAGGCTAAGAATACAGAACATCTTGTATTTGTAATGCATTATGGTCAGCTTCAATACAGACAAAAGTACTGTGAACCTAACCAAATATTAAATATAAGTCAGTGTTTTAAATTATATGTCTTTTCTAGAGGGGCTTACTGGCAACTTGCAATATTGGGGACAAGCACAAGCAATGACCAGTGCTATTTTAAAGGGATTTTTGGCTTATGAGTTTAATATAATATAAATCAGTAAAAAGACACCAATACCAAAGGAATATCTAACAACATTAACATACTGTAAGGAGAAAGACTGACACAAGTGATCAGGCTCCAATGGGATGGCTTGGAAGGGGAGGAATGTAGGATTTAGTGTGCAACCATTTATCCTCCAAGGTGGTAGAAGAAAAGAGTGATGTGAAAAGCATAAAATACAACAAAATAGTCCTGTTATAAATACATATTATATCAGTAGTCAATTTTAAATGCACCATGAAAGTCATTTTGTTAGATTCTGTAAATTTTAGGGAAAGTGGGTATGACTACACATTTTTCATTAATATATCAAAAAAAAGAAAAATATCTACAAAGAAATTAATTGATTGAATTGAAAATGTCCAAACGTAAGTTAAAATAATTGTGTAGTGTATTGACAATTTGGTCATTGTATAAAGTATGAAAAGTGAACAATTTTTACATGTTAAATGACATTATAACATTTAGATCTTGACTGACCCTCCTGGATAGGTAAGGGGGTTACTCTAAATTGTTTAAAGAGCAGGTGGGTGGTCTAACGAACCACAGACCTGTGCATAAAACTGTTTAAAACGAGGGCTAGAAGCTTATAAGTGCTAATTGGCCCAAAAATTAAATTACAATTAGATCTTGCTTCATCCTGTCACAACACCTGTCCCTATACTGCTGTGTTCCTATGACCAACAGAATAAAGCTCACACTTTAATCCATCTCCCAGTTATCTTGTGTTGAGCCAAGTCAGCGCTCTGCCATCTACTCAGAAATCCAGTTCCATAGTATGTGTCAGGAAGGATTCAGCCATAGTAACCAGCAAAAAGGTGCATCCCATCACAACTTTATCTGGTGGCAGCAGTGGAATAAACCCAGGCAGCAGTCTGAATACTACAGCTTCAAGAGAGCTGAGTTACTCAGGAGAAAAGTAACTGGAGCACATAATGCTCAACAATGCCAGGAGAAGAATACACTCATCATTCATCAGGAATTAAGCAGACTGCCTGAGAAGTGCATACAAGAGGTGCCAGGAGGACTATTTTACTTATATGTAATATCTCTCATATGCTATCACTGGGACACTTCACGCATTCAACTATGTAGTGACATTTGATAGAGATGGTAGGCAGCAGTATACACGACATGTATCCTCTACCCCCTACTGATGCTCTGTTTGCATAGTTAGAACATGCCCAGTACATTTCCACCTTTTCCTTAAGAAAAGAGTAGTGGCAAATTCCACTGATGCTGCAGCCCCTAGACATATTAGCACTCATCACACCATTAGGCTTCTACGAATTTAGGGTCATGCCGTTTCAGATGAAGAATGAACTGGCCTTTATCCATTGTCTAGTAAACCCCATACTTCAGGGGTTCAAAAACTTTGCCCAGGCCTTTTTTGGATGACACAGCCATCTTTAGTAAGACCAAGATTGCCTATGTATAATAAGTAGACCAGGTGTTAGGGAAGATCCTGGAGGCAAGGCTAACTGGCATACACTGCTATTGAAAAGGAGTGCTTGGCCATTGTGTGGGCTGTGAAGAAACTTCAGCCATATTTGTATGACTACAGTAGACAGGTTCACCTATTTGCCTAGCTGATTTAATTAGTGATGTGCAGGGGCAAACACAGTCACCAAAATTCTGCACTGCCCCACCAGGATCAGGACAGTTGGTAGACTCTCCTGCTTTCTCCTACCTGTTTTTGCAGCTTTCTCTACATGTTGCTTCTTGTCTAGATCCTGGTATGTTGGGTCCTGTTTGGATAAAGGATAGGTGACATGAACTAACAGAACATGACTTATGGAAACCCTTGCAATCAGTGAAAAATCTAGGCCACCGTCTCCCTATCCAGACCTTACATTCAATCAATAGCTCCCACGTTTAACAATTCAGCCTCCCTCCTTGCAACTATCCCCAAAATTAAATGAATATAATGCACAAATAAATCAATTTCCTCCCCAAGAAGCCTCGGTATCAAATTAATAGCATTCACATTAAATAATTGGTTCCATTTCCCACATACATGTTACATTAATATTCACATTTAATAAACAGCCCCTCTCTCCCTAAAATTCAGTTGCATATTCAATTAATAGCACACAATACACAGCCGTATTAAATTAATAGTCCTATCAACCCCAAAGTCAAGATAATAGGTCTGTCAGGATCTGCCTCCGACTGCACCGCAGCATAGCTCATGGGGATTCTGTTCTGCCTCTACTGCTCTTATCTGCTGGACTATCTTTGGATATTCTTTATTTTACACCAGCCCTGCAGTACCTCTATCTCACCAGTGGTGCTGCTATTGTTATTTCCCTCAACAGCAGAAGTCAACCTTGCTGGTCATTGTTGTCGCTCCCTTGGACTTCCTGCAAGCTGCAAGATGTATTTGTGTATCCCAGGTCCTGGCTATTCACCTTGCTGTCAGCTCCAAGCTGACAGCCTCTGCCTCCAGCGCAAATCTGCCAGTCCCCTCAGAGAAGGGGCTGTCCTTACAGCCAGCTCCAGAGAGGGGGCTGCCCCTCCAGTCCGCTCCAGAGAGGCGGTGCCCCTCCAGTCCGCTCCAGAGAGGCGGTGCCCCTCCAGTCCACTCCAAAGAGAGGGTGCCCCTCCAGGCCACTCCAGAGAGGGGGCTGTCTCTCCACTACACTCCAGAGAGGGGGTTGCCTCTTCAGTCCACTCCAGAGAGGAAACAGCCCCTCCAATCCACTTCAGAGAGGGCCCCATCCCTCCAGTCTGCTCCAAAGACATTGCTGATGGTTCAGCCTGAGTTGCCACTTAGTACAGTTCAGCCGGAGTTGCCACATAGTGCTGTCCGGTCCGAGGCTTCTCCCAGGGCTGTCCAGTCCGAGAGCTTCGCACAGTGCTGTTCAGTCCAAGTCATGTTTACCAGGCCTTGCTCCAAGTCATGTGCCCAACCTGGGCCTTCCTTCAAGTCGTGTGGCCAACCCGGGCCTTCCTCCAAGTGGTGTGCCCAACCCGGGCCTTCACCCAAGTCGAGTGCCAACTCCGGGCCATCTCCTGCCAAGGATGTCCAGTCAGAGCCCTCAGCGACTTGCGCTCAGTCTGAACCTGACTTTCCCACTCCATGTAAGGACAATTTAGGGACTCCTGCTCTGCCATCCCAGTCGGGGACTCCCCAGGGTCCGTTTCACAGCCAGAGTGTTCAGAATTCCGATCACCTATCTTTAATGGGAACCTCTCTCAATTAAGTGCCCTTCTGAGGTTTTGTGCATCCTATTTTCCCACTGTATCTGGCCTTGTCAACAAGCAAATTAGGCAAGTACTTTTCTTGTTGTCCAACTTTAGAGGAGAAGCTTTGAAATAGGCAAACCCCTTTATTGAAACTAATCATCTCACCCTTTCTAGTCTACAACTTTTTAATGAAACAGTGATCAGCAATTTTGCCCCATCTCTCACAGTTGCAACTTGTGGTTCATCGGTACAATCTGCTACATCTCCAGTTACCCTGATCCAGGAATTATCTTTGTGTTCTACCCAATAGGTTCAGTCTACTACTTCCCAAAAGTCTCCTAAAAAGAAAGTAAAAAAAAAATAGGAGAGGAGGGTCTGCTGGTTCTCAACTTTCCACTGGTATAGCTTCCATACCTTTTCTAATTCTGGACTATGATTTAGAATTCTTTGACCATTCCTGGTGATTTGGGTGTCTGGAATCTTCCCTTAATGGGGGAGTACTGTCAGGATCTGCCTCTGGAACATGGGGATGCTGTTCTGCCTCTGTAGCTCGTGTCTGCTGGACTATCTTTGGACTTTGTCTTTATTTTACACCTCTATTTCACCAGTTGTGCTGCAATTGTCATTTTCCTCTCATCAGCAGGAGCTAACCTTCCTGGTTAATTACTGCACCTGTGCCTGCTTCACACAGTGCACCTTGCTGGTCATTGTTGTTGCTCCCTTGGATTTGCTGCAAGCTGTTTTTGCGTGTCCCAGCTCGTGGCTATTCACCTTGCATAGTTAAGTTCTCCTGTACCTGCTATCTGTATTTTATGCTATTACCTGTTTCCAGCCACACATGGATATCTGTTATTTATGTTCAGCTTTGCCTGACCTGTGCCTTTACTGCTTATCTGGATGGAGTTGTTTCTTCTATAAAACTGTTTTCACCTTATTCCTGGCTCCAGAGCTGTAATTACAAATTCCAGTCATTAGAACAGAAAAGTGACAAGCCCCCACTATTCAAGTAAATAGCTCCCACCATGACACCAGTATTAAATTGAATAGCCCCTAGAATCAGATAATTGCCCCCCATGACCATTAAATGGTTACCCCCCCCCCACCACCCCAACCATCACCCCACCATTCAATTAATAACCCCATGCCTCCACCCACATTACATTGAGACTTAACTTTACCCTTGTTCCATATGTTGCAGAGGCAGACTCTTCTCTCTTCCTCCCTGCACACAGAAAGGTGCTCATGTCAGGTGGTGTGCCAATTACTGTTGACAAATGAGCTATAGCACATGCCTTGAAGGCATCCCATGTGTGAGTGCCTGATGGGCATTGCAAACATGTGTCCTCCATCTAGTAGTACTAGAAATAAGGAAATACTTAACCTTTCATCACCATGGAAAGCTAAGTGGACACTAAGTGGCCCTGATTGCCTTCCTGTTTTATGTGGAATCTATTGACACATGGTGTGGGTAAAATGGTGCCCAAACCAACCAATTGCCTAGGGCTCCATGGGGTTTTAATCAGGCTCTGATCAAGAGTGTTGTGGTTCATGACCTTGGCGGTTATGATTATGATGAATGTAGAAACAAGGGGGTAACATTTAGTATTCTAGTAATAAAATAACAATAGAATATCAATAAGGGAGATAATACAATACAATCAATTATAGAAAATTATATAAAACTGGATGGTGGTTAAATATGATTAGATGTTGAGTGAATAGGATACCAGTAGTATATAGTGGGATAGAAGAACGTGTCACCATGTGCTATGAGAGGTAAGTGGGTGAGCTAGGATAATTTTTATGTGATATGGTAGCTAAGATGTAAAAATGGGTAAGTAGATTGGTGTGTTTTGGGTAGGTGTATTGGAGTGAAATGATAGAAAAATAATACATAAAAAATCATTAAATGGACTATAGAGAAAAGGAAGTGGGAGAATAATGGCGCAGGAGGAGAGACAGAAGACTACAAACAAATAGATGGGATCAGTGGAGGACAGGTAATAGGAAAGAGGGTGCTCTGAGAGGTATACACAAAGTATGAGTGTATAAATTAAAAGGGAAAGGAATATAGAATAATGGTTTCATTGAAATTAAACTAAGACACAGTTAACTATGACACATTGAATGGTGAATATCTACAGAATATGCTTAGAAATACTCATAGCAATAATAATTATTAGTAAAATAAGGCAAATAAGCATATGGAGGGAGGGCAGACCCAGTAGGGTTCTGCATTTAGGGTGCGTAAGTCCATGGACCAGAAAGTAGCAACACTGTAGACCCTCTTAGCCATTAGTGTGTGTAAAGCAGTATAAAGGAAAATTATACACAGTAATATGTTTGTTATATATGAAATGCTCTTGGAACGACTCTTACAATAGCTAACTGAACCAATAAATACAATTACAATTAGATTCTACTTGTTCCTGTGTTGACACCAGTCTCTGCACTGCTGTGTGTTCCAGATTAAGGCTCACACTTCAATCCATTTCCTAGCTGTCATGCATTGAGCCAAGCACTCCTGAGTCTGCATACTTCTAGCTACCCAGCAATCCTGATCCACAGTAAGTGATCAGGAAGGATTCAGCTAGAGCAACCAGAAAAGAGGTGCAGCGGCAACTACATCATACTTGCCTACTCTCCCGAGAGACTCCCGAATTTTTGGAAATTCTCCCGGACTCCCGGAAGAGTAGGCAAACCTCCCGGATTCGCAGAAATTCATGGCATTGAATGGCGGAGGTGGGGCTTAATCTCATCATTAAGCCCCGCCCCTGCTATTCAATGCCATGAATTTTGCCAGTTTACAGTGGGTATGGTCACGCCATCACCATGCCCCCTCCTACCCCCTGTCATATGACTTCTCCCCCAGGATGTATGAACTACAACATATTGCTTAAGAAGCTTGATAAGTTCCAGGTGCTGGTAAAGGTGCCTGGTTAGGGTAGCAGTCACCATCCTACAAGTGTGCATACTATATTGGTGTGCAGTTATCATTTACAGTCAGTTAGTGGCTTGCTTGGCCAAGCTGTGTCAGTAGGAGAAGTCAGTGACGATTAATTGCTGAAAACCAATTAAATCCCACAATGTGTAATGAGGCAGAGTGGTATAGTAACCCAATCCCATCATATGAGGTAAGTACAGTTTTGTTATTTTATTTATATTATCCAACTCTATCCTAAACACTATTTTTCTTTTTGTGTGGAGTTATCCTTTATTATATATTTTCTTTAAACAGAAAAATGGATTGTAATTTAGTTTGGTTCCCACTGTAAAACACATTGCTATGTAAGTTTGCTTACCTTCTACTGAATTTAAAGTAATGTGAGTTATTTAGATTTGAAAAAGGTAATCACGTGTAGGATTTAGAAGTTCATTCAAGGATAGCATTTCTTACATATATGTTAGTAAAGCATGTAAAACATCAGAGGTGAATTCATAGGCCTGAATGTTACATTTGACTCATGTTTGTCTTAAATCCTGCTTGAGTCCTAAAACACTGTGCCAAACATGAATATTAAAGGACTTTGGGGAATAAAAAATAACAAAGCTTCTCATTGTCACACTTTCTTCCTACTTTAATGTTCGTTATTTAATGAATATACTGTACTGAATTTCCCCTCCCACACAATGTCAGCAAAATGTATTTCCACTGAAATGTTGTCCAGTTTTTATTGTTAGCTAACTTTGTAGGCTTTTCCCTACTAAAAATGACACATCATCTGTAATTACTGGTCCTAGCTTTCTTTTTTTTCAGACACTAAATTAAAAGGAACTCTAGAGTGATGAACCACATCACATGTGAGGAATCCAAAAATAAGTGGAAGAAATGGATTGAGCATTGTGCCAGGAAACGCAGGCCATAAATATCACTGATTTATATAGATTAACAAGTAGTGTTTGTGCCATTCCGGAGATAAGCTGCATATACATTTTTAATCGTATTCATGGTTTTCTTTCTACTTCTTTGCTAGCGATTTTGACTTTAAATTAATTTATGAATACATAAATAGCTGCCAAAGGATTGGTGGTTAAAAATGTATCAGATTATAAATATATTAAATATATATATATATGTAGAGAGAGAGAGAGATATACAGTATATATATATATATATATATATATATATATATATATATATATATTGTGGCAAGAGCCTGCTACTGCTGAAGCAAACGCGAACAACTTCTTCCTTTTTATGTAGTTTTTTTGTCAGGATGGTAAATGTTTTGACAACGTACAGATTTCACAGCAATACTTGGAGACCCTAAACGCTAGCTAGACATAGCTCAGCTCTCTCAAGACCAGCCAGCTTACCCAGCGTTGATCTCTCTGAACAAATGGCACAAACAAGCTTTTATACATGTTACTCCTCCCCCAGCCTTAGCTTGATGGACAGGTGACACACTCACCTTCTCTTTAAAAGAAAAGACCCATCAGTGGCTCTGTTTGCCCAGACACACCCTGTCTGTTTGCTGAGAGGAAATCATGTAAGTTAACAAACTTTAAACTACACATACGTCTTTACCTGGTTTAATCTCAACCTAGGTGCATAACTGTGCCAATGTTTTATTCTGTTTGTATACTTTCTCCACCTCTTGTCAGAAAAATGCCTCACTTTGTTACAATATATATAGATGGATGGATACATATTAGTGGAACTGATGTGCACTTCTTTAAATTACTGAAATGTGTGCAAGTGAATAAAATCATTTCAGAAAATCCTGCCAGTACAATTAAGACCACTGTGTATGTGAAAACAAAAGATAGTCCAACGCTCTAAAACAAACAATATATAAATCACTGAATGTCAGCATATATGTAAGTAAGAGAATTGCTAGCCATATATTTCACAGATGTACACTCCCAATGCAGCCACACATTGAACATGGATACCTCATTGCCATTCATATATTGCACAACGATACCCCTATTGTTAGTCATATGTTGTACACACATACCCCCTTTGCCAGTCTTGTATTGCACAATGGTAACCCACAATACCAGTTATATATTGCATAGGTTTAGCCCTTCTTTTGCTAACCATACAGTACATTGCATAGTTCTACTTCCATTACCAGTGATATACAGAGGTAACACCTATTAGCAGTTATATATTGTGCAGAAATTCCCCAATTGACAACTATATACTACTCGAAGATAAACCCCATTGGTAGTTATGTATTGCTGAGATAAACCCTTTTTGCCAGACGTACATTGCACAATACCCCATTGCCAGTCATATCATGTAGAAAGATAAATCCTATTGCCAGACTTATACTGTACAGTACTACCACTATTGATAGTTCCACATTACACAAAGATAACCGCATTGCCAGCTATATAGCACAGCGACGTAAGCCCTCTGTCCATATTGCCAGTCACAAATTGCACATCAATCCCCTACCTTGAGGAACACCACCTCCTATACAATCTATACCATTCCCACAGCCAATGTCGTGCCCAAGCAAACTTGAGCATCTTCTAACCTTACTGTGTGTGTGAGAGAGAGAGTGACAATTCACAGGAGTTATAATGGAAGGGGAGAAAGGTTGGGGTGACCTAATGCTTCAGAAGCAATAGGTCTGCTCCTGGGTGGATCTATACTAAAAGAATTCTAAAACTTGCTTTACTATGACTGTATATGAAACTTATGAACTCTGAATTAGAGGACATTCGTATTTTTTTTATATCTAGCCAGAAATTATTTAAGGATCATCAGGGGCCTAACCTAGCGCACTTCTTCCATTTTACATCAACTTGATATGCTCACTGGTACTCAGATGCCCTCAGACCTCATGAAAGAAAGCTGTATGTTCCCCATAGAACCAGACAGACAGTATAAGGAGTAGAAAAGATTCATGAATGATTGAAGTTAGCAATAGCAAAGGTGAAATCCCCCGAAAACAGAGGACAATGAGACACTGTCATGTCTGATCTTTTATAGTGGCATGATGAGCCTAACATGATGCTATATGTGATCAAGTAAACATTCCTTTAGACAACCAAGTGATAGGCTCTGGACACAAACTTACTTCCAATCCTTAATCTCTGCTCAGTCTTCTAATCCCAATCACCTTTTAATACATTTAAATCTCTTCTCAGCCCTCCCACCACAAACTCGTAGACTACTATCAGTGCCCATGATCTTACTTCCTATTTCAAGGACAAGACTGATCAACTTGAAATTGATTCTTCTTCCTCAAAAGACAACCAGCTCAATCACTTCCCGAGACCCTGTGGCTCCCCCTCTTCATTTAATCCCACAAATGAAGATGAAGTATTTATTCTATTCTTATCTTTCTACTCTACCTCCTGTCCTATTGGTCCTATATAAATCAGTATATCCTTGTCTCCTGTGCTTATCCCAAACTTAACTAAAATCTGTAATGTTTCTCTCTTTACTGGTGTCTTTCATCATTATGCAAACATGCATTACTCCTTGTCACTCACCGAACTGTGAGTGCCACTTCTAAAGTAGCTAGGAACCGTGTCCATCCATTATTATGAGGTACTGCGCATGTGCAGTCCCTTTTAACCTTCAGTTCTGTTCCTTTAACTTAATTGACTGATCAGGCAACACTCCCTATATTAAGCACCTGTGGTCAATACCACATTGCCTGATCTTGGAGTCTCATGGAGTCTCATTCCTCATGAGTCTCTGAAGGTGTTCCAGTGCCTCCTCGTGTGTTCAGCTAATGCTGATTCCTGTTTGCCGTTTGTGGTTTCCAGACCACTTCTATTCCTGTGTTTCCTAGTGACTTCAGCAGCTGATTCCTATCCGCTGCCTCCGTGTATCTACAGCTACAGATTACTGCAAACTCTCCTGTGTTTCTTCGTGACTCCAGCAGCTGATTCCTATCCGCTGCCTCCGTGTATCTACAGCTACAGATTACTGCAAACTCTCCTGTGTTTCTTCGTGACTCCAGCAGCTGATTCCTATCCGCTGCCTCCGTGTATCTACAGCTACAGATTACTGCAAACTCTCCTGAGTTACATCGCTACTGTTCCAGCTGATTCCTGTTCGCTACTTCAGCGTGTCTACAGAGTCTGCTCGTCTCAGCGCTCCAGTCTGCATTCTACCTGCCGTCAGCTGACCCGCTGCCTACTGCTTCTACAGTGTGTCCATTTGTGTCAACTCGCCTGTTGCTTCGAGTCTACGCTCCTCGGCTTCCAGCTTTGCTACATCGCTTCAACTCTTCCGTGGTCTCCTGCTGTTCTATTCAATATACTACTGCCTCCTGAGTATTTGTCATCTTTGCTGTCCTACCTACAGTGCGCTGCACCTACCTGCCGCTTCCATTCTGCAAGGACTTCGCATCTCGTCTGTTCCCGGCCGCTCAGGTATCCCTGCAGCTATCCCTAACAGCCTGCTCATCTGAACCACGGTATGCATACTTCTCATTGACTGTGCTGGTGTAGTGCATATCCATCTGGACTGAGTTGTCCTCCTCCGGAGTTTCCATCCTCTGAGACTATTGCTATTATTGACTGTGTTTCCTTTTGCTGGACTATTTGAGTGACTTTGTTTATCTGTGCAGTGCTGTTCATTCATTATTATCATTGTGTGCAGTTCAACGTGGGATCAAGTTCAGTGTACCCATGTAGACTCTGCATAGCATTTATCTCCTCGTGTCCTTCCTCACATATATATTCAGTGGTACAACTTGCTAGAGGCAGACCACTGATTCCTGTTTCCCTGTGTCACCAGTTGCATATATCCTCTCACATAAGCAGTGGTACAACTTGCTACTCGCAGACCACTGACCTCCCCGTGACCTTCACCTGGATTCCATTCCTTCACTACAGACAGCGGTACAACTTGCTATACGCAGACCGCTGACTTCCACCTCCTTATTACTCCTGGACATTCTTCTCACTATAGCAGTGGTACAACTTGCCGTGCGCAGACCACTGACTACCCTCACGTGCCTTGTCCATCCAGATCCTCGTGTTCAGTTACCCATTGTTTACCAGTGCTGCTAGTTATAGACTTTCTGAGCATTCTCTAACCATCTGCTGTTTCCAGTTCCATTATCACCCTGCCATCAGAGTATCATATACCAACTCTACTGCTCTGATAAGACCATCAGCGGGTGATACTGGGTAAAGCCTCCTAGTGCCCGTGACAGTAAGAACAGGCCATGACAGACCCAGATTCGGAACCCACAGCTAAAGAGATGCTGCAGCATCTGGTCACCCGTGTGGAACAACAGGATGTTCGTCAACAACTATTACTAAAATGTTACCAGACGTTAGTCTCCCAAAGAACGTCTGGGCAGAATATTACAGCTTCTGTTGATGCTCCTGTGCTTTCCTCCGTTTCCCCAGTGCCATCCCAGGTGTCTACGGCTTCCACGCTTCACCTGCCAACTCTGTCAAAGTATGATGGAGATCCCAAAACATGTAGAGGTTTCCTCAACCAATGCTCAGTACATTTTGAGCTCCAACCTCAAAACTTTTCGACTCATCGTTCCAGAGTGGCCTATCTCATCTCATTATTCTCCGGACAAGCTCTCGCATGGGCTTCCCCTCTGTGGGAGAGAAATGATCCGTTGTTACAGGATAGTGCCAAATTTATTTCCATGTTTCGTAATGTATTTGATGAACCAGGTCGTGTTATTTCCGCTGCCTCCAGCATTCTACGTTTACGACAAGGTTCACGTACAGTAGGACAGTACGTCATTCAATTTAGGATCTTAGCCTCTGAGCTTCAGTGGAACACTGAAGCGTTAATTGCCGCCTTCTGGCAGGGGCTCTCGGACAAAATTAAAGACGCACTGACTACTCAAGAACTCCCTACGTCTTTAGAAGATTTGATTTCTCTTTGTCATCGTGTGGATCTCAGATTTCGTGAGAGGGACTCTGAGAGAACTACTTCAGCTAAAACATCTCTTCGTCCCACTTCTCAAATTCGTTGTCACTCACCGGACTGTGAGTGCTTCTTCCCGGACATTTAGGAACCGTGGTCGTCCTCCATCCTGAGGGACTGCGCATGCGCAGCCCTTTCCATACCTCCAGTGTATGTTCCTTTAACTAAATTGGCAGATCAGGCAACCTCCCTATATTAAGCACCTGTGGTCAACACCACGTTGCCTGATCTTGGAGTCTCATTCCCCATGAGTCTCTGAAGGTGTTCCTGTGTTTCCTCGTTTATTCAGCCCAGCTGATTCCTGTGGTTTCCAAACCACTTCTACCTCTGTGGTTTCCAAACCACTTCTACTACTGTGGTTCCCATACCACTTCTACCATCTACTGTATCATCGTGACTGTGAGCTGATTCCTATCCGCTGCCTCCGTGCACTACAGTCTTCTAATCACTTCAACTCTACCATGTATCATTGGGACTGTTAGCTGATGCCTATCCGCTGCCTCCGTGCACTACAGTCTTTCATTCACATCCACTCACCTGTTCATGATTGTGACTGCCAGCTGATTCCTATCCGCTGCCTCCGTGCACTACAGGCTTCAACCTGCAACTCGTCTGTGTTTCATCATCGTGACTGGTTGGCTGATTCCTATCCGCTGCCTCCGTGCACTACAGGCTTCAACCTGCAACTCGTCTGTGTTTCATCATCGTGACTGCTAGCTGATTCCTATCCGCTGCCTCCGTGCACTACAGTCTTCAACCTGCAACCCGTCTGTGTTTCATCGTGACTGTTTAGCTGATTCCTATCCGCTGCCTCTGTGCGCTTCAGTCTTCAGCCCTTGTCAACTCTCCCGTGTTTCCTTGAGTCTGCTGCCACTATTGCTACCCGCTACTCTCCGTGACCAACTGTTCCAGTTCAACTCTGCTCCGGTGTCCCATCGTTACTGCACCTGCTGGTTGCTATTGGCTACCTCCGTGTTCCCGCAGAGACCCGCTGCTGTTACTTCTCAGCGCTACTCATCCATCTACTGCTGATCCGCTGTCCACGCCTTCCTGCGTTCCCTGCTGGTCTACCTACCTGTGCGCTGCACCTGCTAGACCACCGCTTCACCCATCCAGGGACTTTGGATCCTGCCGGGCTCCTGCCCTTCAGGTATCTCTGCACTCCTGTCTGACTGCCTTCTCCTGAACCACGGTATGCATACTTCCCATTGACTGTGCTGTGTATTGCATACCTTGCTGGACTGTGTTGGTTCTCCTCTGGAGTGTACTATCCGCTGAGTCTATTGCCATCATTGACTGTGTTGGTTCTCCTCTGGAGTGTACTATCTGCTGACTCTATTGCCATCATTGACTGTGTTATCTCATGCTGGATTACTTCAAGAGACTTCCTATATTGGCAGTGTTGTTCAGTCATTCATACATTTATATTGTGCATATTACTGTGGATCAAAGTCAAGGTGTCTGTGTATATATTGTGCATATTACTGTGGATCAAAGTCAAGGTGCCCGTGTATATATTGTGTTGCAGTCTCTCCCCGTGCACCTCCTCACATATATATTCAGTGGTACAACTTGCTAGTGGCAGACCACTGACTCCTGTTTACAGTTTCACCCGTTCCAGTATCCTCTCACATAGCAGTGGTACAACTTGCTAACGCAGACCACTGACTCCCCGGATACCTCCACTTGGATTCCATTCCTTCACTCAGACAGCGGTACAACTTGCTATCCGCAGACCGCTGACTCTCATCACCTCCTCGTTTCTGTTGGACATTCCTCCTCACTATAGCAGTGGTACAACTTGCTACCGCAGACCACTGACTACCTTCACGTGTCCTTTGTCCATACAGTTCCTCGTGTATTACTTCTTCCATATTGCCAGTGCTGCTAGTCATAGACTTTCCTGAGCATCTCATCATCTGCTATTTCCTGTTCCGTGATCACCCTGCTACCAGAGTACCATATTACCACCTATACTGCTCTGGTAAGCCTATCACCTGGTGATCCCTGGGTAAAGACTCCTAGTGCCCGTGACAGTAAGATCAGGCCATGACAGACCCAGATACGGAACCTACCGCTAAAGAGATGCTGCAGCATCTGGTCAGCCGTGTGGAGCAACAGGATGCTCGCCAACAGCTGTTACTTCAATGTTACCAATCTTTAACCTCCCAAGGAACATCTGGACAGACTGTTACAGCTAATGTTGAAGCTCCTGTGCTTTCCTCCGTTTCCCCAGTGCCATCCCAGGTGTCTACAGTTCCTACGCTACACCTGCCTACTCCGTCAAAATATGACGGGGACCCCAAAACTTGTAGAGGTTTCCTTAACCAATGTTCAGTCCATTTTGAACTTCAACCTCAAAATTTTTCTACCCATCGTTCCAGAGTGGCCTATCTTATCTCATTGTTTTCTGGACAAGCCCTGGCTTGGGCCTCCCCTCTGTGGGAGAGAAACGATCCAATTCTACAAGATAGCGCCAAATTCATTTCCACGTTCCGAAGTGTGTTCGATGAACCAGGTCGTGTGACCTCCGCTGCTTCCAGCATTCTTCGTTTGCGACAAGGCTCCCATACAGTAGGACAGTATGTCATTCAATTTAGGATCTTAGCCTCTGAACTTCAGTGGAACTCTGAAGCATTAGTTGCCGCCTTCTGGCAGGGGCTCTCCGATAAAATTAAGGACGCACTGACTACCCAAGAACTTCCTTCGTCACTAGAAGATTTGATCTCTCTTTGCCATCGTGTAGATATGAGATTTCGTGAAAGAGAGTCTGAGAAAACAACGGCTGTCAAAGCACCTCTTCGTTCTAACCCTCAATTTCGTCCAGCTCCATCCTCTGCGATTCCCATGGAGATAGGACGTTCCAAATTATCTTCAGAGGAGAGGAAACGAAGAGTAAAGAATAGACTCTGTATCTATTGTGCTGATTCCACGCATATGCTCAGCTCTTGCCCTAAGAGATCGGGAAATGCCAGGCCCTAACTAGTTCTGGAGAGGTGAAGTTAGGGTCCCTGGAGTCATCTCCATTGTCTATGAAATCTAAAGTCTGCGCTTTCGATGTTACGATTTCCTTTGCTACCAAATCCTTTGAGTCACAGGCATTGATTGATTCCGGAGCAGCAGGAAATTTCATTTCTAAATCACTAGTGAATCAATGGTCCCTACCAGTGATCACTTTAAAAACACCCATTACTGTGACGGCTATCGATGGATCACGCCTCATCAATGGTCTCATCACCCAGAGTACGTCTCCAGTAACCCTTCAGATTGGTGTATTACACCATGAAGAAATTTCGTTTTTAATTCTTCCAGTTACGACAAGTCCGATTGTCTTAGGCCTTCCATGGCTTCAGTGTCACTCTCCCCAGATTGACTGGCGCACCCCTCAAGTTACGTCTTGGGGGTCTGAATGTCACCATCGTTGCCTCTCTCAAGTTATTCCTCTTAAAGTACAGCAATCTTCCGTCTCATCTTCCTCCCCGGGACTCCCTCCTCAGTATGCTTCATATGCCGATGTGTTTGATAAAGCTCAGTCTGAACGTCTTCCTCCTCATCGTTCTTGGGATTGTCCGATCGACCTTCTACCTGGCAAGACTCCTCCCAGGGGTCGGGTCTATCCTCTCTCGTTACCCGAAACTCAAGCCACATCTGAGTACATACAGGAGAATCTCCAGCGTGGGTTCATTCGACCTTCCACCTCTCCCGCTGGAGCTGGGTTCTTCTTCGTCAAAAAGAAGGATGGATCATTACGCCCTTGTATAGATTTTCGTGGACTCAACGCCATTACTATCAAGAATCGGTATCCCATTCCGCTGATCACTGAGCTATTTGATCGCATCAAGGGAGCTCGGATATTTACTAAGTTGGATCTTCGTGGTGCCTACAATTTAATTAGAATCCGTTCCGGTGACGAATGGAAGACCGCGTTTAACACCAGAGATGGGCATTACGAATATTTAGTAATGCCCTTCGGGCTGTGTAATGCCCCCGCGGTTTTCCAGGGTTTCATCAATGAGATCTTTCGGGACTTATTATATGTATGTGTCGTTGTCTACCTGGACGACATATTGATCTTCTCACAGGACCTGCCTTCTCATCACCAACATGTGGCAGAGGTCCTCTCCAGACTACGGAAAAACTCGTTGTTCTGTAAATTGGAGAAATGTTCATTCGAGTTACCCCAGATTCCATTCTTGGGGTATATAGTTTCCGGAGTTGGCCTGAAGATGGATCCAGACAAAGTAAATGCTGTACTACATTGGCCTCAGCCAACTACTCTTCGTGCCATCCAGCGTTTTTTAGGTTTTGCCAATTACTATAGACGCTTCATTCAAGACTTTTCATCCATTGCATCTCCCATTGTGGCCCTAACTCGGAAAGGGGCTAATACTAAGCAATGGTCATCTGAGGCTCTCCAAGCCTTTCAAATCCTCAAAGAGTCCTTCTCGTCTGCTCCCATTCTGCGACAGCCTGATGTGACACTCCCCTTCTTCCTAGAAGTAGATGCCTCTAATGTGGGCTTAGGAGCTATTCTCTCCCAACGCTCGGAGCAACAAAAATTACATCCTTGTGCCTTCTACTCTCGGGGTCTTCTGCCCGCAGAGAAAAATTATACTATCGGGGACAAGGAGTTGCTGGCCATCAAAGCTGCATTAGAGGAATGGAGATACTTGTTGGAAGGAGCTCGCCATCCGGTGACGATCTTCACGGATCATAAGAACTTGTCATATTTGCAATCTGCTCAATGCTTGAACCCTCGTCAAGCAAGATGGTCTCTTTTCTTTTCCCGTTTTGAATTAATTATAACCTTCAAACCAGCCGCTAAGAACAAGAAAGCTGACGCTCTATCTCGAGCTTTTGTGACGTCCTCTGATGTAGAAGAGGTTCCCAACCATGCTATTCTAGACCCCAAATGTATTTCTCTGGCTGCTTCATCCACCAAAATGCTACCATTTGGGAAGACCCTTGTGCCTCCTACTCTGAGGAGGAAAATCCTTTCGTGGTTCCATGCCTCTCGTTTTTCTGGACACGCCGGTGAACACAAGACCTTTGAGATTCTCTCTCGTAGTTACTGGTGGCCTTCAATGAGGAGAGACGTCAAAGAGTTTGTTGCTTCCTGTGATTTATGTTCTCAGTTCAAATCCTCCCGCAGAACTCCAGCAGGGTTGCTGCGACCACTACCCATTCCGTCCAAGCCTTGGACCCATATTAGTATGGATTTCGTTACTGATTTGCCACCAAGTAAGAATGACAATACTATTTGGGTAGTGGTAGACAGATTTTCGAAGATGGCCCATTTCGTCCCTCTGTCCGGTTTACCTTCCTCGTCTACTCTGGCTGAACATTTCATTAAAGAAATCTTCCGCATCCATGGATGTCCGTCTGAGATTGTGTCGGATAGAGGAGTACAATTCGTTTCCAGATTCTGGCGGGCCCTTTGTAAAACCTTGGGCATACGATTAGCACTCTCATCTTCTTACCATCCGCAATCTAACGGACAAACGGAACGAGTCAATCAAGATCTTGAGACCTTTATTAGGATGTTCTCTTCAGCCAACCAAGACAACTGGGTAGAATTGCTCCCTTGGGCTGAATTCGCCCATAACAACATGTACCATGAGTCATTATCCAAAACTCCATTCTTTGTGGTCTACGGTCACCATCCGTCTTTTCCGGAATTTCCTGCCCTCCCGCCCACCCAAGTTCCTGCTGTGGAGACTGCTTGTCAGACCTTCAAAAATATCTGGTCTCAGGTCAAAACCTGTTTAAAGAAGACATCTAATAAATATAAGTCTTTCGCAGATAAGAAGAGGCGGGCTATTCCACCACTAAAAATTGGAGATCGTGTCTGGTTATCTACCAAAAATATTCGTTTGAAGGTTCCATCTATGAAATTCGCCCCTCGTTTTATTGGTCCATATAGGATCATTCAAGTTATCAATCCAGTATGTGTTAAACTTCTTCTTCCTAAGAATCTTCGGATCTCCAATGCCTTCCATGTGTCCTTGCTCAAACCTCTCATCATCAACCGTTTCTCGACTCCTTCCTCAGCACCGCAGCCAGTTCAAGTTCATCAGGAGGAGGATTTCGAGATTACTGAGCTATTGGATGCAAAAATTTCGCTAGGAGTCCTCCGTTTCCTCGTTCATTGGAAGGGCTTTGGTCCTGAAGAGCGTTCATGGATCAAAGCTGAAGATCTTAATGCTCCTGCCCTTCTGAAGAAGTTTTATTCCAAAAATCCGGACAAGCCCGGTTCCAGGCGTTCTGTGCCCACCTTTAAAAGGGGGGGTACTGTCACTCACCGGACTGTGAGTGCTTCTTCCCGGACATTTAGGAACCGTGGTCGTCCTCCATCCTGAGGGACTGCGCATGCGCAGCCCTTTCCATACCTCCAGTGTATGTTCCTTTAACTAAATTGGCAGATCAGGCAACCTCCCTATATTAAGCACCTGTGGTCAACACCACGTTGCCTGATCTTGGAGTCTCATTCCCCATGAGTCTCTGAAGGTGTTCCTGTGTTTCCTCGTTTATTCAGCCCAGCTGATTCCTGTGGTTTCCAAACCACTTCTACCTCTGTGGTTTCCAAACCACTTCTACTACTGTGGTTCCCATACCACTTCTACCATCTACTGTATCATTGTGACTGTGAGCTGATTCCTATCCGCTGCCTCCGTGCACTACAGTCTTCTAATCACTTCAACTCTACCATGTATCATTGGGACTGTTAGCTGATGCCTATCCGCTGCCTCCGTGCACTACAGTCTTTCATTCACATCCACTCACCTGTTCATGATTGTGACTGCCAGCTGATTCCTATCCGCTGCCTCCGTGCACTACAGGCTTCAACCTGCAACTCGTCTGTGTTTCATCATCGTGACTGGTTGGCTTATTCCTATCCGCTGCCTCCGTGCACTACAGGCTTCAACCTGCAACTTGTCTGTGTTTCATCATCGTGACTGCTAGCTGATTCCTATCCGCTGCCTCCGTGCACTACAGTCTTCAACCTGCAACCCGTCTGTGTTTCATCGTGACTGTTTAGCTGATTCCTATCCGCTGCCTCTGTGCGCTTCAGTCTTCAGCCCTTGTCAACTCTCCCGTGTTTCCTTGAGTCTGCTGCCACTATTGCTACCCGCTACTCTCCGTGACCAACTGTTCCAGTTCAACTCTGCTCCGGTGTCCCATCGTTACTGCACCTGCTGGTTGCTATTGGCTACCTCCGTGTTCCCGCAGAGACCCGCTGCTGTTACTTCTCAGCGCTACTCATCCATCTACTGCTGATCCGCTGTCCACGCCTTCCTGTGTTCCCTGCTGGTCTACCTACCTGTGCGCTGCACCTGCTAGACCACCGCTTCACCCATCCAGGGACTTTGGATCCTGCTGGGCTCCTGCCCTTCAGGTATCTCTGCACTCCTGTCTGACTGCCTTCTCCTGAACCACGGTATGCATACTTCCCATTGACTGTGCTGTGTATTGCATACCTTGCTGGACTGTGTTGGTTCTCCTCTGGAGTGTACTATCCGCTGAGTCTATTGCCATCATTGACTGTGTTGGTTCTCCTCTGGAGTGTACTATCTGCTGACTCTATTGCCATCATTGACTGTGTTATCTCATGCTGGATTACTTCAAGAGACTTCCTATATTGGCAGTGTTGTTCAGTCATTCATACATTTATATTGTGCATATTACTGTGGATCAAAGTCAAGGTGTCTGTGTATATATTGTGCATATTACTGTGGATCAAAGTCAAGGTGCCCGTGTATATATTGTGTTGCAGTCTCTCCCCGTGCACCTCCTCACATATATATTCAGTGGTACAACTTGCTAGTGGCAGACCACTGACTCCTGTTTACAGTTTCACCCGTTCCAGTATCCTCTCACATAGCAGTGGTACAACTTGCTAACGCAGACCACTGACTCCCCGGATACCTCCACTTGGATTCCATTCCTTCACTCAGACAGCGGTACAACTTGCTATCCGCAGACCGCTGACTCTCATCACCTCCTCGTTTCTGTTGGACATTCCTCCTCACTATAGCAGTGGTACAACTTGCTACCGCAGACCACTGACTACCTTCACGTGTCCTTTGTCCATACAGTTCCTCGTGTATTACTTCTTCCATATTGCCAGTGCTGCTAGTCATAGACTTTCCTGAGCATCTCATCATCTGCTATTTCCTGTTCCGTGATCACCCTGCTACCAGAGTACCATATTACCACCTATACTGCTCTGGTAAGCCTATCACCTGGTGATCCCTGGGTAAAGACTCCTAGTGCCCGTGACATTCGTCCTGCTTCAACCCCGGTAATACCGATGGAGATTGGACGTTCCAAACTAACCTCTGCAGAGAGGAATCGAAGAATTAAGAATAGACTTTGTATCTATTGTGCTGATGCCACACATATGCTCCAGGCATGCCCCAAAAAATCGGGAAATGCCAGGCCCTAACTAGTTCTGGAGAGGTGAAGTTAGGGTCCCTGGAGTCCTCTCCATCTTCTACGAAATCAAAAATCTGTGCATTTGACGTTACCATTTCATTTGCTACTAAGTCTTTTGAGTCCCAAGCTCTAATTGATTCAGGAGCTGCGGGAAATTTCATTTCTGAATCCCTTGTAAATCAATGGTCCCTACCAGTGATTACCCTGAAGACTCCTGTTACGATGACTGCTATCGATGGATCACGTATTATCAACGGTCTCATCACCCAAAGTACGTCTTCAGTGACCCTTCAGATTGGTGTTCTACACCGAGAAGAAATTTCGTTTTTAATCCTTCCTGTTACTACAAGTCCGATTGTTTTAGGCCTTCCATGGCTTCAATGTCATTCTCCCCACATTGACTGGCGCACTCCTCAAGTTACGTCTTGGGGACCTGAATGTCACCAACATTGTCTTTCTCGTGTTGTTCCTCGTAGAATACAGCAAACCTCCATTTCACCTTCCTCACCGGGACTTCCTCCTCAGTATGCTTCATTTGCCGATGTCTTTGATAAAGCTCAGTCTGAACGTCTTCCCCCTCATCGTTCATGGGATTGTCCGATTGACCTGTTACCTGGCAAGATTCCACCTAGGGGTTGTGTTTATCCACTTTCATTACCTGAGACTCAGGCTACTGCTGAATACATCCAAGAGAATCTCCAGCGAGGATTTATTCAACCTTCTACTTCTCCCGCTGGAGCTGGGTTCTTTTTCGTGAAGAAGAAAGATGGATCATTACGCCCCTGCATAGATTTTCGTGGACTTAATGCTATCACTATCAAAAATTGGTACCCCATTCCTCTGATTACTGAGTTGTTCGATCGGATCAAGGGAGCCCGGATTTTTACTAAGTTGGATCTTCGTGGTGCCTACAATTTGATTAGAATCAGGTCCGGTGATGAATGGAAAACAGCTTTTAACACCAGAGATGGGCATTATGAATACTTAGTAATGCCCTTCGGGTTATGTAATGCCCCTGCTGTTTTCCAGGGCTTCATTAATGAGATCTTTCGGGACTTGTTATATGTATGTGTCGTAGTATATCTGGACGACATACTCATCTTTTCCCAAGACCTGCCTTCACATCACCAACACGTGGCCGAAGTTCTTTCCAGACTCCGGAAAAATTCATTATTCTGTAAACTAGAAAAATGTTCATTTGAGTTGCCCCAGATTCCATTTTTGGGTTATATTGTTTCCGGAGTTGGTCTACAAATGGATCCAGAAAAGGTGAATGCTGTGTTACTTTGGCCTCAGCCAACCACTCTTCGGGCCATTCAGCGTTTTTTAGGTTTCGCCAACTACTATAGACGCTTTATTCAAGACTTCTCTTCAATTGCATCTCCCATTGTGGCTCTTACTCGCAAAGGGGCCAATACTAAGCAATGGTCATCTGAGGATCTCCAAGCCTTTCAATTTCTTAAAGAGTCCTTCTCCTCTGCTCCCATCCTTCGACAGCCTGATGTGATGCTTCCCTTCTTCCTAGAAGTAGATGCCTCTAATGTTGGTTTAGGAGCCATTCTCTCCCAGAAATCGGAGCAACAAAAGTTCCATCCTTGTGCCTTTTACTCTCGGGGTCTTCTGCCTGCGGAGAAGAATTACACCATCGGGGACAAGGAGTTGCTGGCTATTAAAGTAGCATTGGAGGAGTGGAGATATTTGTTAGAGGGAGCTCGTCATCCAGTGACAATTTTTACAGATCATAAAAATTTGTCATACCTACAGTCTGCTCAATGTTTAAATCCTCGTCAGGCAAGATGGTCTCTTTTCTTTTCCCGTTTTGATCTTATCATAACCTTCAAACCAGCTGCAAAGAATAAAAAAGCAGATGCTTTATCTCGAGCCTTCGTGGCGTCCTCAGACGTTGAAGAGAATCCCAACCACTTTATATTAGACCCCAAATGTGTTTCTCTGGCTGCTTCTTCCACGAAAGTGCTACCATTTGGGAAGACCCTCGTGCCTCCTGCTCTTAGGAAAAAAATCCTTTTATGGTTTCACTCTTCTCGTTTCTCTGGACACGCTGGTGAACGCAAGACCTTTGAAATCCTCTCTCGAAGTTATTGGTGGCCTTCTATGAGGAGAGATGTCAAAGAGTTTATCGCAGCATGCGATTTATGCTCCCAGTTCAAGACCCCCCGCAGAACTCCAGCGGGGTTGCTTCAGCCACTACCCATTCCATCTAAGCCTTGGACCCATATTAGTATGGACTTTGTCACTGAGCTTCCTCCTAGTAAGAATTGCAACACCATTTGGGTAGTGGTGGATAGATTTTCTAAGATGGCGCATTTCGTTCCCTTGTCTGGTTTACCTTCTTCTTCTACCCTGGCTGAACATTTCATTAGAGAAATTTTCCGTATCCATGGATGTCCGTCCGAAATCGTGTCAGATAGAGGAGTACAATTCGTGTCCAGATTCTGGCGGGCCCTTTGCAAGACCTTGGGCATACGATTGCCACGCTCATCTTCCTACCATCCCCAATCGAACAGACAAACTGAAAGAGTCAACCAAGATCTTGAGACTTTCTTAAGGATGTTCTCATCAGCCAATCAAGACAACTGGGTAGAATTACTTCCTTGGGCTGAATTTGCTCATAACAACATGTACCATGAGTCATCATCTAAAACTCCATTCTTTGTGGTTTACAGTCACCATCCGTCTTTCCCGGAATTTCCTGCCCTCCCGCCCACCCAAGTTCCTGCTGTTGAGACTTTGTGTCAAACCTTCAAAAATATTTGGGCTCAGGTAAAAACCTGTTTAAAGAAGACATCTGCCAGATATAAGTCTTTTGCGGACAAAAAGAGACGGGCTATTCCACCATTGAAAGTCGGAGACCGGGTGTGGCTATCTACTAAGAATATTCGTTTGAAGGTTCCATCCATGAAATTTGCTCCCCGTTTTATTGGTCCATATAGGATCATTCAAGTTATTAATCCAGTTTGCTTCAAACTTTTACTTCCCAAGAGTCTTCGTATTTCCAATGCCTTCCATGTTTCCTTGCTCAAACCTCTCATCATCAACCGTTTTTCGATCCCTCCTTCAGCACCACAGCCACTTCAAGTTCATCAGGAGGAAGACTTTGAGATTACTCAGGTTTTGGATGCTAAAATTTCGCGAGGAGTTCTTCGTTTCCTCGTGCATTGGAAAGGCTTTGGTCCTGAGGAGCGTTCATGGATCAAAGCTGAAGATCTCAACGCTCCAGCGCTCTTGAAGAAGTTCTATACCAAATTCCCGGACAAACCCGGTTCCAGGTGTTCTGTGCCCACCTTTAAAAGGGGGGGTACTGTCACTCACCGGACTGTGAGTGCCACTTCTAAAGTAGCTAGGAACCGTGTCCGTCCATTATTATGAGGTACTGCGCATGTGCAGTCCCTTTTAACCTTCAGTTCTGTTCCTTTAACTTAATTGACTGATCAGGCAACACTCCCTATATTAAGCACCTGTGGTCAATACCACATTGCCTGATCTTGGAGTCTCATGGAGTCTCATTCCTCATGAGTCTCTGAAGGTGTTCCAGTGCCTCCTCGTGTGTTCAGCTAATGCTGATTCCTGTTTGCCGTTTGTGGTTTCCAGACCACTTCTATTCCTGTGTTTCCTAGTGACTTCGGCAGCTGATTCCTATCCGCTGCCTCCGTGTATCTACAGCTACAGATTACTGCAAACTCTCCTGTGTTTCTTCGTGACTCCAGCAGCTGATTCCTATCCGCTGCCTCCGTGTATCTACAGCTACAGATTACTGCAAACTCTCCTGTGTTTCATCGTGACTCCAGCAGCTGATTCCTATCCGCTGCCTCCGTGTATCTACAGCTACAGATTACTGCAAACTCTCCTGTGTTTCTTCGTGACTCCAGCAGCTGATTCCTATCCGCTGCCTCCGTGTATCTACAGCTACAGATTACTGCAAACTCTCCTGTGTTTCTTCGTGACTCCAGCAGCTGATTCCTATCCGCTGCCTCCGTGTATCTACAGCTACAGATTACTGCAAACTCTCCTGAGTTACATCGCTACTGTTCCAGCTGATTCCTGTTCGCTACTTCAGCGTGTCTACAGAGTCTGCTCGTCTCAGCGCTCCAGTCTACATTCTACCTGCCGTCAGCTGACCCGCTGCCTACTGCTTCTACAGTGTGTCCATTTGTGTCAACTCGCCTGTTGCTTCGAGTCTACGCTCCTCGGCTTCCAGCTTTGCTACATCGCTTCAACTCTTCCGTGGTCTCCTGCTGTTCTATTCAATATACTACTGCCTCCTGAGTATTTGTCATCTTTGCTGTCCTACCTACAGTGCACTGCACCTACCTGCCGCTTCCATTCTGCAAGGACTTCGCATCTCGTCTGGTTCCGGCCGCTCAGGTATCCCTGCAGCTATCCCTAACAGCCTGCTCATCTGAACCACGGTATGCATACTTCTCATTGACTGTGCTGGTGTATTGCATATCCATCTGGACTGAGTTGTCCTCCTCCGGAGTTTCCATCCTCTGAGACTATTGCTATTATTGACTGTGTTTCCTTTTGCTGGACTATTTGAGTGACTTTGTTTATCTGTGCAGTGCTGTTCATTCATTATTATCATTGTGTGCAGTTCAACGTGGGATCAAGTTCAGTGTACCCGTGTAGACTCTGCATAGCATTTATCTCCTCGTGTCCTTCCTCACATATATATTCAGTGGTACAACTTGCTAGAGGCAGACCACTGATTCCTGTTTCCCTGTGTCACCAGTTGCATATATCCTCTCACATAAGCAGTGGTACAACTTGCTACTCGCAGACCACTGACCTCCCCGTGACCTTCACCTGGATTCCATTCCTTCACTACAGACAGCGGTACAACTTGCTATACGCAGACCGCTGACTTCCACCTCCTTATTACTCCTGGACATTCTTCTCACTATAGCAGTGGTACAACTTGCCGTGCGCAGACCACTGACTACCCTCACGTGCCTTGTCCATCCAGATCCTCGTGTTCAGTTACCCATTGTTTACCAGTGCTGCTAGTCATAGACTTTCTGAGCATTCTCTAACCATCTGCTGTTTCCAGTTCATTATCACCCTGCCATCAGAGTATCATATACCAACTCTACTGCTCTGATAAGACCATCAGCGGGTGATACTGGGTAAAGCCTCCTAGTGCCCGTGACACTCCTATTCTGAAAAAACTAAACGCTGACCCAAACTTTCTCTCTCAAATTACGTTCCCATCTCTTAGCTCCCATGCCAATCCAAGCTTGTCTCACAAGCTTTCTTTTCTCACACAACCTATTGGACCCTCTTTAGTCAGGCTTTTGTTCTCAACACTCCACAGAATCTGCAAAATCTATAGACCATTACTCACTAATTCTCCGAGATCTCTCTGCTGCATTCGACACTGTTGACCACTCTCTTCTGCAATCCCTAGGTCTTCAGGACACTATCCTATCCAGGTTCTCATCCTACCTATCTAATCGTCCTTTTGGTGTTAGTTTTCCTTGATCCACCTCTCTCTGCTTCTTTTATCAGTTGGAGTACCACAAGGTTCAATCCTTGGTCCTCTGCTCTTCTTTATCTATACCACTACTCTTGGAAAACTAATAAACTCCTGTGGATTTCAGTATCATCTCTATGCCGATGATACACAAATGTATCTATCCTCTCCTGATCTCTCACCATCTGTGTTAGCTAGCGTTACTGTCTTTTTTCCATTTCATCTTGGATGTCCCCTCTTCAACTCAAAGTTAATATTTCAAATACAAAGTTCATAATTTTCCCACCATCAAAAGAAAAGTTACCTGACATTTTTATTTCTGTTGACATCCAAACCCACAAGCTCGCTGCCTAGGTGTGATCCTTGGCTCATAACTATCCTTTGTTCGCCACATACAATCTATATATACATCCTGTTACATACATCTAAAAAACATTTTCAGAATACGTACATATCTCACACAAGACAATGCAAAAACCTTAATTCATGCACTCATCATCTCCCGCATTGACTATTGCAATACAATCCTTACTGGCCCGTATCTGCACCCCTACAATCTATTTTGTATGTGGCAGCTAGAATGATTTTCCTTACAAATCAGTTTCTCATGACTGAGCTGCTCTGTCAGTCTATACATTGGCTGTCTGTCTATTACCGAATTCAATATCAAATACTTCTACTAACATATAAGGCTGTCAACAAAACTGCACCACCACTTGTCTCAAAATATCTCTCAACTTGACACTTCTGTTCTGCACAAGATCTGCAGGTCTTCAAACTTTCAAGTGTTCTCTGAAAACCCACCTCTTCAGACAAGGTTATATAATTCCACAACCACCCTCTTAACCTCCCTATGGTACCCTATTACCACCCTTTACACAGTTCACAAAAGACAACAACTCTCTGTCCTCTTGACCGACACTGCTATGTGAGTGGATCATATAGCGCACTAAACAATTTTTACCTTTGCAATCTGGCTGGACCAATATGTAATATGTAGCACTTACCCTCATGTATCAAACTCCCACTGTCCTATAGATTGTAAGCTTGCGAGCAGAGCCCTTACCTCTCTGTCTGTATTACCCAGTATAGTTTTATTACTGTGTATGTTCCAAATAGTAAAGCGCTACGGATTATGCTAGCGCTATATAAATAACTGCTGATGATTTTGATAGGTGCCTGAGAGGGCAGCAACTAATTGAAAGACTTGATAAGCAGCGTCTTTTCACTTTATGTATTTACATCTCAATTTGGCTATACAGAATTTTATAAGAACCATCTGATGAACTGCAAATTCAGTGTTAAATAAGTGTGGATGTAACTCTGAACTAATTATTACTTACTGCTTTTCTGTTACACACATCTGCAGTCAACATGTGACCACATAAAATGCAAAACCACTCCTATACATAGCACAAGTCTGTGCAATGCTACATAAACAGTAAGAAATAAGCTACTAATGCATATTATACAGTCTATTGCTGTGCACTGCCAGAATCACCAGAAGTTGCTATCAGTCACCATGATTGCATATTTGTGTACTAGCGTTGTGTTTGGAACATGTTCATAAAACATAGCTAAAATCTATTGAGATCTTCCCTTATTGCTAATACCCCCTATTCTGGTGGGCTGTGACTAGATTAACCATCATTGTTTCATTAATAAACTTCATGCATGTGATTGAGAATAAGCAATTATAGACTCGTACTTTCAGCATTTCTTTCCAGTTTTGCAACATGCACTAGCCCAGGAAGAATGTGGGTGGGTAGATTGTGGTAACCTGTTCTTTAGAGTAACCAGAGTCACCACAAGAAAATTATAGGCTAAAGATGCCAAAATATGTTGCTTGTGTTTCTGTATGCACAATGAACACAGGTAAATATAACACATTTGGTCATGATAATCTGCTATTTATGGCAAAAAACATTCGCAAGATGCTGAATATACCAAGTTACTATAGTAACAGTATTACATTATCTAAATATTATTATTATAATATTATTGACTTCATACATATGTGGAAATATATAGAATAATTAACTATACAGTTGGTTCCAACATTTTTAAAATATATTTTTTATGGGAGGACAACTTACATTTAACCTGTTATGGGGTGGGTTGCAAGGAATTCAAATATATTTTTTACACACATAGAGAACCCTTCAGATCTCTGCCAATTAACCACTCATATGGCCCCATTAGTAATTTAATGGGTTGCACTCTTCTCAATATTACATGTCCCTCCATAGAGCAAATAGAAAGCACTTTTCTTTTTTAGAAATCCTGTTATCTACAGTGAAAAGCTGCATTGGGGGACTCAATCCAACCTTAGACCTTTGATACAGCTCTTCATGAGAGTCATATAGAGCTATATTGAAGACCTATGGATGCATTGTAGTGCTCACCAATGCTGCAGGGATAATTAGCAAATTGCCATATTGCTCCTATTTGCTATGCATATATTGTATTTATTTCATATTTCTTAGTTTGTAATAGTAAAGAAAAGTCCGCTCTTTCGTTAGATGATCAAAATAAACACAAAGGTTCTGTTTTGCAAATGTAACTATTATCCTATTTCTAATCATTTGCTATATATACTATATATAATCTTTAGCAGTGTGTATATAGCCCTTAGTTGTTTTGCTACGTTTCTACCTTTGGTGAGTGTGCTGTGCCGCTACCAGTGTTTCACAAATCTGATGTCATTGGGTTTGAACTGTCCAGCGCAAACAACTTTTCCTAATTGTCAGTTCAATCCTGCCTTTGGACCAAAGATGTGGCAATGGGGAGAAAGAACTGCACACACCCAGCCAACTGAAGATGAAATAGAAGAATGTGGTGTTGCTAGATATACTCTGTAGTACATGCCAGTGGCAGAACTACAATTGGTGCGGCAAGTGCAGTGCACCGGGACCCATGGAGATAAAGGGTCCTGCTGCATGGCAGGTGCAGAGAGTCAGGGGCCCCAGTTCCCTCATCCCCGCCTCTCTGGACCGGGGCCCACAGCTCTCTAGTTCCACCTCTGGTACATACGCTGAAATGTTAGCACCTTGCACGGATGTTTGAGTTCTCTTCTAAATAAATGCTGTTTATACAATAACCTTATTAATGGATTATTTTTCAGAGGGGCACACCCTGTCAATTGGGACTCTGATTTGGATTTCAGAATATGATTTTGGGGTCTCCAGATTGACACATAAAAAATGCTTTCTAATCGGTAATATTACTTTTGGATCTCAGAAAAATTACACACATAGACACTTAGGGGTAAATTTATCAAGCTGCAGGTTTAAAAAGTGGAGATGTTGCCTATAATGTAGTTATCATTTAATTAGTATAGTCTACAAATTGACAGCTAGAATCTGATTGGTTACTACTCACTGATTATGGTGTGTGTGTGTGTGTGTGTGTGTGTGTGTGTGTGTGTGTGTGTGTACCTTACATACAGCATTGTATCTCTAATACATTTTCCATTTACTATTGATAGACTCACAGCCGCTGCCAGCATTAAACTGGGTTGGTTTCTGTCCACCTTTACTTTTGCCTGTAGAAGTATTTGCTTTGTACAGTTAACAAGAGACAAGCTGTTGGTCAGCCCTTAACTTCTAGAAAGAACTACATTTAAAGCTGCATTGTAAATTAATATTGATTTGTATTTTGCCCTAGATACTGCTTGTCATAAAATTAAACATTATGCTGATTGTGCATGTAATACATCATCAGTTAAAAATATAGCATGTTATACACTTAAAATCAATTTATTTATTGCACTATATCTGCAATAAGGTTCTTTTCATACCTTTGTAACTTTGTAACATACCTTGTGTATGTCTGTATCTTACTTTTAATGCCCATAATAGACCGTCTTAATAAAAAAAAAAAGTTTAAAATCCAATAGGCAAGATGGTTTTTTATGTATAATAAATTCCAAAGTGCATTTAGTTGGTTGGTTTAGTTAGTGCATTAGTTGGGTTATTTCAGTTCAAACTACAAGGACAGTTATAATTTCAAATATGCTGGTATAGGTAGGTGATCTGAATTTACTTGCAATTGCCCAAGAATTACAATGATAGAGCGACATGTTATGTAAACTATATGAAATTAAAAAAATGGAGGTGCTGTGAAGTGAATTTATTGGTAAGGCTGACTGTTGGAAATACAGTAATTAAGGATACAGAAAAAGTGAGCCACTATTGAGATCAATTGTCCCTGTGGTGTGACTCTAACAATTGCTTCAATCAGATTAACGTTACGACAAACAAACAAACTACAGGAGAGTTCAAAAACTTGTAACATACTTATTTTTCTTGCCTAATGAGTAGTTTAAGTATTGTTTATGCCTGAAATGTTTTCATATACAGTATGAAAATATTTGCCCTATGATACCTATAAGCATGATGTGCCCTTAATTACCAAAGCTTCTCTGTGAAGTCCTATACATTACACATTTATCTGAAATACCATATGCTGCCCTATCATATGTTTTTATGATGTGACATTAAATACTTGTAATTTGCTACTCTGGGGTGTCTTACACAGTTATGTACTGCTCTGCCATATCATATGCTGTGATTTCTAGTTCTAATAGTTTTCTGTTGCAGTGTCTCCATATACTTCTATAGGACTGCCCCTCTATTCAGTTCTGATATACCATGATCAGGGGCTCAGTTACTAGTGTAACACAGATCACTAAAATGTATGCAGTTCCATAGTTATATTATTGTAATGGTGAAGGGAGTTCTTACCCATGTTGACAAAACTCATGACCGTGTCAGCCTCACTCATCACTGCTCCCAGAGGAGGGCTTTGGGTGCTTAAAGTGGTGAATATCGCCCGTGACACCCCTTGTGCCCCATCTTCTTCTTCCTCCCCGCACATAGCATGATAAAGATCCAGCATGAACAACGGTGCTGAGGATGGGAACTGACCTCCATTTGCAGGTCTGGGTCTCCCAGGCAACCCCAGGATGGACAATATCTCTCTCTGCATCTCACGTTTTTCTCTGCCACTTAATTTCCTCTGGATAAAACTTGATCGTAGATGATTTTTCACAAAGCTTCCATTAGTCAAGTGCCACAAACATCCAGCGATGCAAATCATGATCCAAATACTTTGAGAAGAGTTTGACATTTTCCCACACAAGGGAGATAGTTCAAAAATATATTTCAGTTTGAGTTAGTGTTTAGCAAATTAAATAAAGAATAAAGCATGTGATTAAAATGAATAATCAATACCTATTCCGATAAAACAATCGTCAGGTGTTTACAAACATGCTGTGCAGAGCAGAACTCGGTTATACTCCTGCTTAACTTGCAATCGGTGCGATAGAGCTGTTTTAAATTACCTGTGAAACATAGTGACTATATCGTATGATGGAAGAAGCATAACGATGAGTGCAGTGTTCACACTTATATAACAGTTCTGTGAGGCTCTTCCGTTGAATGACACTGTCTGAATGTCTCGCAAATTTACAGAAGCTAGGAAAAAATACTCGCGTTGCCCATCAATTATCCATTAGTTCAAAAAACTTTTAACAGGTAAATCTCGTTCAGCACAAAGGAAAAAGTGAATTCTTTTGCAGACCTCTTTCCAAATTCCCAAAGCGATTGGCAGTTCTGTCGCTCTCATGCAGACCTTTCTCCTGCACTGGGCACTAGAGGTCTCCAGCCCTCACTTCTCGCTCTGTAACTTGGCAAATTAGATTATAGGTGTTAACTTGTAATCTAACCACTGAGCAGTAAGCGTTTGGTTCTGCATGAAATATTTTTTTCACATGAAAGCTGCTGAATGTATAGATAAAATATGTACTGCTGAAAAGCAAAGTAGATTTCCATGTTATTTATGTCTGATATTTTTATATTGCTGTAAAACTTTTCATAATTTATAGTGTCATAAGTTATGCAGGGGCAAATGCTGGTATTAAATATGGCTGTAGACATAAATATCAGATATAAGCAGCTAGGGGGGAAAGGCTGGAATCATAAATGGCTGATGCATGAATTGATGGATCATAAATGGCTGGGAAGCAAAAGCTGTTATAAAAGATTGTTTAATTTATTACATAGCACTTTAGTCATGTAAAGTATTGTGTTTTTCTATTGCTAGTGTGAATGTGACTGTGTTTTCCAACTGCAAGTGTTTTTCTTTTTGTACCTTCACTGGAGATATATTTGGGGTTAATATTAACAATAGAGTGCTGCGGAATACGTTGATGTTTTATCAAGCAACAATAAAAGTTGTCGAAGTCAGCAAATTGGATAAAGTCATTTCAATTAAAGTCTAGCAAACTTGGTTGTCTTTGTCTGAAAAGATGCGTACGGTACGCTATGTCGTACAAGGGCACGCTACGGCGTGAAAGGGCGTACGCATCCACTACACGTGGCAGCAACAGTAATTGGTCTTTTACCATACATTTGCACAAACACGCATACTTATAAAATAGTACACATTATTGGTAGTTGCAACACATAGTCAGTTATGTCGAAATATAGTAGTATTTATATGTTATATCAGAGTTACATGCATATTAGTGAAATACACAGAACGGGTTAAAGGAATAACATCATGAGTGGTATCATAATGAACCTTGTTACATATCCTACTGTTTGGTGCGCTCTGCGAGGGAATCGCAGAGTGCATACGCAAGTTATGAATGATAGGGAATTATGAACTACTTAAGAGTAAGGAATTCTGGCGGGAAGAGCAGAGCATACCCCCTGCAGAGATGACCCCCTCCTTTGGATTCCTTAGGATGAACCAGCCAATGATCGACGACCCCTTGGACATTCCTGAGACCCGGACCAATAGATGCAAGCCATACCATCTTCATTGTATTACTGTACTTGATTGTGTATATAAGCAGCAGCTTGTGATCCAGAGTACAGACTTCTTGTCCCCAGACTTCAGGATTGAATGACTGCACTGGATCCAGAGCGCCTGCGTTAAGTAACGGCTGTATTTACTATTACATCGCTTGAGCATATTTTTTCAACTTATTGCGAATAAATATTTGTGCGTTGGAAACACAAATCGAGGTTCGACAATCGTTATTGGTTAGCGACAATACGCACATTACAATTTGGGGGCTCGTGAGCTTTGGAGGTTTCGTTGCCGATGATACGCAAGACCAACGGATTTCGGTTCCTCAACAAAGGGTGGAGACGCGTCATAAACGGGTAAGAACGCATGGTGTTCAAAACCTGAATTTTACTCTGTGTTGCGAAACCGAATGTCCGTTTTGCATTATCTAGGGCACGCTAACTAGAACCTAGGGACAAAAGAGAAAACTGTTTCTTTTTTCTGTCATTGTGCGTTTTAACTGTATTGCATTGTTTAGCGTATGTGTACTTCCTGCTGTGCGTACGCGAACTTCCGGTAAACTTGCCACGTGGTTAAACAATCGTGTTGATAGTTATTATACATGCATAGTATAATTACTTGTGAAAGCCTCTGAGACATTATTACTATTGTTGGGAACTTTTGATTTTCTGCGCAGAAAAGGTGTATAGTGTGTGATGTTGTAACGTAGATACACTGTTTTATTGTTGAGGTGCTCAGTTGCTGTCTGACGAGGCGGATTGCCCAACTGAAGGACGGTATACAGGGCAGGTATACCGAATGCGAAAACTGGGTTTTCGCAAAGCGCTACCAATAGATCGCAAGGTTTGCTAATAATTAGTATTGGTAGGCAGTGCGATCCGGTCGCACCGTTAGTGCGAATTGGTGAAGCAGCTAGGAGGAATTATACTGGAAAGGCAGGTTGATTGTATCGACTTTGCGCTCCCAGCGATAATAAACTCAGCAGATTTTGTGGTTTAGCCAGGGTATCGAGGAGCTGATAGCCCTTGGGGCCCACAGTGATATTTCTGTATTAGGGAAAAGCGAGTGAGCGCGGCTAAAGGAAATACGTTCACCGAGGATTATAGATCTCTAGCGGTGAGTATAGCAACAGAGTTGAAATTATTAGGTGGAAAGAACAGAGCATTGCGGTGTGTCTGTATTTCACATTTGGCCGGAAGGAACAGAGCATTGCGGTGTGTCTGTGTTCCGGGTAGAAGGTATATTGTTCAACATGGGTGCTAAGCATACGCTAGAGATGGTCAGTGTACTGCCTAAGGAAGGCCCTATTGGTTCAGCGAGGTTTCTCATGTGTAAGAAGTATGGTGCATATGCAACTGTGTATTGTGACACGTGGGTCGGGATGACCAAAGCTTGTGATAGGCCTTTCCCAACAATAGGGAGTTTTAATGCAGAGGTACTGAATACTGTAAAAGATAGAATATGGTTGATCAAGTCAACGAAAAAGAGAAATAGACATAATGATTGTTTAAAATTGTGGCAAATGGAAGGTAACACGTGGCAGAGCAGCGAATGCAAACCGGAAATAGGCGTGGCGAAAAGCGCGCGCAAGGCGGATGTAACCATTGAGAAGCGTGACGAACTCAGCGCAAGCGCGCCCCTGCCACCTTATGTGGCGGGAGGGGTAAGTACAGCCGTTGTTAAAACTGAAAATAGAAAAATTACTAAGTTGTACCCTGTTTTAAATCAGTTTCAATCAAGTGTATCTGAAAACGAAGATGAACCCACTGTGATTTCGGCCATTGCCCATGCTGTTAATGTACTAGAGGCTCAGCGCAAGTATGAGAAAATGGCTGAGATAGGTGAGAGTAGCGTGATCACTAGGAGTGAAAGTGTTCTAAATCTAGGGCCTGTAAATCCTGTAGCGTCCCCTGAAGTTAGTGTACCAGAGGGTGTGTTCCCGGTCCGCACAATATCAGTTCCCAATGGGAAACCAGATAAGGATGGTATAGTTCCTTTAAGAAATGTTACAATGCATTGTCCCTGGACTAGATCAGAATTACGTTCCATTATGACTGAATTCCCAGATCCTAGAAAAGAGTTAGCTAAATGTCAGAAATTTGTTAAAGACTTAGGGAATGCTCATGAACCAACCAGTAAGGATTGGCGGGTAGTGTTGAGGGCGTGTCTTCCTCCCAATACTAACATACAAAAATTTATTGGAGATTGTTTGTTGGAGGAAGATGACACCCTGACTGATGAGATTAACCAACGGAATATAGAACAAATTGTCAAACACTTAGCCATCTGTTTTCCAGTAGTAGTAAATTGGAGTAAGATTTTCACCATTAAACAAAAGGATAGTGAAACTGCCTCAGATTACTTTGCTAGAGCTATAACAGCGATTGCACGATTTACTGGGATATCCAACATAAGTGAGGACCCACATCACAGAGAGGTAGCTGTAGGGGTACTGATGGATGGCCTTAGGGAAAATTTAAAGACGAGAGTACAAACCACATTACCTAATTGGAGAGGCGTCACGGTAGACTTCCTTAGGGAGTCTGCTGTGGAGCATGACAAGAACCTTTTTAGAAAAAGGGAAGAGAAAAGTGATAGGTTAATGACGGTAAGTATACAGGCTCTAGAAGGGGTGCATACACGACCACCAGCATACAACCCATATAACAGGAAACCTAAAGTGATCAGGTGTTTCAACTGTAACGAGGAAGGACATTACAAGAGAGATTGTAATAAAGAAAGACCCAATACACATAGGGGTGGGTCACATAGATATCCTCCAAGAAAGGATTCACATAGACTAGAAGACTCACATCTACCCGCGCATATTACGGCAGCAAATGCTGCGCGGGAAATCAATAGTCAGCGCTAGGGGTCAGGTCATACCTGTAGTCTACAGCCAGTAAGGTTAACTGAGAGTCAGAGTGAAGAACCAACAATGATAGTTGACATAGCTGGCAGGAAACAAACTTTTCTTGTAGATACAGGGGCGGCCCGATCTGTGATAACCTCTCCTTTCAATCTACAGGTGACCAGCAAAACTATTCCAGCTATGGGGGTGACGGGAAAAGTGTTACATTATCCTCTAACTAAACCCGCCGAAGTTACTATCGGGCCTCTGCATACTAAGCATTCGTTTCTCTTGGCTGCAGCGGCTCCTACTAACTTGCTAGGGAGAGACTTGTTATGTAAAATGGGATGTGTCATATACTGTACTTCAGATGGTGTGTTCCTAGATATACCCGAGAAGGTTGCACATGAGGTACAGGACATATTGGACACCCCTCCAAGGTTAATGTTACACTCTCCTGTTATAGAACAAAGTCCATCTCAAGTAAAGGGGATGTTGCTGGAAATACCAGGTTCCCTATGGACCAGAGATGGACAGGACACTGGACTGATGGCAAACGTAGCCCCTGTCATGGTCAATCTAAAAAGTGGTAGGATAGCCCCAAAAATCCCACAGTATCCATTAAAACCGGAGGTGGAACTAGGGGTATATCCTGTTATTGAGAGGCTGTTACAACAAGGGATTTTAATTCGTACAGCCAGTACAGCAAATAGTCCCATTTTCCCTGTGAAGAAGAGTGGGGGGAGGGGCTATAGATTAGTCCAGGACTTAAGGGGAATTAACAAAGTTGTTGAGAGCCAATTCCCCGTAGTGCCGAATCCAGCTGTCATCCTCATGCAGATTCCACCGTCTGCCAGTCATTTTACTGTCATTGATCTATGTTCTGCTTTCTTTTCAGTCCCTCTTCACCCTGACTGCCAATACCTTTTTGCATTCTCCTACAGGGGAGTGCAATACACATGGACCAGACTACCCCAGGGGTTCATTGACAGCCCCAGTATTTTCTCCCAAGCCTTACATGACTGTTTGCAATCCTTTCAACCCCACAATGGGTCTGTTCTAATTCAATATGTGGACGATTTGTTGTTGTGCTCTGATTCTTTTATGTCATGTTTACATGATACTAAATTGTTGTTGCTTCATCTTTCACAAACAGGGCACAAGGTGGCAAAGGATAAATTACAGCCATGTCAGACTAAGGTCAAATACTTAGGACACTGCCTCACTAAGGGGCTAAGACACCTGACAACCGACAGAATTGAGGCCATACAACACATGACCCTGCCGCAGAGCCAGAAGCAGATTCGTACTTTCTTGGGGATGTGTGGATACTGTAGGTCCTGGATCCCAGGTTTTTCTATTCTGGCATTACCATTGCAGGAGCTAGTCTCTTCCTCAAAACCAGAACGTGTCATACACACAGAAGAGTCGGAGCAAGCGTTCTTTAATCTTAAAGATAGTCTGACAAGAGCACCTGCATTGGGAATACCTGATTATGAAAAGCCTTTTGAGCTATTTTGTACAGAAGCTGATGGCTGTGCAGCAGGTGTCCTCACACAGAAACATGGTGACGCTAGCAGACCGGTAGCATACTACAGTGCACAATTAGACAATGTGGCAAGGTCACTCCCAACATGTCTCAGAAGTGTAGCAGCAACGGCCCTTCTAGTAAGTAAGAGCGAGGATGTAGTATTAGGACATAATTCAACCATCTATACACCCCATGCTGTATCAGCTCTGTTAAATTCAGCCCAAACCAGACATGTTTCTTCAGCTAGATTCACAAAGTGGGAACTAGCCCTGATGGCACCCTCAAACATCACCATCAAACGATGTAGCACCCTAAATCCAGCTACATACCTTCCGTATGTGTCTCAAGAGACACAAAGGGTGGGAGGTGAGGAGACCCTGGTTGATGATGAGTTAGGCAAGAATACTGACACGCATGACTGTATGGAACACCTGAATCAGACCTTTACTGCAAGGCCCGACATATGTGACACCCCCTTAGAAAATGTAGATTTTACGTTTTATACAGACGGAAGTTGCCATAGACAGACAGAGACAGGAGAGCTATGTACTGGTTACGCTGTTGTAGACGATCAGGATGTGGTAGAAGCTGAACCCCTTGGTCCACCTCACTCAGCCCAGGTGGCGGAACTAGTAGCACTAAGGAGAGCGTGTGAATTGGCAGAGGGTAAATCAGCCAACATATATACTGACTCTAGGTACGCCTTCGGGGTAGTGCATGATTTTGGGGCCCTTTGGCGTCTTAGAAACTTTACGACAGCAGCAGGTACACCAGTGGCACACTCACAACACATAAAAGGACTTCTGACAGCGATACAGTTACCCAGAACAGTAGCCGTCATAAAGTGCAAAGCCCATACCTTTGAAGAAGACCCAGTGTCATTGGGCAACAACAGGGCAGACGAAGCTGCTAAATGGGCAGCAGGGCAACCTATGACTGTATCGACCGAGACTATGATGGTTTTTCAGACATTAGACACGCAGAAATTAATTGAAATGCAAGATTTGTGTTCCCTGCAGGAGAAGGCGGTCTGGAAGGCGAAGGGATGTGGTCAAGAGTCCTCAGGACTCTGGAGGGATGGACAAGGTAAGCCTGTAGCTCCCCGAACATACTATCCAAGCCTGGCTGAAGCAGCACACGGCCTGACTCACCTGGGTAAAGAAGGTATGTGCAAACTGGTGAGAGCATACTGGTGTGCTCCCGGATTTTCCTCTCAAGCTGGTAAGAAAGCAATGTCATGTCTTACTTGTTTGAGGAAAAATGTTGGGAAAACTATTCCAACTGAGCCATCCCACATCCCTCCTACAGACGGACCTTTTCAGGTAATACAAATTGACTATATCCAACTACCACCGTGCAGGAATCTGAAGTATGTGTTAGTGTGTATTGATGTGTTTTCCGGTTGGGTAGAAGCATATCCGGCAGCCACTAATACTGCTGTGTTCACTGCAAAGAAAATTGTACAAGACTTTGTGTGTAGGTTCGGTATCCCTAGAATCATTGAAAGTGATAGGGGTACCCATTTTACTGGTGATGTCTTCCAAAATATGTGTAAACTCATGGGAATCAGTAGCAGACTTCACACCCCTTACCGACCACAAGCCAGTGGTAAGGTGGAGAGAGTAAACGGTACTATCAAGAACAAACTAGGTAAGATAATGGCTGAAACTGGGTTGGCATGGCCTGAGGCTTTGCCGTTGGTCCTCCACAGCATTCGAACCACTCCTAGACCTCCTCTTAATCTGTCCCCCTTTGAGATACTGTTCGGACGACAACCTCATTTGATCGTGAGTCCACAAGACGACTTAAAGTGTAATAATGAAGTGACTGTACAATATCTTATAAGAATGAGTAGACAGCTGAAACAACAACAACAAAAACTAAAAATGCTGTCACCTGGTATGCCAGAAACGAACTGTCATGATGTTGAACCTGGAGACTATGTTATGATCCGCAATTTCTTACGTTCAGGTTGTTTAACAGACCGTTGGGAAGGCCCGTACCAAGTGCTGCTGACCAGTACTACATCACTGAAGGTTGCAGAGAGAGACACTTGGGTCCATTCCACCCACTGCAGGAGAGTCCATAATCCGGAGAAAGTGCAAGACAAGACTCAGACCGATGACATAGAGCTGTCACTTGTGAGCCTGTTCCGGGAGACCTAAAGCCTGCAGTTAAGACACCTGAACCAGAGACGTTGCCTCAGAACTATCTTTCCAGCGATGGAGTGGCGGTTTTTGTTTTTCTTTTGTTCCAGGATTTTCCTTGTTTTTACTTTTTCTAGGACATTCTATTTTTGTGAAGGAGAATGGAGGATGGAGGAGAGTTCTGGGAGTGATACGGATGAAATGGAGGCCGAAGAAAAGTTAATAGGATATCCTGAGCAGCCCATTATCAAACTTGGTCCAGGGGTTATGAAAAGGTCTGCTAGCTCAGGAACTCGGAGGCAGTGTGAGGGGCTATTGTCTGATGAGTATTGTATCTGCAAGTTCTGCAACTCCCTAGTTGACGAGAGATGCATCCAACGATGTCAGTCCCCCAGTACTCTGAATATAGGCGGGCATCCATTGGAGGATTATCACTCCCTGGTGGGTAAGGTGCTAAACCAAACTGAGTGTTGGGTGTGCTCTCACGTGCCTCAAGGGCAGCATAACATAGGACTAGTGCCATTCCCGCTAAACATATCCGAAGTACTCGAATTAAGGGGTGGGAGGCCCATAGAAGGGAGGTACAATAACACTAGGTCCCCTAGTCTGACGCTTCGACAATACTCCATAGGCAGATCGTTGCTGTGCCTAAACATATCTCATGCAAAGCGCCTGGAGAATTGGGAGGCTGACCTATCAGATCAGACAATGGCTTGCCACACTCATTTTAGAGAGAGACCCACAAGGTCACTACTAGGCAGGAATGCTGATGGAAGTCACAAGTTAGGGCGTATAACCAAACATAAGAAGGTATCTATTGGAAAAGTCTCTACAGATAAATGTGAAAATATCATTAATGCCAACACGTGTCTAGAGCAGATGGAGACACTAGGCATGGGTAGTTTTATCAAAACTCTGTGTGATATAATTCATGGGCATACTGTTCCTTATGTTCTCCCTGATGATGTGTATTTTGTTTGTGGGAGGAAAGCTTATTCCTGGGTGACTCCGAGTTCCAAGGGCTTGTGTTTCTTAGCTAAACTGGTTCCTGAAATCATGACTATTACTCATGAAGAAATGGTAGATATTCACAAGACTACATCACCACCATACATACACACACAGTATGAACACCGTGGAAAGAGAAATATGATTCCTGGTGAGGAACCCATAGCTACAAAATTGATTAGTGAAACTGCTGGTTTCCAAGTTATGGTTGCTCTAGATCTCACCAGGACCGCTCGGGGAACATTAAACTTTAAGTATATCCAAGACCTAGCTAAATTAATAGATAATATCACCGAGATGTATGATGACACTTTCAGGTATACTGGAAGGGAGCTACAAGCGTACAAGAAGGAGTTGGTGCAACATAGACTGGTACTAAATTATCTCACCTCTATTACTGGTGGGTACTGTGTGACACTGGCCACCCAGTTCGGTGTCAAATGTTGCACGTACATTACTAATAATACGGAAGACCCTAAAGAGGTTATAGACCGGAAGATGGATGAAATTTTGCAGCTGAAATGGGAATTTCGAAAGAGCCATAATTCTTCGTTATATGAGGTCGGGGAAAAGGTGGCGGGTTGGTTCTCATGGTTGAACCCAGCAAAATGGTTCTCTGGTCTGGGGGAGTGGGTACAGGAAATGATTGCGAGTGTAGGTAAGCTCCTTCTCCTTATACTGGGTGTCATCTTAGCAATTGGTTTAGTTGTCAAATGTGTTCCTACTGTGTTGAAGTGTGGAAAACGGTCTCATAAGAGTAACACTGAGAAAGAGACTGAAAGGGTGGTACCAGATACCGAGATCATGGTCTGTGAAGAAGTATTGTATAATCCTGAACTTGAAACGGTGATTGGGTGATAGTTTAAGACACTATCAAAGGGTGGAACTGTCGAAGTCAGCAAATTGGATAAAGTCATTTCAATTAAAGTCTAGCAAACTTGGTTGTCTTTGTCTGAAAAGATGCGTACGGTACGCTATGTCGTACAAGGGCACGCTACGGCGTGAAAGGGCGTACGCATCCACTACACGTGGCAGCAACAGTAATTGGTCTTTTACCATACATTTGCACAAACACGCATACTTATAAAATAGTACACATTATTGGTAGTTGCAACACATAGTCAGTTATGTCGAAATATAGTAGTATTTATATGTTATATCAGAGTTACATGCATATTAGTGAAATACACAGAACGGGTTAAAGGAATAACATCATGAGTGGTATCATAATGAACCTTGTTACATATCCTACTGTTTGGTGCGCTCTGCGAGGGAATCGCAGAGTGCATACGCAAGTTATGAATGATAGGGAATTATGAACTACTTAAGAGTAAGGAATTCTGGCGGGAAGAGCAGAGCATACCCCCTGCAGAGATGACCCCCTCCTTTGGATTCCTTAGGATGAACCAGCCAATGATCGACGACCCCTTGGACATTCCTGAGACCCGGACCAATAGATGCAAGCCATACCATCTTCATTGTATTACTGTACTTGATTGTGTATATAAGCAGCAGCTTGTGATCCAGAGTACAGACTTCTTGTCCCCAGACTTCAGGATTGAATGACTGCACTGGATCCAGAGCGCCTGCGTTAAGTAACGGCTGTATTTACTATTACATCGCTTGAGCATATTTTTTCAACTTATTGCGAATAAATATTTGTGCGTTGGAAACACAAATCGAGGTTCGACAATCGTTATTGGTTAGCGACAATACGCACATTACAATTTGATAATAAGTTTGAATATGGCCTATCTTGATCCTGCAGTAATATAGTGCAATGTGATTCTGTTCTATTAAACCATTCCCCCTGAGCACTGTTGCTACACTAAGGTTTTAGACACATTTTAATTGTGTAAATTTAGTTATAGGGCTTAATATTTATTTATTTCTTTTAATTAGATTTACATTATTTTCAGGCAACTAAATTAATGTGGGGTTTCAATTAATATTTAGCGATATATATTCTATTACATTCCTACTTTAATTTGGGAATATTATATTGATTTGTAGGGGAACTTTATCTTGTGTATTTTGGGTTTCACAGCAACTTTGTGTTGTTTAATATTAATATTAACATAACATAACACTAGTCATAGAGGGGCTATGTTTTTGGGTAATCCTGATCTGTGATGCCAGTGGAAGAGGGCCAGTTGAAGGATACTAGGCACCTAGGTACCTTTCCACATCGAGCACCAGCCCACTTAAATGCCAATGGTGTGGCTAGCAAAAGAGAGGGGTGTCAGTCTCAGTGCTACTACTTATTCGTGTTAATGACAGGTAGGTAGTTTGCCGCTGTTTGGTTACAACACAGTGCAATGCAACTCTACTAGCCAATCAATGACACGGAAGAGTAGTGTCCGTCAGGATCAAAACTAAAGGTAGGAAGCACCTCATGCCCATTGTCAGCCAATGAAGAAGTGTTGCATTTAATTTAAATCCCCACGGCACTACAGGGAAAATAAAAACAATAAATGAGTGACATGATATCACTTATTACGACTTATAGCAACGGACTCAATTTGCCTAATAGTACTGCTGGCCCTGGATCCACAGTTTGTTTTAGTAATCCTCTGGTGTTATACCACTTCTTTTTTTCTGTTTTCAGGATATTATTTTCTGAATGTATTTTTATTTTGTTTATACCTGTCTAGTACAACATATCTTGTTGTGTTTGGTTCTCTGTGTTTTTACTCTTAATATATGGACAACTGCAAACTGTTTTTCTCTCCTCCTTTCTATGCTAGATGTAATTCTCAATATCTGTTCCTACTCTGTACGCAGCCCCCTGTGGTGAGTAATCCTGCCTCCTGGAACTTTCTAATATGCTTTACAATTGAGGTCTGTTATGATGAAGAATGCTGTATTATATTTGGTATATAATAACCAAGAGCTTTATTGCTTTAATGCTGTATTATATATAGTATATACAAAACAAGAGTTTTATTATATACTATATTAAATTCTGGGATAATTGGCTCTTACATATGGTGACAGTTGGTGCTATATTGTTGTAATAATAGATGTTGCTCATTATTTTAAATTTGGTGCAGGTCAAAGGGAACATATCATTGCTCCTCCTTTCATACAATGTTCACACTGGTACCAGTTTGCTACCATTGACTGACCTTGCCACTATTTACATTGTCACACCCACTATTTTGTATAAACACACTCATTTAAAAAAAACTACATGGACTGGTAGAGTGCATTTACAAGTTCATCCTGGAAGCCAGTTTGTCTAGTAACTGCCCTTATATTAAATATAATCTGTACATAGGACATAAGCCTAAATAACATGAAGTACAACCTAAAAGTCAAAGTTTTTTTAACCTAGTATTGCATAAGACTAAACCTTTACTTTATAGTACTGGCTGCTTTAGAGCTAGTAAAGCAACCAATTGCATATTATAGAACAGAATAATGTACATGAAATAACTGTAGTGTTTATACTTAAAATATAACTACATAAAAAAACTGGAAAAAAAATATACTTTGGAGTAGAGCTTCATGAGATAAACTAAAATAAAATCTAATTTTTGCTTTTCTTCAAAGCTCCGTTCGCTGCATCGGCCAGGGTCCCCACACACTCTAGTGGTCCCACACTGCTCTACATTATCTTCTTCCTGATTGGCCTGTTTGAAATAAACCCAGTGAGTGTTGATACCCCACCCCATACACTTTACAATTACCTAAATGGGGAACAGTCTTCAATTTTTACTTACAAAGTAAGTAAATATTAGATTTCTTATTTTAGTTCATCCACCTCTAATGAAAACTAAATTTTATTATTTTCCAAATAAAATCCCATCTCACAGTAACTTCTTTTATGAACACAGACTAATCCCTTAATGTGCAGGGCTCAAATGAATTGAAAAAAGTGCATATAATCTGTGAATGTTTATACTTGCAATTGGCACTTAGGATAATTCAAACCAAGAGGAATAAAGGCAATAACCACTATACTGCTATTTCTTCATAGAGTAAATCTCATTATTTAGTACATATAGTTTCTATATTTGATTTTATGTGGTCTTCCGCTTTGTGGCTGATTTGCTGTTGTTCCTAAACGCTTCCACTTTCTAATAATATCACAAATGACTGTGAAATATCCAGCAGGGATGAAATTTCACGAACCGTCTTATTGCAAAGGTGGCATCCTAACACAGGACCACGCTTGAAGTCACTGAGCTGAGCCATTTTGTATCCCGAATGTTTGAAAATGGAGACTGCATGGCTAGATGCTTGATTTTATACACCTCTGGCAATGGGTCTTATGGAAACACCTCAATTCCTTAATTAACAGGTGTGGCCGAATACTTTTTGTCCATATAGTGTATGTATAGATATTCCAGAGACGTATAGCAGTAATAAAATGATAATATTGCAAAATATTTTTTAATTCAATAAAATAGCCCAGTATGTTTAACCAAGATATATACAATGATTAGTCACCACATTAAAACTAGTGACAATTGCAGTGAAAAACATTGATTTTCTCATTGCAATGGCACCTGTCGTGGGGTGGGATATATTAGGCAGCAAGTGAACAGTCATTTCTTGAAGTTGATATGTTGGAAGTAGGAAAAATGGGCAAAGATCTGAGCAACTTTGACAAAGTCTAAATTGTTAGGACTTGACGACTGGGTCAGAGCATCTCCAAAACAGCATGTCTTGCGGGGTGTTCCCGGTATACTGCACTTACCAAAAGTGGTCCATGGAACATGGAAGGACAACCAGTGAACCAGTGACAGGGTCAAGGGCGCCCAAGGCTCATTGATGCCAAGGCTTGTGGGGTGTTGCCAGTATGCAGTGGCTAGTAACTAGCAAAAGTGTAGGGGTATGGTGCGTATGGATCTGTGTAGCTGCAGACTGGTCATAGTGCCCATGTTGAACCCTGTCCAACTCCAAAAGCACTTACAATGGGCATATGAGTGCCAGAACTGGACCTTGGAGCAATGGAAGAGGCTGGCCTTGTCTGATGAATCACATTTTCCTTTACATTATGTTGACGGTTGGGTGCATTGGTGTCGTTTACCTGGGAAGATATGGCAACAGGATGCACTATGGGAAGAAGGCAAGCAGTCGGAGGCAGTGTAATACAATGGCCAATGTTCTGCTGGTAAACCTTAGGTCCCGGCATTTATGTGGATGTGACTTTGACATGTATCACTTACCTAAACATTGTGTGCTGACCAAGTACGCCCCTTCGTGGCAGTGGTATTCCCTGATAGCAGTGGCCTCTTTCAGCAGGATAATGCCACCTGCCACAATGCAAAAAAAGAGTTCAAGGTGTTGACTTGGCCTCCAAATTCCAGAGATCTCAATCCAATCGAGCATCTGTGGGATGTGCTGTAAAAACAAGTCCAAGCCATGGAGGCCCCACCTCACAACTTACAGGACAGGACACCTTCAGAGGTCTTGTGAAGTCAATGCCTCAACGAGTCAGAGCAGATTTGGCAGTATCAGGGGAACCAACACAATGTTAGGCAGGGGATTTTAATGTTGTGGCTGATCGGTGTCAATTCTCAACATATCACAAAATAATACACACATTATGTTTCCCCACAAATCCTATCCCACATAATCACATAGATAACAGATAAGGAATATGCTCAGTATTTTTTAAATAAAAAACAAACATTTTTATCTATTTAATCAGTGGAAAATGTTCACATTTTTCCTGCCAGACTTAATTTCACTTTTTGGAATGAGTTAGTTTAATGGAAGTAGCTTTTTTCATTTGTTTGCCTACCCAAGCTAGTTTTACACTGTTTTTCTCTGGCACAGGTAGGACTTCACCTGGAAATTTGCCCAAATATATTTTAATTTTTTAAGCATTTCCTAGTGTAAATCAGGTACAAATAGAAAAAAGTTTTCCTTGATTGTACCCCTACTTATTCTATTGTAATTAGTTCAGTCTTTGGTATTTATCTGACAATTTAGTAAGATAGGTTTCTCGTGTACAGATATATCAAAATATGTGCACTTTATTCTGATCTAATTACAGGGTCCAAAAACTAAAGAGCCCATTTTAGTTTGATCTCCTCCCTCCCCCTTCCCCCCCTCTGGTGGTATGCCATATCTACACTCTAAATCTTTAGGGTGGAGGTATGGGTATATAGGGCCCTGGGATGGATGGATTAATTTTTGGGTATGTGGTATCTTCCATTCTGCAAGACTTGATCCCTTCAGCAATGTTAGATTTTCTAATGCTATACTAAGTATTTTAGACTTAAATTTATTTTGTGGACACATTACCTTAATAATTAATGTTTAGAGCTAGATTTTAATTCCATTGTTTCTTTAATTTGGGGATGTTATATTTACTTGTATCTGACTTCATACTTTGAGTGTTTAAAATTTTGTGGAATTCTATATTTGAGAATTATTTCTGGATACACTTGTATGAAAATTAACATTTATGAGTTAAAAAAAATACTTAAAATGCAGAAACATCTCCCAGTCTTATAATTTTGTTCACCCATTTCATTCTCTCTTCATTATGAGTAGTATATGATTATATACTTTATTTTCTGCTGTGTCAAAATTATATTTTCAAAAATAAATTGTTAATAAATTTAACACAATAAAAATCCTAAAATTATATTCTGAAAATTGACAGTTGATTTGTCTTTGTTTATGAATGAATATTTTGCAAGGATTCTATTTTAAAAATGGGTAAATTATAAGGATATAGTAAGGATTTGTGATTGGAAATAAATGGCGATATGCTACCGGGACGGATCTAGAATTTTGTTTGGGGGGACGATTCAGTCTCCGACCCCTTTTTGACAGGTAAGGCAGCCCGCGGCCGCACACTGTATGCTGTTTTAAATAAAAACAGAGTGGCCAAGCAGTCTGTCTGTCTCTGCCGTCACGGACTGGCACATAGCGTGCAGCCGCAGACAGCTCGCCCCTGCTAGGGGGGACGATTGCCCTGATTTTCCCCCGGGATCTGCCAGTGGTATGCTATGAAGTAAATTAATATTTATGCATATTTATTTATAGTAATTGAAACATGTCACATGCCCACATGAAATGTTTTTCTTTATTTTGTACATATTTTCCAGCTACACCTAGATTATATTTGATCATTGTGAATTATGTGTTTAGTAAACTAAAGCATGGAGGGCAAAATTAATATATGTGTGTAATATTTTTACCATGAAGCACCAAATTTTAGGTATTCCACACAAAATGAAATGAAAGACCACAGTGCCACCATGTGGCCTTGTAGTGAATGAATTGGTAATTAGAAAACATAATAAAGAATTGAATTTGTGTTTATTTTGACACACATGTAAGATTACAAGTAGTTGATGCAGTATGTCTAATAAGTCTATTGTATCATATTGTGTGGGGCTTAGCGCTGTTTGAGAACAGTGATTGTAATGGACCGTTTTACAGAGATGTCGCACTGGATTGAAGTTACTGAATTGAAGTTCTAATCTAGGGCATGATTCATTAAGTTAACTTGAGAAACTTCTTATTTCAGTCTCCTGGACAAACCCATATATTACAATGCAAGGGGTGCAAATTAGTATTCTGTTTTGCACATAAGTTAAATACTGACTGTTTTTTCATGTAACACACAAATACTTAATAGCTTATTGGTATCTGAAATTTAAAGTTGATATTTGTGTGCTAATTTGCACCCCTTGCATTGTAACATGGTTTTGTCCAGGGGACTGAAATAAGAAGTTTCTCAAGTTAAGATCCTTAATGAATCAGGCCCCTAGTGTGGTCTTGAGTATGTTATAAATTCGTGTTTATGTTATAAATATAGTGCATGATCCTGAGCTAAAATAGTCTCATAATGGGATCCACTTATTTTTATTAATGTTGGGGCCACAATTGTAGCCTTGAAGTGTTCATACAGATAGCTCATGGGCTTCAATTTCAAACCTCCTGATGTAGATATACAATAACCACTTGAAACCACTTGAAAGACTTTCTTTTAAACTCATCTTGTTATGAGATACACCTTCCAATAATGCTTATTTTTTGACATGCAGCGTTCTATCAAGCTCCCACAGAAGCAGTGAGAAATGAAGATTTCCGTTTCTAATAACTGGCAGGATACAGCGCACCAAACCTCATATTAGTACCCACAGCAGAAAACAATAATATCAGCAACAACTTAGGATTGTTTCCAATTCCAATATATTAACTAAAACATTTGCTTGTCCAAAATGATAACACAAACACAAACTATAACATGCCTTACATGATCTATTCAGACTAACATAAAAAATAAACTCTCCTTCCTTTTATCATGTCTTGTGCAATGAAAACATTTGTTTGCATTAAATATAAATATATTTCAAAGCAATGCGTGCAGAGCATCAAACGATGCCTAAACAACTCTTCCTTTCATCGCCAAAGTATGGAACGTTTATGTGAATGAGCTGCATATGTTACAACATTATCCTAAGCCAGCATGTATACACATCAATCAATAGATTACTGTTTACTCATAGTATCGTTGGTTTTATTATATTTGCTTATCCTCCCACAGCTTGTATTTCTTCAGCTTCAGAATTGTTATGAAATGAATGCTTTTTTTCTAATTTTCTTGTGATCATCTACTTGTTTTGCTTATCAGACAGCACCATTTATCTGGCTTATACAGATAGAGAATAATCATTTCCATTGTATGTTTCAAATATTGTATCTGTGTTCTTATGTGTCTACTGTCATCATTAAGCACAGAGGCATTTCTCCTCCATGTCACGGGCACTAGGAGTCTTTACCCAGGGATCACCAGGTGGTAGGCTTACCAGAGCAATGTAGATGGTAACAGGGTACTCTGGTAGCGGGGTGATCACGGAACAGGAAACAGCAGATGATGAGATGCTCAGGAAAGCATATGACTAGCAGCACTGGTAATATGGAGGTGATAGTACACGAGGAACTGTAGGACAAGGACACGTGTAGGTAGTCAGTGGTCTGCGATAGCAAGTTGTACCACTGCTATAGTGAGGAGGAATGTCCAACAGAAACGAGGAGGTGATGAGAGTCAGCGGTCTGCGGATAGCAAGTTGTACCGCTGTCTGAGTGAAGGAATGGAATCCAAGTGGAGGTATCCGGGGAGTCAGTGGTCTGCGATAGCAAGTTGTACCACTGCTATGTGAGAGGATACTGGAACAGGTGATACCGGAAACAGGGATCAGTGGTCTGCTACTAGCAAGTTGTACCACTGAATATATATGTGAGGAGGTGCACGGGGAGAGACTGCAACACAGGATATACACAGGCACCTTATATACGATCCACAGTAACATGCACAATATATATATATAAATGACTGAACAGGTCTGCAAATATAGGAAGTCTCTTGAAACAGTCCAGCACAAGTTAACACAGTCAATGATGGCAATAGACTCAGCGTATAGCAGACTCCAGAGGAGAACCAACACAGTCCAGCAAGATATGCAATACACCAGCACAGTCAATGAGAAGTATGCATACCGTGGTTCAGAAGCAGGTAGTCAAATAGGAGTGCAGGGATACCTGAGCGGCAGGAGGCCGGCTGGATGAGAAGTCCCAGGATACCTGAGGCAGCGGTCAGTAGGTGCAGCGCACAGATAAGTAGACCAACAGGGACACGAATCCACAGGAATCAATAACACGTGGAACTGGACTCACGCAGAACCCAGGAGAGTGGAGATGATCCAGCAGAGGAGTAGTAGATGAAATAGAAATCCAATGCAGACAGGAGGGTAGACCTGCGGGACACGTGAAGGCGTGGAGAGCGGATCAGCAGTAGATGGATGATAGCGCGGTCAGCAGCAGCAGTACTCTGCGGTACACGGAGGTAACCAGTAGCAACCAATAGTTGTCAATAGCGATGGCACACGGGATAGCAGAGCAGACCAGGAGCTGTTGATCACGGAGAGTAGCAAATGGCAATGAGAGCAGCAGTCTCGAGGAAACACAGAAGAGCTGAGAAGAGACTGCAGTGCACAGGAGCAGCGGATAGGAATCAGCTAACTTGTCACGATGATGAACACAGGCGAGTTGTAGGCTGGAGGCTGTAGTGCACGGAAGCAGCGGGTAGACCTCAGCTAACAGTCACGATAATGAACACAGGCGAGTTGCAGGCTGAAGGCTTGTAGTGCACGGAGGCAGCGGATAGGAATCAGCTCACTGACTTGATGAGGAACAGGTGAGTGGATGTGAAGTAACGGTTGGAGTGCACAGAGGCAGCGGGTAGGAACCAGCAAACAGTCACAGAGAAATATAATAGCGATGATGTGAAACAGAGGACTGAAGTGCACGGAGGCAGCGGATAGGAATCAGCAAACAGTCACAATAATAAGTAATAGCGTTGAAGTGGTTTGGAAGACTGTAGTGCACGGAGGCAGCGGATAGGAATCAGCTAACAGTCACGATGATATAGTTGATGGTAGAAGTGGTATGGGAACCACAGTAGTAGAAGTGGTTTGGAAACCACAGAGGTAGAAGTGGTTTGGAAACCACAGGAATCAGCAGCGCTGAAAACACGAGGAATACAGGAACACCTTCAGAGACTCATAGGGAATGAGACTCCAAGATCAGGCAACGTGGTGTTGACCACAGGTGCTTAATATAGGGAGTGTTGCCTGATCTGCCAATTGAGTTAAAGGGACATACACAGAAGTATAGGAAAGGGCTGCGCATGCGCAGACCCTCAGGATGGAGGACGGCCACGGTTCCTAAATGTCCGGGAAGAGGCACTCACGGTATGGTGAGTGACAGTACCCCCCCTTTTAAAGGTGGGCACAGAACGCCTGGAACCGGGCTTGTCCGGATTTTTGGAGTAGAACTTCTTCAAAAGGGCAGGAGCATTAAGATCTTCAGCTTTGATCCAAGAGCGCTCCTCAGGACCAAAGCCCTTCCAATGAACGAGGAAACGGAGGACTCCTCGCGCAATTTTTGCATCCAATACCTCAGTAATCTCGAAATCCTCCTCCTGATGAACTTGAACTGGCTGCGGAGCTGAGGGAGGAGTTGAGAAACGGTTGATGATAAGAGGTTTGAGTAAAGACACATGGAAGGCATTGGAAATCCGAAGATTCTTAGGAAGAAGAAGTTTCACACATACTGGATTGATTACTTGAATGATCCTATATGGACCAATAAAACGAGGGGCGAATTTCATAGATGGAACCTTCAAACGAATGTTTTTAGTAGATAACCAGACACGATCTCCAATTTTTAGTGGTGGAATAGCCCGCCTCTTCTTATCTGCGAAAGATTTATATTTGATAGATGTCTTCTTTAAACAGGTTTTGACCTGAGACCAGATATTTTTAAAGGTCTGACAAGCAATCTCCACCGCAGGAACTTGGGTGGGCGGGAGGGCAGGAAATTCCGGAAAAGACGGATGGTGACCGTAGACCACAAAAAATGGAGTTTTGGATGATGACTCATGATACATGTTGTTATGGGCGAATTCAGCCCAAGGGAGCAACTCTACCCAGTTGTCTTGATTGGCTGATGAGAACATCCTTATAAAAGTCTCAAGATCCTGATTGACACGTTCAGTTTGTCCGTTAGATTGCGGATGGTAAGAAGATGAGAGTGCTAATCGTATGCCCAAGGTTTTACAAAGGGCTCGCCAGAATCTGGAAACGAATTGTACTCCTCTATCCGACACAATCTCAGACGGACATCCATGAATACGGAAGATCTCTTTAATGAAATGTTCAGCCAGAATGGATGAGGAAGGCAAGCCAGCCAGAGGAATGAAATGAGCCATCTTCGAAAATCTGTCCACCACCACCCAAATAGTGTTATGATTCTTACTAGGTGGTAAGTCAGTAACGAAATCCATACTAATATGGGTCCACGGTTTGGACGGAATGGGTAGTGGTCGCAGCAACCCTGCTGGAGTTCTGCGGGAGGATTTAAACTGGGAACATAGCTCACAGGAAGCAATGAACTCTTTGACGTCTCTCCTCATTGAAGGCCACCAGTAACTTCGAGAGAGAATCTCAAAGGTCTTGTGTTCACCGGCGTGCCCAGAAAAACGAGAGGCATGGAACCACAAAAGGATTTTCCTCCTTAGAGTAGGAGGCACGAGGGTCTTCCCAAATGGTAGCGTTTTGGTGGATGAAGCAGCCAGTGAGATACATTTGGGGTCTAGAATGGTATGGTTGGAAACCTCTTCTATATCAGAGGACGTCATAAAAGCTCTAGATAAAGCGTCAGCTTTTTTGTTCTTGGCAGCTGGTTTGAAGGTTATTATTAATTCAAAACGGGAAAAGAAAAGAGACCATCTTGCTTGACGAGGGTTCAAGCACTGGGCAGACTGGAGATATGACAAGTTCTTATGATCTGTGAAGATCGTCACCGGATGGCGAGCTCCTTCCAGTAAGTATCTCCATTCCTCTAATGCAGCTTTGATAGCCAGTAACTCCTTGTCTCCGATAGTATAATTCTTCTCTGCGGGCAGGAGACCCCGAGAATAAAAGGCACAAGGATGAAATTTTTGCTGTTCCGAGCGTTGGGAGAGAATAGCTCCTAAGCCCACATTAGAGGCATCTACTTCCAGGAAGAAGGGGAGTGTCACATCAGGCTGTCGAAGGATTGGAGCCGAAGAGAAGGACTCTTTTAGTATTTGGAAGGCTTGAAGAGCCTCAGGTGACCATTGCTTAGGATTAGCCCCCTTCCTAGTCAAGGCCACAATAGGAGATGCAATGGAAGAAAAGTCTTGAATGAAGCGTCTATAGTAATTGGCAAAACCTAAAAAACGCTGGATGGCACGAAGAGTAGTTGGCTGGGGCCAATGTAGTACAGCATTCACCTTGTCGGGATCCATTTTCAGGCCAACTCCGGAAACTATATACCCCAAGAATGGAATCTGGGGTAATTCGAATGAACATTTTTCTAATTTACAGAACAATGAATTTTTCCGTAGCCTGGAAAGGACTTCTGCCACATGTTGGTGGTGAGAAGGCAGGTCCTGTGAAAAGATCAATATGTCGTCCAGGTAGACGACGACACATACATATAATAAGTCCCGGAAGATCTCATTAATGAACCCTTGAAAAACAGCGGGGGCATTACACAGCCCGAAAGGCATTACCAGATATTCGTAATGCCCGTCTCTGGTGTTAAACGCTGTCTTCCATTCGTCACCGGAACGAATTCTGATTAAATTGTAGGCACCACGAAGATCCAACTTAGTAAAGATACGGGCTCCCTTGATGCGATCGAATAGCTCAGTGATCAGCGGAATGGGGTACCGATTCTTGATAGTAATGGCATTGAGTCCACGAAAATCTATGCAAGGGCGTAAAGATCCATCCTTCTTTTTAACGAAGAAGAACCCAGCTCCAGCGGGAGAGGTGGAAGGTCGAATAAACCCACGCTGGAGGTTCTCCTGTATATACTCAGATGTAGCTTGAGTTTCAGGTAACGAGAGTGGATAGACCCGGCCCCTGGGTGGAGTCTTGCCAGGTAGAAGATCGATCGGACAATCCCAAGAACGATGAGGAGGAAGACGTTCAGACTGAGCTTTATCAAAAACATCGGTAAATGAAGCATATTGAGGAGGGAGTCCCGGTGAGGTAGATGAGATGGAAGATTGCTGTACTTTGAGAGGAATGACTTGGGAAAGGCAACGATGGTGACATTCAGACCCCCAAGACGTGACTTGAGGGGTGCGCCAGTCAATCTGGGGAGAGTGACACTGAAGCCATGGAAGGCCTAAGACAATTGGACTTGTCGTAACAGGAAGGATTAAAAACGATATTTCTTCATGATGCAGGGCACCAATCTGAAGGGTTACTGGAGACGTAGTCTGAGTGATGAGACCGTTGATGAGACGTGATCCATCTATAGCCGTCACAGTAATGGGTGTTTTTAAGGTAGTCACAGGTAGAGACCATTGATTTACTAATGATTTGGAAATAAAATTTCCTGCTGCTCCGGAATCAATCAATGCCTGTGACTCAAAGGTTTTGGTAGCACAGGAAATCGTAACGTCAAAGGCACAGACTTTAGATTTCATGGAAGATGGAGAGGACTCCAGGGACCCTAACTTCACCTCTCCAGAACTAGTTAGGGCCTGGCATTTCCCGATCTCTTAGGGCAAGAGCTGAGCATATGAGTGGAATCGGCACAATAGATACAGAGTCTATTCTTTACTCTTCGTTTCCTCTCCTCTGAAGATAATTTGGAACGTCCTATCTCCATGGGAATCACAGAGGGTGAAACTGGACGAAATTGAGGGTTAGAACGAAGAGGTGTTTTAGCCGAAGTTGTTTTCTCAGCCTCTCTTTCACGAAATCTCATATCAACACGATGGCAAAGAGAGATCAGATCTTCAAGTGACGAAGGAAGCTCCTGGGTAGTCAGTGCATCTTTAATTTTATCGGAGAGCCCCTGCCAGAAGGCGGCAACTAGAGCTTCAGTGTTCCACTGAAGTTCAGAGGCTAAGATCCTAAATTGAATGACGTACTGTCCTACTGTATGAGATCCTTGTCGCAGACGGAGGATGCTGGAAGCAGCGGAGGTCACACGACCTGGTTCATCGAACACACTTCGAAATGTAGCAATGAATTTGGCACTATCTTGCAATATTGGGTCGTTTCTTTCCCACAGAGGGGAGGCCCAAGCCAGGGCCTGTCCAGAAAACAAAGAGATAAGATAGGCCACTCTGGAACGATGGGTAGAAAAATTTTGAGGTTGGAGCTCAAAATGGACTGAACATTGGTTAAGGAAACCCCTACAAGTTTTGGGGTCCCCATCGTACTTTGACGGAGTAGGCAGGTGAAGCGTAGAAGCTGTAGACACCTGGGATGGCACTGGGGAAACGGAGGAAAGCACAGGAGCCTCAGTAGTAGCTGTCACTGTCTGTCCAGATGTTCCTTGGGAGGTTAAGGATTGATAACACTGAAGTAACAGCTGTTGGCGGGCATCCTGTTGCTCTACACGGCTGACCAGATGCTGCAGCATCTCTTTGGCTGTAGGTTCCGTATCTGGGTCTGTCATGGCCTGATCTTACTGTCACGGGCACTAGGAGTCTTTACCCAGGGATCACCAGGTGGTAGGCTTACCAGAGCAATGTAGATGGTAACAGGGTACTCTGGTAGCGGGGTGATCACGGAACAGGAAACAGCAGATGATGAGATGCTCAGGAAAGTCTATGACTAGCAGCACTGGTAATATGGAGGTGATAGTACACGAGGAACTGTAGGACAAGGACACGTGTAGGTAGTCAGTGGTCTGCGATAGCAAGTTGTACCACTGCTATAGTGAGGAGGAATGTCCAACAGAAACGAGGAGGTGATGAGAGTCAGCGGTCTGCGGATAGCAAGTTGTACCGCTGTCTGAGTGAAGGAATGGAATCCAAGTGGAGGTATCCGGGGAGTCAGTGGTCTGCGATAGCAAGTTGTACCACTGCTATGTGAGAGGATACTGGAACAGGTGATACCGGAAACAGGGATCAGTGGTCTGCTACTAGCAAGTTGTACCACTGAATATATATGTGAGGAGGTGCACGGGGAGAGACTGCAACACAGGATATACACAGGCACCTTATATACGATCCACAGTAACATGCACAATATATATATATAAATGACTGAACAGGTCTGCAAATATAGGAAGTCTCTTGAAACAGTCCAGCACAAGTTAACACAGTCAATGATGGCAATAGACTCAGCGTATAGCAGACTCCAGAGGAGAACCAACACAGTCCAGCAAGATATGCAATACACCAGCACAGTCAATGAGAAGTATGCATACCGTGGTTCAGAAGCAGGTAGTCAAATAGGAGTGCAGGGATACCTGAGCGGCAGGAGGCCGGCTGGATGAGAAGTCCCAGGATACCTGAGGCAGCGGTCAGTAGGTGCAGCGCACAGATAAGTAGACCAACAGGGACACGAATCCACAGGAATCAATAACACGTGGAACTGGACTCACGCAGAACCCAGGAGAGTGGAGATGATCCAGCAGAGGAGTAGTAGATGAAATAGAAATCCAATGCAGACAGGAGGGTAGACCTGCGGGACACGTGAAGGCGTGGAGAGCGGATCAGCAGTAGATGGATGATAGCGCGGTCAGCAGCAGCAGTACTCTGCGGTACACGGAGGTAACCAGTAGCAACCAATAGTTGTCAATAGCGATGGCACACGGGATAGCAGAGCAGACCAGGAGCTGTTGATCACGGAGAGTAGCAAATGGCAATGAGAGCAGCAGTCTCGAGGAAACACAGAAGAGCTGAGAAGAGACTGCAGTGCACAGGAGCAGCGGATAGGAATCAGCTAACTTGTCACGATGATGAACACAGGCGAGTTGTAGGCTGGAGGCTGTAGTGCACGGAAGCAGCGGGTAGACCTCAGCTAACAGTCACGATAATGAACACAGGCGAGTTGCAGGCTGAAGGCTTGTAGTGCACGGAGGCAGCGGATAGGAATCAGCTCACTGACTTGATGAGGAACAGGTGAGTGGATGTGAAGTAACGGTTGGAGTGCACAGAGGCAGCGGGTAGGAACCAGCAAACAGTCACAGAGAAATATAATAGCGATGATGTGAAACAGAGGACTGAAGTGCACGGAGGCAGCGGATAGGAATCAGCAAACAGTCACAATAATAAGTAATAGCGTTGAAGTGGTTTGGAAGACTGTAGTGCACGGAGGCAGCGGATAGGAATCAGCTAACAGTCACGATGATATAGTTGATGGTAGAAGTGGTATGGGAACCACAGTAGTAGAAGTGGTTTGGAAACCACAGAGGTAGAAGTGGTTTGGAAACCACAGGAATCAGCAGCGCTGAAAACACGAGGAATACAGGAACACCTTCAGAGACTCATAGGGAATGAGACTCCAAGATCAGGCAACGTGGTGTTGACCACAGGTGCTTAATATAGGGAGTGTTGCCTGATCTGCCAATTGAGTTAAAGGGACATACACAGAAGTATAGGAAAGGGCTGCGCATGCGCAGACCCTCAGGATGGAGGACGGCCACGGTTCCTAAATGTCCGGGAAGAGGCACTCACGGTATGGTGAGTGACACTCCAAATGTTATTGAGGGGAGATCATTGTGTCACTTTATTCAAGCATTCACACTACATTTTTACTGTTTGCGAAACAAAGATAATTTTGTACAGTGACAATGGGATTAAATAGAAACAAATGTAAATGTCATTACATTTGCTACAATTCCAAGAAAGAGACATACATTTATCTTTTCAAAAGTGGTAAATAAGTTCTACAAATATTAATGTGGAAATTTGATATGTGCAAAATTTCAAGTGAAGTTTATAGTGGAAACAATAGTAATAATAATAATAATAATAATAATTATAATTATAAACAGTAATACTACTACTACTACTACTACTACTACTACTATTAATAATAATAATAATAATAATATTAATAATAATAAAAATAAACAGTAATACTACTACTAATAATAAACAGTAATATTACTACTACTACTACTACTACTAATAATAATAATAATAATAAAAATAATAAACAGTAATACTACTACTACTACTAATAATAATAAATAGTAATACTACTACTACTAATAATAATAATAATAAACAGTAATACTACTACTAATAATAATAAGAATAATAAGAATTATAAACAGTAATACTACTACTACTACTACTACTAATAATAATAATAATAATAATAAACAGTAATACTACTACTACTACTACTACTACTACTACTAATAATAATAATAATAATAATAATAATAATAATAACAATAAACTGTAATACTACTAATAATAATAAATAGTAATAATACTACTACTACTACTACTACTACTAATAATAATAATAATAATAAATAGTAATACTACTACTACTAATAATAATAATAATAATCAGTAATACTACTACTACTACTACTAATAATAATAATAATAAACAGTAATACTACTACTATTACTACTACTACTATTAATAATAATAATAATTATAAACAGTAATACTACTATTACTGCTAATAATAATTATAAACAGTAATACTACTACTACTAATAATAATAATAATAATAATTATAAATAGTTATACTACTACTACTACTAATAATAATAATAATAATAATAATAAACAGTAATACTACTACTAATAATAATAAACAGTAATATTACCACTACTACTACTACTACTACTAATAATAATAATAATAATAATAATAATAATAAACAGTAATACTACTAATAATAATAAATAGTAATACTACAACTACTATTATTAATAATAATAATAAACAGTAATACTACTACTAATAATAAGAAAAATAAGAATTATAAACAGTAATACTACTACTATTGCTAATAATAATAATTATAAACAGTAATACTACTACTAATAAAAATAATAATTAAAAACAGTAATACTACTACTATTATTAATACTAATAATAATAATAAATAGTAATACTACTAATAATAATAAAAAATAAACAGTAATACTACTAATAATAATAAACAATAATACTACTACTGATAATAATAATAATAAGAAGAATAATAAACAGTAATACTACTACTAATAATAATAAACAGTAATACTACTAATAATAATAATAATAATTATAAACAGTAATACTACTACTACTGTTAATAATAATAATTATTATAATAATTATAAACAGTAATACTACTAATAATAATAATAATAATTATAAACAGTTATACTACTATTACTACTACTACTAATAATAATAATAATAATAATAATAATAATAATAATAATAAATATAAACAGTTATACTACTACTACTACTATTAATAATAATAATAATAATAATAATAATAATAAACAGTAATACTATTACTAATAATAATAATAAACAGTAATACTACTAATAATAATAATAAACAGTAATACTACTAATAATAATAATAAACAGTAATACTACTACTACTACTACTACTACTACTACTACTACTACTACTAGTAATAAGAAGAAGAAGAAAAAGAATTATAAACAGTAATACTACTACTACTACTACTATTACTAATAATAATAATAAACAGTAATACTACTACTACTACTACTACTACTACTACTACAACTACTACTACTAATAATAATAATAATAATAATTATAAACAGTAATACTACTACTACTGATAATAATAATAATAATAATTATAAACAGTAATACTACTAATAATAATAAACAGTAATACTACTATTAATAATAATAAACAGTAATACTACTACTACTACTAATAATAATAAGAAGAAGAAGAAAAAGAATTATAAACAGTAATACTACTACTAATAATAATAATAATAATAAACAGTAATACTACTACTACTAATAATAATAATTATAAACAGTAATACTACTACTGCTAATAATAATAATAATATAATTATAAACAGTAATACTAATAATAATAATAATAAACAACAGTAATACTACTACTACTACTAATGATAAAAATAAACAGTAATACTACTACTACTAATAATAATAATAAGAAGAAGAAGAATTATAAACAGTAATACTACTACTACTACTGCTAATAATAATAATAATATTAATAATAAACAGTAATACTAATAATAATAATAATAATAATAATAATTAGAAACAGTAATACTACTACTACTGCTAATAATAATAATAATTAGAAACAGTAATACTACTACTACTACTACTACTATTACTAATAATAATAATAATAATAATAAACAGTTATACTACTACTAATAATAATAATAATAATAAACAGTAATACTACTACTATTAATAATAATAATAAACAGTAATACTACTACTACTACTACTATTAATAATAATAATAAACAGTAATACTACTACTACTACTATTAATAATAATAATAATAATAATAATAATAATAAACAGTAATACTACTACTAACAATAATAATAAACAGTAATACTACTAATAATAATAATAATAATAAGAAGAAGAAGAATTATAAACCGTAATACTACTACTACTACTACTATTAATAATAATAATAATAATAATAATAATAAACAGTAATACTACTACTAATAATAATAATAATAACAATAATAATAATAATAATTATAAACAGTAATACTACTACTACTACTACTGCTAATAATAATAATAATAATAAACAGTAAAACTACTACTACTACTACTACTAATAATAATAATAATAATAATAATAATAATTATAAACAGTAATACTACTACTAATAATAATAATAATAAACAGTAATACTACTACTAATATCAATAATAAACAGTACTACTACTAATAATAATAAACAGTAATGCTACTACTACTACTACTAATAATAATAATAATAATAATAATAATCAGTTATACTAATAATAATAAACAGTAATAATAATAACATATTAAAATTCCATATTTGTAAAACTTTTTAAATAAACTTATACTTGCATGAAATAGCGTTGTAATCTCACTATGTGACTTACTAAAAAGGTGAAGTGTGTTTGACATGGGCTGTCGTGTTTTATTCTAGCTGTTTGCATATTTAGTAAAAGGCAGTCATATGCGTGTTAATCTTCCAACGCAGCTCTTTAATTACACTAATTAGCAACCTGCATACAGAATTGTTTTAAATAGCAACATTGTAAACTTTGCCTATTAACCTGCATTGTATTCTCTTGCTATTAGCTGGCAGATGTCTTATTGTACACATAATGCCAATTTTAGTTTTGTATTTTTAAAATAATAGTTCAGTTCAATTACGTAAGCTCCAATGATTTGCTTACTTATGTCTGTATAGAGTAACTAGTAATGTAATCCAACTGCAAAAAAAGGTTACTTTATGTCAATATGGCATAATTAGTGATAGAAAAAAAATTATCCTTACATGTTAAAGAATAACTTTAATAGGCACAAAATGAGTTTTCTGTGGAATTCAATAAATAAAATAGGTTGTCCTGCTTGGATAACCCCTTCTTAGTCAATCATGCTGCATATGTATAGCAAATATGGTAGACACCTGTTACGTGAATCAGAGTCTTTGCGGTCAGAGTAGAACTCTATGGAAGCTCATTCAGAGCTATGAAAAGCTTTTACAATTATATATTTTTTATTTATATATAACCTTGGATTGGGCATTCCTTCCCATAGTCTGTAAGAGTCCACTGACTCTCTCCTTGTAGAGTTTTCTTCAAACAGACAGCACGTGGTAAATGCCCCTCCTCCGTTAACTTTCCATTTTAGCAATGAGAAGATCACAGAGGAAGGATTTTAATAATGTTACTGCCTATTTGAAAAGACAAGCAGCAGAAGAGAATTGCTTAACCATTAAAGATATTGGGGGACCCATTGGATTGTGAGGAATGCTGGGTAATCGTCAGTATTATTGTTTAAAAGGGTTGTCCACTTTTGAACAATCTCTTCCTAATCAATCCGGCCCCAAAACCATACCAACCAATCAGAGAGCTGTATCACTAGTATACCGAGAAAACAAGCACATTGTAAGCTATCCATTATGCTTCAATAGACCTCTGTGCATGAGCTTACATAGAACTCTATTGGAGCATTATTGATGGGGTCCTCAATCAACGGGAGTGGGCTCTCCAACAGCAATTTGATTAAAAATATAGATATGATTCCCATGACCGCAACATCTCCTAGCCACTATCTTGCCCTATTGTCAATGTTCATACTGATTTTATTTTACAGATACACACCTTAACTGGCTCTAATAGTTGTTGACTTCCAAACTGAATATGTAATTCATTACCTGTTTAACTATGTTCTGTGTTTGTGTATAATTAGTGAAAGTTATGCTTCTTTCATTGTAGTTCTATATTGTACCTAGGTATGCACCACTCAAGACTGAACTTTATAATACTACACTTATTAATTATGAGAGTATACCAATATATAATAAAAATAATATAATAAATCAAACATGATTATTTATCCTGTAACTAGGTAGAAGATTGCAGTAAGTGCATTTGGGGCAGTCACACAGGGCCCAGAGCTTTAAGGGGCTCAGACTTATTTCAATCTTGAAAGGGGAAAATATAAGTAAAATGAACTAGGGGAGAGTTGATCAGTTTATTCCAATGAACTCAGTAATATGTTCTTTTATGTTTATTTCATAGTCTTGTGTTTTTCCTAATAATATTGCCAAAGTGGTCCTGAGTCAGGGGGCTATAGTAGTTTCAATCTGCGACTACAGTAGAAGGTATTAAATTCAGGCATTTCCAAGAGTCTGAGCTGAAATCTGCTTGGCTGGCATCTGCAGAACACAAAACTATTGCTCAGACTTTAAAATTTAAGAGTTTAAATAATAGGGTTCCTAATTAACACAAACACACTTGCCGTTAACTCTTCTGGGCAAACTGTATTGATTACATTCCACAGAACCCCAGCAAAGAGGAGAGCATGAGAGGCCATGGCAAGGTTCCAGATAACAATGCAAGTCTTGGCTACCTGTATTTCAGCCAGCTTATAGATACCATTGTGCTGCCCATGTGCCAGCATGCATAGCTTCTGCATCCTTAATATTAAAATGATGTAGGTTATCAGAGTAAAGACAAAGGTAACAATGCATTTAGGAATGAAGAAGAAAACCAAATTGTCAATAAAGGAAGGTCCATAAAGTGTAGTTACGTTTTTACCCGTACTTAAACAATCCCATCTTATTAACGGCCAGAGAGAATAATAGCTACTGTCCAAACAAGGAACACTGCTGACAGGATCTTATTCTTGGAAACGCTACATTTAACCCAGGAGCCTCCAGATAGCGTCAAGTAGTGCTCTATGCCAATGCTTACTAAAATGTCTACTGTAGATAATATGGATATAGTGTAATCGACAAAAGCAATGAGGATCTTTCAAGAAACAACTATTATAAACTGCAGAAGAAAACAAAAGCCAGATATGCTCACTAGAAGATCTGAGACAGCCAAGTTGCAAAACAGTATAAAAATGCATTTGGAAAGTTCTTTAGAAAACAATTTGTGATAATTTGAGGAGTGCAAGAACCACGGTGGCTAAGTGGCTAGCACGTCTGCCTCACAGCGCTGGGGTCATGAGTTTAATTCCCAACCATGGCCTTATCTGTGTGGAGTTTGTATGATCTCATCGTGTTTGTGTGGGTTTCCTCCGGGTGCTCCGGTTTCCTCCCACACTCCAAAAACATACTAGTAGATTAATTGGCTGCTATCAAAATTGACCCTAGTCTCTCTCTCTCTCTCTCTCTCTCTCTTTTCTCTCTGTGTCTGTCTCTGTCTGTGTGTGTGTATGTTAGGGAATTTAGACTGTAAGCTCCAATGGGGCAGGGACTGATGTGAATGAGTTCTCTGTACAGCGCTGCGGAATCAGTGGCGCTATATAAATAAATGGTGATGATGATGATGATGATGATGATGCACTGTTCCTTTCTTCTTGGGTGCATTTCATTAAATTGTTCATGGGGGCAGCACAGAGGCTTAGTGGGTAGCACTTCTGCCTCACAGCACTGCAGTCATGAGTTCGAATTCTGACCATGGCTGTATCTGTCTAGTGCTCCAGTTTCCTCCCACACTCCAAAAACATAGTAGTAGGTTAATTGGCTGCTATTAAAAATTTACCTTAGTCTGTCTGTGTGTGTGTGTGTGTGTGCGTGTTAGGAAATTTAGACTGTAAGCTCCAATGGGGCAGGGACTGATGTGAGTAAGTACAGCTGTACAGAGACGTATAGCGTTGCGGAATTAGTGGCGCTATATAAATAGCTGATGATGATGATCTTACTGTGCTGTATATGAATTTTCAATGTGCGTTAATCCATATACTGTACATAGTAGCCTTTATCTCTTTCTGATTCAGTTACAGTTTTCTCATCTTGAACATCATAGCTTTCACATGTCAAGTATTTTAAATAATATCTGTCAAATAACACTAGAAATGACAGTTGTTAAGGTGAGTGTGGGTAGATGATAGTATCTGCTTGTAATTTCCACATCTGACCTTATCTAGAATATGAGATTACTTGGCACACAAAAGCAGGAAATTACTTAAGATCAAATAAATCAATTTTGAAATTCATAATTTGCAAAATACCATGATTGTTAAAAGGGAATTACAAACATGTAACTATACTTTATACAATTATTGGTGTCAAATAGCAAATCAACCAGAAAATAAAGCTATGCATACCAAGTAAAAACTGAGGCAAATGGTGGCAATAAATTAAGGAATAAAATACTGTACATGACTTGCAACATTTTGTCCATAACCTCCATCCCCAGATGATGTGCCTCATCATTGCTGAAATATTTATGCTGAACCTAGGTGGAGGGTTTTCACGCTATCACTTTAACCTGAACTTCTGTGATCCACTGCTTCAACAATCTCTGGGAGCTCCTGTGGCTGTGGATTCTCAGTTGAGTTGTCTGCCCATATTTAGACATTTATCATACTTATATATATATAAATGGTTTGCTTATCTGTTTATATTCTATGCAAAATTGAAATGGGTAGAAGGAATGCCACTAAATAAAATATCCTCTAATTGTTCAATACAATGGGGTCAAAGTTTATGGGAAACCGAAATGGTGGGAGGTATGCATAGTTGCTTCTGATTTATGCTATGTGTCATGAATACACTCCCAGCTGCCATGACTTTGGGGGTGTTTGCTGTATGAAGTCACACGATTCCAGCTCACAGTCTCTCTCTACCTATCACACAGGATATAGACCTACTGAATCGCCCCCAAACACAGTGCTCTCACACCTCCACACACTTCAGGTTTGCCACCACCTATTGAATACGGGCAATATCACCCCAATATACTGTCCCACACTGGCACACAAGGCTTCTAGCTATCCACAGACTAGCAAGACCCACACCAGCAAGCAAAGGGTTGCCTCTTCACACCTCCAGACTGTTACACAAATGTAAATGCAAGCACACACAGCTTGTTAATCAAATGTATCAACAAATCACACACTGGCATTCCAAGGGTTAACTTGGTCGAGCTATTTCTTCTTAACAGGCTAATGGATTCGTATCAAGGACGCAACATATTAAATTATAGATTTAATATACAAAAGTACAGGGCATACAGATATAAAAAAAATAATGAATAACAATTAATAGATTGACATAACAAGCAAAACAGTTTAAAATAAAAGGGGTTACATTCAGAATAGCACTTACTTGAGGTGCATAATCTGTGCCATGGGGAATTGGCTAGGAAGATCGACAGCTTATCAATGTCCACTGATTTCCCCAAAAAAGTCTGACAATTTTCTGTGTCTCATCTCAGCATTTTAAGGACCTGTCCCTACCCCCATGGGGTTGTGGCCTGTGACACTTTTTTCAATCACCATTTGCATGTTGCCTGATTTACTAATCAATACTACTACGTGATCTAACTTTTCTGTAGAGCGTCACATCGATCTAATTCTATCATTAATAAATCCCCTATGACTCTCTGTCTTCACATTTTACACTGTAACTAAACGTATCAATGGATTCATTTGATATAACATATTTACACTGCGTTATGATTTATCCCTTATAAATAACTGTAAGTTCTCTATGTTCACAACACTATGCTTCTCAGTTTGAGCCAACATAGCATTTGTTTACTGACAGATACCAGCTTTGATGATAGCTTAGCATCACAAATAAAGGTTATGCTTAACTGGCCATGTAACTGTGATTGTACATTTCTGTATGGTGATGGTGTAATTGTATGTTGTTCTTCACTTAAATGTTGCAAGGTGGGGGCCCTTAAATTCTCTGTGATTTCCCAATATATTCCCTAAAAGAGCTATTGTCACCTGGGGTTATCAAGGCACCTAGTTACCTGGAGGCACTCTGAGAATTTTTGCAGACTAAAGACTTTGTGGGACTACCTCCACTAGCCATGGCCTTGGACATGTTGTGCCAGTAGTCCGGGTAAGGTGTAGGACCTCTTTCACTAAAAAAGATACTCATGGGTTAACCAAGAGTTAACTTTTTACCTGACAAATGGATGCCCTTTGTTATACACCAAGCTCAACTTGACTTCCCTTATCCACTCTCTAAAGGCTCTTGGGGGACTTGAGGGAAGGCTCAGGTGCTAATCTCTACTTTACCCAATATGGCGTAAGTCATATCTGGAATCAGCCCATTGGAGGCCACATCACCATGGTAATCAGTTTGGGTTTAAAAAGGCAAACCCAGCCGGTCATTGTTTGTGTTCTATTTCAAGACAGGCTGCCTAGGAGCTATGGTTCTGTAAACTGGTCCAGGATTGTGTTGATGTGTGGATCTTTATGACTTTAGGAACCTCATTACCTTATGTACCCGCAAAAAGCAGGAAGACAGCAGACTTGGTCCCTGCCCAACTCTCAGAGGAATTAAATGTGTGGCTCGGTGGCTGAGAAGGAGCTACATAGGATTTGGAACATCACTCAAGAGACCTGTTGGCTGTAACCCCGTTTAGATTAGGGTTGGCTAAAAGCTTTCTTGTGCCATGGCTGACTGTTTGTTAATTTCATCTACTTTTGTTTGATCTGTAAATATATCTATTATTCATATAAAATAAGGAACACTTGCAATTTTACAGTTGTCTGCCTAACTAAGTGTGAACCCAGAGGGGTACCGATTATCTTCAGCTAGCACATAAGGATGCCTATGGGCAAACCAGCTGGTCTGAGTGGCAAAAGACCAAAACATAAACCCGGTATCCTTACACTAGCCTTGTCGACCCACATAAAATTTATCTGCACAATTGGTGGATAAATGACTTCTGGCTTAATTTAATGGTACCTGCCCAAACAACAGAATTTAGTGTTGTATGTAGATGACAGCTTAGCTATTCATTCCTGAACTTACACCCTCTACATTTGCCAACAGTCTTTCAGCCATTTCCCGATAGTGCAGCACTGGACAGTGGGGAAAGTAGAACATACATAAAACAGGGACATACAAGGTAGACAAATAAATATAGCCATGAAAGCAAATGATAGGGAGGGCCCTGCTCATGAGTGAGCTTACATTCTAATTGAAAGATGGCACAGCTGAAATAAGAGGATGAAGTATGGCTTAGAGTAGAGTTTGAGACAGTTGCGAGGGTCTTAATGTGGGTAGTATATGTGGGAGAAGGGTAAGCTCATAAAAAGAGATGGGGTTCCAGAGAACTTTTAAAGATTTGAAGGCTGTGGGAGAGCCTGATTGGGCGCGTTAGGCAATTCTATAAGTGGGTAGCAACACAGGTCTTGTAGGCGGGAGTGAGAGGTGGTTACTAGAAGTGAGCCGCAGGTCATAAGTATATCTAAGATGGTTAGAGCAAGAGTTTTTGCAGATGAGAATTGAGATATGTGACGGGATACTGCTGTTGAGTAGTTTGTAGGTAAGGGTGAGAGATTTAAATAGATTCTGGAGGACAAGGGAAGCCACTGTAGGGATTTGCAAATTGGTGTGGCAGAAAGATAAGAGAAGAAGACCAGTCTTGCTACAACATTTGAAATGGATTGTAGTGGGGATAGATGGGTGAGGGGAATGCCAGATAGGAGGAGGTGGCAGTAGTCAAGGTGGGAAATAATGAGAGAATGGATAAGAGTTTTGGTAGCAACTTGGGTAAGAAAATTGTGTGTTATATTGACGTTGGAGGCCTGGAAGAGAGACTGTATGTGAGGAATAAAACAGAGGACAGAGTGACATCAAGGCAGTGGGTTTGGGAGAATGAGGACATTGTGGTGTAATTGACAGTGAGGAGGATTTGAGGGGAAGTGGTGACTGTGGCTGGAAGGAAAGAATATAAGTTCTGAAAAGGAGGTAGTAAAGGCCAAATAAGAAAGTTAGTTCCCCAAGAGAAGAGATGTACAGTGAGAAAAGGGGGATGAGAGCAAAGCCTTGTGGGACCCCAACAGATAGCGGCAGTAGAGGGGAGGATGTGCCAGAGGTACAGATACTAAAGAAGAGGTTCAATACATAGGAGGTGAACCAGGAAAGAACTTTGTCAACAAAACCAAAGAAGTAAAAGGTGTGTGGTGTCAAAATCAGCGAAGTGGTTCAGAAGGGTGACCCTTACACTTTGCTGTAAGTAGAATTGATCACCATTGTGAGTGCAGTTTCAGTGGAATGTTAGTGACGGAAGCCCAATTGCAAAGATACAAGTTGGGAGTGAGATGAGAGAAAGTGAAAATGGTAGCTGTATACAAGTTGCTCAAGTTGTTTGGAAGTGAATGAGAGGAGAAAAATAGGGGGCAGTTGGAGAGAGAGGCTGGGTCAAGGGATGGGTTATTTAGCATTGGTGAGATGAGAACATGTTTAAAGGAGAATGGAGAGTGACAGGTTGAAGAGGTGAGCATGCAGTGGGGTAAAGGGAGCCAAGAAGTTGGGGGGCAATAGGGTCAAAGGGGGCAGGGTGTAACATGAGATGATGAGATGAGTGCAGAGACTTTGTCCTTGGTTACTGGAGAGAATAAACTGAGGATAGATTGAGAGAAGGTTGGTAGAGTATGTGGGATTTGACATGAGGAAATATCTTGTTGAATGGTGCTGATTTTCTCTTTCAAGTAGGTGGCAAATTCATGAGAAGGAGGAATGGGGAGTAGGTGCAGGAAAGCGAGTTGAAGGTGGCAAAGTGGTGTAGGAGGTTAGGAGGTTGAGTGAATATTAGAGAACTTAAGTATTTTTGCATGGCAAATGAAATTGCAGTGTTGTAAAATGAAATAATTCATTTATAGTGGAGATTTCCTCTGGTGGCACGGAGCAGTGCAGTAGCACTTTTGCAGGTGGCAGGTCTGTTGGTGTGCCACTTTTGAGGTTTGGATGCTTTGAAAGCTTCTAAATTTAAACAGAACTAAATATATCACCTCTATCATTTTCCAAACCTCTACCTGATATTAATTTAATAGTGTCACGTATTTCACTAGGAATATCACTGACTGGTATTAGCGCAACTAAACTGAGAGGCGCGGAGTCTAACGCACCCCCGGTGTTCGCCAGGGACCCCCGCAAGGAGGTTTGGGCTTTGCTGCGTGTGATGCGCAGGTCGCAGTTCTTCCAGATAGTTACCAGTGCAGTCAATGGAGAGTAGTCAAACAGGCCAAGTCGAAACCAGAGGAGCGCAGTGCAATGGAGAGAAGGCAAATCGTAGTCAGGAACAGTCCAAGGGTCAAAACCAGTGCGGGCAGCGAAGAACAAGGGATGATCCGGAAGAGAAGTCAAACTATAGCCAAGGAGTCAATACACAGGAGTAACACAGAAACAACAATGCTGGAGCTGGAAGAACCAATACTCTGGCACTAGACATGTGTCAGAGGCTGCTTAAAGTACTCTAAGGTGCCTCCTGATTGGGTTAGGGAGATTTAGGCGGTTTAGACATGCTGGCTGCAGACAGGTGAGTAGAGATAGAGTTCTGCTGCTAGGCAACAGGACGTAGATTGCGGAGAGAAGGTGTCCGTCTCCGGCGCCTGTGGAGAGATCGGAGACGGCACTTGACAAATAGTCAGTATCAGCACCATTCTACCGCCTTCAAAAGTTTGCTGTCTTTGTATCATCTTCTGCTATGCATTTTCCTTTGTCCTCTGTGTTTAGACAGTTGCCAAGTCATGCAACTTCCTCAATGTGTCCCTTTCTCACACAAGTAGCCACCAAACTTCCAATCCATGCCTTCTGTCCTGCCTCCTAATAGCATACTTACCAACTTTTGGTAAGTTAATTCCGGGAGATGCCAGGCAGGGGGGCGCGGTTGGTGGCCGGGAGAGGCAGGACGCGGCAAATCGCGTCATTTTGGCCCCCCCGCGACAAAATGCCATTTTTGTTGCTGGGGTCGGGGCAAAAATGACGCAATTCGCCATGAATCACGTCATTTTGAGGAGCAGATGCCATTTGCTGGATATTTGCCTGCTCGCCCGGGAGACCTACCCGAATTTCAGGAGTCTCCCGGACATTTCGGGAGAGTTGGCAAGTATGCCTAATGGCAAGACTATACCCTTGGGATTTTCACAAATGCTGCTGTTCTACTCACAACCCACTTTTCCTAATATGCTGCTCATTTCTTTAATTGGTTTGTCATAACTTAAAAGTAAAATCCTTGATGCAGAGTTGAAAATACGGCCGTTTGTGAAGCATACATAGTGTGATATCACTTTGTGCATGCCCACAAAAAAGCCACAAGTACCTATGCAGAGTTGCACACATCCACACTTGCACCTGAAGAGGCGTGACAAGGGTGGGTAGGGTGCACTAACGTAGGGCGAGTACAATAATGCCTTATTGAAATGAATTTGCCTCTGTAATAGCAGAGTCTGCCACTAGAGGTCCTTCAAGTAAAAGGAATAGCTAGTATGAAGAGACAGTTACTATTTGATATAATGAAACAGCATGAAACAGAGGTTTAAGAACATGCATCATGAAGAAGGACACAGCTGTGTATGTTGCTAACATGTATACTATACATACTGTGTAGAGTTGTACAATTGGGCACAATTACAAATGAAATACAGTTGCAACAAATTTACATCAATCAGCCACAATATTAAAACCACTGACAAGTGAAGTGAATAACATTGATTAACTCGTTACAATGGCACCTGTCAAGGAGTGGGATATATTGGGCAGGAAGTGAACATGCTCATTGATGAAGAGATTTCACCAGGATGCACTGTGGGAATAAGGAGAGCCGGCGGAGGCAAAGTGAAGCTCTGGGCAATGTTGCATTGACACAAACAACCTACCTAACCATTGTTGCAGACCAAGTACACCCCTTCAGGACAACTGTATTCCCTGATGGCATTGGACTCTTTCAGCAGGATAATGCACCCAGCTTCACTGTAAAAATTGTTCAGGAATGGTTTGCGGAACATGACAAAGAGTTTAAGGTGTTGACTTGGCCTCCAAATTCCCCTGATCTCAATCCGATCAAGCATCTGTGGGATGTGCTGGAAAACAAGTCCGGCCTATTGAGGCCCCACCTTGCAACTTACAGGACTTAAAAAATCGGCTGCTAACATCTTGGTGTTAGATGCCACAGGACACCTTCAAAGGTTTTGAGGAGTCCATACCTCGAGAGGTCAGAGCTCTTTAGGCGGCACAAGGGGGAACCTACACAATATTATGCGTGTGTTTTTTATGTTGTTGCTGATCAGTGTATATCTAAACAGCCTGGCACAAGTGTCAAATTGGGCATTGCTTTTGAACTATATTTAGTGTTCCATTTCTGAGCAGGAACTATTCAATAGACACATGGGGGGTGAAAATATGTATCCTTGGGGCGTTGCTTGACAGTCTGTGATTGTGGACATGTCTCTCCTCAGCTCCTGAGAGAGCTCGTAATTATAACTATTAAGATTATTATTACAGACGCCACTACCCCAAAACAAAGAAATCTGTTGAGAACACAATACACAAGGGGAATGCACACAAATTGGATTCTCACAGTGGAAGAAAAATAAATACTTGAGCCCACAGCCATTGAGCCTCCAAGCAGGACATGGTAGAGCCTGCCTTCCACGAAATCTACTCCCCACAGTGACCTCACTATGACTAAAGCTAGACTTGGACACATCTTGCCGAGGGGGATTAAGAGTTTCATGGGTCAATTCAAGCCAGAGGACACAGGATACTCCCTAAATTTACCTGGAAGGCATGTAATGCCTGAGGTGACTCACACCCCAAAGCTCCACAGAATGGGAGCTTCTGGGGCAAAATGTAGCCATCTGGAGTTCGCCCACTTTGGCTAAACAATATAACCCATGTGCACCCTACTCTGCATTGGACGTGCAGTGGCTGCCAAATTCAATCTGGACCCTTTTGCCTACTTGGCCAAAGGCATTCCATAAAAAGGAGGCTCCCTACTCTGGTGCCCATTACCAACTGAGACAACAACCACATGGGGGGTTGAGAGAATCCCTAACGCTTTCGGCAAGGGTCTTTTGCTTTTTTTTGGGGGGGGGCACATTTTTTTGAAGGTCTAATTCTCCTAGGGATTCAGCCTTGTGCTGAACAGGTTAGGGCTGAGTGACATTATAACATGCCGTGGGTTTCCCTGCTAAAATATGACAGCCAATGATCCCATACTTAAACATCAAGTTCTGCATTATGCTATTTATGATTTTATAGTGTACAGACCTTACATAAAACTAATGCAAGCACAGGAAGAGCAATACTGAGTTGTCGGTTTGCAGAGTTGTATATGTAACAAAACAACGATCTCTGCGCACTAACTCTATCTAAATAGATAACTAATAAGCGTGCAGCTGCAGTAGGAAATCCCACCTTCCTAAAACTGCTATAAACGATAATCTGCAGCGCTCAGCCAACTAGTTTGATGATATTGATAACAACAGTGTTATTCAGACATTCAGTAATTAAAACTTCAATATTCACATAAATCACTTGTAAGTCCCATATTGTTCTGTAGTTGACCGTAGCTTCTATCGTTAGTTTTCATATGCATGGACCTCACAGGTGTTAGTCTCGTTCCATATATGCATAAAGAGAGACACAATCAGCTTTCATACAGATAAAGAGGAAACAGTGCAATCCGTTACTTACATGTAAGTCAGTAAGTTCCTATTCCGCTCAATATATGTGCTTATTTGCCCATTAATATGCATTGAAATTTTGGGGATTGACAAAGGTAGTAGATAATACTGTGAAGTATGGGAACGAATATGATCAGTACTATGGAATGACTATGACCTTTTCAATGAGTTGTTGAATGTCCAGCCAATAATTTCACAAATTAGGGCATGCCAACCATATGTGTATGCAAAAAAATGTGAAGTCAGAGGGCCTGAGTCATTAAGGAGAGCAAAGCATAAAAAAGGAGTAACTTTGCATCTGGGCATATTGCATTGGAGGGGGAGGTAAATTTAAAATATGGGGACAGATTTATAGTTTGGGAAGGACATGTCTTAGATCAACTTTACATTCACGTGTAAAAATAAAACTATCAAATATTTGTGTGCTACATGAAAAAACAGCCAGTATTTAACTTATGTGCAAAATAATAAACTGATTTGCACCCCTTGCACTGTAATATGGTTTGTCCCAGAAAACATTTACTCCTTTTTTTTGGCTTACTTGCCTTAATGACTCAGGCCCAGAGAGTCTGTTGTGTGTGTATCCGGTGGTTCTGCACATCCCAGTGTTAGAAGATAGCAGTGTCACCTGTAGTAGCTTCAAAGGCCCCTGCGGTGATATATATCCTGGCCTGGAATGGAGTTTTGAAACCTGAATAGATTTTTAGGAAATGCTCAGCATGGTGTCTGGCTCAAAGAGACCATGTGTTGACTTGGCTATATTTTATATAAACAAGAATAATTCAGTTTTAAAATATGCCACTTAAAATCAATAAAAGTAGTGATCAACCACATATTCCTCAATAACATGATGAAGGGCAGCTCATATGTCAAATTAAGAATTCTGCCACACAAATAAGTTGAGGAAATGAGAATAAGCTCAAACAGACAATGTGTACTTAGGCTTGTTTGGTATCAATAGATGGGTAAATTTATATCTATTAATAATAAAATTGGGTCTGTGTGACGTTCCGCAGAAAAGTTAGGTCACGTAGTAAAATTTGGTAGTAAATCAGGTAACATGCAAATGGTGATTGAAAAAATTGTCACAGACCACTTCCCCTCGGGAGGTGGGGAAAGGTGCCTTTAAAAAGCTGAGACCAGTTACAACAAATTGTCATTCTTCTGGGAAAATCCATTCCGATTGATAAACTGTCCATCGTCCTAGCCAATTTCCCATGGCACAGATTATACAACTCATGTAAGTTATACTCTGAATGTAACCCCTTTTATTTTAAACTGTTTTGCTTGTGTATGTTATGTCAATTGTTTATTAATTGTTTTTTTGTTTTCTATCTGAATGCCCTGTACCTTGTATATAAAATCTATTATTTAATACATTTGACTAACAAGCCTAGTGTGTGTTTGCATTTACATTTGTGTAACAGTCCGGAGGTCTGATGAGTTAACCCTCTGATTGCTGGTGTGGGCTTTGCTAACCTGTGGGTAGCCAGAAGCCTTGTGTGCCAGTGTGGGACAATAAATTGGGTTCCTATTGCCTGTATTCAATAGGTGGTGGCAAGCCTTAAGAGTGGGGGTATGCGAGCGCTGTTTGTGGGGCGATTCAGCAGGTCTATAACCTGAGTGATAAGTAGAGAGAGACTTGAGTGCTAGAATTGTGTGCAACCTCATACAGTAAACACCCAAATTCACGGAAGCTGGGAGCGTGTTCATGATACTCTCCAACATTTTTCTGCAGCTGAGGGGACTATGTACCATTGAAAATAAAGTTTTATGCATTCTCCTTTATATAAAGCTTTTAGAGAGATTAATATTATGCATTATTACCATTTATTTACATAGCGTAACCATATTTCGCAGTTCTTTACAAAATATATTTGTTTTTCACATCAGTCCCAGCCCCAGTGGAGCTTACAAACTAAATATCCCTACCACACACACACACGCATACACACACCCATACACCCTAGGGTCCATGTTTGTCAGCAGCCAATTAACCTATTATGTATGTCTTTGGAGTGTCTGAGGAAACTGTAGCACCCAGAGGAAACCCCTGCAAACACAGTGAGAACATACAAACTGTGCACAGAATCAAACTCAGTGCTGTGAAATTATCTTTAGCTATGCTCCAGTCATCTGGGCTGAGAGTCACCCCATCTCTTTTTCTCATTTTAATTTGCATGCTTCCTTCACAGGGGAAGTGGTCCCCAAAAATATGAAAATATGGTGAAGATAACCCCATTAGTCGTGTAGTAGAACAAGGCACCGGGGAGTGTAGGGACACCTATTTAGGCATGTTAAGTGTATTTTAATAAAATAAAAGTAATAATGTATGTAAATAAATAAATGTGCATAGGCGCTGCAGCTTCGGTAGTTAACCGGCGTGCAGCAAGGGTTAACTCCGGTGATAGGCGCCGGGAGAACAGATATGTGGTTAAATGTGTGAAATATTTAAGGAATCAAATGTACATGTGTATATAATAAAAGAAATGCACTTTCCTGGTGCTGGGGCTGCAGGAGCAGCCCTGGATCCCCTTCACCCCCCGGGAGCCAGCTTCAGTGATTTCTAGAGGGACTTCCACAGTAGCCTCCTGGATGCAAGTAGATCCAGGAGGTGCACCGCCTACTGGGGATCCGGGAGGTTAAGTCACTGGATGGATCTCAAAGAGCTTCAACTAGCGACAGGGAAGGGACTGCTGCCCCGGGATCTGGCTGTTCTCCCTGGTACTATTTTCGGCCAGGGGGTAGAGCCAGACCTCGGAGCAAAGTCCCTGGAAGAAAGTTTAGGCTGGAGATTTAAAAGATAAATATCCAGCCTCAGACAGAATGGCACCAGGGTGGAGAGTGGGCTGAGCCCCCCTCTCCCTGGCAGCTCGTGGACAGGGGGAAGTTTGGACCCAGCTCCTAGTACCACCGCTCTGCCCGCTACCCAGCAGCTCTGGCCAGTGTGATAGGCCAGGGGGGATCCATCCACAGCAACCTCGATCTATAGGAACAGGTCAGGGGTACCAGCCCAGGTGCACCAGCAATGGGGTATACTAGCACCAACAGTTACCCAGAAAGAACGCAGTTCTGGATGCCGTTAAGGAGTCCAGTGGTTGCTGCAGTGTTAGCCCCTCCTACTACAGCGTGGGATAAAGAAAGGGAATGGTGGCAAAGTAAGTCCAGTTGGTTCCCAGCAACAACAGACAGGGTGGCATAGGCGGTCCATCCTGTCACAGTAGGCCTATAGATTTCCATAAGTATTTAACTTTAACATGGCCTATAAAGGTAGTATGTGTAGTAAGAGAGTCAAAAGTTTTTCCTGTCTATAGAATTAAGGAACTTTAATATTACATGTGGTTCTATGTCATCACTTACCCTCAGTTGATGTTTGTCTACTGTTTGTCTATATATTTATTTTTATTATATTGTCTTTTAACTGCCATTTCCTCTCTCCTTTTTAAGATTGCATCTCTAGAAACTATGCAAAAATCATCTTTAGCTAAAGAGACACTTGTTGAACTAGGGGAAGGGAAGGGAAGCTGCCCTCAATACATTTCTGAACCACAAGACATAATTAGCATTTTGCAAGTACAGACACAAATATTTTCAGTGGTGCAGTAAGCCCAGCAGGCTTTCATTAAGGCACTTATTAGATCAGTGGACACAGGAAACTCATTCACAAAATGAAAGAATTAAACTGATTAAACTAATTCCTCCCCTGAAAATTATACAAATAAAGGTCAATATATAGATTTCTATTTAGAAACTATTAAATATCTGAACATGAATGAAGAGATGAGGGAACAGTTAGAAGTCCCCTTCACTGAAATGGATTTCAAAGAAGCAAATGTCTCCCACCATGAAAGGTAAAAGCCCAGGACCTGTTGGATACACAATAACATATTATGGGGGGCATTCAATTTGGGGCGATGAGTCGCAAGACATCATGGCAATGTCTGGCTACACTCATTATCAGGTACTAAGGTACCCGAATATCACAGAGATTCCTGCATGTTCCACAGGCAAATAATGAGTTAAATTCACCCTTCTCCGCCTATAAGACCTTCTGGGAGACTCCCTGTTACTCCTCTTAGCACTAAGCAAACTTTCAGTAACTAAAAATTTTCCCCACAGTAACTAGAAGCCCATAATACAAAGATACCCAAGGAAGTTGTGAAACATCAGACCCACTGATCAATGGGCTCACCGCTATGAGTCACCTTATTCACGGTGGCTCTCCTTGCGGGACGCCATCTTGTCCTGTGAACTGCGTGTGCGTGAACCGGCACTTCTTCCCTATTCAGTTCCTTCAACCACCTAAACATACCTCTTACCTGTGTAAGTTGCCAGATCTTCAGGTCTCACCTCCTGTTCGGACGTCCTGTACCCTGGCTCCATCGCTATCTACTACTTATATCTCCAGTCCGCAGATCATCACAGCCTCTGTGTCTACTCCACTGTCATTGTGGTTATCGCTCTGCAGATCATCGCTATCTACTACTTGTATCTCCAGAACCTTGGTCCGCAAATCATCACAGACTCTGTGTCTACTCCACTGTCATTGTGGTAATCGCTCTGCAGATCATCACTATCTACTATTTGTATCTCCAGCACCTTCGTCCGTAGATCATCACAGTCTCTGTGTCTACTCCACTGTCATTGTGGTAATCGCTCTGCAGATCATCGCTACCTACTACTTGTATCTCCAGCACCTTGGTCCACAGATCATCACAGCCTCTGTGTCTATTCTACTGTCATTGTGGTAATCACTCTACAGATCATCGCTATCTATTCTGAGTCTCCTGCATACTGCGCTACAGACTTTTGACACCCTGTGTCTCTACTGCTCCTGGAGGAGACAATCTCCTAGACTCTCAATAGTTCCGAATCTACTTCCTGTGGCACTCTCAGTCATTCTCTTGATTCTCAATATAGTTTTGCTCACCACCTCCTAAGAGGGCTGCGACCCTGCGTTCTGGGAGCCACGAAGTCCAAACTCTCTTGTGGAAGTCCCTGGCGAAAACCTCCCTCACTGTTAGACTCAGCGCATTTTGGGAGGTAATACCTACACGAGCCGACTGTACGGGCATTCCTCTGACCCTAGCTGAGTGACAGAAGTGAAGGACCATTCACAGTGCTCCAGCGACAAACCTAGATCTTTACTCAACAAAGATCTGAAGCTGTATGCTTAGATGATCGCAAATCAACTAAACATTCTATTGAATGATTTCATTTATAGCAATCAGGTAAGATTTGCTCCTGAACAGGAAGCAAGAAGTACTACAAATATTATTAATAGAAGAATCTCTTTGAGCAGCTGGAACACCAATGAAAAATGAACTTATAGAACCTGATTCATCAAGGAATATAAATGACGATTTTGTGCGTATAATCCGCAAATTTGATCTGCGCATGCCCAAAAAAGGACAATACGTAACTTAACACAGCAATGTTCAATTCATCTTTATATGCAAAAGACACTTACTAAAGCTTACAATTTCAGAGAAGGAACCGGGCAGGGAAGAGGCTTATGTACAGTGAGGGAGTGCCAAACTCGAGAGAACGTAGCAACATTTGATTCAAGCTTTGGACATATCAAAGGTACTTGATTTTTTCCCGTATCTCTTGCTTCAGCAACAGGCTAGTTTAATTCCTGACTACTAGTTATGACAGCCATGTATGTATGCTATAACATGTGTTTACAATCAGGAACAACGTAAAAAATATTTATTATTATTATGTTTAGTAGACATTAAGAACATCCTAATAAACATATTTCATGGAAAAAATATATTAAAAAAAACAACAACACTTTTTTAACTGTATAATCACTAATGCCTATATTATTAACAGGTGACATTATTTGTTTGGGTTTTGCTGTGTGTTTTTATGTGAATGTATATTCCACATAGGTATTGGACGTATCCTGCAGTGTCTTGTGTAGTAGAGCTGAGCAGACCAACACCCAAATTCATCAACGCACGTATCTTCAGATCTGCTCCTTGTTGAATTTGAGCGTGCGTATGCCTGAATTCCGTGTGCATTTTAAAACAAATGCAGGTTGCGCTCAGTATGCGTGCCTTGATGAAACAGGCCCATATCGTGTGTATTGCTAAAGAGTGAATGGATTTAAAATAAAGCAGTCATACACTCACCTACTAACGGTGAGAAAACTGCCTTTATATCAAAGGGTGTTGTTGCGCATGTTGAGATATCCAAATCATAAAATATAATAGTGTATATTGCATGAAAATGTAGGTAATGTAAGGTAACTTACACAAATAGTGCATTACCATAAAACCAACAGATAAACATTATACTCTCATAATCCTGAAGTATTTAATATTCACATCATGTTGTGGGAATGTTACATTCAATCTTTAGCAATAAACACCATATTTGTTCTGTTTCTATCCTTAGGGTTGCAACTGCGCCAAAAGATTCTTCTATTTTGGACATTTTGAGGGAAGTATCTGGAACTTCCATCTCCCTTCTGGCTGTGGAACGTGAACTATGAGCAATGACTCCAATGATTCCAATTCATCGGAATGTTCATCTTGTGAGGCAGCGCTGGTCTACTTCCTGTACAACAATTATTAACCTGATATATCCACTGATGCTGAAAAAGTGTTCGCTAGGGTTGACTGGCATTTTCTGATTAGATTACTGAAGCATATGGGACTGGGTCCCTCTTGCTTTTCAAAAATGATATCCGTATATAAGAAACAATCTGCCAGGATTAAGATAAATGGCTTTCTATCAGACCCTGTTATAGTAATAATTTGTATTTTAAGGTAAACAAACAAGGGTTGAAAGGGTTAGGGGAGGCACAATAGGGGGGTATGGGAGTATTACTGTAATTTCTTGAGTATGCTATAGTCTACCCCAGAGGCGGAACTAGCGAGCTGTGGACCCCAGTGCAAGGAAGCGGGGAGGAGGGAACCGGGGTCCACACCCTCTGCATCCAGACAGGTTGCAAGATTCTGAAGTTTAGTTTGATTCCAATAGAACAGGTTCCTCCAAATTGCAGGACTGGTAATCGAAACAAAATATTGCTAGAAAAGGAACCGCAATGGATTCGCTGGCACCTCAAGGATTGAATGAGGACTTTAATGTTTCATGTTTCTTGTAAACACTTTAATTTGGTTTAAACCTTTTGAGTCTGCTTCATTGGTGACTTATATTATGTTTCTACTGGTACTGAGTAAGATCAATAGCCCAGATTTGGAGTTTTTATTCACATCTATAGATCACTCCAATGATTTTAAGAATGATAGTCACTTGTCACACGCCGCTCACACACGGCTGCCACCTGGTAACGTGAATATCATTCATTCCTCATTCCCTGCTTCTTCCCTGGCTGTCAGGCCAGCAATCAGCTCTGCACATCCGCAGGTAATCATCTCACCTGTGTTCACCTGTCCCGCTCATCCATTGGTTACCTCTCATTTATAAGGCTCCTCCCAGCACCTCTCAGTGCTGGTTCTTCTCATCAGACTCCTGGCCTGGAAGCAGCTCATGCACTCTGCTGCTGCAATCACCTATTACCTGCTACACTCGTTAGTGGTAACTCCTGCAGATCATCGCTGTCATCTCTCCAAGCGTGCTGCTGCAACTCACCTACTGCCTGCTCCATTCGTTAGTGCTAACTACTGCAGATTATCACTACCATCTCTCTAAGTATATTGCTGCAACTCACCTACTACCTGCTCCACTCGTTAGTGGTAACTACTGCAGATCATCGCTACCATCTCTCTAAGCATATTGCTGCAACTCACCTACTACCTGCTCCACTCATTAGCAGTAACTACTGCAGATCATCGCTACCATCTCTCTAAGTGTATTGCTGCAAATCACCTACTACCTGCTCCACTCGTTAGTGACAACTACTGCAGATCATCGCTACCATCTCTCCAAGTGTACTGCTGCAAATCACATATTATTTCTCTGTGGACTATCACTGAGCAACACTCAGTACTCATATTCATTTGTGGCTATCTATTGCCTACATTCTCCTCTGTACTCGGTTCACTATCGCTGCTCACTGGGAACTCCCCTAGAGGGCCCCGTCCCTCCAGTCTGATCCAGAGAGGGCCCCGTCCCTCCAGTCTGCTCCAGAGAGGGCCCCGTCCCTCCAGTCTGCTCCAGAGAGGGCCCCCTCCCTCCAGTCTGCTCCAGAGAGGGCCCCGTCCCTCCAGTCTGCTCCAGAGAGGGCCCTGTACCATGCGGTTCAGCCCGAGTTGCCAGTCCATGCGGTTCAGCCCGAGTTGCCAGTCCATGTGGTTCAGCCCGAGTTGCCAGTCCTTGCTGTTCAGCCCGAGTTGCCACTCTATGCGGTTCAGCCCGAGTTGCCACTCTATGCAGTTCAGCCCGAGTTGCCACTCTATACGGTTCAGCCCGAGTTACCACTTGGTGCTGTCTGCTCTGCGACTCCTCACAGTGCTGTCTGCTCTGCGGCTCCTCACAGTGGTCTGCTCTGCGGCTCCTCACAGTGCTGTACAGTCCGAGTGGTGTGCTCAGTCTGGGATATCCGTTAGATGTGCCCAGCTTACCGTCCCAGTCGTGGACTCCTGCTCTGCCGTCCCAGTCGGGGACTCCTGCTCTGCCGTCCCAGTCGGGGACTTTTGCTCTGCCGTCCCAGTGAGGGATTCTCCAGAGATTGCTGCTCAAGTTGAGGACTCCTCAGAGTTTCCTAGTGAGCCAGAATGCCCAGATGCCTCTTCCAAGTCGTCAGATCCTCCTCCAGTCTTCTTTGGTGGAGACATCAAACAGTTTATTTCAGTTCTTCAGATTTCCATGAAACAGTTTCAAGACTCTCCAGATTACTTTGCCAACCAATTTAACCAAGTGGGTTCCATAATCATGAGTTTTAGAGGGGAGCCACAGACCTGGGCCTTCTCCCTTCTAAATTCCAATAACCCCATTATCCATAATACCATGGACTTTGTTAATGCTGTGTGCAAAAAGTACTCTCCGTCGACAGTTGCTTCCATTGGTCAACCTATATCTTTAAAAAATAAAAAGAACAATCACAAACAACAAACCTTGGTTACTGGCTTCATGGGCATAGCACCATCTTCTCATAAAATAAAAGGTCCTTTCCCGACTCTAGGCTGGGACTCAGACTCTGAAAGTGAATTTTTGGAGAATACTAGAGAGTTAGTGGACGAACTTGCCAATTCTTCTGCTTCTGAAGAATTGGGTCTTCTCTGTACTCCATTAGAGAAGAGCCCAATTGTGTCTCCAGGGAGATCTTATAAAAAGAAAAAGAAGAAGAGAAAAACCTGAAGGAAGCATGTATGGAGCGACTGGAATCCGCTACTTAAAGGGGGGGCTATGTTATGATCTGCCTTGTTTCTTTGTGTGCATTTTACCCTGTGTTATGATTTGCCTTGTTACCCCGTGTGCACATTACCCTGCAGTATCTGTGATTCTCCAGAGGAGCTGCTGTCCGGCCGTTCCTCTATCAGGGGTTAACTAGCACTGCTAGTTAATTATCCACACCTGTCTGTGGCCTATATATGCCTGTCTTTTCCTGAAACCCTTTGCTGGGCATTGAAGTTCCTAGCCTGCTCATGTGTCTGTTCCTGGATTACCTGCATGTGTCTCTGTTCCTGGTTTCAGTTAAGTTTTGCTGCATTTCATTATTATTTACCTGATTTTTTGCCAAGATCTGGAAATCAATTGTTCTATTCAGCCTGAACTGTTTACTGTTTATTGTGCCTACCCTGGACTATACTTTTCTGCAATAAACAGTTTAAAACGTTTACGTCACGTGTCTGGCTCCATGGCTGTAATTAAGGAATTGGTTTTGTACAGAACCCTAACATTGAGCCAGAGGAACTAACAGTCCGGTAAGTGACAGTACCCCCTCTTTCAAAGGTGGGCACAGAACACTTGGAACCGGGTTTGCCCGGATATTTAGTATAAAACTTTTTCAGAAGTGCTGGAGCATTGAGATCATCCGCACAGATCCAAGAGCGCTCCTCCGGGCCAAAACCTTTCCAATGAAGAACTCCTCTGGAAATTTTTGAATCTAGGATATGAGTAATCTAGAACTCCTCCTCCTGTTAAAGTTGGACTGGACGAGGTGTAGATGAAGGAACTGAAAATCGGTTGATGATGAGAGGCTTGAGTAATGAAACGTGGAAAGAGTTGGAGATATGAAGGTTCTTGGGCAATAACAGTTTGAAACAGACAGGATTTATCACCTGAGTGATTTTATATGGACCAATAAAACGTGGAGCAAACTTCATGGAAGGAACCTTCAGGCGGATATTCCTGGTAGAAAGCCATACACGATCTCCAACTTTGAATGCCGGAATTGTTCGCCTCTTTTTATCAGCAAAGAATTTATATCTCGAGGATGCCTTCTTCAGGGAGGATTTAACCTGAGCCCAAATGGAAGTATATTTTCGACATAATACATTAACAGTAGGAACTTGGGTGGGAGGGAGGGAAGGAAATTCTGGGAGAGACGGATGGTGACCGTATACCACAAAGAATGGTGTTTTGGAAGATGATTCATGATACATGTTATTATGGGCAAATTCAGCCTATGGGAGTAAGTCTACCCAATTATCCTGATTGGCTGAAAAAAAAATTCTCACGAAAGTCTCTAGACCTTGGTTGACTCTCTCGGTCTGTCCATTTGATTGAGGATGGTATGAGGACGATAATGACAACCGGATACCCAAGGTCTTACAAAGGGCCCACCAAAATCTGGAAACAAACTGCACTCCCCTATCCGAAACAATTTCAGACGGACATCCATGGATTCAAAATATTTCCTTGATAAAATGTTCAGCCAATGTAGAAGAAGAAGGCAAGCCTATCAAAGGGACAAAATTAGCCATCTTAGAAAACCTATCAAAGATCACCCAAGTAGTATTACATTTCTTACTGGGAGGAAGGTCAGTGACGAAATCCATACTTATATGGGCCATGGTTTGGAAGGAATGGGTAGAGGTCGAAGTAACCCCGACGGTGCTCTACGGGAAGACTTGAATTGGGAACAAATATCACAAGCAGCAACAAATTCTTTGACATCCCTTCTAATGGAAGGCCACCAATAACTTTGAGAGAGAATCTCCAATGTTTTCCGTACTCCAGAGTGGCCGGCAAAACGAGAGGAATGATACCATGAGAGGATCTTTTTCCGAAGAGGTGGTGGCACAAAGGTTTTCCCAAAAGGTGGAACATTGGTAGAAGAAGCAGCTAGACTCACATATTTAGGATCAAGTATAGGACGATCCATATAATCTTCAAAGTCAGAGGAAGGAGCAACCGCCCGTGATAATGCATCCGCCTTTTTATTCTTAGCAGCTGGTTTGAAGGTAATAATTAAATCAAAGCGAGAGAAAAAGAGTGACCATCTTGCTTGTCGGGGGTTCATACATTGAGCTGACTGAAGATAGAGAAGATTTTTGTGGTCAGTATATATAGTTAACGGATGACGAGCACCCTCCAATAGGTATCTCCATTCTTCTAAGGCTACTTTAATGGCCAATAGCTCCTTATCCCCGATAGTATAATTTTTCTCTGCAGGCAATAGACTTCGAGAATAAAAAGCACAAGAATGGAATTTCTTTTGTATCGACTTCTGAGACAGAATGGCCCCTAGTCCAACATTAGAGGCATCAACTTCGAGGAAGAATGGGAGAGTTACATCAGGTTGTTGAAGAGTTGGAACAGTAGAAAACGCCTCTTTTAGGAACTGAAATGCTTCGAGAGCCTCAGGAGGTCATTGCTTGGTATTAACACCCTTATGAGTAAGAGAAACTATAGCAGAAACAATGGAAGAAAATCCTTGAATAAAACGTCGATAATAGTTAGCAAAACCTAAAAAGCGTTGGATAGAGTGTAGTTGGCAGAGGCCAATGTAAAATTGCATTCACGTTCTCCGGATCCATCTCCAAGCCTACTCCAGACACTATATATCCCAATAAAGGAATTTCGAAGGAACATTTTTCCAGCTTACAGAATAGTACATTTTTCCGAAGCCTTGAGAGGACTTCTGCAATGTGCTGTCGATGAGACGAAAGATTCTGAGAGAAAATCAATATGTCGTCTAGATAGACAACGACACATACATACAGCCCGATGAGGCGGAAGACGTTCCGACTGAACTTTATCAAATACATCAGCAAAAGGAGCATACTGTGGAGGAAGACCAGGCAAAAACGGTTCTATAGAGGACTTATTCACTTTCACAGGAAGAACTTGAGTCAGACATCTATGATGACAAGCAGGACCCCAGGATACAACTTGCGGAATGTTCCAGTGAATTTGTGGGGAATGGAGCTGAAGCCATGTCAGGCCAAGTACTATAGGACTAGTGGTAACAGGAAGAACCAACAGAGAACTTTGCTCTTGATGTAAGGCCCCAATTTGAAGGGATAGAGGAATGGTACGTTGAGTAATAGTTCCATTAGTAATTTGCGACCCATCAATGGCCGTGATGGCAATCTTTTTTTTTTTTAAAGGAATCACTGGTAAGGACCACTGACGTACTAGGGAATTTGAGATGAAACTTCCGGCCGCTCCAGAGTCCAGAAGTGCTTGAGACATAAAAGAATTGGTAGAAGTTGAGACAGTAACAGCCAGGGACCCCAACCTTACCTCTCCAGAACAGGTTAGGGCCTTGCGTTTCCCGACTTTTTGGGGCACAAATTCAGCATATGATTTGGATCAGCACAATAGATACAGAGTTTATTCTTTAACCGCCGTTCCCTCTCTTCCGGGGTTAGTCTGGAGCGTCCTTGTTGTTCCACCCGAGTAACCAGGTCTTGCAGCAAATTCTTAGCTGTTGGCTCTGAGCCTGGGTCCGTCATGGCCTGTTCTTACTGTCACGGGCACTAGGAGTTTTGACCCAGAATTTACCAGATGTAGCTTTACTCAACAGAGGCGCGGAGTCTAGCACAGTGGCTGGTCTTCTCCAGGGACTCCCGCAAGGAAGTGTGGGTTTTAGCGGTTTCCACTGTGCAGGTCGCGGCCCTCTGGGGAGTATGGTAAATATGCGGATACAGCTATACACAATGAGAACACGGATCCCCTTGAGCTGGATAGGAGAAGAAATGCCAGAAGATATATATATAGTCTCTAAGTAGCAGAAACAGTAATGACACAGCGAGTATGATCACCAGTAGCAATTGGAAATGAGAAGTTCTAAAGTGCCTAGCAGGCAGGTAAACTTGAAACAGATAGATGCTTGACAACAGACGGAAAGTCTATACGAGCAGCCAATAATACAGTGTAGTGGAGGAGTCAGCGACTAGCAGCTATCACTACAGATGCACAATAGAAACTTAGTCCCGATAATAGATAACATACAATGTAGCTTGAAGTGGGCTGCGGCTGACAGGTATTACCACTGGCGTGGAGTGGAGACTTATCCAGATGCAAGTAAGATACGAGGTAGCATGGAGTGGTCCGTGGCTGACAGGTATTGCCACGGGCATGGAATAGAGACTTATCCAGAAGCAGGTAGAATACAAAGTATCGTGGAGCGGTCTGCGGCTGACAGGTATTACCACTGGCGCAGAGTAGAGACTTGTCCAGGTGCAGGTAAGATACGAGGTAGCATGGAGCGGTCTGCGGCTGACAGGTATTACCACTGGCGTGGAGTAGAGACTTGTCCAGGTGCAGGTAAGATATGAGGTAGCATGGAGCGGTCTGCAGCTGACAGGTATTACCACTGGCGTGGAGTAGAGACTCGTCCAGGTGCAGATAAGATACGATGTAGCATGGAGCGGTCTGCAGCTGACAGGTATTACCACTGGCGTGGAGTAGAGACTCGTCCAGGTGCAGATAAAATACAAAGTAGCGTCCACAGAAAACAGGTACCATAAACAGGAACAGGTAACACCTTGGTACCTCAGCAGAATGAGGATTAAGAACAGGCAAAGGTAGTAGGACCGCAGGTGTCTTAAATAGTAAGAAGTAATTAATCATCCAATGAGGAGAGGAACAAGGTTTTAACAGTCTGTAGGTCTGCACATGCGCAGACTCCTGGTCAAGATGGCAAGCGGCCGTGGCGCAAGACAGGCGCCGGCAAGGCAGAGAGAAACCTAGGTCTTGAGCCAGAGGAACTAACAGTCCAGTGAGTGACACATAGACTACAAATTAACAAATGTAGAATGGCAATTCTAGAACTTTGAAGCAAAAGCGAAAATTGAAGACAGCAAAAAGGCCTCTTCTGCAATGAAACTCGATTCACACACAATGTTCTTACCTTGGTATTTGCTTTAATGCAATGAACTCCAGTCAACACCAGTAAAAGTAGACAATAAAATTGATGCATGCTACTAATTGCTTTGCAGACGGCCATTGGGCTGGAGAGCAGAGGAGGAACTGTTGGAGGTGGGCATGATATGATAGGACTCTGCACTGTATACCATTGGTGGACAACTGGCGACCCTCAGTTTGGTCACATGCGGCCTCACAAACAGAATATGTTTCCCTATTAATTGTAATCTCGCAGAGTGAGTGCAGTATGCTAACCCAAGTATGTAACTTGTGTTCTCTAGCAAACCATTGGTTAGCACTCACTTTTGTTGTAATATGCAGCCTTCTGGTGGGACTATGGGCCACTTGTGACAGCCCTGAAAAATATAATATTACCCACTACTGCAGAAAGCACTGCAACCTGTCACTCATAAAGCATTCCTGCTATTAATAAATGAAAAGAAATGCTAAACTGACAGCCAGCTCAGCAGTGTTCCACGCAAGAGATACATTTATTCTTGGATACTTGTTAAGGTGAATCTAAAGGTCCCAGCAAGCAAGGGCTGATAGTTCCACAACATCTGGAGAGGCACAGGTTGTATAAGCACTACAATACAGAACAGTTAGGCAAGCTATGGATCTCCAGTATGCTGGGACTTGTACTTCTACAACAGCTGAAGAGGCACAGGTTGCTTAAGCACTACAATACAGAACAGTTAGGCAACCTGTGGATCTCCAGTATGCTGGGACTTGTACTTCTACAACAGCTGAAGAGGCACAGGTTGCTTATCACTACAATACAGAAAGTTAGGCAACCTGTGGATCTCCAGTACGCTGGGACTTGTACTTCTACAACAGCTGAAGAGGCACAGGTTGCCTAAGCAGTAGTGTATATAACACTGTTTGGCAATATGCTGAATCTTGTAGTTGCACAATAGCATAACATAAATAAATACATTTTTATTGAACAATACAATTTTATTGAGCAAAGTAAACACAAACCTTCTCCCCCTTGTTCAAAAAGTCTTTATTGAAAAAAAGATTCAATTGTTTTTAGCACAAGAGAAAAAACCCAACAAGAAAATACCCCCCAAATACACCTCTCCAATAACGGACTCAATGGGAGAATTTATTTCTGTGCTCAAGTCCTGCCGAAAATCACGCTGCATATATTTCCAGGTACTATGGCCCCCCAACATTGCAAATTTTTTCTGCACATCTCTAGGGGGTGTGGATACAAATCTATGATGCTGCATCAATGCTGATTTCCCTCATAAACACTTTGGAGGCATCCGCAGCACATTGCACAGAACTGAATTCATCCCATTTACTCCTTGTGAGGTTCCAGGATGTGCCTGCAAAGACACATTGCCTTGATGTCCTGACTGAAATCTCATTTAAATAGGATGCCTTTTTAGCACCTGAGGGCATTAATGAATAAGGTGGTCATTTTTCATGTGGTTTCAGTTTTTTACATCTATTGTATATTTTTGGCAGTGCTAGTCCTGTTTGTTTCTTTATAATGAAAATGGCTCCATGAACTAGAATTGCACCTAGGTGTGCAGCAGAAAAACCTCAAGACACTGTGCAAAAGTGTAAGCATTACATCAAATTTCAACCTCCTACAATTAAATATTACCCATTTCAATAAAATAAGCTTCTCAGTTTTTCTTCTAAAATACTGCTCAGTTTAGCCTCACTTATGAGAGTCTTTCTTGCAAGCGCTAATATTGTGTGTGATACTTTTTTTTTTAAATAAGTTTTTATTGAGGTTTTTAGCAACAAACACAGGTTTACACATATGTATTTTCAACAGCATTCGTTTTGGATGGCGAGTGATAGAGAAATTATAACATCATAGGAACATAACACTAAGCCAAAGAAGACTAGGGGGTAAATGTATGAATCTCCGGATTCTTCATCTCCGGCGTGTTCAGCCTCTTCAGCGCTTAAATTTAAAGCGGCGCTGCATTGTAAAGGGAAACTTCCCTTTACAATGCAGCGCCGCTTTAAATTTAAGCGCTGAAGAGGCTGAACACGCCGGAGATGAAGAATCCGGAGATTCATACATTTACCCCTAGATGTGTCAAAGAATGCATACATTCCCATCCACGAAAGGTGGGTATAGCTGACCTGACATATAAAACACAAAGACAGACAGGGGAGGGGGGGTAAAACAAAGAAACATAAGGAAAGAATGGGGGGAGGCATGATGCAAGTCATCTTAATAAAAGGTCTACAGCATATACAGAGGAGATATAGAACATAGCCTAATCCAACAATCATAAGCGGCTGGTTCACCCCTGTAACCTAAAGATACATGTTTCAGCCAGATGTATCCAAGGCCGCAAACTCTGGCGAATCTATAAATTTTAACCAAGGTCCCCATATAGTATAATATGTTACAAAAGAGTCCTTATCTGACAAATATAATTCGTCCATGGACCTGTAATATTCTAATCTCCTAATCCAGTCCCGAATATTTGGTGGCGTGGTTGTTTTCCATCTCACAGGTATGACTGCCTTGGCGGCTGATATCACAAATTTTAATAGAGATTTTTTAAAGCAGGAAATAGGCATATCTACTTTATTGTGGAGCCAGTACACTGGGGTATCGGGAATAGCCTGGCCAAGCAACTTTCGTGTGATGTCTATAACCTGCGACCAAAAGGGTTGTAGCACGGGGCAGTCCCACCAGATATGTAATAAAGACCCTGATCCTGAACTACACCTCCAACAGGCACTAGACAGTCCGCAAAACATTTTTGCAAGATGTACCAGGCATCTGTACCACCTGGTAAGAACCTTAAAGTGAGTCTCTAATATTGAGACGTTAGGTGAGCAGGCATGGAGTGCTTGGAAAATTTTCGACCAATCAGTCTCTCTTAATTCTATTCCTTGATCCCTTTCCCACTCCAAGAGAAATTTCGGGGGAGATCTAAAGCGGAACTCGATTAGGAGTTTGTAGATAGTCGATAAGGAGTGTGGGGTGTGATGAGGTCTGCTACAAAGGGATTCAAAGACTGTCAAATTCTATTAATATCCTGTTTTGGGAGACTAAAAGCGAGAAAATGTTTAAGCTGAAGATATCGCCAGATCTCTATATTCGGTAGTTTCCACTTAGATTGAATCTCTACAAATGAGAGGACCCCAGTAGCTCCCACCAACTGGCCGACATGATGGATTCCTGCCCGTGACCACAGGTTAAACGCTAATGGAGTAGTTACGGGGGGGAACTTAGGGTTATTAAACAATGGCGTTAGTGGGGATATTAAAGATGAAATATGAGTAAGAGTTCTTAACTTAGACTATTTAACAAGAGTGGGCCCCAGGGTAGGGTGCGAGACCTTGGGTAATTTGGTTAACCAAATTACTGTAGTACTAGAAGAGTCGAGGTATGATGATTCGATCGCTACCCATTGTTTCCCTCCCTCTTGAACTGACATCTCCATTATTCTGGTTAAGATTGCAGCATCATAGTACGAGGGTATATGGGGAAGCTGGAGACCCCCCCAAGTGTCTTCGTCTAAATAAAGTTTCATGCTTGAATCTTGGGCGCCTCCCACTCCACACAAAGTCCCGCACCAGACGCTGGATGCCCTGAAACCAGGAGTCGGGAATTAAAATAGGTAACGTCTGTATAAGGTAGAGAAGTTGGGGCAGGACATTCATTTTTATAATGTTAACCCTACCTATCCATGTGAAATTCTTGCTCTGCCACTCTCTCAAATCAGCCTGGAGATTCCCAAGAAGTGGTTTAAAGTTGAGGTCGTATAGGCGTGAGAGATCGTTAGAAAGTACCACGCCTAAATATTTCAATTGGGTGGGATGCCAAATAAAAGGAAAGGCACATTTTAAACCCTCCACCACGGGGGCCGGGGTATTAATGTTCAGAGCTACTGACTTGCCATAATTAATTTTGAAGTTAGATAGTAAGCCAAACCTTCAGAATTCCTTAACTAAGTTGGGTAGGGAAACAACCGGGTTGGTAATAACGGCCAAAAGGTCGTCCGCGAATAAAGCGAGTTTATGTTCCCTCTCACCCACCTGGACACCGCATATATTTGGATTGGCCCTGATTGCCCTTGCCAACGCCTCCATGCACAGCACAAATATGAGTGGAGACAGCGGACACCCCTGCCTAGTGCCATTATTAATCATCACCGGCTCCGACAGATCGCCGTTAATTTTAATTCTAGCCCTGGGTTGTCGATAAAGTGCTAAGATTCTATGAAGTCCCAATGGGCCTAATCCAAGATGCTCCAGGAGCCCTCTCATAAACGGCCAACTCACACGGTCAAAGGCCTTTTCTGCGTCTGTAGACAAGAGCATTGAAGCCGTTGTTGAGAATGAGGCAGAGTAAATCAAATCTATCACCTTGGTGGTGTTGTCCCGTGCCTCGCGATCCGAGACAAAGCCCACCTGATCTGAGTGAATCAGATCTGGGAGTAGGTATTTTAATCTATTTGCGATAAGTTTTGCGTACAACTTAACGTCTACATTCAGCAAGTAAATAGGCCTATAGCTTGCACATTGAGAGGGGTCCTTTCCTTCTTTGGGGATCACCGTTATATGGGCTTCCAAACTCTGTGGGGAGAAAGCGAAGTCGTTGGAGATCGCATTAAAGGCCGGCACCATCAGGGGTATCAACTTATCTTTAAAGGTCTTATAGTATGCAATGGAAAAGCCATCAGGGCCCGGACTTTTACCCGAAGGTGTTGATTTAATTGCCTCCCTCAACTCCCCTTCAGTGAAAGGTTGTTCCAGTTTATCCCTATCTGATCTTGAGAGAGTGGGAAAACTGATCTCCTTTAAATATGCCGCAATCTGAGCTGAGCGTGTAGCATCTATAGGGTCAAGTTCTTGAGTTTTGAGATTATATAATTTGGTGTAGTATGTATGGAATGCACCTGCTATGTCATCAGTTAATTTGCACTCCCGATCATTGTTGTCCTTAATCATGGCAATGTAGGCCTTAGCTCGCTGTTTACGCAGAGCCCTAGCCAACATTGTTCCCGGCCTGTTCCCCCAGCGAAAGAAGCGATGGCGACACCACTGGAAGTCAAGCTTCACTTTATCATAAAGTAATTTGTTAAGTGCCGCCCTCGTCTCCGTAAGCTTGTTCAACAGGTCCCTAGACATGTTGGATTTATGTGTCGTCTCTAAGTCCCTAATCTGCTGAAGTAAGTGATCTCGATATGCAATGTTTTTTTTCTTCATACGGGAGCCTAACTCGATACGTTTCCCTCTGATAACGCATTTATGTGCCTCCCAGATAGTAATTCTAGAGACGTCTGGAGTAACATTGTCAGATATATAGTCATCTAATGCAGCAGTCAGTTGGTCCCTACAATATGTATTTTGGAGGAGAAGCTCGTTTAGGTGCCAAGTGCATTTTTTAGTCTTTAGATGAGAGAGTTGAAAAGTCAATGAAATGGGGGCGTGATCTGACCAAGTTATTTGGCCAATAGATGTTGTTAGGAGGTTAGGGAGGAACCGTTGTGGAAGGAGCAGATAGTCAATCCGTGAGTATACCTCATGGGGGTGGGAGAAAAAGGAATAGTCCCTCTCCCCTGGCTGTTGCAGGCGCCATGTGTCGACCAGTTGGTGTTCATGAAGTGTACGTCTAACCTTACAATGTTGCGATCTGCGCACCCCGGTTCGGCTATTAGAGATATCAATTTCTGGATGAAGGGTCCAATTGAGATCGCCTCCCACAAGCAGAATTCCCTCCGCATATTCTGCGACTTTATCTAATACCTGTGAAATAAACAGTGGTTGACCTTGGTTAGGCAGATATAAGTTCACAAAAGTATATATAACATCAAATAATCAACATTTTATCAGAATTGCTCTTCCTTCAACCAGACAAATTTTCTGAAAATCTGAGAAGGGCAATCTCTAAGAGAACAGGGTAGCCACTCCCAGCGTCTTGCCCTCTCTATTGTTACTAAGATATATGGAAGTGTAGAAGCCATCCGAGAGCCGTGGGGCGGATTCCTGCTTAAAGTGAGTTTCTTGAAAAAAGATAACATCTGCTCCCAGATGTCTCATTTCTCTCAATGCCCGTGATCTTTTTTCAGGGAGGTTAAGACCATTGGCATTAATTGAGACCAATTTAAATTTATCTGTCATGGTGGATCTAAGTATCTCAGAAACGCGCTTCTATCAATCTCATAGCTGAGGAGTTGGGTTGGCATTTGTAAGCAATAAATGACCTTGAACCTTGCAAATAAGTAAAGTGTTATATGAGTTGAGACTAGCGGGAAGGGGGGGTAGGGAAGCCACATGAGGGAGGACACGACACTGACAGACACCAACAAACAAACAGAAAGTAACACAACAAATAGTATACCATCGAACCGCTCCAGGGAGACGGGTGTGGAGGAGCCACAACCATCTCTCGGGTGTCTTCCAGAGGTGGGGGGTTAAGGGGGGGTTAACGACAGTGACTAACAGTCATCTTATCAGTATATCAGAAAATTGTAATGGCCTGAACAGCAAGACCAGTAGAAGTGGTAATGACAATAACAATAACAACTTAGCAAGTCTCATGGTTAGTGGAAAGACCTCCAGCAGGTGTAAACCAGAGAGATCTGGGTCAACAACAGGAATACTGAACTATCATATCCGCTTGATGTGGCGTCACATTAGGATTTATATCTTCTAACTATAAAAGACTTGAGTGACTACAAAGAACAGTCAGCGTATAAGGCTATTGTTGACCTGAAACTTAGTTTAAATGTTCAACTTCTCTGGCCTTGCCAGAATAGAGGGATACAGGGACGGGCATGAACCCCTTTGTAGCGAACGTCCAAGTGAAGTGAGATAGTCCAAAGGTCACTAAGAATTTTCAGTTGCATAGTGTAGAAATTTGTAAGAGGACCTAAAGCAAGAGTAAGATTAAGGGTCCAGGATTTCCAGTGGGTCTCGGCGTCTCTTCGTCACATTTCTGGGGGTTCCAACTGTTTGCCAGGTTTCTGTCACGGGCACTAGGAGTCTTTACCCAGGGATCACCAGATGGTAGGCTTACCAGAGCAATGTAGATGGTAATAGGGTACTCTGGTAGCTGGGTGATCACGGAACATGAAATGATGGCCGATGAGATGCTCAGGAAAGTCTATGACTAGCAACACTGGTAATAATGAGGTAATGATACACAAGGAACTGTATGGACAAGGACACGTGAAGGTAGTCAGTGGTCTGCGGTAGCAAGTTGTACCACTGCTATAGTGAGGAGGAATGTCCAACAGAAACAAGGAGGTGATGAGAGTCAGCGGTATGCGGGTAGCAAGTTGTACCGCTGTCTGAGTGAAGGAATGGAATCCAAGTGGAGGTATCCAGGTAGTCAGTGGTCTGCGGTAGCAAGTTGTACCACTGCTATGTGAGAGGATAATGGAACAGGTGATACCGGAAACAGGGATCAGTGGTCTGACATCAGCAAGTTGTACCACTGCATATATATGAAAGGAGGTGCACGGGGGAAGACTGCAACACAGGATATACACAGGCACCTTATACACGATCCACAGTAATATGCACAATATAGGTATATATATATGTAAATGACTGATCAGGTCTGCAATCTAGAAAGTCTCTTGAAGTAGTCCAGCACAATGATAACACAGTCAATGATGGCAATAGACTCAGCGGATAGCAGACTCCAGAGAGAACCAAACACAGTCCAGCAAGATATGCAATACACAGCACAGTCAATGAGAAGTATGCATACCGTGGTTCAGCAGTAGCAGTCAGATGGGATTGCAGCGGTACCTGAGCGGCTGGAGGCCGACTGGATAGGAAGTCCCTGGATAGGAGAAGCAGCGGTCTAGCAGGTGCAGCGCACAGGTGAGTAGACCGACAGGGACACGAATCCACAGGAGTCAGCAACACGTGGAACTGGACTCATAGGAAACCCAGGAGAATGGAGATGATCCAGCAGAGGGTAGTAGAAGAGATACAAATCCAATGCTGACAGGAGGGTAGAGGCCAGTGGAACACGTGAAGGCGTGGAGAGTGGATCAGCAGGAGATGGACGATAGCGCTGACCACAGCGGCAGGACTCAGCGGCACACGGAGGTAACCAGTAGCAACCACAGGAACCAACAGCGATGGGAAACAGGAGTGCAGCGCAGGGCAGGAACTGTAGATCACGAAGTGTAGCAGATGGTAATGAAAAGTGGCAGTCTCGAGGAAGTCACAGCAAAGATGAGATGAGAGTGTAGTGCACGGAGGCAGCGGATAGTAATCAGCTGGCAGTCACGATGTTGAACACAGGCGAGTTGCAAGCAGGAGACTGTAGTGCACAGAGGCAGCGGATAGTAGTCAGCTGGCAGTCACGATGTTGAACACAGGCGAGTTGCAAGCAGGAGACTGTAGTGCACAGAGGCAGCGGATAGTAGTCAGCTGGCAGTCACGATGTTGAACACAGGCGAGTTGCAAGCAGGAGCCTGTAGTGCACAGAGGCAGCGGATAGAAATCAGCAAACAGACTTGATGAGAAGCAGGTGAGTGAGGTAAAAGCTGGAGTGCACGGAGGCAGCGGATAGCAATGAGCAAACAGTCACATTGATATAAAATAACGTTGAAGTGGTGTAGAAGACTGTAGTGCACGGAGGCAGCGGATAGGAATCAGCAAACAGTCATGATGATACAGTTGATGGTAGAAGTGGTATGGAACCACAGTAGTAGAAGTGGTTTGGAAACCACAGGAATCAGCAGCACTGAATACACAAGTAATACAGGAACACCTTCAGAGACTCATGAGGAATGAGACTCCAAGATCAGGCAACGTGGTGGTGACCACAGGTGCTTAATATAGGGAGGTTGCCTGATCTGCCAATTAAGTTAAAGGGGTATACACTGAAGTATAGAAAAGGGCTGCGCATGCGCAGACCCTCAGGATGGTGGACGGCCACGGTTCCTAAATGTCCGGGAAGAGGCACTCACGGTCCGGTGAGTGACAGTACCCCCCCTTTTAAAGGTGGGCACAGAACGCCTGGAACCGGGCTTGTCCGGATTTTTGGAGTAAAACTTCTTCAAAAGGGCAGGAGCATTAAGATCTTCAGCTTTGATCCAAGAGCGCTCCTCAGGACCAAAGCCCTTCCAATGAACGAGGAAGTGGAGGACTCCTCGCGAAATTTTTGCATCTAGTACCTCGGTAATCTCAAAATCCTCCTCCTGATGGACTTGAACTGGCTGCGGAGCTGAGGGAGGAGTTGAAAAACGGTTGATAATAAGAGGTTTAAGCAAAGATACATGGAAGGCATTAGAAATCCGAAGACTCTTAGGAAGAAGGAGTTTCACACATACTGGATTGATAACTTGAATGATCCTATATGGACCAATAAAACGAGGGGCGAATTTCATGGATGGAACCTTCAAACGAATATTTTTTGTGGATAACCAGACACGATCTCCAATTTTTAGTGGTGGAATAGCCCGCCTCTTCTTATCAGCGAAAGATTTATATTTGACAGATGTCTTCTTCAAACAGGTTCTAACCTGAGACCAGATATTTTTAAAGGTCTGACAAACAGTCTCCACCGCAGGAACTTGGGTGGGCGGGAGGGCAGGAAATTCCGGAAAAGACGGATGGTGACCGTAGACCACAAAGAATGGAGTTTTGGATGATGACTCATGGTACATGTTGTTATGGGCGAACTCAGCCCAAGGGAGTAACTCTACCCAGTTGTCTTGATTGGCTGATGAAAATATCCTTATAAAAGTCTCAAGATCTTGATTGACGCGTTCGGTTTGTCCATTGGATTGTGGATGGTAAGAAGATGAGAGTGCTAATCGTATGCCCAAGGTTTTACAAAGGGCTCGCCAGAATCTGGACACGAATTGTACTCCTCTATCAGACACAATCTCAGATGGACATCCATGGATACGGAAGATCTCTTTAATGAAATGTTCAGCCAGGATAGACGAGGAAGGCAAACCAGACAGAGGGATGAAATGAGCCATCTTCGAAAATCTGTCCACTACCACCCAAATAGTGTTATGGTTCTTACTAGGTGGTAAGTCAGTAACGAAATCCATACTAATATGGGTCCATGGTTTGGACGGAATGGGTAGTGGTCGCAGCAACCCTGCTGGGGTTCTGCGGGAGGATTTGAATTGCGAACATAATTCACAGGAAGCAATGAACTCTTTGACGTCTCTCCTCATTGAAGGCCACCAGTAACTTCGAGAGAGGATCTCAAAAGTCTTGTGTTCACCGGCGTGTCCAGAAAAACGAGAGGCATGGAACCACGAAAGGATTTTCCTCCTTAGAGTAGGAGGCACGAGGGTCTTCCCAAATGGTAGCGTTTTGGTGGATGAAGCAGCCAGTGAGATACATTTGGGGTCTAGAATGGTATGGTTGGAAACCTCTTCTATATCAGAGGACGTAGCAAAGGCTCTAGATAAGGCATCAGCTTTTTTGTTCTTGGCAGCTGGTTTGAAGGTAATTATTAATTCAAAACGGGAAAAGAAAAGAGACCATCTTGCTTGACGAGGGTTCAAGCATTGGGCAGACTGGAGATATGACAAGTTCTTATGATCCGTGAAGATCGTCACCGGATGGCGAGCTCCCTCCAACAAGTATCTCCATTCCTCTAATGCGGCTTTGATAGCCAGTAATTCCTTGTCTCCGATGGTATAATTCTTCTCTGCGGGTAGGAGACCCCGAGAATAGAAGGCACAAGGGTGGAATTTTTGCTGTTCCGAGCGTTGGGAGAGAATAGCTCCTAAGCCCACATTAGAGGCATCTACTTCTAGGAAAAAAGGGAGTGTCACATCAGGCTGACGAAGGATTGGAGCCGAAGAGAAGGACTCTTTTAATGTTTGAAAGGCTTGAATAGCCTCAGTAGACCATTGCTTAGGATTAGCCCCTTTACGAGTCAGGGCCACAATAGGAGATGCAATGGAAGAAAAGTCTTGAATGAAGCGTCTATAGTAATTGGCAAAACCTAAAAAACGCTGGATGGCACGAAGAGTAGTTGGCTGGGGCCAATGTAGTACAGCATTTACTTTGTCAGGATCCATCTTCAGACCAACTCCGGAAACAATATACCCCAAGAATGGAATCTGGGGTAATTCGAATGAACATTTTTCTAATTTACAGAACAATGAATTTTTCCGTAGCCTGGAGAGGACTTCTGCCACATGTTGGTGGTGAGAAGGCAGGTCCTGTGAAAAAATCAATATGTCGTCCAGGTAGACGACGACACATACATATAATAAGTCCCGAAAAATCTCATTGATGAAGCCCTGAAAAACAGCGGGGGCATTACATAGCCCGAAAGGCATTACCAGATATTCGTAATGCCCGTCTCTGGTGTTAAACGCCGTCTTCCATTCGTCACCGGAACGGATTCTGATTAAATTGTAAGCACCACGAAGATCCAACTTAGTAAAAATACGGGCTCCCTTAATGCGGTCAAATAGCTCAGTGATCAACGGAATGGGATACCGGTTCTTGATAGTAATGGCATTGAGTCCACGACAATCTATACAAGGGCGTAATGATCCATCCTTCTTTTTGACAAAGAAGAACCCAGCTCCAGCGGGCGAGGTGGAAGGTCGAATGAACCCACGCTGGAGGTTCTCCCGTATATATTCAGATGTAGCTTGAGTTTCAGGTAACGAGAGTGGATAGACCCGGCCTCTGGGAGGAGTCTTGCCAGGAAGAAGATCAATCGGACAATCCCAAGAACGATGAGGAGGAAGACGTTCAGACTGAGCTTTATCAAAAACATCGGTAAATGAAGCATATTGAGGAGGGAGTCCCGGTGAAATAGCTGAAATGGAAGCTTGCTGTACCTTGAGAGGAATGACTTGGGAAAGGCAATGATGGTGACATTCAGGCCCCCAAGACGTGACTTGAGGGGTGCGCCAGTCAATCTGGGGAGAGTGACACTGAAGCCATGGAAGGCCTAGGACAATCGGACTTGTCGTAACAGGAAGAATTAAAAACGATATCTCTTCATGATGCAGAGCACCAATCTGAAGGGTTACTGGAGACGTACTCTGGGTGATGAGACCGTTGATGAGACGTGATCCATCGATAGCCGTCACAGTAATGGGAGTTTTTAAGGTAATCATTGGTAGAGACCATTGATTAACTAACGATTTGGAAATAAAATTTCCTGCTGCTCCGGAATCAATCAATGCCTGTGACTCAAAGGTCTTGGTAGCAAAGGAAATAGTCACATCAAAAGCGCAGACTTTAGATTTCATAGACGATGGAGAGGACTCCAGGGACCCTAACTTCACCTCTCCAGAACTAGTTAGGGCCTGGCATTTCCCGATCTCTTAGGGCAGGAGCTGAGGACATGAGTGGAATCAGCACAATAGATACAGAGTCTATTCTTGACTCTTCGTTTCCTCTCCTCAGAAGATAACTTGGAACGTCCAATCTCCATGGGAATCACAGCGGGTGACACTGGACGAAATTGAGGGTTAGAGCGAAAAGGTGCTTTAGCAGAAGTCGTTTTCTCAGCCTCTCTTTCACGAAATCTCATATCAACACGATGGCATAGAGAGATCAAATCTTCAAGTGACGAAGGAAGCTCTTGGGTAGTCAGTGCATCTTTAATTTTATCGGAAAGCCCCTGCCAGAAGGCGGCAACTAGGGCTTCAGTGTTCCACTGAAGTTCAGAGGCTAAGATCCTAAATTGAATGACGTACTGGCCTACAGTATGAGATCCTTGTCGCAGACGGAGGATGCTGGAAGCAGCGGAGGTCACACGACCTGGTTCATCGAACACACTTCGGAATGTAGAAATGAATTTGGCACTATCTTGTAATATTGGATCGTTCCTCTCCCACAGAGGGGAGGCCCAAGCCAGGGCTTGTCCTGAGAACAAAGAGATAAGATAGGCCACTCTGGAACGATGGGTAGAAAAATTTTGAGGTTGGAGCTCAAAATGGACTGAACATTGGTTAAGGAAACCCCTACAAGTTTTGGGGTCTCCATCGTACTTTGACGGAGTAGGCAGGTGAAGCGTGGAAGCTATAGACACCTGGGATGGCAATGGGGAAACGGAGGAAAGCACAGGAGCTTCAGTAGTAGCTGTCACAGTCTGTCCAGATGTTGCTTGGGAGGTTAATGACTGATAACACTGAAGTAACAGCTGTTGGCGGGCATCCTGTTGCTCCACACGGCTAACCAGATGTTGCAGCATCTCTTTGGCGGTAGGTTCCACATCTGGGTCTGTCATGGCCTGATCTTACTGTCACGGGCACTAGGAGTCTTTACCCAGGGATCACCAGATGGTAGGCTTACCAGAGCAATGTAGATGGTAATAGGGTACTCTGGTAGCTGGGTGATCACGGAACATGAAATGATGGCCGATGAGATGCTCAGGAAAGTCTATGACTAGCAACACTGGTAATAATGAGGTAATGATACACAAGGAACTGTATGGACAAGGACACGTGAAGGTAGTCAGTGGTCTGCGGTAGCAAGTTGTACCACTGCTATAGTGAGGAGGAATGTCCAACAGAAACAAGGAGGTGATGAGAGTCAGCGGTATGCGGGTAGCAAGTTGTACCGCTGTCTGAGTGAAGGAATGGAATCCAAGTGGAGGTATCCAGGTAGTCAGTGGTCTGCGGTAGCAAGTTGTACCACTGCTATGTGAGAGGATAATGGAACAGGTGATACCGGAAACAGGGATCAGTGGTCTGACATCAGCAAGTTGTACCACTGCATATATATGAAAGGAGGTGCACGGGGGAAGACTGCAACACAGGATATACACAGGCACCTTATACACGATCCACAGTAATATGCACAATATAGGTATATATATATGTAAATGACTGATCAGGTCTGCAATCTAGAAAGTCTCTTGAAGTAGTCCAGCACAATGATAACACAGTCAATGATGGCAATAGACTCAGCGGATAGCAGACTCCAGAGAGAACCAAACACAGTCCAGCAAGATATGCAATACACAGCACAGTCAATGAGAAGTATGCATACCGTGGTTCAGCAGTAGCAGTCAGATGGGATTGCAGCGGTACCTGAGCGGCTGGAGGCCGACTGGATAGGAAGTCCCTGGATAGGAGAAGCAGCGGTCTAGCAGGTGCAGCGCATAGGTGAGTAGACCGACAGGGACACGAATCCACAGGAGTCAGCAACACGTGGAACTGGACTCATAGGAAACCCAGGAGAATGGAGATGATCCAGCAGAGGGTAGTAGAAGAGATACAAATCCAATGCTGACAGGAGGGTAGAGGCCAGTGGAACACGTGAAGGCGTGGAGAGTGGATCAGCAGGAGATGGACGATAGCGCTGACCACAGCGGCAGGACTCAGCGGCACACGGAGGTAACCAGTAGCAACCACAGGAACCAACAGCGATGGGAAACAGGAGTGCAGCGCAGGGCAGGAACTGTAGATCACGAAGTGTAGCAGATGGTAATGAAAAGTGGCAGTCTCGAGGAAGTCACAGCAAAGATGAGATGAGAGTGTAGTGCACGGAGGCAGCGGATAGTAATCAGCTGGCAGTCACGATGTTGAACACAGGCGAGTTGCAAGCAGGAGACTGTAGTGCACAGAGGCAGCGGATAGTAGTCAGCTGGCAGTCACGATGTTGAACACAGGCGAGTTGCAAGCAGGAGACTGTAGTGCACAGAGGCAGCGGATAGTAGTCAGCTGGCAGTCACGATGTTGAACACAGGCGAGTTGCAAGCAGGAGCCTGTAGTGCACAGAGGCAGCGGATAGAAATCAGCAAACAGACTTGATGAGAAGCAGGTGAGTGAGGTAAAAGCTGGAGTGCACGGAGGCAGCGGATAGCAATGAGCAAACAGTCACATTGATATAAAATAACGTTGAAGTGGTGTAGAAGACTGTAGTGCACGGAGGCAGCGGATAGGAATCAGCAAACAGTCATGATGATACAGTTGATGGTAGAAGTGGTATGGAACCACAGTAGTAGAAGTGGTTTGGAAACCACAGGAATCAGCAGCACTGAATACACAAGTAATACAGGAACACCTTCAGAGACTCATGAGGAATGAGACTCCAAGATCAGGCAACGTGGTGGTGACCACAGGTGCTTAATATAGGGAGGTTGCCTGATCTGCCAATTAAGTTAAAGGGGTATACACTGAAGTATAGAAAAGGGCTGCGCATGCGCAGACCCTCAGGATGGTGGACGGCCACGGTTCCTAAATGTCCGGGAAGAGGCACTCACGGTCCGGTGAGTGACAGTTTCACTGCTAGTTGGATGTAATCGGACGGAATGTTGATGCCAGTCCGGAAGTGCTACCTCCTGTAGGCCCAAGTGTGAGCAGAATGGTTTAATGTCTTGAGGTGTTCTCAAGATCTCCATCCTTCCGTTGTTAGACACTTGTAAGCTAAGAGGAAACCCCCAGCGGTATTTAATGTTCTTAGAACGCAGTATGTCTGTCAAAGGTCTAAGCATCCGGCGTAACTGCAAGAATTGCCACGAGAGGTCTTGGAAGATCTGAAGTCTATTGCCGTCGTAGTCAATAGTATCCAGTTTCCTAGATTTCTGGAGAATAGCTTCTTTCTGTACATAGTAATGTAGGCGGCAGATCACATCTCTTGGGCGATCAGACGGAGACCCTCGTGGTCTGAGGGCCCTATGGGCTCTGTCAAATAGGATACTGGAGGTAGGGTCTTTTTCTAAGATCTCATTGAAGACCTTAGTGAGGAAGGCAATTAGGTCTTGAGTGGGTATGTCCTCAGGGATACCCAAAATTCGTAGGTTGTTCCTGCGTCCTCTATTGTCGAGATCATCAACTCTGCTGTTGATCAGTTGTAACTCTTGAGCTTGTTGAGCTACTGTGTCGCTAAGAGTATCATGACGTGCCGCAAATTACTCTCTGAAATCCTCTAGTTTAGACATTCTAGATGACAGTCGGGCCAGGTCTGCTTGTAGAGTGGCTAACTCCTTCTTAACTGTCTCCTTAAGTCTGGACTCCAGATGTTCAAAGTCTTTCTTAGAGGGGAGCTCCGCCTTTGTAGGTAAGGATTTTACTAATTGCAAAATCGCCCCGATGTCTTGATTTGTACTCGTCGAGCAATCAGTGGAGGCGGATTCAGTTGAGTTGGCCATTTCTGCAGCCTTAGCCACTTCTGGTGAGGACGGCGAGCTATTACCTTGTTCTGAAGGAGTAGTTGCAGAATGAAGGTATTGCCGTAGATCCTGACGCCTAAGTGTTTCCGTAGGTTTCCGCTTGGACTGATTCTTCTTATCTTTGCCCATTAGAGGTATATACCGAAGTCTCCCAGTATAGAATATAAGTACAGAGGTTATATATAGCCTAGCTTTAAAACAATGATCCGCTTTGTCACATGTCGCCTCCCCCCAGTGGGTGGACTATTTCGCCATCTAACCGATTCTTAGCACTATGTTAAAGTTCTTTGTGGGTAGACAGGGCCCTGTCTTTTGATACATGGTCTATGACCAGGGGTGCTGAGTTAGATAGTAATTTCAGCTGTAGTTTTCAGAGGAACCAGCAGAGGGCAGCAAATCTTAGGTAGGAAGGATGATAGAGTGCTGCTTTTGATTGTGATTAACCTCTCAACTGCTGGGGCCCTTCTTCCTTGTCCCAGGGAGGGTGCCAGACTTGTTGCTGGGTCACAAAAGCTCCACTATATGTGCTCTTCTCAGTATGGCATCCAAGCCACGCCCCAGTTATGCCCTTTTTATCCTGTAAATGCAGTGTGTACCACCATCTGTTTCTGGACTACTTCTCTTGGGATGTTCAGCTTACCCCCTCAGATTGATTTTAGTGGAGCCGCGCAAACCGGAAGCCCCAGTTATGCCCTTTTTATCCTGTAAATGCAGTGTGTACCACCATCGGTTTCTGGACTACTTCTCTTGGGATGTTCAGCTTACCCCCTCAGATTGATTTTAGTGGAGCCGCGCAAACCGGAAGTCCCTTTCCGAAAACCGGAAATTTGGCTATTCGGTACAGATGGCAGTGGAGACCGCGGCTGAAGTGCTGAGTGGAGGTCGCGGGCGGCGACAGCAGCAGAGCCAGAGAGTTTGCAAACCTGCTGCAAAGGAGGGGCCCTTGAGGGTGAAAACGCGCTGGAGCACAGGTAAGAAGCCAGTGGCAGCAGGAGGTGTCGGTGAGGCGGCGGGGACCAGCCCCAGGATCAGTGGCTGGGGCAATGCTGGATGGTTGAGCGGAGGTAGGTCCTCCTCAGTCCCGAGTGGCTCCACAAATGCCCCGAGGTCTAATGCACAGGAGCAGTGCGATTAGGCAGATAAAAAACTGCCCAGTACAGCGCAGGAGACGGGCTGCATAGAGCGGAGATCTACCATGCAGCGACCGCTCGTGATGGCGTCCAAGCCATGCCCCCTGTGTGTGATACTTTTTATTATTTTGCTTGGAATGCACTTCTCTGCTGATGTAGGGGCAAAATGGAAACCACTAAAAGAATAGGATGAGACACGAAGACCATCCTGTGAGCTAATGCAAAATTCAAGTCCTTTTGCAGAGTGCAAATGGTCAAGTGTCTCTTTGCACAGCAAGGGAAGCCTCTGACAACGTGCTGCTTTATCTCCTTTGGATAATCTTGCTCTGAAAAAAGATATGTCAATATGGCAGCCACAAAGCAGGAGCCTTTGTGTGTATTTTGTTTGTGCCTATTTAATTGCACAAAATTGAGCATAAATTTGCATGTGCACAAATATGCCTATCTACTTCTTCCTGGTTTCTCTGCAATTATATTAACTTTATGGACAGCACGGTGGCTAAGTGGTTAACACTTCTGCCTCACAGCACTGGGGTCATGAGTTCAATTCCCGACCATGGCCTTATCTGTGTGGTTTGTATTTTCTCCCTGTATTTGCGTGGGCTTCCTCTGGGTGCTCCGGTTTTCTCCCACACTCCAAAAACATACTGGTAGGTTAATTGGCTGGCAGCAAATTGACCCTAGTTTGTGTGTCTGCGTGTGTGCGTGTTAGGGAATTTAGACTGTAAGCTTCAATGGGGCAGTGTTACAGTTCTGAGGAGTTTTCTATCAGTCAATGTTAGGGCTGGCCTTCCTAAGGTCTGTAGTCTAATGACCCCCATGGTCTTCACCAAGTACCGCCGCAAGGTGGGATGGATTTTGATGCCAGGGGTTTGTAGGTCGCGGCCCTTAGGTTAGCTGACATGATAGGTGACAGACGTTTGGTAAGAGGTCCGGCAGAATAAAGGAATATAGACTCTGCAGAGGTAATGTAGCTGGCCTGTTAGCTGAAGAAGCACAGCACATGCAGAAGAATCCAAGCCGTATACAGTGGAACTCCAGGTCGGATACACTGAGGACACACCACACTCAGGAGAGTCGCCGGAGCGGATACACAGGTGAGCAGGCAGCAGCGTAGTCAATAAGGATGGCCAGGTCAGATACCCAGGTTCAGAGGCAGCAGAGTAGTTAATGAGGATAGCCGGGTCGGATACAGAGGAAAACACCAGAATGCAGCACAGGATACACAGGGAGAGCCAGATGCTAAGTGGTTGACCTGACCAGGTGAGCTTTATATAGTCTGCAGATATTAAATGCCGCCTCCCAGCCACGATCATGTGACCGCCCAAACCAGGAAGTGCTGCAGTACACAGAGGCAGGGAAATCAACAGCACGGGAGCAAGTAAGTTTGTGACAGGCAGGGACTGGTGTGAGTTTTTTGTACAGCGCTGGGAAATTAGTGGCACTATATAAATAAATGGTGATGATGATGAAAGCAGGAGCCTTTCTGTGTATTTTGTTTGTGCCTATTTAATTGCACAAAATTGAGCATAAATTTGCATGTGCGCAAATATGCCTATCTACTTCTTCCTGGTTTCTCTGCAATTATATTAACAATTTACAAACATGTGAGCGAGGTGCATCTATATCCTGGCCATGTGTTGCAAACCCAGTCCCTGTCTTGTCCTGATTCCTTAGTTTTGAGTTTGTCTAATTGTTCCTACAGTCGTTGCCTGTGACCCCTTACCATGGCTACATATGGTAACAGCACCAGTGAACTTTGTCAGTGTGACAGTGTCTTGTTGTCCTGTGCTTAAATTTTTTATATAAGCTGGGTACACACTAATGCAATAATCATGTAGATCACACGATAAACGACTGTTTGGTCATATACTGCATAGAGTGTGTACGGTCCCACGATCATGTTTTGTTGTACCAAAGCACATCGCATCTGTTGAGTGGTTTTATAAAATTCCTAAAAATCACAATCAACAATGGAACGATGTCAGGCAAATGTGGAAGTGTGTATACACTCAAGACAAAGCGAGGTAGTCACGATCTTTTCAGCAGATGGTTATGAGAGATGAAGATTACAGATCTGAAGGTAAATTATGTAGGTGTGTACACATAAATCTACATGCTCATCGAGACTTTCAGTCATTGGTAAAATCGTAACAGAAATCACATCTGAAGTAGATTGCATTAGTGTGTACCCAGCTATAGCTTGTTGAAAATCTTACAGTTAACATAGTATTGCTTTCTTAGGCTAGTGGTATTGGTCCTATTAGAGCTATAAATATAGTTATATCACAATAATGTTTAATCGAATCGATTATTTCAAACCGCATGCTGATTTTGATCTGAAAAGCATGTAGGTCAGCGGAAAAAAATCAGAGAAAAATACCTCATGTGGAAAACAATTATACTCATCAGAATGGAGGAAATATATCTTAAACATATACAATATGGGGTTATTACTTTTGAACATAATACTTAAACTCCTTTTTCTGCTTGGTACCAAGTTATATTACAAGTGTGCTTTATTGTTTCTAAAACGTATGCCTGTGGTTCACAGACACCAAAATGGGCATTTGAAAAAGCTAAGTAAACTAACTTAAACTAGTTTGTAGTGGCTAAAGCATAACATTTATTATAACAACAGTACTTGTTATGTTTCTACTCATATCATATGGACAAATGTAATATCTGTTATCATCTTATGGAGTACCGCATTTTAAAATTCTGATTGTATAGCCTATCATCAGCCACACCCGTACCAAATTACATGATAGGTATTTATTCTTTTGCCTTGAACAAGCTAACATTAGCAAAACGTGCATCAGCGTTTTGCTCTGTCATTCTGTTCGGCTCCTTTATGCACTATATGGATCAATGAATGGGAATTTTCCTACAGATTTGTCAAGCAGGGATTGGAATCTACTGTTTATAGGAAGGAAAGCTACTTACATATATGTGTATGAATGATTTGTATGAATGAAGATGGTACTGGGTAAACATATCAAGCCTGATTCATTAAGGCACACAAAACAAACGTACATTGTTTAGTTTTTTTGGGTGTTTTTTTAAAAACGCACATAATTCTGTATATGTACATGGGTATTCCATAAGGACCTGATCTGAAGAATTGTCTCTTGTTGAATACAAGTCTAGGTGTGCACTGCTCTGACAGACAAGATACTGCAGGATACGTCTAATACATATATGGAATCTTATATCCCCATTATAGCCCCCCCCCCCCATAAAATACATTTATTAGGAAGTTATTAATGTCTACTGTACATAAAATGCATTTTTACAGTTGCTGCTGATTGCCAACACATATTCTAATATGCATATGCCACCGTCATCACTATCACTCGGCACTTACACCTGCCATGTAGTTGGGACAAGTGATACAACAGAAAGACACGTATCTTTAAGATATCCAAAGCTTGAATCGGGCGCTGTTGCATGCACTTGAGCTTGGCACATCCTTACTGTACATTGACTACATACATACGCCCATTCCACTCCCTGAAATCGTAGGCTGTCGTAAGGTGCTTGGTGCTCGAAGATGATTTGGATGTTCTTGCATTCACTGGCATATGATCGGTTCTGGGGATGCGCAGAGCCATTTTACGCAAAATATGGTGTGTATCGGCATTTACTTTCCTTAATCTCTAGCCACATTTAACAATACCATTCAACCCACAATATTTATATCATATAATGTAATCCAGGCGGCACGTCTGCCCATTGTCGCTTTAAAACCGGCAATCTCACTCTGAACTGACGTCAATTCTTACTGGAGACATTTCTCAAAGTCGCATTTTACATGTGACGGCAGTTAAGCGTGGGGGAAATACTGGATGTCTGTTATATAGTAAGTCTAGATTTACTGCTTGTCGGCCTTATACGAATTGCTATTTTTACGTCGCTTTAAGCTTTGTCTGCATTCTGGCAGCCGCATAAACCTACCCCACCCTGACAGGCGGCACATCTGGGGCTAAATTGAAAGCAGTGGCAGAAGTGGCGGTATGCTAAACCGTTGTATACCGACACACTCCGACCACTGCTGCAAGGCTAGTTAGGAAGAAATCCTTGCAGGTTTGAACAAAAGACAAACCAACAGTTTGTAACAGCGTATCTAATTCTATTTATTATAAGACTTAATAGACGAAAACCTATGCAAACTCAGCTGATATCAAGCTCACATAGCTTAAGCAGTCTATGTGGAGAATTCCAATTGGCCACGTTACTTGTAAGAGTTGCTTGTCGTGAGTACACTATTACCGTTAGTACGGTAATTTTAACAACTCAGACCTGCAAGTAAAAATTAGCGTTGAAATTACTGTACTAGCGATATATTCCGCAGAATTCCCCCTCATGTGTAGAAAACACTAACATCCAATGTGGTTAACAGAAACATAGGATTTAAAATATATGGCTAAACATTTGTAATTATGGAAGAAAATAAGAATAGACAACAGAGACATTGCAGTTTATTCTACATTTTTATTTCCATTTGAGTTTTTCACTATTATAGCATTAGAGGACAATCTATAAATCTAATTTTTAATATTTTGCTGGTGTCCAGGAGGTTATATATTTTTTAATGAGGAAAAGAATAAAGATTTGATATGATTTACTATTGCAACGCATCCCAGTGTGTCCCTAGATAAACATATTCTTTTTTTCTTTTTTGTATTTTGTAAGTATTTAGTCAAATGCATATCTGTCATTTTTTTTTCACAAAAAAATTGTATTTTACACTAACCTCTCTTTCCAGACAAAAACATTTTGACACACACAAACAAATAAAACCACTCCTTCCTACCTAGGAGGTGTGAGGAAAAAGGAGTGAATTAAACATGTTTTAACACATAATTATTACCACAGGTCTTCAAAACTGAAATGATTTTACCAGCACTCCCCTTCATTCCACATGGTAAAACAACATCCAGGTCAATCACCACAATGTGACAAAAGTTCCATGCGATCTTCATCTGCCACCTGCCACTTTTATGCCTCCTCACATTTTTGCTCCCACTTTCCTTTTCTCACTCAGTAAGTCCAACAGGAAGCGTACTCTAGGTACTCTAATACTAGACTGCACATCCCTTTATCTCTCCAGGGAAAGTTCTCATACACCCTTCAGTCTCAAATACTAATCTGCATAGACAATTGCATTAGATTCCCCTAGGGGAGCGGTGGTAGTGGTTGGATTTATCTTAAAGTGGCTGGTTCAGGGGATGGGGATCTCTTAATTCCCCCCTCAGTATCCTACTAGATTGACGAGTTGGATAGTTAGTAAGAACAATGTCAGGAAAACATAGGGGGCTATAGTTGTACAACCCCTGTGAGTGGGGAGTACTCTCTTGCCTTCTATTAGTTAATCGCATAGTGGAAATTCTTAACTCCAACCACCTTCCTCCCAGACACAGGTAACAGGGGGCATTGTGTCAGGTATTACAAATCACTCGCTGGGGAGACAAAAACAATTGTTGACATTAAGAATTAAGGGAAATGTATTTTCCACTACATATGGAAAGAGGTGCCCATTTCATATATCTATTTCTAATAGTTTGTTTTTTGTTTTGTTTTTTTAAAGAAAGTTTGAATACATAGATTTGCTGTGAGAGACAAGTGTTTTGATGTCTGACCATTTATTGCTGTCTTATGTATTTCTGGTTTTTATATAGTAAAACCCAGCAATAGCATCAGGCAGAGCCAGTATTCACCAACCGCATTAGAAGGAAGCTGATTGAGGGCTCCTCTCCTGAGAGCGTTCCTGTTGGTTGCTGGTCCTTTATAGGGCAGGGAGACTCTGTTCTCCCGATTGTAGTTTTCATACTGCTGAGCTTGCTGTTGCTGTCTTGATTGTCCTATACTGTCCTAGTCTCCACCTGACCTCTGGCATTGAATCATGGCTATCCTTTGATTAAACAAAAGGAGTATAGCACAGAATATTTAGTAGTTTATCTTTATATGGTAATTTTCTAATTATTGCAATTTCATTTCATATTCTTTTTATACTTTGGCAATGTGAGCAGGTGCTACACCTAAATCTATCCTGTAACCGCAAACTGTATCTGATCCCTGGCACTGTATCCTTGCTTGTCCTCTGTCTGCAGCCGCAACCTGGGTAAACTGGCCTGCCAGGAAGCTGGGCTATCCCCCAGTGGGGGGAGTTTTGTTTTAAAAAAATATATATATATATATACTTACCACGTCGCGGCGCCAGTGCCCCTCATCCCTCCTCTCTGCTCTGTTCGCATTGAATGTCGGGCGTGACGTCATCAAGTCACGTCCGACATTGATTGAGGAGCTGCGCAGAGAGGACCCAGCACGGAAGAAGAAAGAAGACAAGAAGAGAAGAAAAGAGATGAAAGAAGCCAATAGGAAGGTAAGTAAAAGAACGAAGACAAGGGGAGGGAAACAGAAAGGGACAGAGTAATGAAGAAGAGGGGGGGCACAGAGTGGTGAAGAAGGGGGTGGAGGCACAGAGTGATGAAGAAGAGGGGGGGCACAGAGTGATAAAGAAGGGGGGAGGTACAGAGTGATGAAGAAGAGGGGGGGACAGAGCTATGAAGAAGGTGGGGGTAGGCACAGGGTGATGAAGAAGAGGGAAAGGCACAGAATGATGAAGAGCGGGGGGAGGCACAGAGTGATGAAGAAGAAGAGGGGGGCGAGGCACAGAGTGATGAAGAAGCGGGGGGGGAACAGAGCTATGAAGAAGGTGGGGGTAGGCACAGGGTGATGAAGAAGAGGGGGAGCAGAAAGGCACAGAGTGATGAAGAAGAGGGGGGCAGAAAGGCACAGAGTGATGAAGAAGAGGGGGGGGGGCAGAAAGGCACAGAGTGATAAAGAAGATGGGGGCCAGAAGGGGACATAGTGATTAAGAAGAGGGGGGAGGCACAGAGTGATGAAGAAGAGAGGGGGAAGGCACAAGTATTAATTGTGGGTCCAATTGATTTAACGCCGGGCCTGGTTGTAATTTTCTAAATGTACCCAATTTTTTTTCCAAATAGGGCCCCTAATATTCCAGCATCCAGACAAGCCACAACTAAAGAAACCAGCAGCCACAGGTGGTGAAAGTGACAAGAACAGGTAGGACAGTCTGTTAAATGTTCTGATTCTAGTGGGACAATCCCGATTTTTGGTGACTGTTCCATCCAATCTTGGGGTCAGGTCAAGACTGTGTACTCTTTATATACACACTGCATTTTTTTATATACTACACTATGGTGCTAGCTGTCCTTCGTGGGCTGACCACTCCCCCTCTAGTGTCTGGTCTCGCCTCTATGATGGCTGGCCACACCCCCTCTGGTGCTCCCCTAGCGTTGCAGTCCCCCGGTGGGACTGGCCCCAAATGACCTCTGGCATTGTATGCTGGCTTATACGTTTCCATTACCTGTAGCCTGTGTCTGATGAAGTGTCTGGAGATTCACTAGTCTCCTGCCTGTCTGCCTACCTGGACCTCTGAGTACTCTGCCCTGCAGACCACTTCACTTTCTCTGCCTGCTGATCATCAGGTTCCTCCTGAGTAACCTGGAGTTCAGATACCCATGACTCCTCTCGTACCTCCTGAGTAACCTGGAGCAGTCATCCATGGTTCATGGTCCATGGACTTTTTGACCGATCCTAATCTTCCTGTGTTTTGGCCGTCTGTAATCCGTCCTTATGAGGGGGGGTACTGTTATGATCTGCCTCTGACTGCAACCCTGCATCTAGATGCTGCTGTGTCTTCCCCTGATCTTGCCTGCAAGGGTTATATCTGGACTCTGTCATATATGTATCCAGCTTGCAATAACGCTGTTCCACAAAAGGGGCCACTGTGGCACTTGGACTGTTCTCCTACCTACTAGAGTTAATCTCGTTCCTCCGGGATGCTTAGCACCTGTCTCTGGTCGCTAAAAGACTGCCTCTCTCAGCAGTCTTTGCCAGTACATCTGTTGCCTTAACTACTGCTGGTTTTCCTGCGTGTGATTCCTGATTGATTTCCTGGTATTGACCTCTGCTTGTCCCTCTGTTTTGCACCTTTTCCTTTGATCCATGACCCGGCATTGTTGTGACTTTGCTACTGCTTTCTCCCTGGTATCGTGGTGGACCGTCTGGCTTTGACCCTTGGCTTGTTTGATCCTTCTGCTTTACTATGTTTGCTCTTCTAGCAATCTAGCATCTACAGTCTGTAGTGTCACCAGCTATCGAGCTAGATAGCTCCTGTGTCTGCAGTTGTTACACCTCTGTGTCTGATTCAGACTCCTGACTGACTGCGTACCTGGACCTCCGAGTACCCCGCACTGCAGACCACTACACTTTGCCTGCTGATCTTCCGGTTCCTTGTGCCTCCTGATTAACCTTGAGTCCTGACACCCGTGACTCATCTGGTGCATCCTGCATCTTGAGTAACCTGGAGTCCTGACACTTGTGACTCCTCTTGTGCACCCTGTGTAACCTGAAGTCCAGTCATCCATGGTTCTTCTGGTGCCTTGTGCCTCTTGAGTAAACCAGGTATCCTGACACCCGTGGTTTATTCTGCTTATCAGTACACTCTGCAGGGGGGTCAAAGTTGGGGTTACTAGGGTAAGTCAAAGTGGAGTCTGTCAAAGGGAGGCCACTCTGGTCAGCTATACTCACAGCATAAGCTGGCATACTACCAAGGGCAGGAGAATCACCGGGCACCCCCACAAAATCATACTAGCCAGAGATGGGTGGGTACGAATTACCGATGAGCAGCATTCTGTCAACAGGCATATAGACACTAAAATGGTGATGGGTATTATAGTGACATGTAGTAAATGTAGACTTACAGAAAAAGTGACAGCAAAGATTTGTGACAGGAGTCAATGCCGACAGTCTGATTCTCGTCACTTAACTTGCCGACAGTGAAATTGCTGGTCTTAAGGGGGCTATGCGAACACCTGGTGCATAGCCCCCTTAAGTATAAAGGTACAATTGTTAGTACAAAAGCTAAAATAAAAGTAAGTTTACATTTACTACATGCAGCAGGATCAATAAGATGGGGACTCACTACAGTGATTGATGCCCCTGAGTCTCTAAGTCCTTCCACCTGCAGAGATTCTACTTGGACGGGCTGCAGGTTTTTCCACATATTTTTGGGGGGGTCTTTGGACAAACAAGTGACTTTCTCAGCTGAGTCACTTTTAGGCATGTCACACTCCATTGGGCTGTAGGAGTGGGAACAGTCTCTACTGGTTCACCTTCACCAGCTAAGCAAGTCATCCGGGCTCCAGGACTCGGATTAGGGACAGCAGTCTGGGGTGCTGGGGGTGTGAGACAGTCCATCCTTAGGTGACCAATTTTCCCACAGCTGTAGCACTTCTTCTCCAGCCTGGGCTTCAGTGGTCCCTGATAACTCCCAGGGACAGGGAAGGGTGGTGGCTGGCAAAAAGTATCCGAATGGTTGGATACTTGCTTTTGGGGGCGAGTAGAAGAGGGGTGTTCTCCCAATTGTATAGTCCATTGGGGTTGGCTGTTAACCTGATGCTTCTGCCAGTGTTGCCTAACAGCCACATACTGATCCGTCAACTGGGCGGTTGCTTCCAAGGTGGCTGGCTTCCTGTCCAGCACCCATTCGCCGGTGCGCACCGGCGGTAAAACTGTTCTTGGCACATTAAGTCTATTATCTCCTCCATTGTTTGTGCACCAGCTCCGTGCACCTACTTCCTGACGAACTCCCGCAGCAGGTTGGCAAACTCCACATTATACAGGCAGTGGGTCCGGACATTGCCGTTTTAGAACGACACTTTTACTGTGGCCACTACAAGTGACGTAATTTGTTCCTGGAGAGATTTCTTAAAGTCCCATTTTACATGCCGCTCATTCAACTTGGCGGAAATAGCGCCTGTCTGTTAAATAGTAAGTGTACATTTTCTGCTTGTTGCTCTTATACTCTTCGCTATTTTCCTATCGCTCTAAGGTGTATCGAGATTTTCAGAGCTGAGAAAACCATACACACCCCTAAAAAAGACAGTTACACACGAAGACAGTTACATACGCCAGTTTGTGATACTAGCGATCTTTCCAGAAGTTACAGATGGTATGATACATTACATGGTAAGACAGTGCTTCTTCTATACACATTCCGACACACGTTAGCAGGGGATAGTACCGCCCACGATCCCAGATGGCGCCGCACAGACTGAGATATTACATCAGATTTTTAGTATCAGGATGCAATATGTTCTCCAAACATGTATTTAAATGCAATGTAAAGTTAACAAAATTCACACTAACCTGTTATATCCATAACTTGCTACTTGCATTATTCTGACAGGTTCTCAGATACTGGATGAAAACTATACATGAAAGGAAGGAAACGACCTCCTGCGGTGCATTCAGGCTAAAAAGACATGTTGCTCACTTCACATGAAAATAATTAATTAGGTTTCCTTTAGAAGTGTTAGGAAAAACAAATTTCCTCCCCTGGTATACTGTCCCAGCAATCAATGCATTTCCTATACCGAATAAGACAAAATATAAAAAAAATCAGTACATTTGCAATTACATAAAATGGTGCCCTGCGCTATTCATTTAAATAAACTTATACAATAAGTTATTTATAACTGATCCAGCCAGATCGGGGCTCTGGAGCTTCCGATTGGGAAATCACATTTTTCTTTATTCATTGATCCATCCTATTCATTGAGCATGTTATGGTATTTAGCCTTGCCATCTTCTGTTTCTCCTTTTTTATTCCCCTAACTGAGCTGTAACTAGGGTTAGCAAGCTCCATTGTTCAGCTGGCTAAACAAAGAACTTTTTACATCCTGAAATAAAGTACAACATTTATAAATATGACATATGAAATGACATGTTTCAGCAGATCTTATAAGGTATAGATTTTTATACATTTTTGTTTGTTTTTTCATCAATATGTTTTACTGAACAATAGGTTACAAGTTATTTGGGATACAGAAAAAAAGGAGGGAGGGAACAAATGGGAGGGAAGGATCAGGGGGACCACCTCGCAGAGGGGAGGAGATGCTCAAGTATTACCATATATAAATGACTGGAACATATAAAAGCAAAAAATATAAAAGACAATGGGAAGAGTTAAAGCAATAACATGGTTGGGATAATTACAATGAAGGAAACCAGAATGACAAACATTAGGAATCTTGGGGGGGGGGGGGGGAGGGGAAAGTTTGAGTAAGGCTAATGGTGATGAAGCCGGGGTGGGAGAGGTGGGACCCATCGTAGCTCCCACCCTGTCCGTAGTGTATTCGTGCAATTTAAACCATTTCATAATTTGGTTATGATCCTGGATAGAGCAGGGGGATCAATGGCTTTCCAATTTTGGACTATGGCCGCCCTAGTTGCTATCAAAATGTGAGCTAAGAGGTACCGATCTTGCTTGAGGGCGGAGGCAGAATATAGATGGAGCAGCGCCACCAATGGGTCTGGGTCCATGGACACTCTCAATACCACAGATATAAGATCAAACACTTCCTGCCAAAGAGGTTGAATGCCCGGGCATGTCCAAAAGACATGAAATAGGTCAGCAATGTGGGCGCATTGTCGGCAGCAAAATTTGGACTGATAGGGCCAGATAACATGGAGCCTGGCAGGGGTAACTTACAATCCGTGAAAGTGGACAAGATGTTTAACATATATTGAAGACAAATATTTTAAATATTTTATAACATTATATTTGGCACACAATAACAAATTCATGTACTGTAAGGAAAAGTATACTCACTCTACAACATATTTTAGACAAACCCATCTTTACACATTGTTTCTATTGTGTAGCAACTTGGTATAGGTCCTTCCCTGGGACTCTACTGTTACCCAATACCAGTCAGCGGAAGACAGTGTCACTTCTCACTATAAGGGACAGAGTTCTATCAGCGCTTCAGAAGAACATGCAGGAAATTAGAAGAGAATGAGGCACCTGATTGGCTGCAGTTATCCAATGAGGTATTTTATGTAGGAGACACCTCCCATACTATCAGATTGAATCCTTAGGACAGTGCAGGTCTTTCTATTGTAAGAGGTCTTTGTTAGAGAAAAATGTCATACTTTATAAATTCTTGTCTAGTAACATTGAATCCTATGGGAGCGGCCCTAGTAAATTGGCAACATGGTTGGTGGGAGGTTCCAAAGTGGACAGTTCCTTTAAAATCCCAATAAGTAAGCACATGGGGCTTAAGGGTGCCTTGAATGAAATGTGAAGAAAAATACATGTACTTATGGTAGCTACATTATTTTGACATATTTTGGTGCAGGGGCGGGCTAGGCTGGGGGGCACATGCACCCTGGGCCGGACCAAGAAATACTATTTTAGGCTGGCGCAATGCCTAATTTCATTTACTTGGTGGCTGGCAACTCCTCCGGGACCAACCACCTTCACGTTGGCCTGCAGATCCGACCACCCTCCATCCCACTAATGGTTTGGCCGGCTATTGCTGTTACATGGAATGCGCACCATGTGATAGGTGCCGTCCCATGTCAGAAGACTGCAGAGCGTGCGGCTTGGATGGAACAAGGTAAGTGCGGGGGTGGTATATTAATTGTTTATATGTGTGTGTGTCAGCATATTGTATAGGTGTCAGCATATTGTATATGTGTGTGTGTGGCAGCATATTGTATATGTGTATGTCAGCATATTGTGTGTGTGTGTGCATGTGTGTGGCAGCATATTGTGTGTTTGTGGAAACATATTGTATATGTGAGTATGGGGCCAGTATATTTTGTGTGTGAGTGAGGGGCCAGTATATTGTGTGTGTGAGAGAGGGGTCAGTATATTGTATGTGAGTGAGGGGCCAGTATATTTTGTGTGTGAGTGAGGGGCCAGTATATTAATAAAGTGTGTGTGTGTGTGTGAGGGGGCCAGTATAATAATATAACGTGTGAGGGATAGGGGTCTTAATTTAATGGTGGAGTGTAGGTGGGGGCTAATTATGGGTGCTATTTTATTTGTGGGGTGATGGGACAATTTTATTTAATAGTGGGGCCTATGAAGTTAAGATGGGGTGATTGAACCTTTAATTTAATGCTGGGGTTTGGGACCTAATAATTGAATGTGGCGCTGTTTGGGGGAAATGAGGTCTATTTATTAAATGTGATTATGAATTATTTAATTCCTGGGATGGTTGTGGGAAATGGTTATATTTATTAAACGTAAATGCTATTTAATTTATTGCTGGGGCTGTTTGGAGGGAGGCAAATAGGTTTATTTATTAAATGTGAATACTATTAATTTAGTGTCAGGGCTAGTTGGAGGAAAACAGGTCTATTTATTAAATGTGAATACTGTTATTGGTTGGAATTTTCTAAATTTCATGTACCCATTTTTGTTTCCAAATAGGGCCCCCAACATTCCAGGATCCAGGCAAGGAGTAACTATTCTAAAGAAACCAGCAGCCACAATCGGTGAAAGTGACAAGAACAGGTAGGAGACAGCAGGACAGTCTACCAATTGTCCTGAATCTGGTGGGACAGTCCTGAATTTGGGTGACTTTCTCGTCAGGATTTGGTCCGACTGTGTCACAGGCACTAGGAGTCTTGCCCAGGAATTCACCAGATGACTGGGCTTACCAGGGTAGTGAAGTTCACACAACGGTCCTCTGGTAGCAGGGTGACTAGCGGAACATATATCACAGCAGATGGAGAGAGAATGCCAATAGATAATAGGAAAGTCAGTGACTTGCAGCAATCTTTGGTCAATGAATCAGCAAATAGCTGATATAGTGGAAAGGCAGATTTGAACACGGAGATCAGGATGGACATGAGTAGATGCAGGGAGGTAGCAGGGAAGTCAGTGGTCTGCATACAGCAAGTTGTACCACTGCTTATGGTGAAGAGACTTGTCCAGGTGCAGGTAGGTAGCGGGGAAGTCAGTGGTCTGCGTATAGCAAGTTGTACCACTGCTTATGGTGAGAAGACTTGTCCAGGTGAAGGTAGGTAGCGGGGAAGTCAGTGGTCTGCGTATAGCAAGTTGTACCACTGCTTATGGTGAGAAGACTTGTCCAGGTAAAGGTAGGTAGCGGGGAAGTCAGTGGTCTGCGTATAGCAAGTTGTACCACTGCTTAATAGGTGAGGATGTGTACAAGTGTTGATGAGTGGAAGCATACAAAGATAATAGGATGCAGACACAGAGCACAGAGGAACTTGATCCCAATAGGTATGCAGCGTATCCAACAAAGTCTATATAACGGTATGTGTGGCGCTGCTTGGTAGAGACTTGCTCAGCACAGATATGCAGGCCAATAATGGATAGTCAATCACAATTATGCATATAACGACTGAGTAGTACGGTTAATTCCAAACAGGTATGCAGCGTAACAATAACAGTCTATAGCGGGTATGGATACCGCTGCTGAGCGTGGAAACTTGTCCTAGCGGATATGCAGAGTAAACGTAGAAAGTCAATAACAGATAGGCATACCGCTATTCAGTAGAACAGTCTGTCCACAGGGAGATGCAGGAACTGCAGAGACGCTGGACGGCAGAGACGAGTGTAGGAACCACAGGTGAGTAGATCCGGTAATCAGAGTCCAGCTGACACAGGCAGGAAACAGAAGACTGTAGCAGGTATGGAAACCAGCGATGAGTAGCACAGGGAATCCACAGGAACTGGACACACTAGTAGTACACAGGGAACACCTTCAGAGACTCACAGGGAATGAGACTCCAAGATCAGGCAATGAGGTAATGCACACATGTGCCTTAAATAGGGAGTTGCCTGATCAACCAATTTGGATTAAAAGCAACAGTCACAAGAGTTCTTGGGAGCTGCGCATGCGCAGACCATCAGGATGGCGGACGGCCGCGGTTCAGGATAGGTGCCGGCAGGAGGGCTAGTGAACCACGCACCAGGGCAGAGGCACTCATGGTCCGGTGAGTGACAGACTGGTCTGCAAGGACAGGTGGAAGGTATGTCATGCTTCACACTGTACTGTTTATGAAGGCAGAGCTGTGTGCCACTAACAATAGTGCACACAGTTTTGTCTGTGTATATTCTAAAATGATAACCATGTTACATCATAGGGGGTCCCCTGTCTAAAGTACCCCGGGCCTCCCAGAGCCTTAATCCAGCTCTGGGCCAGGGTGTCAGATTGACACCTAGAGCTCTGCTTCTCCTCCCAGTATCACCCCTCGTTAAACCTAAAACAAATAATAACTCTATTAGTATATAGGGTGGAGCAAAAACAAGTTCTTTTCCTGGAAAACACATCAGGTTTTTAAAGCAAAAGGGCTTTTTGCATTTTGATAAATCAGCCCCTGTGTTCAATACTTTGATTGAACATTATTATATGATCAATTGCTATAATATGATTTATACCCCATTATAATCAGCCAGGTATGTGTTAAAAAAAAGGGAGAAGGAATATATAAATAAATATACAATATAAAGTGAGGTTTGTTTTTTGTTGCATTACTTGTTTCCATTATTTAAAATGTATCATTTATAATAATAAAGTATCGCTGGGTTAAGCAACACTAAAGTAGTATCTTTTTTATATTGATAAATATATATTCTACTGAAAACCACCCTTTAAGGATGGGCGGCTACTTATGGGCCAGTGCTATGTGCTTCCATCCCCGGACTAAAGTCTGCCAGCCAGCCCCTGCTTTAGTGAAATTGAATGTTGGAATCCCCTCCTGGGCTTGCCCTGGTCACTTTGCAAGATGCCTCATACAGAATACTTACAATATTGTGCTGGAAGCCATAGGCGCCCTACAATACCCATTTTATCACGTTTAGTGAATTTGATAATATGTACTTTTTTACATTTTAAATACCCCTTTACTTCTAAAGCTTATGGGGTGAGAACTGAGGTAAAGGATTTCATGCAGAAAGAGAGGTCTATGCATAATGTTACTCTTGGGCCCCTCAGGGGCGGATCTAGAAAACTACTGTACCCAGGGCGATTTAGGGGGGTGATTTAGGCCCCACCCCTTTCTAAAATCTTAGTCTGCCGACGGCTGCACACTATGTGCAGGTCCGTCCAGCCGTGACAGGCAGGGACAGTGTGCTGCCCGGCTGCTCTGATTGTGTTTTAAACATAATCAGAGCAGCCGGGCAGCACACTGTCCCTGCCTGTCACGGCTGCAAGGACCTGCACATACAGTGCAGCCGTCGGCAGCAAGTGTCTGCTAGGGGGGGCGATCGCCCCTGGATCCGCCACTGGGGCTACTAAACTCTATTTACGATGATAATGAAAACTGTGGATAAAGTATCAAACACAGGCAAAATAATATCTATCTTGTTGAGCTGTACTTATATTTGTGCTGCTTTATGTACATCACATCCATATCTACATTGCATAGAAAGCAGCTATACTGTGTGTCCGTTTCGTGAGTGTATTCTTGGTCTAGGCTCCCACATAGTACGGCCGCTTGCAGACTTTCATGACGATGACGATTACTGTTTTGCTGGCTTTGCCTCCTACGGGCTCCCATGCTGGCAGCTCAGTCTCTAGACCCATTGGCTGCCTGATGTACAGCTGTTGTCTCTCTCCTGCAACCTAACCATACGCTGCTATCAAAGGCGCTTACATTGTGGGGGCGGGGCAGACACATGATCCCTCTTCTGATTGGCCGGCCGAGTAAAAGGGTCGTGTCGAGCTAAAGCCAATGACTGCAGTGTTGCTAGCCGCTAGCTGCTACGTATAGGTGGATCCAGGTGTCACTTATCCGTTAGCTGGTTCGGTTGTTCTTGTGTTTAACTGCATAGAGCTGAAATGCAGAGCTGACTGGAAAGTGACTTTAGCTGCATGACCATTTCCACCCGGGACACTTTATTACGTCTGGCTGGGCTCAGTAAGTTGCGGAGGCTTTGTGCAGCTCCAGGCTCTGGGACTGTATGTATGTCTGTGTGTATGTACACAATGAAGATGCTAGCCATGGTGGAGTGTGACTTGTCAGCCAGCAAAACATGCGCAAGAGAAATAAGAGTTGTGCTGGAGATCGCATCCAGCTCTTGTGGCCTCTGCGGATAAAAATGCCAACCTGATGCGAATATCGTGCGTCAGATCTTAGGGTAGCAGGAGCTTCCCTGTCTGTACGTGAGCAGTGTGGTGTCTGCTGGCAGCAGCAGTTGCTGCTTACTGCGCTCACCTGGCTCGGTAACCCCGGGGCTGGAGCGCTGGAGATCTGCGTCTTATGTATATGCATTTCTATTTGTATAGACGCAGCGGTGTTGCGCCTTTATCCGCGCATTTAAGGAGCTGGTTGGTTTAGTGGACGCTTGGGCTCTACAGGCTCCGCTGTGGTTGGAGTCCAATGCAGCTACAGTTTCTCTTCTGACAGATATCCATCATAATACACGCCTTATTGTAATGCAGATCTCCGCTAAGTGTTTGCCAGACACGACAGTGGGCTCATTGCGAAATAACATAACTACAAATTCTCACCTGAATTGTATTACAACTATAGGAATACATTAGGAGCAGGCGGTGGTCTTATTACGAAACACACTAGGCTGTGGCACATATTTGCCATGGGCACATTAAAGAATAAACCCCCAGCATCGCCTAGGGAAGTTGACTAAATTGGCCTACCCCAGCCACGTACCCCTACTCTCTGCAAAATTGTAATTAATTGTGGTTTTGGTGAAGCATTGACCATTGCATAGTACAGGGCGATCATACAGTGGTGGGCAGTGCTGGCTAACAAGCTGGTCAGACTGGTCGTGTGTGGTGTTTACATTGCATTCCTAACGTGCCACTTTCAGTCTGTACGTTTATTGCTAGGCCTGTTTTGAAAGGCAAAGCCTGAAGGAGGATATGGTGAAGGTTGCTATATGGAGACGTCCATGTGACTGTCTTATTTACCAACACACACACAAAAGGAGGAGTTTTCACCTCCTGCGTTGGTCTGAAGGAGGAAGTGGGTTTGTGTAATTCATGGTTGGCTGTACAGTTTTGCTTTACAAGACAGATATTATTGAAGCTTTATGTGCCTTTGGAAATAAAGAGTGAATAAGCTACTGTATCTGACTTGGTCGACCAATCTGCTATAAATACAGAATGAGGCCACTTGTGTATTTTCCTTGAAAATGTACATTAGCAGATCATCTGCAAAAGTTTAAAATGGGGTGAATTTGCTTTAAACTATAACTAGTTTGTTGTGTGCTGGAAATTTTAAATTGGTATTTTGTGAGTGCTATGATAGGTCAAATTATTGCTGATAACTATTGGGATATTACCCTATAAACCTAAATTGTATATTTAGTTGCCCCTTTTAAGTTGGTAATGTTTCTGCCATATTTACTTGTAGAGAAAACACACAATGATGTCTTTGCCCTTTAACTATATATCACTATTTTAAAGTCTTAAGGATTAGTCAATGATAACTTAAGTATGTGGGTGTGGGTACATTTAAAGAGGTTTTTTTTAATGTTATATGGTTTAATATTAATAGTGTACAGTAAAATAACACCAACTGTGCCATCTCCTGCGCAGAAGTGAGTATTGGTTATTAATATATCTGAAGTGCAGATCCTTTTACATATGTCTTCTTAAAAGGACAGCTTGTACACCACTATTATATTTTATTATTAATAGTATTGGTGATTTCTAAGTCGCCACAGTGTTCCGCAGTACTGCACAGTGGGGAAGGCAGAGTAAATGTAAAATCGGAACCTATGAATTAAACAGAATAAATGCACACACTAAAAGTCATGTTCCCTTAAATGGAAAACTAAACTGTAAATATGTGTTTCAGTGACTTATAATAAATGTGTATATATATTTCAGATGAGGGTTTAAACATGAGGGAGGCATATTTCCTATGCACATCAGGATTCATGTCAGCAGCTCTATGGGAGGAAATTGCAATCGGGTTATCTTAGCCTTAAATGGCTGGTAACTGAGAGTAGAAGAGGTAGATAACAAGGTTACATACAATGTCAAATCTACTCCTGTCAGGATATGAAAACTATGCAAGATGCCTCTGCAGAGTGTGTGAACTTGTATTGTAATTTCAGTGGCTCAAGTGCTGTTGCTGTCATTATATTCAACTGTCAAACATTCTGTGTGTACTTGACTACAGAGGAAATATTGTTTTGTATGATTAACGGATAGTTCTTGACCTTTCCTACCTGTGTGGCACAATTTTGATTATCCCCATGCAGTGATTTGAAATTTTGCTTAAAAACATTTTGTTAGTGTTCTTTAGTTTAATATCGAAATGTTAATCATCATTTTCTTTCTTAAGGCTGCATATATATGAGTGTTATAATTGTTTTGAAATTCATCTTTACATAAAAGCTTGTCAGAAGCTAAGTGGAAGCAAATGGTTTAAAAAAGTTTGGCATGTGATTTGTTTTTTTCTTCTGAGCGATTTACACTCCTTAATAAGGTTTTTTTGTTTTTCAGTGTTTTGTTGTTGTGTTTTTTTAACAAAGTTTTGTTGTTGACAAAAAGAATCTTCCTGAAAAGTAAGAAAATGCTGAACTTTAAAATGGATGTTTCTACATTGGGCAGGGACTGATGTGCGTTCTCTGTACAGTGCTGCGGAATTAGTGACACTATATAAATAAATGGTGATGATGTTGCAAAGCTGAACTATAAAATGGAATTTAGCGCTGTGTGCACACAGCTAAACAGTGTGACACAAAAAGCATCAGGCTTGACAAAAAGATGAATTTAATTTGTTTTATTGATGACCTCTGGCTGCAAAAATGGCTGTTTGCACCAGCGATGGGCCTTTACCCTATACATCAAGGGGTCACTGCCGGGTGATGATAATCGCCATGTTTCACCGGAGAGAAGCATGGGAACCTATTTAACAAGCATTGCAGCAGTTCATACTTGTTCTGTTATGATCATCTCAAGATGGTGATAACAGAAAAAAATCAATGACAAAATGCTTTATTATTTAAATAAAGCATTTATTTCCATGGTCAATAGGACTTTCTGCTCTATGATAAATGTGCCCCAATGCCTGAATACTAAATAGTAAGCACTGCAAGAAGACTTGGTACTGTCATAGAAAATAGGTAAAGTCTTATAACAAGAATATTTTAACATCTTCATGCTTTAATGTTTACATTAGACCATATTCTCCCACTCTCCCGGAATGTCCGTAAGACTCCTGAATTCGGGGCAGGCCATTCTCCCACACCCTGCCAACTTCATAGTGAAGTGGGCAAGATGGGAGTCTCCATGACGCAATTTGTGGTGAATTGTCATTTTGGCCCCGCCTCCAGTGTCAAAACAACCACTTTGCGTTATTGAGTCACGTAACGGTGCCAAAATGACGGTATTTGCCCTGTCCCGCCCCATTACGCCCTCATGCTTCAGGAGCAATGAAGTTGGCAAGTATGCTTTAGACAAATAAAGGAAACCTTACAAAAAAAAAAAAGGGGCGTTAGTTTCTCTTGCCACATTGGAAGCTCCCATGAAGACACCTGTCATTTTGTAATCAAAATATGGCCCTAAATAATGAAAATGGGAGAACTACTTTATGGACAGCACGGTGGCTACGTGGTTAGCACTTCTGCCTCACAGCACTGGGGTCATGAGTTCAATCCCCGACCATGGCCTTATTTGTGAGGAGTTTGTTCTCCCTGTGTTTGTTTGTGTGGGTTTCCTCCGGGTGCTCCGGTTTCCTCCCACACTCCAAAAACATACTAGTAGGTTAATTGGTTGCTATCAAAATTTACCCTAGTCTCTCTCTGTCTGTGTGTGTATGTTAGGGAATTTAGACTGTAAGCTCCAATGAGGCAGGGACTAATGCAAATGAGTTCTCTGTAGGCGATGCAGAATCAGTGGCGCTATATAAATAAATGGTGATGATGATTACAAATATATCAAGCCAAGTCTTTTATGTTGGATGATGAGGTCATTATTATATTTGAGTTTTTATGTTTTGTTTTTGGGGGTTTTAAACCTATAATTGCATAAGGTAACTTAGGTTTATAGAACATATTGAACTAATTATATTCAATGAGGCAAATATAGAGCTTCGCTTAAATAAGGGAAGTGGCTTACCCATTGTCCAAGAATTAGAAGCAGAAACAAATAGGCTGCTGTGGCTTCTCGTATTTGTTCAGCCGTGGTCCAACGTATTTCAGCTTTATCTTTTAATGTAAGATAGACATAAGTAAATGTTAAATCTATATGACAATAAACAGACAAAAAATGGAGTATGTGTTCAACAACAAGTAAGTGTCTTTTAGGCACAGTTGTGTATTCTTAGCTGAAAGTACATAAAGGTGTGCAAATGTAAATTGCTACTTTAAATCTTTGTTTACCAGTTAAAGGTCAGGGTTATAAATACTTGAATGGACTCATTGCAGTCAATCCTTAGATTGCTAGGTAACTTCATAGTTCACTTTTGCCTTTCTATAGTGCACTTTATAATACATGTAAATGTTCATGAAAATGTTTAATAAAAATAGTCACATCCTGTGCTTTTAAGATGTGTTTTTAATGCACATGAGAAATAGAAGTCATACCAAATGAGGCAGTACATATTTGTATGTGCTTTTAACTTGTGTTGCAGGGTGTGTTTTTTTTTTTTTGTTTTTTTTTGTTTTGTTTTTTTTTAGCTCTTTCAATTTTAACTGTGTCTGAGGCAAGCCAACACAGTTTAAATGTTACATTTATCTCAGTGGGAGCACATTGTAAACATATAGGGTTAAGAAGTATGCGTTTTGTTGAACAAGATAATTTTTGTCCAAGATGCATGCTTTAAATAGAAATATTAAATGCTCTTGCAAAGGCATAATAACTACATAAAAGCAATGTGGTTTAATAATGCATTTTATTATGTTTATACATTGCAAATGCCAGTGTGCTTGATATGGTGATATGAGAAATCCATAAAGCATTAGGACTTAGTAGAAATTGAGTTGTTTTTTTTCCTTGAAACTGGTCTTATCTTCCTGTAGAATGCATTTTACTATCAATATCTTTACTGTATTGATGCTAGTGCATATTATAATATTTTGTGGATATCTCATTCTTAGGGGGGTATTTAATTGTTAGCGAGCGCTCGAAAAATATTAGCATTAATACAGTAATTACTCGCTGAATTTCATCAGGGAGCTGCGAGATGAAATTCAGCGAGTAAACTATCGTATTAACGGTATTTACGCGCATATTACCGTATTAATGGTAATATTTTTTGAGCTCTCGTTTTTCCGGGGATCTCGCTAACAATTGAAAACCCACTTAGAAGCCAGAATTAAATAATTATGTCTGCAGTTCTTAAGGAAACTGCAAATAATTTCTTACAGGTACTCTTCGTTTTACAAAACTATAAGCCCTGTGAACAAAAGGAATTGGCTTGAGTGTTAAAAGACAAAATACAGGGCCTGATTCATTAAGGAACGTAAATGCAGATACGTGCCATATTGCCCGTAAAATCGCTTTGCGCATGCCCAGAATTGGACGATACGCCGGTGTACACAGTAACATCTAATTCATCTTCAAGTGCAAAGGACCCTCACTACAGTCTTCAATTTCAGTGGCAGGATGGGGAGGGGCCTGGGCATATGCACGTAGTCAATGTATAGTAAGGGTGTGCCAAGCTTGAGCGCACGCAGCAATTCAGGCTTTGGGGATCTCAAAGGTGTATGTTTTCCTGTCGTATTGCTTGCAGCAGCTTCAAGTCGGGTGCAAGTACCGATTACTAGTGATGACTGTGGCATATGTAAGCTAGAACATGTGTTTGCAATCAGGAGCAACTGTAAAAATGCATTTTATGTACAGTAGACATTAATAACATCCTAATGCATTTCATAGGGGGTGGGGGGGGGGGGGGTAAAAAAAAGTTATTTTTCAATTTTTGTCTTTATTGCATACCTCTGAACATTTGGGTAGGTGGCATTGGGACATAGGCATGGCCATTTCAAGATGGGGGCATGGCTACATCATGATGGGGGACTTGGCCATTCCCTATTGGTTGCCTAGCCCTACCCACCAAACACCTTCATTGCTGTGCTTACCAGTGAACAATGCACCTGTTTACTGATGCTCTGCCATGCATAGCAACAGTGAACAGAGAATACTTCCTAACCTTCCCACCCATGGGACAAAGCTGTCCTGATCAGAATGGCGGGACAAAGCCCTTCAAATCAGGATGGTTGGGAGTTATGAAATGTGATATCTACACTCCAGGCTTCTTTTTATATGTTAAAACTATAGCATATACAGCCATGTTTCTGTGGTAGTGCCACCTTCATCTGGACCAAAATACAAATTAATTTAACAATTATATTTATAAAGTGGGAGAAAAAGGCAAATGAAAATCACAAACTATATATGTTGTCCTCAATAACTCATCTCCCCAGAACACAATCTAATGACATTGGAGGAGTGTCATTTTAAAGTAGGTGTGGCAAAAAATAAAAAAGTACATTGGCCTAATTTAGAGTTGGACGTAATTTCAACTTTCAGGCATAAAGTTCCACTTTGCTTCACTGCAAATTCACTGTAACGCAACATGGAATTTTCAGTGTAGTGTAAATTGTACTTGTGGCCCGCCACGCATGGAGAGGTGGATCAGGGGCGTGCCACATATTTACAGTTAGGCGGTGCACACGTATGTTGTTGATCATCGGGCAGGTTTCTTAAGTAAAAAATTGCCACCCACTGAAAATTGAAACTAGTTCCTGTGTTCATGGACTGAGCTGATTACTACTAATACCTTACCTCCTGACTTTCCTGATTTAGGCTGGACAGTCCCTATTTGTGGGCTCTGGAACACCTTTGGGCCAGAATGTTCGGAGGTAAATCCATTCACTGCTACTCTGCACAACAGGCTAAGCCAGGCTGGGCTGATCACACTATAACAAGGAAACCTGCAGTGTAGGATCCCCCTGTCATAATGGAAACCAGCACAAGGCTGAATTCACTTGGGGAGTCGGGCATGCGGGGAAAATAAATGCAAGCGATACTGAATAGCACTGACCAGCGGGATGAGGTAATGAGTTGAAGTTAGAAAAACAGTAGTTTACCATTTGGAACTACAGGTCCCAGTAAACCCTGGCCAAACTAGAGCATGTAGAACTACAAGTGCCAGCATGCATGTGGTTGCCTGAGCATGCAGGTGCTAGTTGAACTACAAAATACCAGCATGTCCTGTCAGCTAGGGTCTGCATGTACTTATAGTTTCACACGGGAAACTAATTGTAGGTAGAGACATTGACACTGTGAAAAAATAAAAAAGAAACACTCACAAATTCCCTCATACATCTGGATTTTACTCCTTAATAAATTGGCATCTTCTTATTTTCCGTTTTGAAGTACTCCAATGGAGAATAAATGAAATAAATCACTGCAATACAACTCGGGACTTGCCCTGCCATAAATGAATGAGAAGACCCCTTTCTGTTATTAGCCAATTGGAGCAACTTGCCTCTGATTGGCCAGAGCATTAGAAAACTGCTCTATATATACCGCACATGGGGTGAACTGTATTGTATCAATGAAGGGCCTGATTCATTAAGGAAAGATAAGCAAAAAATTGAGTACGTTTTCTGGATGTCTGTAATATCACTGATTTACAGACTGTTGCCAGCTGTGATATAGGTGAGCTTGGTAACTGTTTTCTGTTTTTTTGTTTTGTTTTATTTTTGTTTTTTCCCCCAAAAGGGATTTACATGTGACATGTACACAGGCTTTACTGCAATGCAGTCTGTTTCCCTTCTAAATTGCATTCACAATTATTAAACTACTCTGGACCTCTGTGGTATTATTATATTTAGCCAAAGAAAGATAAGAAGAAAGTGCTCTAACAGCTGCTATCAGCAACTCCACAAGGACAATGAATAAATAAACACATACATTAATAGCTTAAAGATATTGGATGGATTTTCAGACCATTTCATTAAACCTCCCAGTGAGCATTGAATAATTACATACAATATCACTGTGTTCTGTGTGTAGTGAGATAATAATGCTCATATCTCACACATAGCAGTGGAGTAGATAATGGCTAGTATGGTGTATGTGGCTTCAAGCCAAGCTAGTAAATGTAAATTTAAGCCATCATCAAAGCAATTACTTTATGTGGAACATTTAATATCAAGCAAGCAAAGTTCATTTGACACAATACCTGGGTATTGTGTCAAATGAAACACAGAAATGTGGAGATTTTGTCATTTGCAATATATTAGCCAACTCTCCCATAAGGGAGATACCCGAAATAGGTTGTGATATCCCATAAATTGCAGAAGAATCTGACAATCTCCTAAAAGTTAGGGCCAGACAGAGGGTAATGAGTAGAGCACTGAGGAATTACACTATTAACGTCATCACCCTCTGAAGGAAAAACATGGAAGCATAAAATTGATCCCATTAAAAGTCTGAGTTGGTGCAAGGTCTCAGGTGGTGCAGTTTTCAGATCTTTTTGCGTAGTCAAGTTTGCTGTACACAGCTAGAATCTCGCTTGTAAAATGTTCCCTCTCTACCTATCACGTGCCGGGTAATCGGGTATATGCCCCGATCCCCGGCTTACTTACCTGCTCCTGCCATCCGCTCCGTCCGGGCTGGGCTCTGCCATCTTTTCTTTGACCTGTCAATTTCTCTCTCCCTTTCCCTATTGGTTGGAGTTTTGGCTCCAAAGTTTAAAAGGCACTTCCTCCCTGTTCTCAGTGCCCGATCTTCATGTACCTTACATGGGTTCCTGGCTCCTAGTCTACTCCTCGTCCAAAAAGCTGACTAACTACTGGCTGAATGCTCATTCGCGAGTCCTGCTAAATAGAAATCCTGCCGCCACTCCAATGGTAAACAGTTGTCCGCAGAGCTGACACTCTACAGCACTTCCTCGTGTTCTGCATAACTTGTTGGCTATATCCTGCGAGTTCATCATTACCATTCGTGAGTCCTGTTGACTGCTGAATAGAAATCCTGCCGCCACTCCAGTGGTAAACAGCTGACACTCTACTGCACTTCTCTGCTCCTGCATAACCTGCTGGCTACATCCCGTAACACATCTTTGCTATTCGTGAGTAACCTGCTGCTCTTGTGACTTATCTCTCTCATATCTCAACTGGTCGCTTCCAGTAGGGGCCGCGACCTGCAAGGGGGTGCAACTAAGTCCAAACCGCCTTGCGACTGGCCCTGGCGAATACCTCTCCCTTGTTAAACTCCGCGCCTTACTGGGAGTAATATTAGCTCCGGCCTGGTTACCGTTCCTTACCACTCCTGTCGCAGAATTGTGACGCGGAACCGCGACACTACCCTTTTATCTGCTTTCAATAATACTTGCTATGCAAAACTGTGTGCACCAGTTACAAGGATCTTCTTCTCTGCTTAAGGCTGGGTACACGCTACAGAATTTTTTGACCAATTTGTTATCTATAACGATTTTACCTACAACTGAAATTCCGATTGGTTGGTAGATTCATGTGTACATACTATACACGTTTTAAACGATTTTTGCCCGATTAACCGTCCGGCTAGCGATTTTTGTCTGGCATAACGTCGTCTAAAGATTGTAATTCTGTACACACTGAAATGGTATATGGACTCCTGGCAGTGATATGCCTAAGACATTTAAAGGGCTGAACATTATTGGCAAAAATACTCCCACAAACTCAGATTCAGGAACAGTAAATACGTCATTGCCATTCATTCTATAACACATCTTTGTTTAAAGGGTATGTTCGTTCGCAACTGCACATTTACGATTTATTTTAATATAACGTACACATAACAACAACAGCTTATGGACTTTTGCTACTCGCTATGGCAAGAACACTGCAAGCACAGACCCGGAGGTAAAGAAGAAAGAATTGGACCTGTTGGACTAAAGAATGGTTCCAGAGGAGAGACTCATTCTCTCATATGCGCCTGCTACAGGAGATACCATACAACAACCCTGATGACTTCAGGAATATCCTGAGGATGAGGAACCCACATTCCAGGAACTGCTCCAACTAGTCACCCCCCCTGATCCTGAAGGACACCCATTTAAGAAGACCCATATCTGCAGAGCAGAGATCGGTTGTTACTCTGAGATTTTTGGCCAGGACAGCACAGCAATTTCACTGCAAGCTGTGGGTTTGATCATACCTGAGACCTGTGATGCTATCGTAAAAGTTCTGTGTGCACAATATATGAAGGTTGGTAAAATAAATAAAATTTAATTTAATCTAAAAAATATATTTTTATTAAAATAGAAACTAAACATATTATAAACCACCCAAACAAAATATACAGTACAAAAAACTGTAGAGATGTATAAGCACTGCTTTTTGCCTATATGCTGTCGGGATATGGAACCCATCTTTGCTCATCACGGATGGGTTGAAAATGGGAAAGCGGAACAAATATTTGAGAATTGAGGGCAAAGCTTGATTTGGGTCTGCAGGGGTATGAGACCCATCTCTGGTGTGCAGACCAGAGATGGGCAGAAGAAGGGGAAGCAGAACAAATATTTTAACATAAATCGTGCACACAAAAAGTATATAAAATATAAGAAAACCAAATAAAAAAAACAGGTGTCACAGTTGTCCGTATTGAAAATGTTCACTGTTTTCAAATGGTAATGGACTCCCTGTATACTGCAGCATACTTGTTCTATCCATAGGTATAGAAGTTCTGTAGGATGCCGGGGTAACAGATTGTCCTCCCATGACTGGTTGTTGCATGTGGAGTAGTAGTGGCCGAAAGGTATATGATTGGGCCGGCCTGAAATGTCTCTGCTCCTGTGTTTGGGGGGATTGTGTTAATACAGTGTCTGGTGACAGTTTCCCCCCTTGTTGAACTACAAACTATGTCATACACCAAACATTCCATCTCTGCATTTCTCATTTTACTTGCGAGAGTTGCTCCTAGCAAATCAAATTCGTCGTGCGTGTGAGTGAATCACTTTGCTCAAGATTGCCTTCTGGCTGTGTGGGTAGATCTATTATGTCCTGACTGTCAGCTGGCTGGCATGCGTTGGTGTGCCTTGGTGCTCTACCACATCAGAGATTGCGGCTTCAGGTACGACAGCAAGCTGTGTAATGAAAACGGAATGTAAACTAGTTAGTATAGCATTACATGCCTGCACTAATGTAACATTTGACAATTTTTCTCTTTCTGTTTCCTGCAACGGTTGAGCAATGGCAAATTATTGCGGAAGATTTTGAAAGTCTTTGAAATTTCCCACATTGTGGCGGTGGCATGCCAAACATGTTAGAGTTATGGCACCCTCAAAAAATGGATCCTATCACTACAACTATAAAGGATTCTTCAGCATTATTCTGATGGCCATAGTGGATGCCAACTATGAATTCCTATTTGTACACATTGGGAAAAAATGGTAATGTGTCAGATGGCAGGGCATTAGAGCAGACTCCTTTCCATGCCAAACTTAAAAACAAGGAACTTAATTTGCCAACATGAAATATGGACCAAATTTTGTATTTTTAGCTGATGAAGCGATTGCTCTACACACCAAAGTATTAAAACCTTCTCCACAAAATCTGTCAACAGAAAAGAGGATCTTTAATTATAGGGTGTCAAGATCTAGGAGCGTGGTGGAAAATGTGTTTGGTATTTTGAGCAACAGGTTGAGAATGTTTCATTCAGCTATAAATCTACGCCTAGACAAAGTTAACAAAGTGGTGATGGCTTGGTGAGACCTTAAAAAAAAAAAAAAAAAAAAAAAGGGCAAAGAAGGCTTTTGAGAATCAGAATGAACATTTAAAAAAGTGAGTATGAAAAATGTTCAAAACTAGTTAGTAAATGGTGTTAGTCATTAATAACAATACAATTAGTATGATCAGTAAAGGTTTGACATCTATTTATAGAAAGAAGAATGCAGGATGAGTTGTGCTGCGTAGCTAAAGAAAAAGTTAAAATGTAAGATGCTGATGCGACTATAAAAGAAGTCACAAAGATAGGAATTGGAGCAAAAATAGAGGCACCTAAAGAAGGTAATTAAAATCTGTTACAAAATTGAAGAAAACGTAAGGGACACCCTGGTTCGTTGCTTTTTTTTTTTTTTTTTAATATGCATCTATATTTCAGACCAGCGCGGCAGCATGCCCTGACCAGACCCAAGAGGGGCATCAGCATAAAGTGATTTCAAGCAGTGTCCAGGGCGAGCAAATGGTAGTAGTCCTTCTAGTACTAATAAAAACGATGTAGTGTTCCGTTTCTTTGTTAAACATAATTTAAAATATGTATCCTTTCCTCATATAGATACCATCGTCATATCTGACAACAGCTCGGAAGGAGAGAAGGATGCAACACACACCAATATGAATAGTACTTCCGGTGATGGGAAGGGTGTGGTCGAGAAGATGGAAGAGCTGAAAGAATATTTTAAAGAATTGAAAGCAAAAGGTTCATAAACGGAGGGAAAATTACCTGGAATTGTTTTAAATATATGAGAGAGTAATGTGTTATAATGCAGAAGCCAGGTTAAACGTTAAATATGTTTGTTGATTACGAAGTTCTGCTGATTTATTTTTTTTTAATTTTTTTTATTATTTTTTTTTTTTCTGGTTTATATCCATTTCAGTGGATATTGTTTAAAAATAAATGCTATTGATAACAATGTTGTGGTTTTAATTGGTGCACTTGCAAGAAAGATAAACTTCAAATACAGGAAAAAACAATTAACATGCCCAATACACATCTATGGTCTTTGGGAGATGTACAGGTTGGATGCAGGTGGAAAATTATCCAAGGTGACATATGCAATACACATCTATACAGTACATAGCTCTGTTCTTTTGGTCCAGACAGGATGGACACTTGTATAATTATACAAGGAGACATGTGCAATACACATCTATATAAATTACTCGCTGCTCACACATTACTGTAATAGAGTCCTATACACAGAGGTTTTACTGGCCATATGTACAATAAAAAAATATATAAATATTATGGCATTGTATTTTATAAACCATTAAATAGAATCTGAAGTCAAATAGATGGGACACAAGTCACATGAGGAAATGAATTATACTTTTAATGAGACTATGTATTGTCATAATACATGTTGTGTACACTTGCATACAGGAACAGATAAATGTGATATGGAGCATGTAAACAGGTTTATTATTGCTTCTCCGTTAAAAGCACATCAATCCGATTTCACTGACATTCTGACACCGCACCACGTTGGAGAGGTAGAGACAACATAATAAATTTAAATATACACGCCCACAAAGGAGACTCTGATTGAGAAACTATCAGCAGTTGGTCGAGCAAATGGTTGTGACTTCCTACACACTGCAGGATCAGTAGGTGTTTGGAACGAGATTCATAGTTCTGTTAAACAATCAAATGAAACGATTATTGGTACGTTGGAACAACTGTCGTTCATCGTGCAGGTATACACATTAAAGAAATATCAGGCCAAACGGCCATTTATCGGGTGTTTAGCCCGATAATTGGCTAAAAAAACCTGTAGGGTATATCCAGCCTAGCGGTCTCCTCTCAGCCTGCTAAGTCTTTGGCTTCTCTGCTAACATCCCTCTTGCTCACCAGACCATGCCATTTGGCAGAAATCTAAGCGTACTTGCGCAAGTTCATTGTGGCATTAAAGCTTTTTATTTATTTTTTGCATTGTGCTCTGCAAATGATCTTATCTGCCTAAATAACTATGTATTTATATATACAGAGTATTATTTTTAAATGGATATTCCACCTTCGGTTGCTTTACACATATTGGTTTATGCATGTTCTTCTGCTATGTTTTACCAGATTCATTGATTTTGGGCTTTCATCTGTGCTTTTCAACCATGTTTTTGTACCATTGATGCACATGAATACAACAGCTCTGCTGTTCTCTGTGCGTTGGATAAAATTGTATTCAGAGGCTGTGTCTGTGTATCATATTCAAGGGCAATGACAATGGTGTGGAAAGCATGTCCATGAACACAATGTACCCTGCACTCCTAAAGTTTTGTTTTGTTGTTGTGTTTCTGTTAAGTTTAACAATTTTTCTATTTTCTTACACTTTTAAGTTAAGCAAGAAATACCTGGCAGCATCACAAAGCACTTTTAATAAGTTTCCCTTATTGTCATCGCAAATAAGTCTGATGTAAATCCAGTGGTGTCAGGCTAGGGTGGGCTGCATTGGCTCTCCCTTCTGTCTCCGTGCCCTCCCCTCCTCTTTGTGGTTGTCCTGGTGGTGATACTATGTCACAGAAGTGCTCAGTTATGATGCTGAAATGCTTGATGCAGTGTGAACTCTGTGTGCACTAACTTTAGCAGAAGCAGGAAGCAGTCAAGTGGTCACTGATGCTGGGTTAAATGCTCAACTACACTCCTGTTATTGAGGGCATGAGGTAGAGGGCCCCTAGCCCCTGTTTTGGCCTCCATTATCACCTTTAATGAAACATTCTTAATTTTTAACCGTGCGTTCCTTACATATGTCTTGAGGTTTTTAACTACAGCATTTTTCCACACACAAATCTGTGTAACAGCTCCCATTCATTAATGCAGGTATCACGGCCCTATTAAACCTCTTAAAGCCTTATTGTAAATCTGGTGCTGTACAGCTGTCTCCAGGTGTCGGCAACAAAAGGTGACCTGAGATAATTACCTACCTGTCCACTTGCTTGCATTACCATGGCAATTATACAAGAACAAAAATCTTGTGCAGAATAACATGTGTGCATACATTCTTTTTATTACTATTAGTATTTTTTGTTATTACAGAACACTTGCATAACTTCCAACATGACCAATGTAACCTACTTTCTGTAACCTGAGCTTAGTTACTTGATTTTGCCAATGTTGCTGCACTTGGAAAGAAAGCCAGAGCCCCGAGAACTGCTCCTATCTTTTCCAAGGCTCAGCCCTAACTAATCAAATTAGTTGACCACTTTTAAATTTCAGTGAGGTGTGTGTGTGGGACCTATTTATTAAATCACTGGGCCATAGCCTGTCCTCCATTCCATCCACGAAAATTATCCTTTAATTTCTGCGCATGCCAGGAGCACTTCTCACCAGTCAGGACAAACTTTACAACTTGTGGGGCAATCCCATCAAATCTGGACTATCCCTCCTAAATGGAGACAATCGGGAGGTATGCGCTAGAGCGACATGTGATCGCTTCTCTTCTTCTTCAAATTTTAACATTCAAATAACTCTATCTAACTACTCAGAGCAAACAAATGTCAGTAGGTATCCTGGAGTGATTTGTCTCAATATGAAATAATGAACAAGCTAGCAAATTTTTAGTATTTATTAATTTAAAAAAAAATAGTTTTGATTTTACTGTATAATATGGTTTTAAGATTGAACCTCTGTAAAATTGTAGCACTACACTTGACAGGAACTTAACAGGAAGAGGCCAACATAATACAGGTAAATCACCTGAAGTCTTTCCATGCATATCTTCATCTGATTTATGTGTGATGATTGGTGATTTATTCATTTGGAATCATGGATTTAATGAATATTGATCTTGTGAACTCCATCTTTAGGCTCTCCATCTTTTGATTCAGTTTTTATTATTTCCCATCCAAAACAACTGATGCAATCTTTTTTTTTTTTTTTTTACAGGTCATTGGAGATTTTATTGGTTTCCGGACACACTAACAAAAATTAGTGCATTCCTCAGAGTGTGGAGCCTGCCCCCACACCCGTAACCTGCCAAACCACGGCCTTTACCTGTGTCTTCCGGTGTTTCCCGTGCGATCCTTCCTGCGGGAGCGCCTCGTGGGCCACTCCAGAGTTTACTCAACGGTCAGTGGCTCCAATGGTGAAGATGACGAGGTCCAAAACGTTTCAGGCCTACCTGCCATCATGTCACAGAACATACAGTTGCATCCATTGCAGAGCTCACCTGGCAAATCACGATGAGCTAATTTCAAAGGTAAGATGGATTTTAATGTTTCATTTCTCTGGTTGTTGTTTTTATGTGGACAGACTGGTGTTTGTAACTGTTTCCGTATCAAAAACCTACATTATTGTATTGTAGTTGGTACACTATACACTTTTATTGAAACCTAAAATGACAACACACCACATGTACTAAATGATACCATTTACTTTTTAATAGCAATTTGCTCTTGTATATACTGAAGTAAGGGAAAAAAAACAAATCGCTCATGACTTCTGTATTGCTTCCTAATGATACATATGTATACGAAAACATGGAATGAGATAAAGTGACTGGTAACTTCATGCTGCATATTTCTATTGTTGCTACCCTTTCATTTTTATTTTCACATTTTGAAGCCCATGTAATCTGACCAGCTTCTCTTTTTGGTCCTGTGTTTCATACTACCCTCTAGGTCAACATAGTTCTAAATATCTGTCCCACACATACAGGGATATTGTAAAGAAGTGAAAGTTGCTCAATCAATTTATAGGCTACAGAGTCAATTTATAGGCAGGTGTGTGAAAGGGTGGGGTTATCCTAAAAGGAACAAACACACAGAGATCCCCCATCACACTGCTATAGCCAGCAACAGATCTGCTATTTCTACTGTAAATAAAAATGCAAAAGTCTCAGTTGCACACATTTACAAATGTACGTTAAAGCCACCCGCCTCTCCACGGCGCATTTGCTAATAGGGGGAGTGCTGACATTGGATTGCTATTTGGAGGCTTCTGGGGTACCTCTTTGGTAAGTTGACTCTCAATTTAAAAACACATATGTATGGCCCAAATATATGGGACTCTCATTGTTTAGAGTAGGACCATCCTATTAGCAAAAGCGCCTTGGCGTGGCGGATGGCTTAAACATACATTTGCAAATGTGTGCAACAAAGACTTTTGCATTTTTATCTACAGTAGAAATGGCAGATCTGTTATAGCAGTGTGCTGGGGGATCTCTGTGTGTTTGTTCCATACAGGGATATTGGTCAGATTTCCAGAACATGTATGCGTCATTGTTGGTAGACACTAAACCAGTATTCTTGCTGAATCCCATTAGTTTATTTTGTGTACAGTGGATGTCGCTACAACCAAGCACACAACACACTATTTTCTTCAAATTCTGGCTCCATCTGAATCTATGACAGTAACCAAGTGATTGACCTTGACTTTTAAAGTGGACACATCCCTAGTTAGACTTTTCTGTTCACCCATAATCCTAACACCACCACCTCTATGCCAGACTGTTTAATTCTGCAATTATTTGGTGATTCCTTATACCTTTTTGTCACTGTCAGGATTCTCTGTGACTGTATTTACTACCTTTCCTCTTTATGGTTGGTAACCTTAAAGCTCTCTATTTCCTCTGTATCTACTGACATTATCATCTAATGTCCTCCTTTGTGTTTCATTAATACTCCTCTTCGGCTCTCTACTTTCTTCCTGTCTCTTTTAACTAATTGCATAAAAGTAACATCTGCCTTGAACACATTTGCATTCTTTTTAGTAATAAATAAAACCTATTTTGTCATTATAAATTCTATTCAGTATTGCAGTTCTTCAATGTTCTACTACAGCATCCCCTATTTATATGCACTAAGTCAGGTGCTGCCCCCTTTGGTAAACCTGGTTGTGCAGGCGCAAGTTAAAGTGGATCTGTGCTTAACACACATAGAAGGCATCCATGAATCAGTAAGCAGCCTATCAATGTGCTAGGAAACAGTGACATCACTGAGCACTGTCTGCCTAATATGATAAGCCACTGGTTCCTACTTCCTAGTGAATTAATAGTCCACATTTTTATAAATATAAGTTCAGCCCACAAAATAGCTGCCCTTATTGTGTGTAGATGACATGTCCACTGTAATTTAATGCACAAGAATAAAGGACTGAAGAATTCCAGTAGTATAATATATTCAATAAGTGCTTCCTACAGTGCTTACCCACCCACAAAGAGCATGATTTAATGCCAAATTAAATTTGAAAAGTTATTCATCACTATACCCCATTCCTGCATATTTTTTGTCATCTTCTAATACAATTCAAATAACTGAACTGTTCTCTTTTTGGTTTTATTCTTCTTCTGCTTTTCCTCCTTTTCTTATGTTTGTCTTCAAGATATCTAGGGCTGTACCTTGCTGATGGAATGTATTACCATGCTTGGGCTCTCCTTAGCTTTTCATACTTCATGTGATCCCAGGCTATCTATACTTCATCTCCCATTCAAACTCCCCTTATAAAACTTCAGCCACCATTTTACTGCCCCCATCCCTAACCATATGTCTCTGCTCCATTTTTTGCTTCAGCTCTCAGATGTAGGCTCCCTCTCTACCTTTAAAATTGGTCTGTATGTGTCCTCCCATGCATGTGTTGTGTTGTACAGCGCTACGTAAATTGCTGGTGCTATTGCACAATTGTTCTGATCTGAAGGCGCTTTTTGTACATTCAGCAAAAACTTCAATTGTGGCAGCTTCTATCAAGCAAGTGGTCACTTGTGCTTATACAATGAGAGATGTTTTTGTTTTATTAACATTAAAATATTAAACTTTCATATCACTATTGTTACTTGATTACATATTAACCATTTAGTCAACTGACGAAGATTTCTGAAAACTAGTGTAAAGGAAAAGTGTTGCCCATATCAGCCAATTGAATGTTTGCTTTCAATGTCTAAACTGCACTAGAAAATGTAGAAATCGAAATGTCTACTATAAGCAACATCTCCTCTTTTTTTTTGCAGTAGTGTTTATTAACATCTCTCATTATCTTTTGGCACAATTCTGTTCTGTGTATGCTATATTTGAGAGCATTTGAGCTGGCATTTTCTTCAGTTACTCTGGCTGCAGTGGGACTTGCTATGCTTTGGCTCACAGTAACAGGCATCAGACTTGTCATGTGATTGATGCCATTTGTTTGAATGGCCTAGATTACTGGTGGTGCTATTATTATCATAGTAGTTATTATTATTATTATTATTATTATTACTGTTACTATTTATCTCATTTATGTAGCTGCAAAATATTTATGCACCATGTTTTGACACTATTTAAACATTTACATTATTCCTTGCCCCAGTCCCTTACCCTTACATACATGAATATAAAAAGCATGAACAGAAGCATGAAAATGATTAAGCATAATAGCCAATACATGAATGCAATTACACATGAGAGCAATATTAGATACAAATGAGAATAAGCTATGTGCGAACAATACAAATATGGGCACTAATACCATGTCTGTGAGTGAACAAATAGCATAGCACTCCCACAAAATACAGCAAAAGACATGACAATGGCCATACGAGGTAGACGGACAGTGGATGAACATGATGCATGTGATTGAGTGGACCCTGTATCTGAGAGCTTACATTCTAGAGGAATGGTCCCATGACACCAGCTCTGCGAGTCAGGAATTTCTCATTTGAACATTTCTATTTGTTGCAAATATTTTGACTGAAGGTAAAAACAACCTGAATTTGAAATGTATGCTTTTCAATTGACCACGTTACTCCAGAAAGTAACGTGACCCACGCACTATTAACGTTACTACTCATTTTTACCGTTGGTACGATAATTTCAACACTGATTTTTGCTTGCAGCTCTCCAGAAGCAGAAATCTTCCTTAAAATGACCATACTAACGGTAATGGTACGCGGGCCACAGTACTTTTGCAGAGTAACACGGTCAGTTAAAGTCTTCCCATGAAATGCACAAGAAAGGACACGTACAGTCTTTCAACAGAGTACATGCTTTCCAAACCCCCGCTTTTTTCCATTATAAAATAGTTAAAGTTGTAGTTTTCTGGTCTTAATTGTATTAATGTTTACAAAAACATATTTTTCATCAATTTAGTTTAGCCCAGGTAACTAATAGTGAATTAAGTAGGAATTTCAAGAGTAGAGTCTCTAATATCAGGTGGAAGGGGTCATGTTGGAGGGACTTTGAAACTTCAAGTTATTATCAGAGTAAGTCTCTACACACAGCTGTGGTAAATACTCCTCTAGACTTGAACAATGTCTCTTACAGCCTGTTAACACTGCTTTGGGTAGTGTTTTTGCTAATATTGTATATACAATGACATTTGTGTTGAGTACCTTTGTAGTAGAGGGGAAAAATAGTATTAGCAGAAAAATTAAAGACATTTTTTTGTTTTGTTAGGACTTGTACACGCTGACCTCAAACCAGGCATTTATCGAGCTGCAACCAAGACGTCAGCAAGGCTCCAAAATATTTTAATAGTCATACATACACTCATTCTTTCTAACAAGTGCTCGCTTCATGTTGTGTTGTGTCAATTGCAAGTTGCTGTTCTCTCGAAAATGGTTACTGCCTGGTAAAATATAAATTTTATATAGGTGTACCTGTGAAACACTGATGTGAGTGAGTTCTCTGTACAGCGCTGCGGAATCAGTGGCCCTATATTAATAAATGGTGATGATGATAGTACACTGTGCTGCAGCCCAGGTTTAAGACTTTTTAATGAATGCAACTTAAAGCTCCTCTGAAACAAGGTCAAGTTACCTCTGCTTCAGTGTGAGTTGTTTTTGTACTCCCCTCTGTATGTAGTGTTATGCTTAAGAAATAAACCAATGTCAGACCTATTTCTATGGCAGCAGATATGTGCTTCTGAAAAGACATGTCTGTCTACATTTCCAGCTGTCATAGCACTGCAACCTGTCCCCTGGGCAAAGCTACCCTACAGCACTGAGCCTGCTTTGAAAACAGGGTGATTAATTCTGTAACAGAGAACTTCAGTAGCCTTTCCAGGGATCCGATTTCTTAAAAACTGACTTTCAACTGAGGAGTCTTCTGATTGATTAACTCATTGATTACCAGTGAAGAATCCTTGGGTCTTGGTGCTTTTGCACCAGCAGCTTTGACATTGAGGCAGTTCTATACAGACATATCTCGTGCTCTGATATATTGACTAAATTTGTATTTGTATCTTTAATTTATCTCCTAAAAATTAGTTGAAGGGTTAACTCCAACTTAAAGTGATTGGGAAGGATTCTGCATTAGGGGGAATTGGGGGAATCAACAGTTTTTGAAAGATGGTATAATATACGCCAGCCAGTATTATCCAAATATTGATGAAGACTGCATTAAAACCTACCCACCACTTACACACAACTGTACATATAGATATGTGGATAGACTACATAGAACTAAACTGTTTACATTTACTGTATTATAGCTGTATAGTTTCTCTTGTATTAACCTTTTACATGCCATCATGGAGTTGGTCATCTGTTTGGTAGCAGTAAATATATTAATGTGTACATTCCATGTACTGGTGGGAGCATGTTCACTGAGCTTCTGATAAACATCCTGTGACATCCTCTACCTACACATGAAAAACAAAAGTATACCCATACTGGAGTAGAATTTTACCCCGCAATAAATGATTGTATCTCATTTATTATGTGAGATGCTCTCCTGAATATATTCACAAATGAAGAAGAAAAGTGTATTTCTATTGAAGGCACTCTTAAGTGAAGAAGGATCTTCTTTTATATTTTCATTTAATTATATTTTAGGGCCCAGATGTATTAATTTATATGATATTCTGACATCTAGCCTTCACCAGAAAGAGTTAGTCCAAGAAATAGCTTTATTGCAATGTAATTTTTAACCAGATATTCCTATTCATAAATTGCTCATAATCATATCTTTCAGATGCACAATATGGGATGTGTCACAGTGAATTCAAGTGATTGCACAATGTTAAATCTATTCTATATTCTCACCAGTCATTCAGATCTTTTCCACATTTAACATTACAGTTAGATACAATGTGATGTTATTTTATTTTCAAATGCTTGCTGCCTGCTAGTTGTTGCTCTTACACCCCTTAGTCCATACTGATTGATTCATTTACTATCTGCTGTTTGTTTACTACTAGCTTCACATAATCTCGCTGCCAGCTTTCTGTACATTGGTTGGTTTGAATAATCACTTAAGTGTCATATGAACTTCTGCCCTCACCAACAGCTAATTTAAATAATTCCTAACACATTAGTGTCACAGAATGGGAGGTGTATAATGTTGTTGAAGATTTTACCAGTAATATGTGTGCTAATAACTGTACACTGCAGTTACTTTACTGTTAAACTTATATTTTTCAAATCTGTATGACAAGTACAATTTAATGTTGTGACTGGCTTAAAACATAAAAAAACAATATATGTATATACTGTATACATCAATCAGCCACAACATTAAATTCACTGGCAAGTGAAGTGAATAATATTGATTATCTTGTTACAATGGCACCAGTGACGGGGTGGGATAGATTATGCAGTCAGTTATTGAAGTTGATGTGTTAGAAGCAGGAAAAATAGGCAAGCGTAAGGATCTGACCGACTTTGACAAGGACCAAATTGTGATGGCTATAAGACTGGGTCAGAGTATCTCTGAAACGGCGGGTCTTGTGGCGTGTTCCAGGTATGCAGTGGTATGTACATACCTAAAGTGGTCCAAGGAAGAATAACCCATGACAGAGTCATGGGTGCCCACGGCTCATTGATGTGCATGGGGATGGAAGGCTAGGCCGTCTGGTCCAATCCCACAGAAGAGCTACTGTAGTACAAATCGTTGCTGAAAAAGGTAATGTTGACTATGATAGAAAGGTACTGATATTAAGGGAGTCGTTGCAGCGCTACTGGGTTTTCTATAAATCCAAAATACAGAGAGAGAGCTATTTTAAACTGTTATCCCACAGACAATAATCTATTCCATTCATATAAAGAACAGTAAGGAATCAAAGATAATGCAGGAGACTTGACTGGGCATTTAAGCAATCACTGACTTTCAAACGGTAGTTGTATTCTTCACACTCAAATTGAAACTTTTCAGGTTGCAGACTATAAGAAATAAACTTACAGTCAAGTAGTAAACGATGTTCACGTAGCAGTTACTTGTATCAGATGATATACTGCAGTTTTTCCCAAAGAGTTCTATGTCAGTCCTCCGCAATACAGCTGATTCCCGTGTTAGAATTAGCAGCGGCTAATGTGGTTCAGACGTTATTTCAATCTTCACCTCTCCACATAATTGTAAATAAAATATAAAAAGGAAAGAAAGACATGCTTGTGTAATACGTAAAACACAATTTAATAACACATATTAAAAATCCATTGGACCGGGATTCAATTGCCCGTACCAGAAGGTGAACGGGTCACAAGCTCAATGAAATCAGGTGTAAAACAGAAGACTTCAGCGGTTGGGATCACGATGTTATAATCACCGAACGTGTGTAACAGGCAATCAAAGCTCCCCAGTCTGTATGACACCACCGACGTGTTTCAACTTCAAAAAGTCTATTTAACTAACCTACAGCTTGTGTGCAGCTGTATTAGGAGCCGTTATCTGCTGCAATTGGTATTCCAGCGCTGAGTGTGGATCTAAACTTTGTTTAAATATGATAGAAAGGTGTCATAACACAGAGTGCATTGCAGCTTGATGCGTCTAGGGCTGTGTAGCCTCGGACTGGTCAGAGTGCTTATGCTGACCCCTGTCCACCTCTGAAAGTGCCTACAATGGGCACATAAGCGCGTGAACTGGATCATGGAGTAATGGAAGAAGGTGGCCTAATCTGATGAATCATGTTTTCTTTCACATGTGCATCATTTACCTGGAGAAGAGATCACACCAGGAAGCACTATAGGGAAAAATGCAAGCCGGCAGAGGCAGTGTGATGCTCTGGGCAAAGTACCTCATGGGAAACTTTGGGCCCTAGCATTCATCTGGATGTTAAATTAACACATACTACCTACCTAAACGCTGTTGTAGACCAAGTAAACCCCTTCATGGCATGGAATTCCCTGATGGCAGTAGTGTCTTTAAGTAGGATAGTGCTCCCTGCCACACTGCATAAATTGCTCAGAAATGGTTAAAGGAACATGACAAAGAGCTAGGTACTGCCTCCAAATTCCCAAGATCTACCTCGCAACTTACAGGACTGAAAGGATTTGCTGGTAACGTCTTGGTGCCAGATACCACAGGACACCAGGACACCTTCAGAGGTCTTATGGAGTCCATGCTTTGATGGGTCAGAGCTGCTTTTACAAATGTATTTAGCCACACCTGTTAATTATTGAATTGAGGTGTTTCAATCAGACCCGCTGCCAGAGGTGTACAAAATCAAGCACTTAGCCATGCAGTCTCCGTTTGCAAACATTTGTGATACAAAATGGATCGTTCTGAAGAGCTCAGTGACTTCAAACGTGGTTCTGTGATATATATAGATGTGTGTGTGTGTAATATATATATATATATATATATATATATATATATATATATATATATATATATATATATATATATATATATATATATATATATATATATATTATGCATGTGTTGTTATAAGCTGGAGCATATGGCCAGGGTAGGTGGCCTTGTAGGGCCACATCTGCCTTATAGGCAGCCGCTTGGGCAGGATGATGTCTGGTTTGGGATGCTGTGAGTCTTGGAAACAGGATGAGATGCAGGGGATAATCGTCATTCTTTTGTTTTTATGCTGTGAAAGACTTGCCTGTAACTAAATATATACTCCCACATCTCATATGTTCACTCTCGTCTGTTTGTCTCTGCAGTTCTTGCTGCAACAAAATCTTCTGTGCAGGCTTAGTTTATAGAAGCTAAAAATAGAGCTGAAATTAAATGCACAACCTAGCCAGCAGAAATGTGGATAAAAGCATGGAAAGTTTGACTTATGCTAACTAAAGTCTAGGCTTATTCTCTGGAAAATGTGAGTTGTTGATTTGTAGAAGGCCGTCATTTTAGTTGGCCAACATATAAAAATTGGTGTGAAGGAAACTGTTGCAATGTCCAAAATATCATGTGACCATAGCGATGAATCCCTCGAAGTACCAAGTTTTGCAAGAAACTGTGTCCTTTATTTAAAAGACTGTACCACTTTTTAAACCACAGACTCTGGATTTTACAACTTCCTGCAGTTTAAAATGAGATTTTCTATCACTGGCACATTGTACACACTCCCTTCCCAAAATTGAGTTTGAAATATATTGCCTTTTGGGGAGTTTATTGCAATCTTAGTGCCTCTGTTATTGATTGTAGATAAAAGGAAAGAATTTACATTTTCTTGATTATCACAGCTTCATATTTTTAGATGGTTTTAGATGGTTTCCTATTCAGGAGTGTTTTATGAATAGCGCCATATTTTTCTCCGAATCCCAAGACTGCTGCCCAAGTGTCACACTTGTGTCTGCACTTTGTTTATTTTGGCTATATTGTATGTGAGGAATAAAGCAGTTTTCTTAACAAATATGCTGCCAAAACTCTTATCCATCCTATCATGTTCTTTCGTCTTGATTACTACAACCACCTTCTATCTGGCATTCCCCTCATCCATCTATCAATTTTCAATCCATCTTAAATTTTACAGCAAGACTGAACTTCAATTTCTTGCTACTCAAAATCTGCTGCACCACTTTGCAAACCCCTACACTGATTTCCTGTGTCCACCAAAATCCAATTCAAATTACTTACCACTCCTACAAAGCCCTCAACAACATCATTCCTTCATACATCTCAAAATACCCCCCCCCCCCCACCTCAGATCTGCCTATGACCTCCAGGGCTGCCAAGAGGAATTCAGGGCCCCGGTACAACAAATTCATGGGGCCCCCCCTTATAGTTGAGTAAGCAAAGAAAAAATTTCTTGTGTATGGTCGCACAATTGGGGGCGTGGCAATGCGCCGTTGGGGCGTGTCTAGCACAATAAAATCAATAGTCCTGAATTCCACAGAGCGTGGCATTTTCCAAGCATTCCTGACTTTCAGGACATCTAGCACCCTTGTGTAGTATAGGAAGAATGCAGTGTGCTCACAAAGAGTTCAGTCTTGGCCTGCGCCCACTGGACTCACCAAACATTGACATTGTCCCTACAGGAATCACAACATTTCACACACTATGCTGCTCTGTCCTACCTGTTCTTCCCACTTTTACCACATGTGGCTGCAGATTTCTTTAGTTGCGGCTTGTCTGGATCATGGAATGTTGGAGGACCTATTTGGAAAAAAAATGGCTACATTTAGAAAATTACAGCCAGCCCCACCGTTAAATCAATAACATCCATTATTAATAATTAGGCCTTCCTCCAGCGCCAACATTAAAATAGTATTCCCATTACCCCGCAAACAAAATAGCAGCCATTAATTAGCCACCATCTACCTCACACACACTACATTGCCAAAAGCTCTGTGCCATCACACACACATTACTGTGCCCCCATTATCATCACCACGCTATGCCCCCTTATGATCACACTGCGCCCTCCATGCTGCCTTTGCCCCTTTCTTTAACTCCCTGTGCCGTGCTGCTTGTCCTTTTCTTTAACCCCCTGTGCCATGCTGCTTGTCCTTTTCTTTAACCTCCTGTGCCATGCTGCTTGTCCCTCTTTTCTTTAACCCCTCTGTGTCATACTGCTATTGTCCCTCCTTTCTTTAACCCCTTTGTGTCATGCTGCTATTGTCCGTCTTTTTTTAACCCCTCTGTGTCATACTGCTATTGTCCCTCCTTTCTTTAACCCCTTTGTGTCATGCTGCTATTGTCCCTCTTTTTTTAACCCATGTCATACTGCTATTGTCCCTCCTTTCTTTAACCCCTTTGTGTCATGCTGCTATTGCCCCTCTTATTTTAACCCCTGTGTCATACTGCTATTGTCCCTCCTTTCTTTAACCCCTTTGTGTCATGCTGCCTACCCCCCCCCCCCCTGTTTTTCTCCCTTCACTTACCTTTACTTTTCTCTTCCTTCTTGTCTTCTCTGCTGCTCTGTGTTCCATTGCTCCAGACTGACTGAATGCTGGGCGTGACATGATGATGTCACACCCGGCATTCAGTCAGCCTGGAGCAATAGAGCACAGAGCAGCATAGAGGAGGGACGCCGGCGCCGCAATCACGCGAGTATGGTTTTTTTTTTTTTACTACTCTGCTCCCCCCCACCAACGACCGAGCCCCCCCCTGCTGAAAAAAATAAATAAATAAATCGTCGGCGCGAGGGCCCGGGCCCCCTGACATGCCCGGGCCCGGGTAATTAGTACCCGCTCCCCCCCCCCCCTTTCGGCGGCCCTGATGACCTCTCAACTGTCCCAATCCTATAGATTGTAAGTTTGCGAGCAGGGTTCTCTTACCTCTCTGTCTGTATGTATTACCCAGTATTCTCTTATCAATGTTTGTTCCCAATTGTAAAGCGCTACGGAATTTGCTGGCGCTATATAAATAAATGTTAATGATGATGAAGATGATTAAGCAGGTGGTAGAGCAGTATATGCTTTACAAGGCCATTAGTATATGCTAAATAAAGTTGTGAGGTTTATTTTTATATTAATAAACAGAATATTGCAGGGCTTTTTAACATATGATTTCAGAAAGCTGGAAGCCATGAATGTAATTTTCTGCACACTAGTACATAGATCATACACAAACATGATAGTACTTGTAAATGGCACAATTGTGTTATTGTTTCCTATTTAAGTACTACATTGGGAATTATTTTGGCTATTGTCTCTGTTATAAATATTTTAGTGGAAATTTGGCATGAAGCAGTGTATATTTGTGTGTATATGGGCATGTAATATTCTTCTCAGATGCATGTCTTGATATTGCATACTATACCACGGTAAAATATTGACAGATGGAAACAGAGGTACAGGTTTGTCACATTGTCCTGGAAAACTGGTTTGAAAACTTGCCAAGCATTTCATAGTATTTCTCACACACAAAGCAAACACATTTACAATAGAATCACTGGTGCCGTTCCCACCATTGTCTTATAAAATTTGAATGCAGCATTTAAAAAGCCGCACATCCTATTTCTCATGCATTAGTCTGTGATACCAGTGCAATAAATTGTGTTAGTAAATGTACAACACAAGGAAAATGTATCATTAAAGAGCATATTAGTTTGCATGTGTTTATCTATTTTCCCAGCACACATGTGAACAAGCCCTTTTAATATGGCCCACTTAGAGTTTTCTGAAATGAGGCTGTAAGTGTTACAAAAACCTCCCATACAGTGTGTATGATTTGTTCAGGCTTTGTTTTATTATTATTATTATTATTTCTTTTTATTTTATTTTATTTTTATTTATTTATTTTCAAAAGAGACAGTTCATTATATTTATTCAATGCATATCTGTCATGTTCCAAACTACAAATTTACACCTTCAGGCAAAGTTCTCCCATTGTTCACAATTGTAACATTAACATTTGCTTGCCTCATAATTCAGTAGTGCATTTATACAGTTGCTATGGAGATCAGAAGAACACATGGGTTGGTAGGATACAGAGAAGCATCATTATATGAGAAAGTGCTTCCCATTAATTTATAGCTTTTAGAAACTGTTTAAACATTGTTTTACTTGGCCAACAAAATATGCAATGAAGAAATGGTTTTGGATGTTGAAACAAGTGCACTTCATAACCCTGTACGCTTTCTTTGGACGGACTTATTGTTTTCTTCCTATTTTTTTACTTTTTTTTTTTCTTCTTATAAATCGGCTAATCTTGGTAAAACCTTGTCTATTATTACATATGCAGTGTCCGTTATGGGCAAAAGGCGACACTCTGAGCCGTCATCTGCAGTTCCCAGCTCTTTCCTGTTTTATTGTCAGATTTGTTTGGTATAGCTTTAAACACTTGAGTAAATTGCCTGTTGATATGTTATTAATGGTAGGTGGCACTTTCTTTTGATTTAAATGTATTATTTTATCTTATTACTGAGAAGCTCCGTTTCGCCAGCGCTGTCCTATACTGCAGCCGCGGCGCTGTCTAAGAAGCGTCTGCGGCGGTGCTGTATACAATACAGCACCGCCGCGGACGCTTCTTTGACAGCGCCGCGGCTGCAGTATAGGACAGTGGTCACTTAGTTAGGGCAGGGAGGGGGGGGGTTCTAGAGACTCAGAAACCCCCCCTGCGTGCGCCACTGTATGTGGCCCTTTTTTGTTGTTGTTGTTTTGGTTAGAGGCTCCTTGAGTGTATCAGGTTGCCTATCTGCTGGTCTATGTGAATTGTTATATTTTCAGAAATCTTTATTTAGCCAAGTTTAGTTAAAAACTGATTTCATGTTTTTGTTTTTTGTTTTTTTCCTTTCAGATAAACAAAAAATCCTAGATCTTGCTTTGTAGTGGTCAGAATTTTTTTTACAACATATAGTGTTTGACCTTGGGGGTGAGTCACAGCAGTAATAAGCTCAGTGTAAACTGTATCTTATTATGACAGGCAAGACAGTTACTATTTGATCCATTAAAAAAAAATGTTTTATTTGTTTATTTTCAATAAACCAAACATATTTGAGTGCACACTCATTTTTACATTCACTCTATTGAGCATCCTGACTCCACCACCAAAAATACAATGGTGAGCTACCTGCTGTTCAGACTAGTTGGAGAGTAAGCCCTACAGCACGGCTGACTTTGTCAGTAGGTAGACAGTCCACACCAACACACTTTCTCAAATTTAACGAGCACTTCAAGCTTTGGTACATTAACCTATAAAGCGGAAGTACTGATTTTACATAAAAATCCACTTATTTCTGGACATTTCCTTGCATTTTCTTAATAGGAAGCCACTCTGATAGCTTTAACCCTAGGATCTAGAAGGATAGGTACCCAAAGAAGATAAGCAATAATATCCACTCTTAGGGGTAAATGTATTAATGTCCGGATTCTTCAACTCCAGCGTGTTCAGCGTCTTCGGTGACTAAATATAAAGCGGCGCTGCATTGTACAGGGAAACTTCCCTGTGCAATGCAGCGCCGCTTTAAATTTAATCGCTGAACACGTCGGAGTTGAAGAATCCGGACATTAATACATTTACCCCTTAATCTCCAGAACGTCGGCACCTTTGGCCGGGAACAATTTAAATATAAGAAAGTGCTTTCAGCTGCTTAATATTTGAGGCATAAATGCGAGACTACTAGATTTATCTTGACTGAGGGTGTAAAATACACATTGTGCAGGAATCTTAATTGGACCACTCTGTCACAAGCCTCAATAACTCTATTATATTCCGTTTTTATAAGATCTGCTAGTATACCTAGTAGTGGAGTCCTATTTCAAGTCTCCTGCTTCTTCCTGACTCTCCCTCCTTTTTAGGTATTTTTTTAGGTAACGTCTATTTAGACTGTTTTCGCTGATGTGAATGGGCACATCATTTATTCATATAGCATCCATCCTAAATATGAAGTGTAGTTATTACAGAACCAGACATTAAAAGGCATGTCTCTTAGCCCTAATACTGGTCTCCCAGGAGTCATTTAAATCTGGGATCAATTGATGGTGGTGCTCCCCATCTTTTGCCATCCCTCCTAACCTCACTATATTGGCTATAGAAAGAACGGATTTATTTGTGGATATACTTGATATTTATGTGATAGAGGTGGATGAAGCTGATCTGGTAAGACAGAGGTGGAACTAGGGAGCTGTGGGCCCCGATGCAGGGAAGCTAGTTTCCTGTTAATAATTTCCCCATTATCTCCATGGGCCTCGCTGCACTGCACATGCTGCACCAATGGTAGTTCAGGCACTTCGGTAAGAACAGGACTATCTTAAGAAAAATAGACATATAACTGTCATGTTCCCTATTGGCAGGGAATAATACTGCACAGTAATATTTATAGTGGAAGTTATAACGTTGTTACTATAGCAACTATATAGTTTTTGTTGCTATTCACAGAATTTTGTTGTGTATGTGCTTATTTGTGTTTTTTGTTTTGTTTGTTTTTTTAAATCTTAAAACCGACCTTATTGGATCTCTGAGTACTGTAACATGTGGTCACTGCCATGTTAATGACGTGGCACTGGGTGCACCATTACTTATGTATCATTTTGTTTCTAAATTGGCAAGATCTCAGAGCAGAATGGATTACGTTGAAGGGGTTGAACCACCCTCCCTTTCTCTAAATGTCCATCTCCACTTTTGAAAAGAATCAGTACCAGAATTTTGAAAAGGAGGTGAAGAGTTGGAGGTGTTTGTTGTAAGCTTTTCACAACCAACAAAAATGCCGCTCTTTACAACTCTGAACGTCCCCTCCTTTTTCAAGTTTCTGCTGCCTACCCGGTCATAAGCAGGGATTCACTTTTACAGAAAGAAGTGAATCCAATCCATCTAATACATGTTCAAAGTGTTCAAGTTGGTGAAAGATTTACCATAGGCAACAATTACCCTATGGTTGCTCTATTGTTGTTTGTTGTTTGCAGTTTGCCAACTGGTGCATCAACAGACAAGTTTTTATTGCATGAAACACTCATGTAAAAACATAAGCTTTATTCACCCGAATATTAATTTTATCTATTTTCTAGTATAGAGTGACATTACTGAGGTACAATGTTTGTAGGGTGTGTTCTAGTGGCTCAGCAAAACCAAAAATGTCTACCTCCTATAAAAGTGGGTATACACAGCAGTATATAATGGGTTTAAAGTTAACTAAAAATTCTAAAAGACTGGATGTTTGTGAGGCCTATAAACCTCGTTATGCAAAAAAGCAAATTGAAATTCCAGTTTCCACATCACAATCATATCTTTTAAAGTCTGCTTCAGATATGAAGTGATCAAATCGAGGAATTACTCAAACATACAGTCTGTATAGGTTTATGTCTATATAGAGCTATGCACTTACCATGTAGCCATTATAAATGTTTAAAAGTAGGTCATTAACCAATCAGAACTAGCAGCAGATTTGTGTCAATAGGCCACCGACGATTACTCATTTTTACATGCCACAAGTATACAGCACTGTTAACATTTATGTCATTATATGCTCTAACAAGTTCTATATATTCTAATTCTGAACATGCAGTTCGTGTGAATGCTACAAACATAAGTAAATAGCAATGACTAACATGATAAAAAGCAGCATACACAAAAAAGCATTCAAAATGCTAAGATTGTTTTCCTGAAGTACTATGTATGCGTATTTGCAGTTGCACGTCAACCTAACTTTTCTGCACCCACTTCAGCCCAGGTTCTAAATTTAGTAGATGTTATTACATAAAGTGTTGTCAAAACAACTTTTTTTTTTTTAACTCCAAAAGGTTTTTATTGAATTTTTTAGAAAAGCATATTACAAACTTGGCAGTGGTTGCGGAGTGTAATAACAACTTTTGAACTGTAAAACAACAGAATATTGCATACAGTGCATCCGGAAAGTATTCACAGTGCTTCACTTTTTCCACATTTTGTTATGTTACAGCCTTATTCCAAAATGGAATAAGTTCCCTTTTTGCCCCCAAAATTCTACACACAATGCCCCATAATAACAACGTGAAAAAAGGTTTTTTGGTTTTTTTTTTTTTGAGATTTTTACAAATTTATTAAAAATAAAAAACTAAAAAATCACATGTACATAAGTATTCACAGCCTTTGCTATGAAGCTCAAAATTGAACTCCGGTGCATCCTGTTTTCACTGATCATCCTTGAGATGTTCCTACAGCTTAATTGGAGTCCACCTGTGGTAAATTCAGTTGATTGGACATGATTTGCAAAGGCACATACCTGACTATATAAGGTCCCACAGTGGACAGTGCATGTCAGAGCACAAACCAAGCATGAAGTCAAAGGAATTGTCTGTAGACCCTCGCACAAATCTGGCGAAGGGTACAGAAAAATATCTGCTTCTTTGAAGATCCCAATGAGCACAGTGGCCTCCATCATCCATAAATAAAATTAATTTGGAACCACCAGAACTCTTCCTAGAGCTGGCCGGCCATCTAAACTGAGCAATTGGGGGAGAAGGGCCCTAGTCAGGGAGGTAGCCAAGAACCAGATGGTCACTCTGTCAGAGCTACAGCATTCCTCTGTGGAGAGAGGAGAACCTTCCAGAAGGACAACCATCTCTTCAGCAATCCATCAATCAGGCCTGTATAGTAGAGTGACCAGAGGGAAGCCACTCCTTAGTAAAAAGCACATGGCAGGCCCCCTGAAGTGTGCCAAAATGCACCTGAAGGACTCTCCGACCATGAGAAACAAAATTCTCTGGTCTGATGAGACAAAGATTGAACTCTTTGGCATGAATGCCAGGCGTCATGTTTGGAGGAAACCATGCACCGCTCCTCACCAGGCTAATACCATCCCTACAGTGAAGCATGGTGGTGGCAGCATCATGCTGTGGGGATGTTTTTCAGCAGCAGAAACTAGGAGACTAGTCAGGATAGAGGGAAAGATGAATGCAGCAATGTACAGAGACATCCTGAATGAAAACCTGCTCCAGAGCGCTCTTGACCTCAGACTGGGACAACGGGTCATCTTTCAGCAGGATGACCCTAAGCACACAGCCAAGATACACAGGAGTGGCTTCAGGACAACTCTGTGAATGTCCTTGAGTGGCCCAGCCAGAGCCGAGACTTGAATCTGATTTGAACATCTCTGGAGAGATATGAAAATGGCTGTGCTCCGACGCTTCCCATGCAACCTGATTGGAGCTTGAGAGGTGCTGCAAAGAGGAATGGGCGAAACTTCCCAAAGATAGGTGTGCCAAGCTTGTGGCATCATATTCAAAAAGACTTGAGGCTGTAATTGCTGCCAAAGGTGCGTCAACAAAGTATTGAACAGAGGCTGTGAATACTTATGTACATGTGATTTCTTAGTTTTTTATTTTTAATAAATTTGCTAAAAAACTTTTTTCACGTTGTCATTGTGGGGTATTGTGTGTAGAATTTTGAGGGAAAAAAAGGAATTTATTCCAGTTTGGAATAAGACTGTGAGATAACAAAATGTGGAAAAAGTGAAGCGCTGTGAATACTTTTCCGGATGCACTGTATATGCATTTGCAGTTCTTTCCGCATTTTAGCAGAAGTGAAAATATCTGTAATAACTTGCTGCATATGGGAAACTTTCTAGCTTTGCACTTGGCAGCGGTTTTATATTGCTGCCTGAGGAAATTTGTATATGGCCGAGTTCAGCTCTCTTCCTAAAATGTCTTTCATAACATATTGTTTTAGATGCCTATAGTTCTGCTCTGATGAAATGCCCCTTTTATATTTTATGGTTGTTATTTAAACCTAAAAGTAAGGTGTATTTTTTTTTTATATTGTATCCTTTTTCTTTGCTTGCTCTAAACTGCATGTGGTCCTATCCCTTTGGAAGTAGAACCTGTATTTCTCAGTAGCTCAGTGGAAAAACATGGTGGAAACTGGAGCCAACAACGTTCATATCATATGAAGAGTACAATATATCCTGATTGCATCTACAAATACTGTAAAATTTAAACCTTGAAAATAAAGTCTAAATCACCTCTTCTGAAAACTAAGTTGTCTATTAATCAATCAGTGTCAGCCTAAATTCTGGCAAAAATATCTGTTTTCTTGGCAAGAGAGGCTCTGTTACCACTTTACTCAATTTATCAAAGGGTAGATTCTCCGCCATTAACCCATTTTTTTTCCGATTATCATCATCCCCATCAAGATATCTGGAACTCAGTTACTTCATTAGCTTCCATCCCGTTTGCAGTGCTCAGGATGCTGCACATGGCATGCTGCAGCCGCCTCTTTGAGAAGTGATTGCCTTGGAGTCTGTGCACAGCCTTCTCTTATGGGTGCACAATCCCAGCTCATTGTCTGCTCTGCTTCGGAGGATGGAGATCTAGATCATGCCTGCAGGTTACTGGAGCTGAACACTTAGATTGGGTCATCTAGAATTAGAGATTATGAAGGCGATGGGTCTGTGGTGTTGGACACAATGTTGCAAGGGTAGCTTACTTAGTTCTGTTGTATATGTCCTGGTGCCAGTGAATTACACCTACGAGGTCGGAAATGCAGCTTTGTGGCTGGGAGTGGACACTAACCACTAGTTAGGCTCTTGCTCAGGAAAGGGACCTATCACGAGAGCCAGATAATGGGAATGATCTTGATCTCTGCTCGAGTGACCGCTTACACCCAGAGAGGTGCGGAGTCTAACAGAGGAGAGGTGTTCACCAGGGATTTCCGCAAGGGAATATGGTTTTAGCTGCTCTCAACCGCAGTTCGCGGTCCTCTTGGGAACGCGGAGCAGATAATGCGCAGAACCACCAAGTAGCTGTTAGGCAGAATAGAAGTGGTAGTGAAGAGATGATCTCTAGAGAGCTGGAGCACTATGATCCACACAGGTGTATAGCTCTGGAACAGGATCAATGATGAGAGATGCTCTGCAGTGAAGTCGCAGGTCTTGACTAAGATAAGCTGAGCGAATAAGGTGGTGAAGCGATGAGTTGCAGAGAGCAAAAGCACTGAGATCCACACAGGTGTTATGATGCTGTAACAGGATCAATGATGAGCGATGCTCTGCGGTGATAATGCTGGGAAGCAATGAGCTGCACAGGTAAATGCTGAGAAGCGATGAGCTGCACAGGTAATACTGGGAAGCAATAAGCTGCACAGGTATTTGCTGTGTAGCGATGAACTGCACAGGTAATGCTGAGAAGCGATGAGCTGTACAGGTATTTGCTGAGTAGCGATGAGCTGCACAGGGAATTGCTTAGAAGCGGTGAGCAGCACAGGTATTGCTGTTTAGCAATGAGCTGCACAGGTTATGCTGAGTAGCGATGAGCTGCACCATCCACGATGTCAGGAACAACAGAAGTCGGAGGGAATGCTTCCTCCTATCTGGTAGAGAGACCTGATGATCTGACACCCATTAAATGGAGGAGGGCCCTTATAAGGGGAACTGGCAGCAGATGATCCAATCACTGCAGAGCAGAGGATTTTAAGGTTCCCGGGGTAGCGCTTGTGCAGACAACTGGGCAAGATGGCGTTTGCTGATAGAGGAACGCCAGGCTGAACAGCAGATAGCGGTAACCAAGGGAAACCAAAGCACACAATGAACAACACAGAGCTAAACTGGTGAGATGCGTGATAGGACCTTAACAAACCTACAAATCTATACCATGTATATTGCATCACATGACACATTTTATTTTGTTCCTCTACTAGAAGAAACATTAAGCTATCAGCGAAATTATCCCTTGGAAAAAGAGTCTTCACCGGTGTGGTGATTATGTAGTATATCTAATGACTGACTGTTATTTTCTGTTGAATTTATGTATAGCACTCTGAATATTTTATGTAACCTTTCAAAGTGTATTTTGTTAACTGATCTGAGTCTGACCTAGGCAAGTGTCAATGGTCTTTTGAAACTAGCCAGGCCCAGAGACAGATCTCTGAGTAGTTTGTGTATGCAGAGGAGTTAGGCTTAGCCAGGCAGAGAGATCAGAAGTGAGAGATTCTCTGAGGTGTCCAAACATATATCTTAGTGATACATAATTTACTTGGGGGGAAAACTCTGTGTCATTTTTGGCATCCATCTAATATCCACCTGGGGAATGAAGAGCCCAACAAGAAATGGTTTAAAAATCCCTTGTTTCAGACATCAGATTGTCATTTTCTTTGAAGAGGGTCTACCACGACTGAAATGTGCCATTCTTCTAAATAGCATGTATGTCTTACATGCCAATTCCTGAACTTGTAAGTAGGGATTCTGGTTTTATTTCCTATTTTATTTTCTGAAACTCATTTGTGCAAACCTATTGTATGTCTGTTTATTACCTTTTTGTAAATAAGCCTTGGAAACATTTTTCAGATTAAACATATTTAATCTAGCGTACTCTCCGTGATTCTTTGTGAATTTACAAAGCCCAGGGAGGCTCATGTTACATGTGTATGTGATTTAAGTGTGAAACTTTAATAAGTGGTTTTGGTGAACATAAGGACATCATAATAAATCCTTGGTCGTGGCAGAAAAGGTGTAAAAATTGTTAATTAACTAAGGTGATGCCAGTCACGTTCAACTGTTCAGATTGCTGTATCTGGCATAGGCTGGGCGTTCGACTAATTTCATGAATAGAAGCGGTTACTTTTTTTTTTTTTTTTAATTGCTGCAATTGGCGGTGATAGAAAATTATACTTAATGACGAAATTTGTTGATGAATGATGAATAGACACCACACTCTTGTACAAATATGTAAACATACCCAGATGTAAATAGAAAATAGGATTCCCTCTAATGTTTCATAGTATAATTATCCAGGATGGTTGGGACTTGGGTTTTTCTGGATAAGGGATTTTTCCATCCCTCCATAATTCTTAATGCATGTTAGTGCACCTTCCCTGGACCCTCCCACACTCTGCCTAACTGCACTACTAGAGATAACCAACATCTAGTAGGTGCTTAATAATGGCATCATCACGAAATGCAGCAGTAAAGGAAATACCCACTCCTTATTTAGCAAAAAAAAAGACTTGATGTTCTTAGGAAACATCAGAAATAGCAGTTCTGCCATTTACAGCACGTAAGGTGGAGGCAGTAATTTTGTTTACTCTCTGTATATACAACTTCCCTTAATATCCTGTAAGTACAAGAACTGCAGAAGTTCTTTGAGAACACTGACTATACACTACATCATATTGTCATAGCTGCATACATTCCCAATTGGGAAAAAATAGGCCATGCTCATTTTGGATGGTGTTATACTCATTTTCTGAAAGACCGCCCCTCTTTTGGCCGGTGAAAATCAGAATTATTGGTAGGTAGCTATTTGAAATGCATACGGAATTGTTTGTGTTAATTGGAATACTTACTTTGACTGTTCTGCTTTCCTGTTTCCTATATTTGCTTTTTCCAATTAACACTTAACCCATAATTTTTATGAAATACATTAAAGAACCTTTCCCATTTTACAGTTTTCATTTTTGACATATATATTTATATATATATATATATATATATATATATATATATATATATTTATATATATATATATATATATTTATATATATATATATATATATATTTATAATATATATATATATATATATATATATATATATATATATATATATATATATTATAATATAATATTTGGAGCATTGAATTCTCTAGTCTGTAAACAGCACTCATTGACTTGAATATTTGCCTCCGCCAACCATCCTAATTTATCTAATCACGCTACCAGGCTTTTCCTTTCTAAGATGGGTAAACTGGCTGATGACCTTGCTAGGAGGCAGACAAAAACATGTAGCATGAAGGACACATTTAAATAGGTGAGAAGTTATGCAAAAAAATATATTTTACGTCATCGTTTACGATAGGTACACTTTCAATTACATTGTGTCTTTTCACCCATTCTCCACAAAACAGCATGTCATTTAGTCTTCCTTTCTGCCTTTCTGCCTGTTTCCGATTTCTGTCTAATAGAAAACCCACAGACCAGTGCTCTATTTTGCCTGCCTCTATTTGCCACCCACCTAAATCTCCGTTAATGATAGTGGTCCATAACAAGGCAAAGACCTCAATTTGTAATGGACATCTATCTATGTATGGGAGACTTGACAATACGTTCCATGTAGTACAAGTATTAGATGACCTTAGCTAAAGTTATGGGTTTAATACAATCAATCCAAGCTTCTGAGACCCACCCAAACTTGAAACCAGACAAATAATTATGAGCTAACAGTGTACAGAATAAAAACTCAGATTTTACAAATATTTACAGAAATGTAATCAAGTCAATTCATGACGAAATTAAGTGGGCACTGATGTAAAAATGTGTCCTGATAGGCAAGTTTTTGACATTGATACATTTTATTTAAAAAGACAAAACTTAATTTCTAAACTGGTTCTATAAGGAAACCACAAGTTTATTCCATCAATGTGCAGATCTTTGCAAGTAGCTTATGGTCCATTTAAATATCTGCTGTTTTGGTGAACATCTGCAAATACTATTTAAGCACTGCTCTGTAACACACAGATGTTACTTGCACACTTTGACACAGGCAAACTAGTTCTTGGAAGTATAGCAGCATGATTTGCTGTTGGTAATACAGCACTTGCATTACTTGGATGCTGAGAACAAATATTTGCCTGCAAATAATACTAAAATAAGATATATAAAAAAATGAGGGAGAAACAAACTTATTCATCACGACTACTCCCATTGGATAAGACATCTGTCCATCAGAAATAGGACACATGACAGCAAATGTGACCTATCAGGAACCTACCCGGAACAAGGGTGCCTATAAGAGATTAACTAATGGGCCCCCTTTCACAATCCCTGAGGAAGCCCCAAGGTGAAACGCGTTGGATTGAAACCACAGAACACAATACAGCACTGCTCTCTGTAGGTATTGCTGAGAACACCTACATTCAAACCCACCGCTACGAGCGGCGGCATCACAGGCGCATGCGCATGCGCAATAACTCACTATCTGAGACGGACACTTCCGCCAGGCAACAGGACGGGACAAACATCTCCACGGCAACGGGCCCAAAGCACAAGGGAGCGCGTTCGGGTTAGGACTATCCACAACTATGTGATCCGCGATCTGCCTCACTAAGGGTAAGTCTCTAAACCAGCCTCCATAACTGGGCTCATCCGATGGACCTGTCTGGCTCTTACTAACACTCTCAAACCAGGACTTTGTTTTTGAACTAAATCAAACCTATTTGGGGATTTTTCAGCGTCTGCACTTTATATCTGTTACATAATCTCACTCAGGAGGAATGAACTGTCTGGCTCTTACTCACACTCTCAAACCAGGACTTTGTTTTTGAACCAAATCATTCCTATTTGGGGATTATTCAGTATCTGCACCCTATCTGTTACATATCCTCACTCAGGAGGAATGAACTTATGGAATCCGCATTTGGACAATATTTGTAACCAATACTAGTCTTTGTCGATTTGGCTATTACTCAGTGTTGTTGTACACACGGAAAGCCCTTTATACCACCAGCTGTTATACATCCAATATATGTGTATCTGTTTAATATTGCTTTTACAAGCTGTTACCTATTGATGCTACATGTAAGGGGCTGGTAGTTATCTACCACCAAATAGGTCATATACAGTCGCTATTTTATGTATGTATCTATGTACAGCACTGTATAACCTATACAATATATGTTACAATAAATTGTTTTATACATAACTACATTGTCCATGCGCCCAGGGACCCATCATCATCAAAAATACTAAAATATGACTATATACTGAATGAGAAATTCAAGAACACATTCCAGTGTATAAGTGCAGTGTTCAGACGAAAAATCCATGTAATCATTGCTGCCTCTTATGAAACCACATACTGCACACAATGTATTACAATGTATTACATTTTCCTGTCTACATTTAAACAAGGCATGCTTCTTAGGAAATGTTAGCATTCTAGGGCTTCGGTGTCATTAATGCAGTTTATGTTAGTCGCAAAATGAGTCCTTGTTTTAGACCTACCCTGAAACCCCATCCTCCACTTTCCACCCCCAAATTATGAAACTGCATAAATAGACAATGGGTACATTTTACAGCTGACTGTTGCATCTGCAAAAGGTCTGTGTCTAAGATGCAAATTGAACAAATCTTCATAAATGTAAATATTACCGCTCAATTGTTAAAGACGCACACAGCACATCCATTAAGTAAGCAGGAAATAACATTTTATTATATTTTTGTAAATAAAATAAAGCCCTATTTCATTGAATAAATATGATGGGCATATCTACTGACTTCAGAATTCTCTGAAAAATAGAACATGTTCCAATGTTTTTAAAGAATGAATAAACACTCTATTTGAAATGAATATATCTCATAGGTTGTACATTGTTCAGCTGAATAATATACATTAAATAACGGGACTGTTAATATTCACTAAATAAGTTTGATTTCTTTCCTCTGCAGCAGGTTGCCATGATCAGATCTTAGCTCTAATGTTTCAACAGAGCTGTAGTGGAGTGCCAGGTTAACATTAAACAATGTATTTTGCTTTCATGCTTCATATCTAAAATAATTAATTTGGGGGTGATTTAAAAGCATGTCCTATTACTAGTCTTGACACAAGAAAATCGTACCGCCTACTTCTTTGTCAATACTGTTTCTCAAATGTGTCTATATTGTACATTTCATGGGCCAGCATAAAATTCTAATTGATCCAATATGCAAAGGTATCTTTTAACATTTAGAAATCTATATTTTGTTCACATATGCGGGCAGTACACAATTTATGTACCCTTGTTATGTATGCAAACTACTGTATTTAGGTAGCAGCTATTCTGGGCTTTCAGTAGCTTATTCAGTTGGCCTACTGACATTATTGCAAATGATGTTGATTCTAATATCTGAATATATTATTAGTAGCACTTTTATATCAAGCATCTTTTATTTTAGGTTTAGTAGCACTGTAAAAATATATAAAAAAGATCCCCTCCTGACTAAAAAAACTTATGATTGTAGTGAAAAAAGGTTACATCTTTTATTACATTTTGATTAGCATTTAGAAATTGGTGGCAAAGAACAGCACTGCGAGATGTCAGGCACAGCCATAAATGTCTACATCAGGAGCGCCCTTCTGCCTCCTTCGCATTGGCTTTGGGGATCCCACTTGCCCCTTCCCTGGTTCAACAGGAACCCCCCATGAGGGTGGTATCATGTACTTCAACTGCATTGCAAGGTGACATGCCCACTTGGCACCTTTTGCGCCACACATGGCTGCTGGGCCCTGTGCTTTTCCGCCTCGGCTGTGACCCGCCTGCAACGAAATTTTTCTAAACAATTCTAAATATTTTGTGTGGTTGGGGGAATTTTAAAGTCTTCCAAAAATGCTAGCCCCTCTAGTTGTCTGCCCCACTAAATGGCCCCTATTGAGGGGCCTACCTCTTTTACCTTCCCCTTTTGTGTTCCCATAGTGGCCTGCCCCTGTTTTTTTTCCCACCCCTTCTCTATTAAGCATGTTTACATAATATAGTAAGGGGAAAAAGATAAGGGGAGTAGAGCTATTATTTTGTCCCTGTAGATAACTAAGCCCACCACACCCCAGCTTATTGACTCCACTGGTCCACCCTCTGCGTTTATCGTTCGTCGGGCCTATGTGGCCCTCAGTCCTCTTGTTCAAAGTTCACCATGTGTTGCAGCCTACCTAACATGGATGAGTAAACCCATTTCTTGGTAATATATTAACAATTAAAAAGTTCCAAAGCACAAACATTAGCTAAGTCACTGGTTCCAGCTCTATATTTGTTTTATGTATCTCAAATTCTGTTTTGATAAAAAGCACTTAAATTGAGTGAAGCTTTTGTACCTATGTTGTTCTATTATCTCTTTCTGGCATGCAGTTCCTCCTACTAAACAGTCACCTGAGCCAGAGCAGTCAGTCACTAAGCAGGTGCTACAGATGCAAAGTTAAGCTGTTGGGAAAAGGCAGGAGCAATTAAAGATAACCTGTTGTCAAAGGAGGACAAATAGAAAGCATGTTACTTGCATACTGAACAGAGTTCTATCTTTCTCCTACACTCCTTTTCTCCCCCAGCCAATTTTGTATGCTAGCCCAGGTGATTAGCATGCAGATTACCTTGTGTTTGTCTTTGTTTTTTGTTTTGCTTGCTACAGGAAAGTGTGCATTCATATACATATATATATTTTCAATATTTTTTTATATGTATTTTTTATTCTACTTGGCTGAGGCCCAGGATTCCCCTTGGTCCAGCAGGTCTTCAGAGGGCTCCAACCATCAGCTTGACTGTCCAGACAGGCTGCACTGTTGTCGATGCAGGTGCTCTGTGAAGTTCCTTCCATGTGGAACGTCACAGAAAACAGGAAGTTCACAGGGGTGGGGGGCAGAGCATTGACTAAATTGCTGTATATTTTAAAAAGGAGCGCATTTTTCCGCCATTGGAGCCCTCAAGAGACTCGCAGGGAGACTGCCTGCCCCCGTAAGTAGAATTTCTGTTTTTATAGCACAACATTTTGAACATTTTAGTGGACTTATCTATAAGTTCTACAATCTTGGGGTTTGATGCCATGATGCTTTCTTATTTCAAAGAGAGGTTTTCCTCTATGTACATACCCAAAAACACACACACACACAACAAGGACATGTTGAGCCTGTACAAACATCACGCTTTACTCTCTAGTACTACTGTACTCTATATGTCGCCATACTACACTTTTTATATTAAATGAAATCCATACTCACACAGTAGACCTTCTCTCATTGATTAGGTTAAAAAAAAAAAAAAAAAATAAGTCATGTTTCCATAGGAGGAGTATAGATTTGTCAAAATAAGTAAGTGTGTGTTTATGTGTATATAATATATATAATTATTATGATGAAGAAAGATATGCAATATGACACTCAATGAGGGTAGTGGATGGCTTAAGAATTGAAAGACTTTTTTTCTTTATTTTTTCCCCTTTACTTTTGGCGTCAATGTAATCTCAAAATACAATTGCTGACACACTTGTCGTCATTCATAATTAATACAATGGAACGTGCCACTGAGCAGCGTAGGCAGATTAGACCACACAAGGTTTATTGCAAGGGCACATACACTTTAGCTTTCCTATTGTTAATCTGTCTGAGTAGGCACAATGTATTAGGTCAATCGGTTTAAAACGATGGGCCAAGTCAAGTCAAGACTTCTTTGTAGCTATAGCACTTCAGTTATTTCTAAACAAGTAAATCAGTTATCCCATAGAAAAAGTTCTTAGATTAATCTCTGCATTGCATATATTGAGGATTACCTACACACACACTGTTGTGATGCGTAAGGTACTATTTACAAAGATTTATTGTATTGTTTCCCGAATGTATCTGGGTATTTGTGGAAGTATCTTTCTGAATTAGATATGAGCATATTAGGGATGTGCACCGGCTACTTTTGAGGTCTCGTGTTTTGTGTTTTGGATCCGGATTTTCGTTATTTTTGAGGTTCGGATTTGTCTCGCAAAACACTTGACGAAAGGTCTCGGTTCGGATTTAAGGTATTGGATTCGGATTTTTTTTGAAAAAAACATTAAAAGTTTAAAAATCAAGTTTTTGGGCTTATTTTCACTCCTAGGCTATTATTAACCTCAATAACATTCAACAACAAGCATTTCCACTAATTTACAGTGTATTCTGAACACCTCACAATATAGTTATTAGTCCAAAACGTTGCAAAAAGGTATCTTTCTGGACTGCGTAGAGGAGTGGGTCACCACAATATATATTAAAAACCCTGAACTTTTATGATTCGCACCAATAATTGTACCTGGACTGCGTAGAGGAGTGGGTCACCACAATATCTTAAAAACCCTGAACTTTTATGATTCGCACCAATAATTGTACCTGGACTGCGTAGAGGAGTGGGTCACCACAATATATTAAAAACCCTGAACTTTTATGATTCGCACCAATAATTGTACCTGGACTGCGTAGAGGAGTGGGTCACCACAATATATTAAAAACCCTGAACTTTTATGATTCGCACCAATAATTGTACCTGGACTGCGTAGAGGAGTGGGTCACCACAATATATTAAAAACCCTGAACTTTTATGATTCGCACCAATAATTGTACCTGGACTGCGTAGAGGAGTGGGTCACCACAATATCTTAAAAACCCTGAACTTTTATGATTCGCACCAATAATTGTACCTGGACTGCGTAGAGGAGTGGGTCACCACAATATCTTAAAAACCCTGAACTTTTATGATTCGCACCAATAATTGTACCTGGACTGCGTAGAGGAGTGGGTCACCACAATATCTTAAAAACCCTGAACTTTTATGATTCGCACCAATAATTGTACCTGGACTGCGTAGAGGAGTGGGTCACCACAATATATTAAAAACCCTGAACTTTTATGAATCGCACCAATAAATGTACCTGGACTGCGTAGAGGAGTGGGTCACCACAATATATATAATAAGAAAACCACCAACTTGTTTGATTCGCACCAATAAATGTACCTGGACTGCGTAGAGGAGTGGGTCACCACAATATATTAAAAACCCTGAACTTTTATGAATCGCACCAATAAATGTACCTGGACTGCCTAGAGGAGTGGGTCACCACAATATATATAATAAGAAAACCATCAACTTGTTTGATTCGCACCAATAAATGTACCTGGACTGCGTAGAGGAGTGGGTCACCACAATATATATAATAAGTAAACCATCAACTTGTTTGATTCGCACCAATAAATGTACCTGGACTGCGTAGAGGAGTGGGTCACCACAATATATTAAAAACCCTGAACTTTTATGAATCGCACCAATAAATGTACCTGGACTGCCTAGAGGAGTGGGCACTGGGCACCACAATAAAATATATAAAAAACCTTCAACAGGTCTGCATTACACTACACATACGGCTGCTCCTCCATCCTCTCCATCATATACATGTTGGAGTTTTAGCGTGTGACAACCTCTTGTTTTTGATAATGTCAGTGCATTTTGAATATTTTTCAATTTGCCCCACACCACTGAATGTACTTTATCTATGATACGCATCTAACTATCTTGACTGCGTAGTGTGGTGGCCCCGGTACACAATTTGGTACCGAGGCCACAATATAATTAAAAAACCCTCCACGTGTCAGAATTCTACCAAACAAGTATCTGGACTGCGTAGTGGGGTGGCCCCGGTACCCAATTTGATACCGGGGCCACAATAAAATAAATACACCCTCCACGTGTCAGAATTCCACCAAACAAGTATCTGGACTGCGTAGTGGGGTGGCCCCGGTACCCAATTTGATACCGGGGCCACAATAAAATAAATACACCCTCCACGTGTCAGAATTCCACCAAACAAGTATCTGGACTGCGTAGTGGGGTGGCCCCGGTACCCAATTTGATACCGGGGCCACAATAAAATAAATACACCCTCCACGTGTCAGAATTCCACCAAACAAGTATCTGGACTGCGTAGTGGGGTGGCCCCGGTACCCAATTTGATACCGGGGCCACAATAAAATAAATACACCCTCCACGTGTCAGAATTCCACCAAACAAGTATCTGGACTGCGTAGTGGGGTGGCCCCGGTACCCAATTTGATACCGGGGCCACAATAAAATAAATACACCCTCCACGTGTCAGAATTCCACCAAACAAGTATCTGGACTGCGTAGTGGGGTGGCCCCGGTACCCAATTTGATACCGGGGCCACAATAAAATAAATACACCCTCCACGTGTCAGAATTCCACCAAACAAGTATCTGGACTGCGTAGTGGGGTGGCCCCGGTACCCAACTTGATACCGGGGCCACAATACCTCCTCCAAACATGCTACAGACAATTCGTCATTGAGATCCCATCAAGTATGTTAAAGACAGACTGGGTCCAAGTGTTATTAGTTGACTTTGTAAAGAAAAAAACTGTCCCTGTTGCACATAGTCGTGCAATGAAGACTTACTTTTTCATTTAAAGGCACGATCTTTCAAGTGTAGTGTTTGTAAGTCTAAGTCATATTATACTTTTGGTAAAATTGGTTTTTTTTGTTCCTCTTTATGTTAATTAATTAGTAATAGAATTAAAGTAGGAAATAGAATTAAATAGAATTAAAGTAGGAAATAGAGTGGTATAGAGTTGTAGTGTGGTATAGATAGAGTGGTCCACACAATATAATAATAAAACCCTCAACTGGTCTGAATTCCACCAAACAAGTATCTTGACTGCGTAGTGTGGTGGCCCCGGTACACAATTTGGTACCGAGGCCACAATATAATTAAAAAACCCTCCATGTGTCGGAATTCCACCAAACAAGTATCTGGACTGCATAGTGGGGTGGCCCCGGTACCCAATTTGATACCGGGGCCACAATACCTCCTCCAAACATGCTCCAGACAATTCGTCATTGACAGACCCCAGACAGACAGGGTCGTAGTGTTATTGTTTGACTTTGTAAACCCAAAAAAATGTCCCTGTTGCACTTGCACATAGTCGTGCAATGAAGACTGACTTTTTCATTTAAAGGCACGATCTTTAAAGTGTCAGAAAGAGAGAGAAGACACAGGAGAGGAGAGTTGTAGCTGGGGACCTGGGGTGGAAGCTCCCAGGCTCCCCCAGCATTGCCTGGAAGTCTGAGCGTGGTGACTGAGCCAGGGCAAGGAATGTGTGCCCTGGATGAGGGGGAGAACTCCATGCCACTATAGTGAACCCAAGAGAGAGGGGGACACTGCACATGGAAGAGGCCCTGGAGTGAGGGCTGCTACAAGAGGCATGGTAGCTGTAGTGTCAGATCCTGAGGCTGAGAGTACACAGAGTGACGTGTCAGAGCACAGGAGACATTATCCCCGCAGAGGAGGGATGAGCTGCAGTTGAGAGGTCTGTTGTTGAAATAGGACATGCACACTTTAACAAACCAATCATTTCAGCGACAGGGCCTACCAAACAACTTTGACTGAAATGATTGGTTTGTTTGGGCCCCCACACCAAAAAAGCTATTCATCTCTCCCTGTACAGACTAAACAGGCTCTACTGAGGCAAGATGTCGTCCTCATCCTCAACCTCTGATTCCTCTCCCCCTACAGTGTGTACTTCCTCCTCATCACACATTATCAATTCGTCCCCGCTGGACTCCACAACCACAGGTCCCTCTGTAGTATCTGGAGGGCAGTGCTGTACTTCATTGAGGAATTGATTATTCATTTTTATAAACATCATTTTTTCAACGTTGTGAGGAAGCAACCTCCTTCGCCGCTCACTGACCAGGTTCCCCGCTGCACTAAAAACTCTTTCCGAGTACACACTGGAGGGGGGACAACTCAGGTAAAATAGAGCCAGTTTGTACAGGGGCTTCCAAACTGCCTTTTTTTCCTGCCAGTAACAATATGGACTGTCTGACATGTCTACTTGGATGGTGTCAGCAAAGTAATCCTCCACAATTTTTTCAATTGTGACAGCATCCAATGCAGCGAGAGTAGACATGTCTGCAATGGTTGGCAGGTCCTTCAGTCCGGACCAGATGTTATCAGCATCCCCGCCAGTGCCTCTTTTGGGAAAACTGAGCTTTTTCCTCGCAGCCATAGATGTGGAAGAAAATGAGGGTGGAGCTGTTGGCATGTCACGGTCCTCTTCAGAGGACAATCTCCTGACCAGCAGGTCTTTGCACCGCTGTAGATTTGTGTCCGCCGGAAACAGAGACACAACATACGCTTTAAACCGAGGATCGAGCACGGTGGCCAGAATGTATTCCTCTGACTTTAAAAGAGTGACCACCCTCGGATCCTGGCAAAGCGTACGAAGGGCTACATCCACAAGAGCTACATGCTTGCTGTAATCGCAATGGCTTACCAGCTCCTCCCTCACTTTCTCCAGCTGCTTCTGCAACAGCCTGATCAGGGGAATGACCTGACTCAAGCTGGCAGTGTCGGAACTGACTTCTCGTGTGGCAAGTTCAAATGGCTGCAGAACCTTGCACAACACGGAAATCAGTCTCCACTGCGCTTGACTCAGGCGCATCCCCACTCCTTTGCCTATGTCGTAGGTGGCTGTGTAGGCCTGAATGGCCTTTTGCTGCTCCTCCATCCTCTGCAGCATATAGAGGGTGGAGTTCCAGCGCGTCACAACCTCTTGTTTGAGGTGATGGCAGGGCAGGTTCAAGCTTTTTTGATGTGCCTCTAGTCTGCGGTAGGCACTGGCTGAATGCCGAAAGTGTCCAGCAATTTTGCGGGCCACCGCAAGCATCTCCTGCACACCCCTGTCACTCTTGAGGTAATGCTGCACCACCAAATTAATGGTGTGGGCAAAACATGGGACGTGCTGGAAATTGCCCATATTTAATGCCCGCACAATGTTACTGGCATTGTCTGACACCACAAATCCCCATGAGAGTCTAAGTGGGGTAAGCCACTGGGAGATAATTTCCCTCATTTTCTCTAATATGTTGTCAGCGTTGTGCCTCTTATTAAAGCCTGTAATGCACAATGTTGCCTGCCTTTGCATGAGCAGCCATTTTGTAGATGCTGCTACTGATGCAGCTGTTGCTGTTGCTGCGGAAGGGGATGCATCTACCCAGTGGGCTGTCACAGTCATATAGTCCTTCGTTTGCCCAGAACCACTTGTCCACATGTCCGTGGTTAAGTGGACAGTGGGTACAACCGCATTTTTAAGAGCACTGAGGACACTTGATCGTACTTCTCTGTACATTTTTGGTATCGCCTGCCTAGTGAAGTGGAATCTCGAGGGGATTTGGTACCGGGGACACAATACCTCCATCAACCCTCTAAATCCCACTCCACTGATGGCGGACACCGGGCGCACGTCTAACACCAACATTGCAGTTACAGCCGCAGTTATACGCTTTGCAATAGGGTGACTACTATCGTATTTGGTGGTCATGGCAAACGACTGTTGGACGGTCAATTGTTTGGTGAAAGACTTAGCGGTCTTACGACTTCCCCTCTGGGAAGATGACCGACTAACAGCAGCAACAGCAGCAGTGGCAGTAGTAGGCGTACCGCTGCAGGATTCCTCGGATGAATCCCGTATTGAGGAGGACTCAGTCTGGCTGGTGACTTGGGCTGCAGGACTGAATCTGATGGAGATTGTGGAGGAAGTTGACGAGGAGGGTGTTGCTGGTGTGTATCCAACTGGACCACGGGATTTAGGTGTCCCTGTACCGATGAGGGTCCTAGCCCCAGTTCCTGAACTAACCACTGAACTATGAAGGTTATTCAGGTGACGTATAAGGGAGGATGTTCCTAGGTGGGCAAGATCCTTACCCCTGCTTATTTGAGCTTTACATAAGCTACATATTGCCATACATTGGTTGTCTGGATTTGGATAAAAATAACTCCAGACCGAAGAGGTGCATTTTTTGGTCTTCTGACCAGGCATGACGATGGGCTTTTTCATCCCATGGACATCAGCTGTTTCCCCCCCTGGTGCCTCATTTACAATAACCACATCACCATCCTCATCATCAAGTTCCTCCACAGCGCCAGCTACATCATCAATAGCCTCCTGCCGAGCCACCTCTTCCCGTACAGTGATGGGAAGGTCAGGCTTGACAACCACCAACACCCTTGGACTCGCCTTGGGGATTTGTGATAATTTCTCTTTAGAAGGCAGAGTTGTTTGCTGTTTTGTTGCTGACAGCATAACTCTCTTCAATTTTTTGTAGGGGGGGGGAGGAGGAGGAGGGCTAAGATCCGTGGGTGAAGCTGAACCACTAGTCATGAACACGGGCCAGGGCCTAAGCCGTTCCTTGCCACTCCGTGTCGTAAATGGCATATTGGCAACTTTACGTTTCTCCTCAGATGATTTTAAGTTTCTCTTTTTGCTACTTTTTCTTAACTTGGGCTTTTTGGATTTTACATGCCCGGTACTACGAGATTGGGCATCGGGCTTGGAAGACGACGTTGATGGCATTTCATCGTCTATGTCATAACTAGTGGCAGCAGCTTCAGCATTAGGAGGAAGTGGGTCTTGATCTTTCCCTACTTTATCCTCCAAATTTTTGGTCTCCATTATATGTAGCACAAGATACTGCAGAATGTGTGAACTTGGTAATATTGCAGTACCAATGGACTTATACTGCTGGATTGGTTTTGCAAATTTGGTTATAATTATTATATTTTTTTTTTTTTTTTTTAATTTTTTATTTTTTTTAACTTTTTTTTTATTTTTAAAAAACTTGGGAATAGTGGGGAAATAACTATGCCCTTAGAAGCACAGAGCACAGGACACAGCACCACTGGACTGAACAGGACACGGCACAGGACCCAGCAGCACTACGGAACTCAGCAGGACAGAGCACAGGACACAGCACCACTGGACTGATACTGCAGAATGTGTGAACTTGGTAATATTGCAGTACCAATGGACTTATAATGCTGGATTGGTTTTGCAAATTTGGTTATAATTATTATATATTTATTTTTTTTTTAATTTTTTATTATTTTTTACTTTTTTTTTATTTTTTAAAAACTTGGGAATAGTGGGGAAATAACTATGCCCTTAGAAGCACAGAGCACAGGACACAGCACCACTGGACTGAACAGGACACGGCACAGGACCCAGCAGCACTACGGAACTCAGCAGGACAGAGCACAGGACACAGCACCACTGGACTGATACTGCAGAATGTGTGAACTTGGTAATATTGCAGTACCAATGGACTTATAATGCTGGATTGGTTTTGCAAATTTGGTTATAATTATTATTTTTTTTTTTTTTTTTAATTTTTTATTATTTTTTACTTTTTTTTTATTTTTTAAAAACTTGGGAATAGTGGGGAAATAACTATGCCCTTAGAAGCACAGAGCACAGGACACAGCACCACTGGACTGAACAGGACACGGCACAGGACCCAGCAGCACTACGGAACTCAGCAGGACAGAGCACAGGACACAGCACCACTGGACTGATACTGCAGAATGTGTGAACTTGGTAATATTGCAGTACCAATGGACTTATAATGCTGGATTGGTTTTGCAAATTTGGTTATAATTATTATATATTTTTTTTTTTTTAAATTTTTTATTATTTTTTACTTTTTTTTTATTTTTTAAAAACTTGGGAATAGTGGGGAAATAACTATGCCCTTAGAAGCACAGAGCACAGGACACAGCACCACTGGACTGAACAGGACACAGCACAGGACCCAGCAGCACCACTGACCTCAGAAGGACAGAGCACAGCACACAGCACCACTGGACTGATACTGCAGAACACAGCACAGCACAGCACAGCACAGCACTAAACAGCACAGAACTAAACAGCACAGAACTAAACAGCACAGAACTAAACAGCACAGAACTAAACAGCACAGAGGACCACCTAACACACCCTCCCTCTACCCTGATCAATGCCCGAGTGAAGATGGCGGCGACTAGCGGGGAATTTATAGGATCCGAGTATCGCGAGATCCGACAACGGGATTATGAGTCAGAGCCTCAGTTTCACTTTTGAATTTGGCGCCAATACCCGGATTTCAGAAATCCGAGCGCGCTCATCCCTAGAGCATATGCCTCAGATTACCTGATATGTGATTGCCTTGTATAATGTGCTTATAGATTTGTGTGTACACATACTATATATATCGCTCAGGAAATTACATTTGATATGGTTTATACTTATGCTGTGTCTTTTGTTGTGCACAATATATTAGATAGGTGCCCAAACAATGTACTACAGAGTATATTACATTGTTATTGCATACTGTGTGCATGCATCTTTCTTTTGAGTTTTGTGTACTATGTAATTACGATTACATATTTAATATTCCTATTAAATATTTTTTGGTTTATTTGTTTTAGATGCCTGCCTACCGCCAACATTCCCAAATGGAACATTGGTGCAAATTAGGTCACACTCCAATCATCCCAATACCCATCCATCTTCATAGCTCAACCTGAAAATTAGCTTCATTTCCTGAAAATTGCATTTGTGAGCACATGCATTCTACACAATGTACACTGAGCACTTTTGCACTTCATTACTGTGTACACATTTCACATATCTTGTCTTTGGGTGCTATGTACTGTCTATACTATGTTGCTTTCCAGTGTAAACACAAACACCACATATTTGCTATCTGTTTTTATGGCTATCTGGTGTCTTTGAGTACATTACATGGGTTCCTATCTATGTGGTGCAAAATTTGTTTTAGGACCAGCAGTAAGTACCTTGCATGCACACAACTGCCCCCCCCCCCCCCCCCCCCCAGGTATTTTCAGCAGCCTTGTATTTTATTATTGTATTATTATGTTCCTACCTGTACATATTTTAATAGTCCAGTGCATGGCTACAGTTGCCTAGAATTCCATATCAGGGTGTTTTAAATTAAGAAGACAGAGCTAATGTGTTGTGTTTTAGTACTGCAGAAGTCCCGGCATTAGCTTTTTTTTTTGCCAGACAGAGTAGTTGTAGACTTGCAAGACACAATAACTTTGTAAATATGCATAAACAGATAATATGAAAATGCTGGTGAAAGGGAAATGTAGAATCCCCCTGTGTAAATCATGACTTCACTCTTGTTATTTTGTTCTATGCACTGCTGGTTTACTCTTTGTGAACATACATTGTGTCTACTGGTGTTTAGTGTATGTTTCTGTTTATATAGTTTTGTTTGGTTTATAGCTCTATTTTATAAGCCCAATACACAGGAATTAAAATCAGGCGTTCAACATGCATTTTAAAATCATGCTGAACCTCCTTTATTGCTGATAGTCAAAAAATGATATAACTGAAAGGGCCTGTACACACACGCAAACGTTGCTTTGCTTCACACCAAGTGCCTGCAGGTGTGTAACATTTAATTGAGGGGCCATTAGCAAAACTTAGGAGGTGATTTTGGTCGTGTTCTGCACTTGTGAGTATGTGTGGATGCTGACACATGCACAGTGAAGCATGAGCCAGACAGGGACATGATCAGAAAAGCGTTTCAGGCCCACAACATCCATTGCCCCACCCCTTTCTCTCACCCTGCCACCACACACATTTTCTATGGCACTGCTCAAAAGTGAAACTACTATAGTTAAATGGAGTACAGCTGCTACAATTCCCACCAACTGGTTCGGGCTGCGTAGCAACTGCACCTCCTACAATTACGGTAGTTCTGCCTTTGGTTGTATGTAGCTTTAACACTTAGGGGGAAATTCATTTGGGCTGTGCATTTTTAAAGTTTATACGGTAACAATATCTGCTCTTTCTCGTACTTCTTTCTACGGGGCGAGAGCAAAAATTAGGAATATTTCTGCAATATTTTTCTTTGGAACTGAATCTCCCCCTTGGTATGTAGCATGTTATACACTTTAATCACTCTGTTAAAAATTAGGACATTGTACAAGGTTTTGTTTTTGCTTTCAACAAGCTTTTTTTATTTATTTTTTGGGTTTTTTTCATTGCTCTTGTGCACTGGGTAAAAAATAAAAAAAATTAAATGACAAAACCACAAAAAGCCAATTCGATAGGTAAACCTTTTGTACAAGTGCATTATTCTCCAAAGAAATCAAACATGTTTGCATATTTTGGTTTATTTGTTTTACATGGCAAGCACATTAATGTATTTTATTTGTTAAGACAACTAGATTCCACTGTCCTTTTACATTTTGCTCCTTTCTGTCTCTTGGTTGGCTCATTTAAACTGCAAATAAAAAAAGAAGAGGTAAAGAGCAGTGTGATGAGAAGAGCGGTCTCCTTTGATATTCTAATTATAGACCTTCTGTTACTTTCCAACAATCTAAAGCAAAACAATAGGGATCTTCCCACAGGGGATTTGACAGTAACCACATTACTATTACTACAACTAATGCAGAAGTAAAAAAAAGGAACAAGAAAAAGCAGTTATTGTTACAAAAATAAGTTCATAACAGAACAAGAAATACATTTGTAATTTGTATTTTCTTTGTTTTACAGTCATTTCAAGGAAGTCAAGGTCGAGCTTATCTATTCAATTCTGTGTGAGTATTTCTTTTAGTGCAATATTTCTTGGACTGCTTTTAGAATGCCAAGTAGAACCTGTACATTTGTTCTCTGAATATTTGTTCATTCATTTTCCACTGGAGTGAAACTTTTCTATTTATAGCTGTAAACTGTATAAAAATGTTCTAATTGTATTTGGTTAGCAGCAATTATTTGACCTAGGAATCTATCACTAAAAAGTGAGGTTGTTCCACTATAAACTTGTGAAAGCTTGTTCCAAGTTCCCACTGGGTCTCATTTCAAGTCTGAACGCAACTTGCATGTAAGTTTTAAAAAAGAGAACGGAACATGTGCGTAGTTCCACCCGTATTCAAATCCAAGTAGGTCTCAAGATACATTTCCATTTAAATCTGGGTAAATCATACTTGCGGTACGTAGACACACAAAAGTCTAAATTACAATGTGAGGTCCCATCAGGATGCATAAAAAAATTGTTATATAAAATACAAGAACTCTTAAATTCTATAAGTTATCATACTGTTTTTTTTAAATCAATTTTTTTTACATTAAATACATAAATAAGGATGCTTTAATATCTATTAACAAGCACGCAATCTTTAAATTTTCCAGGTATGGAAAAGCTGGGTTGGTTTATGTAATTTACTTTTTTACTTTTATATAATTCTCAGAAGTCCAACGTTTCTGTTAGTGACAATAAAATGTCTTTCCTGTTAATGGCTAAAGAGATGTAATTTTTTTTTTTTACCTTAGTCTACATTATGTTCAATATCTGTACCGCCAGGGTAACAATCAGTGGGTTCCTCTCCTGGAATAGCCACCGTTACCTGATAGATGATGCCAGATCATGCCAAGCAGACAGGCCTGGATTTTTTTGCCCTGATATCCCATTGTTCTGTGTCCTCCCAGTGTGTGGATACCTGAGTTATTGTTAGCACCTACCCCCTGGTGAATAGTGTAAAAAGCAGGCCGAAACTTTAGCCACTACCATTCGCTAATTAACCATGATTAAGCAATTATGCACCTTTCTACATGCAGGAAAACACAACATAAAAGTGCAGCGTTCCCTAGACTAATAAACATGGGCATTGAAGCACCCCATATGTTATTATGGGCCTGAATCTCGCCAGATCTCTTGTGCCTACGAGCTGTACAGCAGCTGCATGGGCGCTGCCAGGACTGTTGTGACACCCCTGGCCGGACTTATTGTTGGTGATAGAATTCCTGGTCTTCCTCCTGCAGGAGGAGGAACCAGAAACAACACGCTATCTCCAGTGTTAGTACCTGCTGTTCCTGCACCCAGAAGTGACAACACAATGCAACAGTATGGAAATCAATTCCTCGGTCGTGTCTTTAATATAGCAGGTGTCACTTCCACATTCTGCACACATAGAAATCTAAATACCATTGAAAGATCTAGTCCTCTGAAATAGTATGGGCCAGTGGCTGCTATCAAGGAGGGTAAGAATCACAGTGGTGGAGTTCCCACTGGAGCTCCACAACAAGAGGAAACAAGGGTTTTCTGAAGTAGGGTATCAATTCACATTCTTTTAAAGCACATATGTTTTTTTGAATAAAAATTAATTAATGCTAAAAAGGCTACAAGGCTTGTATTTGCTCTAATTTCAAGGCCTAGTCCCAGATTCTGTAGAAACTGTAAGGTTGCCTTCTAAAATTGTGTACTACACTAGATGCAATTCTCAGTATTTTGCTTTTATTCTAAATTATGTTTAATGAAGTATGGGTATTCTAATTTCACATAATGCCCATATTAAATGATCATGTCATACTGGGGTTAGTAGTAGTGGCCAAAATATCTATATATATATATATAATTCCGTATGTGTCAACGTACCCAATTGAAATTTCTGCATAAAATATATAGTGACTCTGATTTGACCATTCCCGATGATGATGGTACACTCAGTTTCCAGCAGATCACACTCCTTTTGGCTGCTGAAATTTGGGACTGTCCCGGAAAAATGTGTTCTGTTGACAGGTATGCATTCAGTGCTAAAGGCTGCCCATTCTGATGACATTTTTTTTCTTGCAGTGCAGTATGCATTGCTTGTTTTGCATTGTTTTTTTAAAAATAATTTTTTGTCTCAACACAGTGTTAATGTTGGTTGTGGGCCTGCAGAAGAGCGTGTGTTACTTACGGGACTCCACGCTGTAGCAGACATTTACTGTGAAAATTGCAAAACCACATTGGGCTGGAAATATGTAAGTATGTAATAGCGTTGCAACTAAATAATGTGACTCTGTTGTAAATATCTCTGAGACTATGACAGGCTTTTCTAAATATCAAAAGTGATTGCCTAGTAAATTGGTAGAAAGAGCAGCTATCAAAACATCTCATTTTAGTTTATTTAGTTATTGTTGTATATATTTGCTGACTTGGAAAATGTTTATTATTAACATGAACCTGTAATCCTAATATTGATGTATTTTTAAATATCATATAAGAAGTTATTTATTCTTCATGAATGCATACATTATGGATAATGGTAGTTTCCTTCCCCCAGCTAAAGCGCAGAAATTATGTGAGGCAGGAGACCATCTACGCTTATCACTCTGCTATGGCATTGCTGATACCATAACAGAATGATAAATGTAGTATTAATTCTTAGGGCCAAGTTGAATCAGTCACTAGGCAAACATTGTAATATACATTTATAAATGAGAGTCACTATTACTATATTGTAAGTAATATTGCAATACTAAAAGATGTAAATGGAATATAAAATGTACACATTACACATGGTCTGTACTCCATATTAGTAACCCTGTTTTTCTCTGTTTACGCTAGGAACATGCTTTTGAAAGCAGCCAGAAGTATAAAGAAGGAAAATACATCATTGAATTAGCTCACATGATCAAGGATAATGGCTGGGATTGAACAGAACATCCAACTGAACGTGTTCTCCTTGGAATGAGCGAGTAACTGAGTGCTTGGTTTCATATGATTCAGAGGCTGTACCGCATGGAACATCCTCTCACCCTTAATCCATCATTCTTGGTGAATGGCCTCTAAATTTCTGACACTCTGTCTCTTTGCTTTGTATCCCTTTTGTGAGTTGCCCTTGGCCTTATGCTCTTTTGTAGAGTTGGCTAAAGAAAAGCATCAGGAGCCTCATAGCCCAGTCACTTCTTTTACTGTTAGAGTTGATTTAAAGCTGTGTGTAACAAGTGTAAAGAAAGTGGCACACTGTGGGTCGTGTTGTAGAGCAGGAAGGAGGTGTAGTCAATGAATAGAGGAAGGAACATATGATGATGTCCTGTTTCCTACCAGAGAAACACCTCACTGCTTTCTTTTTGGAGGATGTCTGGGATTAACTTGAGCAAAGTAGCTTAAAAGCTAACAAACAAACCAAAAAACGATTAGAAATATGCGTAAGCTGGGCCGTCCTCCCTGTTTAGCTCTGGTGCTGTACTTGGTACTACTGCTCCCGAAAATCAGTTGATATAGTACAATGATGTAGTCATGGTGTTCATGATTATATGTCCCTTGGCCTGTCTACCTTAAAAAAAAAAAAAAATACAGGACTTTGTCAGGAAAATAGAATTTTCCGTATACCGTTGGTTTCCCATTGTATTTTGCACATCATAGCAAATGTATAGACCATGAACAGTCAAGATTACATTTGCTTTCTATATGCTGGCACTGTTGCTGAAAGCTGAACAGAGTCCTGGATGCTATAATGTAGGTGTTGGGCAGGGAGTACCAAGTTTGGCAGTGCTTGTTCTCCGTGGAGCTGTGAGGAAGAAGGACATCTAGTGACAACAATATGTTTTCATCTGTTATGGTAGTATGCCATAGGAGAAGGTTTTATGCCAGTGTGTAATAGATTATTAATGAGGAAGTATGAAAATGTGGAGAAAATAATGCAAATCACATCTTTAAATTGAAAGTAATTGACAATATGGGATAAAAAGGAATCCTTTTCAATACTTTTTGTAATAAGCATACAATTTGTATTTCACAATTTTGTTTCTAAAAGCCAAAATTAGGATGGTTAGTTGTTGATGTTCTGCGACTTTTCCAGAATGGCTTGTCATGGTACAGACATCTGAAAAGTTTTTTTCTTTTTCCAGTAACTGTGTGCAATGAGATTGATCTTTAAGGCCAGAATGGAACCGCAAACTATTGGTGGCTAGGGAGATCATATTTTGGGGGGTGAGATATTGACTTTCCTCTCTTTACAAATAGGAAAGGTGGAGGGAAGCACACAGTGTTAGGACAACCAATACTGTGTATATATGCTGCATTGTTTCCCAATCAAATGTTTGTTTTACTATGTAGCATTGGAGTGGAGGAGGACATGGTAAACTGTCCATACCATTGTTTTCCGGCAATTTATATCCCCCAAAAAGAAAGCTTTTAGGACAATCATCCCTGGTCCCAGTTTATGGCTATAAGTTTTTTGTTTTTTTTTGTTTGTTTTTGTTTAAATCCTTTTGATTGCAAATTCATTCTTCTATATTTCAGTTAGATGTACTTTTGAAATAGAAAGCAAGTTTAAAAGGCAAACCAAAGCATTAATTTTTCATTTTGTTATACACTAGCTGTCAGTGTAACAGACATGGACTTATTAAGAAAGTGCTTTTTTTATTGCTTTCTTTTTTGTAGCATAGTATTTACATCTCTTCAACTGAATGAAGATACACTTGTGCAGAATGTATACATTTCAGTGTTTGATGAACCTTGAGCTTTACTGTAGTGTCATAACTTCATTCCCCACTAAAATACTGCTATCTATTCTGTGCTGATATCAGTTGTTGCAGCCCCGAGGCGTACATGGGTTTTGACAAATCCTCACCATTCTAAATGGACATATTGCACATAAGTATACCCCTTTCACTTGTAGCATTCATATACGGTAATGAATATCAGACACCTTACCTCTTATCTCTATTTCTGATCATCTGGTATTGTTTTGTAACTTGCATGTCTTGACAAATCACAAATGCGTTGAGACAGTTAAGTGAATTTCTGTAGTCTGAGGCTATGTAGAATAAGAAATGTGAAAAGGGTTTATGGTAATTTATCCAATCAAACTATTTTAACAAGATATTGTTTTGGTGAATGCTACTACAATCCTCATCAACAGTGTTGTCACCTCTTCATTAATGGTCACAAAGATTGTCACTTTGGAGCTGTTTTAACAGTCTAAGGAGCATATTCAATTGTTGGCGTTTCCCGCGGCGTTAAAAAGATTACCGTTATTACGGTAATTCTAAGTCGGATTTCAGCTCCCTGAAATCCAGCGTTAAAGGTACCGTAATAATGGTAATTACGTGCCCTATTACCATAATGACTGTAATAGTGCGCACGCCGCGTTACTTTTCCGAGTAACGCCACCAATTGAATATGCCCCTAAACATAGATCAGGACATCTAAAACACAAGCATCACTCTTACCTTAATTTCCACTGCACATTTGTCAAAACATAGCGCAGTGTTCGGTAGTGCCAATCAGTTTCTTCACTAATGGCAAAGGACACTTCCCATCCTTATTATTTTCCAAAGAGATGCTGATATTGGTCAAAAAGCTGAAATGGCTAATTATAAAATGTTATTTGTTGTATCGCTGGCTCCAGTCTGCATCATGTACAGAGCATTTCTGATTTCTTAAAGAATGTAAGACAATATTTTTGCCCTCCCCATCCTTCCTATTCCAGAGTTAAGCAAAATAGTGAAACTCTACTCCCCATTTTAAAGAAAGATATTATTACAAATGTGGAATTAGCTTTTATCAAGCACAATTTAATTCTGCTTGCTCTAAAATAATAATTAAGCTAATCACACATGTGGGACAGGGATAATGAAATAATAGCAAATACATCATCCAGAACAATGTGAATTCAGCACTAAATGTAAGTTATTGTCTATGAGCACACTCATGTTTACATAATTTTCTTGTGCTTGTAAATGTAACACAAAGCCATCCTGTTGCCTGATGCAAATTGTTCTGGACTATATACATTTGTTAATCTAAACATGCTATGAACTGCATACCTATAGCTTTAGCTAACACGGTTTCCTGAGGAGTGGGTAATGTAAATTAAATTACTGGTTTCAAAAAAATTACTGCCTTGAGTGTATTCTACTCTGTTCAGTGCAAGTGTTGGAAAGCTTCACCATTTTATTCATGCTCAACAGTAACACAATCTAATAGAACAATGAAAAACTGACAAATGAAAGCCACGTATTAATGGTTTTGTTTTTAAAGTGGACAAGTGGCCTACATACATTGGATGCAGCCATTTTCTGGTCCTAACCAATATCCATGAGGCATGGTGGTATAGACTATGACTAAAAAATGTTCAGGGTGAATTCATATGTTGTTCTCTCATTTGCATTGATTCAGTCCAAAAAAAGGCTGCATCCACCGTATACAGAGTACATATACACTTATTTGAGTTAAGTGAGAGATGAATCATTATAAACATACATGAAAATGGAGCAATGAAATAAACTAATAATAATTCTAAAATAACTCCGGTTTTTACAAAATATATACTTAACACACATTTTCCTCTCAACAGTGAAACCTAGACAAAGCCACATTGGTGTACAATCTGTAATTCTGTAGAATCCATGTGATATCTGCTTTACAGCAAACTGACAAACACAGAGTTACTTTGTAACATTCTTGCATGTCATACACATTCATTTAACAACCACTAACAGTGTTGCCCTGTTTAACACAAATGTCTGTCTCTAGACATACTGTTTTACAGAAACATTTCTTTGCTTTTCTAGCATGGGAATGGGGAGGGGGGTCTAAGCTACATTAATATTTTCCTGACCTTATGTACAATAGTATCTCCCTAACATTAAACCTTGCTACTTTCACGCTGCTCTGAGGTCTATCTTATCTCTGTTTTGTTGGCCCACACATATTTAATGATAACGCTATATTAAATTAGAACTTTTATCCATTATTTTTTAAATCAAAAGCAGGATTTAAGATCCATGCCAAAACAACAGTGAATCAGTATCATAAGGACATAAGGAGGGCCAGACGTGTCACATCATACACACTGCAGCACCAAAGACATTTCCAATCATATTGGGACCTTCTTAATGATTCAAGGCACTTGGCTAAGTTGTGGCCAGACAGAGATTCTTGTTGATCGCTGAAAACTAGATTTTAGACGTGACTAATGTTTTCCATAATTACAAATTATTCATCAAGCCTGATTTGTTTTTGTGTATGCATTGTACTTGGTATTGTGATATTGGATGTGACTGTATTGCTGCGACCATAGAAAATAGAACTTAATTACATGCTGATAGACTGAAATTAAAAATTACATTCAGTAGCCAAACATTGTTTCTGAATAGTAGTTGCCAAAATTCAGTAACTGATTTTCACATTTGCTGCCAGTTGGAAAATTGTAGTGGTTAGCATCTGATAACAGGTAATTGTAATGCTTGAGTTGTGTGAGACCTGTCTTCAAACACAAACATCTTGAAAGGATTATCCATTGAGTTGCTATACAAATAAAACAGTACTTCAAGTACTTAAAGATTATGAAGCCTCTCCCTAATTCATTATAAGGGCTGTAAGTGCTTATCAACCTTTATGGGGCCTTCCATGGGCACCAATATCCTGTCCTTCAGGAGCACTAGTAAAACATATGTAGAAAAGTAGGGGAGATGTGAAAGAAAATTAATTTTCTTTCCACTTGAGTGGGTTTTCCAACCATTTGCACTGGTAAAATTGTTGTTAGGGCAATTGCAGCATTGACTACCTTATATGGGGCATGTAAAGGACATGTTTAAAAGACTGCTGAACTTCATGTCTAGTTCATTTAGCTTATCACAAGCTGAAATCAGCCAGTGTATCTTCCCATAGGTGTTCTGAAGTTTGACCTTTAAGCCACATCACATTTGTGTTGCATTCACCACATTCAGAGCTTAAAATAATGAATCCTGTACTAAAACTGAAAGTCCTAACAACTTTTACCAGAGCTATTAATACCTATATGCCCATGGCCAGAAGTTTTAGGGGGAAACAATAGCATATATACAAAAGCTGGATTGGAGGTTTCTACTCTCTACTAGAAAGTTATTTTGATTTTAAACGTGTTTTTTGATGTGGCCCATAATAGAGAATTAATAAGTCAGGATAAAGTTGCCCTATAGACAATTGTAGTTTTGCTAAGGCATAACCTCATTAGGAGAGGCAGACCCTGTGCTATTGTGCACATGATAATTTACTGATCTGTGTAAACTAGGTTATTCTTTTATGGTTGAAAATATGGGCCAGTTACCATGTATGAATCATTTAACTGGGTTGTTGGAATAATTTTAGTTGTTCAGTGGACCAACATCACAGAATGTTAGTGTGGAAGTTTTTCTTTTTTTATTGTTTGTTTTTTTTGGAACTAACCATCAGCCTGAATAATAAATACCATGCTTCCAGTACAATGTTAGTTTTCATGTTCTACTTCATGTATAGTTGCATCACACATTATGTGATTTGCGCTTCATTGTTTTCATCTTTCAGTCAACTTAAAAAGAAAAACTGGGTTATTTTATTTGTTTTGTATCTGCCCCAGTCTGTTATATTTCTTATTTAATTGTGGGTGTCCTAACCAAAGTTAAACATGTAAATTCATAAAGCTTTAGGGAGATGTAATCTTTATTTAAGGTGTTCTAATGCTGCTAAGATGATATATTACACACCAAACTGTACTGAATGTGTGTAGCTCAAATGTTGCCATTTTCATAGAGGAAAAGGTATTGCACAGTTGTGGGGTTTGTTCCTGCTCCCCTAAACCCGACACTATTAGATGAAATGGTAAATTATTAATTCAGGCCCTCCCAGTCCCATGAATTGTGAGGATGTGACAATTTTCCTTAAGCTAAAAGCTGTCATTCACCCATAAAATGGCACATTTAATTGGATATTATTATACTGTTTTACATTATTTAAAATACATGATGGCTAATTTAGAAATTGTCTTTTTGTGACATCTTTGTTTACATTTTAACACAGGCGATTATGAACAGTGTTTCTAACCAGCCAGAAATATGCATCATTCAGAAGAGTGAACACTGACCCAAGAAGTGCAAAAGAAATGTGGTTTCCAGGTCACATGAGAATCACCTCTGTGCGCTTCAGCTATCAAAATGCTGAGTGCAGTGATTTGACAGGTGAAGCACTCTGCTGTGACTGGGAAGCTGAATTGACCATTACCTTCCATGGGACACTACTCAGGATTCTGGAAGCTGCATTTTTCTGGTTGGAATCTGCTAGTGACAGATTTAAAGTGAAGGATAACCTTTGGTTGTGTTATTAAATTGAAAGCCAATCACCAAATTACTATTATGAATTATTGATGCAAGCTTAGTGAGCAGTGAAAAGACTACTACTTGTTAAACCCATATACATCTGTGCAAACTCTGTCTTGTAGGGAGATATTCATTGATTTTAAAATGCTCCAGGTAATGGCGCCGTAAGACGGCAGGGGATGGGAAATCTATCTCGCTAACAGACATGGTTCCAGGACCTACACTTTCGCTATTATGCTAGCAGGAAGTGCTATCTTTAAGCCCACCATGAAAGTCTTGATAACTTTATCTGGGAGGCTGCTATGACTCAATCTCTGCAATTGACCCTTTCCATTTTACACATTCACAGCTACAGGTGATAAAGATCATTTCCTCATCAAGCGTGGCAATGCTAATGGCAACAGCTGGTTCAACTGGCACTGACAAGCAGTAAACACTTATGTGAGATAGGGAAAGAAGGCACATAGTTAACTGTCAGTAGGTTCATTAAGGTTTTCAGTCCCTGCAGCTTTCCTATCTGTAACACATCACATAGTGATAATAAAATGACTTCTATTATACAATGAGTACCACTTTTGATGATGATGATGTTATCAAGGGGAGACCAAGTTTTGTTATTAATGGAAATGAGAGAGAGGAAGCAAAGGGATAAAATGAATTTATTTCTATGTTAAGCATTGTGATGTTTTCTGAAATGATTGCTGAAAGGGGATTTGTGAGGCTCATGCATGTAGCAACTTAACGTGGAATCTATCCTCCCTGTAAAACTTCTTTACAAATGTAATTCAGTTGTGAGGTAAGAGAAATTCAAATTTATCTTACAAGAAATAAGAATCAAATACCTGTGTGTATTGCTTTTGTGTTTACAAAATGTCTCATTCTTATTTTTGCTTCTATGTTTATCAGGTCATGTTCTTTTTTTGTTTCATTTGTTTATAAATGTAATTGTTTTCATGTTTCGTGTAAATGTACATAGTTATTCAGTATTAGAGGAAAGTGCATTATTTCTGTCATTTACAATGTGTTGGTGCTCATTTGAGAAAAAAAATAAAGTTTTCAAATATTAAAAATAAAACTTTGTCATCCAGACTCATTTGAAAACAGTTGTGTTGAGATCAGAAATGTTTGCAAAGACATACAAGAGTAATTTAGTACAGTGGTTCCCAGTGCTTTTTTTGTTAAAAAAAGAAAAAATTGGTGGAACTCACATCTTGTTAATATTTTATGATTTTTTTTTTTATATTCATGTCTTAACATACCTTTAATGTATTATATGTATTGTATGTCCCCCTTCAGCTTTCATCCTGTGCCAGTGCCCCTAATCATTTTTTGGTCCCCCTTGAGTTTTTATGCCGTGCCCCGTGCCCGCCCCTCTCATGCTGGCCTTTTTCTTTTTTTTTGTCACCATTTATTTTTCTGACCACTTTCTTTTAAACGGCGCCCCATTTTTTCTTCTAACTTACCTTGCTTTCTGTTGCCTCCTTTCTCCTCTTCACTTCTTTTCAGTTTTCTTTTCTGTCGCAGCGCTCCTCTTCTTATTGATTGCTCCTCACAGCTCCGTGAATGACTGTCGGGCGCGACTTCCGTGATGACGTCACGCCCGACAGCCATTGAAAATAGAGAAGGGAGGAGGGCGCGGCCGCGCCGGACAGATGGTATTGTTTACTTTTTTTTTTTTTTATTCTGTGTGTTAAAGGCCGGCGGAGAAGCCGCCGCAAAGCCAAAAAAAAAGGTCCCGGAAAGCCGTTCCCAGCGTTCAATGGGAAAAAAGCACTGGTGGTTCCCAGTCTATTTATGTTATGGAACACTTGTCCTGCACACTTTTGTTAAACCGCTGATCTCTCACATAAGTGAATGGTAGTTATGGACAGGTATGTCTAAGCACACACCCAGGCAATGGGGCCCCAGCTCTTTCAGTATCCACAGAGACCAACTCTAGCTGAAGTGTTGTGCACAGTTGAACTCGGGATGCTGGCAACTTTTAGTGGGGGGGGGGCAAGCACTCACAAGTGGCCCAGGCTTTTCTACCAGTGTTCTGCAATGGGAAAATGGGACTGACTAAAACAATGCAGGTGTGGTTTGTCTCATGTGGGTGTGGTTTATATATTATTTTTTATAAAGCATCACAGGTTCCGTAGCGCCAAGTACAGAAGCAAGTAACAAATAGATAGTGTAATACATATAAGTAGCACAGATGGGTGCGAGTAATGCTATGGGGAATCACGCGAGGTGCTGCAAAATATATGACCAGACGTACAAGGGTGTCAAGACGGTGGACAGACATGGGACAATAGGTAGAGATAGCCAAGAAATGTATGTGTATATGATACATATGGCATTCTAGTGGCAGTGATTGAAGTGGGCCAGTATATGGTGGTATGTCATACCACCACTTCTACTGCCTTTATTGTAAAACTATCAAATTCCATTCCCTAACATTCCCATTATATTTTTCATACCGTCCCTTCTAAATTTCCACTTCAACCACTGATACAAAGATAATTCTAGTCATATATATGTAATACAAAAGGCATTTTACTGATCTCTATGCAATACAGAACACATTCTAGTGGCATCTGTGCAATACAGAGAGCATACTTGTGAACTATATATAATACAGACTGTATTCTAGTGACCATTATACTATTATTATTATTATTATTATTATTATTATTATCGTTTATTTGTAAGGCGCCACAAGGTTTCCGCAGCGCCGTACATGGTACAAACAGTAGACTATACAGGGTAAGACAGTACAGAACAATAAACACAAAGTACCAGTACTTCAGAAACTCCAGGCAGGCAGATACAGTAGAGACGGAGTGGAAGAACAGGTATGGAGACAGGAGGGAAGATGCGCCCTGCTCATACGAGCTTACATCCTAAGGGAGGGTAAACAGAATCAGGTACATAAGGGAGCCAGTGAAGCAACGGGGAGAGAGAAAGGGGGCAGGGGAGAACCAGAAGAGGTGAGAGGTTAAGTGGATGGTTGGTAGGCCTTAACAGGTGAGTTTTAAGAGCCCGCTTGAAGGAGCACAGATTGGGTGAGAGACGAATGGAGCGAGGGAGGTCGTTCCAGTGAAGGGGGGCAGCACAGGAGAAGTCTTGGATTCTAGAGTGGGAAGAGGTGATCAGAGTGGAGGAGAGGCGGCGATCATTGGCTGAGCGCAGGGAGCGGGCGGGAGTGTGAATGGAGAGGAGGTTAGAGATGTAAGGGGCAGTAGACTGAGAGAGAGCCTTGTAAGTGGTGGTGAGGAGTTTGAAAAGGATTCTGTAGGGGAAGGGGAGCCAGTGTAAGGAAAGACAGAGAGGGGAGGCAGAGGAGGAGCGGCGTGAGAGGAAGATGAGTTTCGCAGCCGCATTGAGTATAGAGCGGAGGGGGGCAAGGCGGGAGCAGTGGAGGCCAGTAAGGAGGAGGTTGCAGTAGTCGAGCTGGGAGATGAGAGCATGGATGATAGTTTTGGTGGCATCTTGAGAGAGGAAGGGACGGATGCGGGCAATGTTACGGAGTTGGAAGCGACAGGCTTGGGCAAGGGATTGAATGTGGGGGGCAAAAGAGAGAGAGGAGTCGAGAGTGACACCTAGGCAGCGGAGTTGGGTGACAGAGGAGATAGTGGAGTTGTTAACAACGATAGAGAGGTCATGGTGGGAAGGGAGCCTGGGTGGGGGAAAGACAATGAGTTCGGTTTTGGAGATGTTAATTTTAAGAAAGCGAGAGGACATCCAGGATGAGATGGCTGAGAGGCAGTCAGTTACACGAGAGAGGAGGGAGGAGGAAAGATCAGGAGAAGAGATGTAGAGTTGAATATCATCAGCATATAGGTGATACTGAAGACCGAAAGAGGAGATGAGAGCCCCAAGGGAGGAAGTATAGAGCGAAAAGAGTAAAGGGCCAAGAACAGAGCCCTGAGGGACTCCAACAGGGAGAGGGGAGGTGGTGGAGGAAGAACCAGACGTGGATACGGAGAAGGAGCGATTAGCAAGGTATGAGGTGAACCAGGCATGGACAGAGCCAGAGAGGCCGAGTGAGAGAAGAGTTTGCAGTAGGAGGGGGTGGTCCATGGTGTCGAAGGCCGCGGAGAGGTCAAGGAGGATGAGTATGGAGTAGTGACCCTTGGATTTGGCTGATAGGAGATCATCGGTAACTTTAGCCAGGGCTGTTTCAGTGGAGTGGAGGGGGCGGTAGCCGGATTGGAGAGGGTCAAGGAGGGAGTTGTCAGAGAGGTGTCTGGTGAGACGGCTGCAGACAATCCGCTCAAGTAATTTGGAGGCATATGGAAGAAGAGAGATAGGGCGGTAGTTAGCAAGAGAGGTGGGGTCGAGATTGGGTTTCTTAAGGATAGGGGAGATAAGAGCGTGTTTGAATGAGGATGGGACAACACCAGAGGAGAGTGATAGGTTGAAGAGGTGTGCGAGGTAGGAGCAGGCAGTAGGAGAGAGAGAGCGAAGGAGGTGGGAGGGGATGGGATCAAGAGGACAGGTAGAGGGTGGAGAGGAAAGAATAAGGGAGCGAACTTCTTCACCTGATGTGGGGATGAAGGAGGACCACAGCTGGTTGATGGTGGGAGGTGAAGTGGGGGGAGAGGGGTGGGAGGAGGAGATGTTGTGTCTAATAACTTCAATTTTGGAGGAGAAAAAGGAGGCGAAGTCAGATGCCGAGAGGGAAGGCGGGACAGTGGGAGGGGGGGGGAGAGGAGGGAGTTGAATGTGGCAAAGAGGCGGCGGGGGTTGGAGGACTGAGAAGAGAGGAGCGACTTGAAGAAGGATTGTTTAGTGAGGGACAGGGCAGAGCAGAAAGAGAGGATGAATTTGAAGTGAAGGAAGTCAGCCAGGGAACGAGATTTCCTCCAAAAGAGCACTTTTGGAGGGAGTGGGTGAGTTTGGAGTGCCAGGGTTGGGGAGTAAGGCGTCGACGGCGGATAGAAGAGGCCAGGGCGATGGTGTCCAGGGCAGTAGTGAGGGATTGGTTGTAGAGAGAGGATGCCTGATCAGGGCAGGCCAGAGAGGGAAGGGGTGATAGGAGAGTTTCAAGAGAGGCGGAGAAGGAGATGGGGTCAATGGCATCAAGGTTGCGCCTGGTGAAGGTGGCTTTAGGCGAGGTGGGAGAAGGGGAGGAGGACAGAGAGAAGGAGAGGAGATGGTGGTCGGAGAGTGGGAAGGGAGAGTTGGAGAAGTCAGAGAGATCACAGAGGTGAGAGAAGACAAGGTCGAGGGAGTGACCAAGACAGTGGGTAGGGGAGGAGGTCCATTGAGTGAGGCCAAGGGAGGAGGAAAGAGTGAGAAGTTTGATGGTGGCAGGGTCAGAACAGTTGTCAACAGGGATGTTAAAGTCGCCTAGTATAATGGAGGGCAGGTCATAGGAAAGATAGTGGGGGAGCCAGGCGGCGAAGTTGTCGAGAAAAAGAGAGGTAGGGCCAGGGGGACGGTAGATGACAGAGACACGGAGGTGGATGGGGGAGAAGAGCCGAATGGAGTGGACTTCAAAGGAGGAGAAGGAGAGGGAAGGTAGAGTGGGTATGACCCGAAAAGTGCAGTTAGGGGATAGGAGGAGGCCCACTCCCCCACCTGGACGCTCGTCTGGTCTGGTGGAGTGGGTGAAAGAGAGGCCCCCATAGGAGAGAGCAGCAGGCGAGGCAGTATCAGAAGAAGTAAGCCAGGTTTCAGTTATGGCAAGAAGATTAAGAGAGTTAGAGATGAAGAGGTCGTGAATGGAGGACAGTTTGTTACGGACAGACCTGGAGTTCCAGAGGGCACACGAAAAAGGGAGGGATGAAGAAGAGGAGATATGGATGAGATTGTCAGGGTTGATGGAGCGAAGGGGGGGGTGAGAGATAGGATAGAGAGATATGAGCCCTTGGCGGGGGCTGGGGGAGAGGATGGGTATGGGAAAGGAGCGAGGCGGCATGATGAGAGACAGGGGAATAAGAGAATGGCCGGAGGAAACGGGGAGGTGAGGGGGAGAAGTACAGAGAGGAGGGCAGCAGAAGGGAGTCCGAAGTGGAACAGATCAAATTAGAAGCGGAGACAAAGCAATGAAAGCAATGTGGACAATGTAAAAGGAGAAGAGCAGTGGCAGAGCAATAACAATGTGAAGTGGAGGAGAATGAAATCACGATCAAGCGGTGTATTCTATGAATATTTTAATACAATACAGGGAATATCTTTAATATATATACAATACAGAGAACATTCTAAAGCATTCTAGTGAAAAAACTATAGTGAGCATTCTAGTAGTCTTTATACAATACAGAAAGCATCATAATGACTGATAAATAGCATCTTAATAAACAATATAGGCGCTTCCATACAGAAAGGCCTTAGGCCTATATGATCCCTCTGCATGCTGGGATGTTTGGCGCTGTTGGTCCACAGTTATACCCAGCATTTTGATTGGAAAACAGTTCCAGTAATTCATCAAGCAATGTGTGGGGGATCTACTGACATTGGTGAATGGCCAGTGACATCCCCCATTGAAAGTGAGAACAAGCATATACTGGGTATGACCAAAGCCCTCACCAAAAGTATCTGCACAGCCATAGAGCTCATGGACTTGGAGGCTAAGAAATGTTAATTTGCTGGGCCATATACAATCAGAACGGCCTGGGAACATCCTCTACTTGTCTCTTGGCCACCAGACACAGCCATGAACTGAGCAGTCACAGGTCAGGTAGCCTGCCAATTGTACCAGACAAAAAGGATATATTCATGAGAAGTACAATCCTCACAGAGACCATGTCAGTGGCGGTGCATGTGACACAAAGTGAAAGGGAAAATCCTGTGTGTGTATAGTGGACAACCAAAAGGCATATTGGATGTTGGGACTATTCTGACCCCTAGCCTTGTATTGTGTAAAACTAGGCCCTGCTATAGAGAGGTTGTAATATGTCTTCTGCCACTGTGATCTAAAAATGGCAGGAAGCAGGGATTCCTCCAACACCTGAAAAAAATAATTTCCATCATAGATCATCTTTTAAGGGACCCCATGGAGCTCTGAGTCACAGACCAGCTACATTATAAGCATTTCCCCATCTCTACTCCCCCCTACTAAAAATCCAAAAGCTGACAAAAAAAAGATTAATTTTATAAAAGAAGCTACCAGTGCTATTGCAGATATTTCTGTCCTCCTATGTGACGCTTGTGTTGTAATTAATGATTATAGGTTTGCCACACATATATTTTTAAGTTGTGAAATTTTTATCTGCTGGAATTTAGAATTCCTTACCAAAATAGTTTTCTTATAAACAAGAACATGGTTGAATACATTTTACTAAGCCACTTCTCTCCAGGATAAACATCAGGGACAGACTGATATTCTGCAAAAAGTACAGGGATTGGGCTGCTGAGGACTGGTGTAAAGTCATTTTCTTTGATGAATTCCCTTTCAGATTGTTTGGGGCATCTGGAAAAAAGCTTGTCCGGAGAAGGAAAGGTGAGCGCTACCATCAGTCCTGTGTCATGCTGACTGTAAAGCATCCTGAGACCATTCATGTGTGGGGTTGCTTCTCCGTCAAGAGAGTGGGCTCACTCACAATTTTGCCTAAGAACACCACCATGAATAAAGAATGGTACCAAAACATTCTCCAAGACCAACTTTTCCCAACCATCCAAGAACAATTTGGGGATGAACAATGCCTTTTCCAGCATGATGGATCACCTTGTCATAAGACAAAAGTGATAACTAAGTTGCTCGGGAATCAAAACATCGAACTTTTGGGACCATGGCCAGGAAACTCCCCAGACCTTGATCCCATTGAGAACTTGTGGTCAATCCTCAAGAGGCCAGTGGACAAACAAAAACCCACAAATTCTGACAAACTCCAAGCATTGATTAGGTAAGAATGGGCGGCCATTAGTCAGTATGTGGCCCAGAAGTTGATAGCATGCCAGGGTGAATTGCAGAGGTCTTCAAAAAGAAGGGTCAACACAACACTACAAATATTAACTCTTTGCATAAACTTAATGTAATTGTCAATAAAAGCCTTTGACACTTATGAAATGCTTGTAACTTCAGTATACCATAGCAACATCTGACAAAAAGGTCTAAAAACACAGCAAAGTTTGTGAAAACCAATACTTGTGTCATTCTCAAAACTTTTGGCCATGACTGTACATGTCTGCATTACAGAAATATTTGCATGTTAAAATTAGGTGCCAGGTTACTAGGCCCTAAATTAACAAGGGTATTTTCTGCTCAGTGCAGCCATCCTCAGATAAATGTGCAGAAACCTATTTTTTTAACAAAATGCACCAAAATAATACATTACAGTAAAACTGATGAAGATTTAACTAAATGTATAACATGTAAGTTCAGGACATTTGGTGAGATCAGGCCTTCATAAACAGCTCAGTAGTAATTAACACAAACATTGGGATAATGGCCTTGCAGTATGGTTTTATTGTCCTTTTGTAAAAGGCAGCAGTATTGGAAAAAGAAGAAAAAACATAATTCATTAAACATCATATTAATATTGGGCCAGCTGCGGATATTACAACATTTCAGAATATTACTGATTATTAAATATAGTTTCTGTATATTTTTGTTCTTATGATTCTGTAATGTCCTGTATAAAATCGCTGCATTGCATCAGTAAAAATGTTCATTGTGGTCTTTGGGCCATATGACATACACAACCAAAAAGTAAAATGTGTACATGTGACTTCCTTGTAAATATGAGAAGTAGTTGAAAACATTTTGGGGTATGTTGCCATTGTTGTATATGAAGAATATACCACAGAAGTAAAGTGTTAGTAAAAAAAGATATGTGCAGGTTTAATGATTTTATGTCCACGAACAGTGAATGCCAGCTGTGAAAAATTCTAAATATACATCTAAATGGCTAAATCTGGAGGGTCTATTTTTGTATATATCAGTGTTGGTGTTTTATATACCTCCTGATATTGAAAGTTAAAAAAACAATTAATAGTATTATGACACATTTTAGCATTGCCCCCAATAACTCCAATCAACCATGTCCTCAATTTCCTGAGGCCACACCCACAAATCACACAAAACACATCCACAAAACTGCTTCCAGCTGCCTCCATTCCTCCAGCTACCAGTGTTTTGTATACAAAATGCACTGCAAAACTTAAGCTTTAGTGACCGAATGCAATTTAATTTTTTTTAGACCACTTCCAGTGAATATCAACAAAAAGGCGAAAGTTAAAAAATCTCAATTCCCTTAATATTCCTGAACAGCACAGACAAATGGGTTATATTTTTTCAGATGTCCAGGCACTCTTCTAATCAATCCCTTCCAAAGAGAAGGAGGGAAAAAAAGAGAAGGAACGTCAGACACAGGTTATGATGCAAATAGAAGCAGCTTATTCCTGAGCAACACACTCCCATATCTGTGTTATATGTAAACATGAGCAAGTTCCACAACATAATTCTTTAGCTGTAGAATTCTTTTACTGGTTTAAAAACAAAGTGGTTTGCATTTAAGCTGGAGCCAAATGACTCTGACTTGGGATCTCTCATTAATATGTCTTTATTTCAGTAATTATGATTTGAAAAATTCTTTAGAAGATCAGGACTGATAAGGCAATGTGTCTGCTAGATTGACAAAACTGAACTGCAAACTGCCGAGTCTAACACGCCCCTGGTGTTTTCCAGGGAAACCAGCAAGGAAGAATGGGCTTGACTGCATGGAGCGTGCAGGTCATAGCCCTCATAGACAGTTCTAGGGAGGTAGCTGGTGATAACCGAAAAGGAGAGTAGACGAACCAGGCAAAACCAAAGCAGCCAGAGCAGGTACCAGGGAGTAGGCAAAAGAGTAGTCAGGCATACTAAAGAGAAATAAATAAATTTATTATAAACGCCCGACAACATATTCAGTGAGGACTCACTGAGGAGCAGAGAGGAGCTGCTTGCGTGATGGACAACAACAGCGAGGAATAAACAAGAAGACAGAGGAGGAGAAAGCAATAGAAAGGTAGGTAAAGTAACGGAGGGTAGGCACAACAATGGCATACTATGATAAAGGGGACAGAACAAGAGAATGGAAGGAATAAAAAATGGAGGGCACAGTGTGAGGGGAAACAGAAGGGGAGGAACCTGTAATGTAGGGCACATTGTGAGGGGAAACAGAAGGAGAGAAACAAATAATGCAGGGCACAGTGTGAGGGGTAACAAAAGTGGAGGAACAAATAATGGAGGACACAATGTGAGGACAAACAGTAGAAGAGCAAATTTATCATGGAGGGCACAGTGTGATGGTAAAAGGGGTACAGAGTACTAAAGGGGAAACTGTGTGAAGGAGGAACAAAAGTGATAAAAGTGATGATGAAGTAGGGCACATTGTGGTGAAGGTGTGGACATTTTTTTCTTTTCTATAGTTCTTATAAGTGAAAACTTAACATTGTTTGCAATTTGTCTGATATAAAGCATTTAAAGCAATGAAATAATTTTGTACAACATTATTTGCACTCTGTTTTAGGTAAGGATTTACAAAGTTAAGATTTTTTGGTAAAAGATTGTTTGCACTATCTTTTCTAGTAGGTGTTAAAAGTTAATATATGCTATGCTAAAAACAAATATAGTGCTATGGATTGTTTCAGGGAGAGGGGCTGGAAACCAGTATCTTGCCTAGGTCTAAATCCGGCTCTGAGTCAGGAAAGGAGCAGGGGTCAAAACCAGAAGACAATCCAGGGGAACAGTTACACAGTATATATATATATATATATATATATATATATATATATATATATATATATATATATATATATATACAGCTAAAACATTAAAACCAAGTGAAGAACATTGATTATCTCATTACAATGGCACCTGACAAGGGGTAGGATACATTAGGCAGCAAGTGAACAATCATTTCTTGAAGTTGATGTGTTAGAAGCAGGAAAAATGGGCAAGCATAAGGATCTGAGCGACTTTGAGGAAGGCCAAATGGTAATGGCTAGATGACTGATACAGAGCATCTCCAAAGTGACAGGTGTTGTAGGGTGTTCCTGGTATGCAGTGGCTAGTACCAAGTAAAAGTGGTCCAAGGAAGGACAACCGGTAAACTGGCAACAGAGTCATGGACACCCAAGGCTCATTGGTGTGCATGGGGAGCGTACTTTTTCCCAGTCACCTAAAGGGACTGTATGTAGATACATTCAAAAGATTGATAGATGATTTAGAAAAACTCTCCCTTAGTGACAAACAAAGAAAATGTAACCTTACAGTCACAGAAAAAAAGAGCCCTTAAAGAACTATGGGGAAACAAGTATATCATGATAAAACCAGCAGACAAAAGGAGGAGGGATAGCAATCCTGAACAAATCTGACTATGTGGATGAAATAACGAGGCAACTGAATGACGATTTGACTTATGAACCCCTGACATGTGATCAGACTGTTATCTACAATAGGGAACTACATAACCTATTGATAAAGGCCTCAGTAGAAGGCATCATTAAGAAACAAGAGTGTGATTTTCTCTAGAGAAAACACCCAAGAATCCTGGTTATTTACATCTTACCTAAGAAGCAAAAATCCTTACACAAACCACCTGATAGGCCAATTATCTCAGGTGTTGGATCTTTGTCATCGAACCTTTCATAATACATTGATTGTTTTCTCCAACCGCTTGTGGTAAAACAAAGCTAACAGAGCTATTTGAAAGACACTGCAGATGCTCTAAGGGTTTTTAATGATTTGGAATGGAAGAAAGAATATATTCTCCTCACCTGTGGCGTGACCTCATTGTACACAGCGATTAATCATGAAGCAGGATGTAAGCATGTAAATGAAGCAATCAACACACAATCAGACCTAACCAAATTGATTTCATTATTGATGCTACACGCTTTGTTTTGGACCATAACAATTTTTGGTTTAGAAGTCAGTTCTATAAACAAATCCAGAGGACTGTGATGGGTAGCAATTTCGTGCCCAGTTATGCTAACCTTTACAATACTGGGAGGATTTGCATATTTGAGGGAACAACTAATTCATTCAATAAAAATAAGTTTACCTTATGGCGCTAAGTGGATCAAGCACAAACATGGTCCCTTACAGTAGAAACATTTCTCCAAGAGGAGTACTAAAACAAAACTGTAAAAATATATACTTAGAGTAGTATGGTGTCACGTTCTGCCTCCATCTGCTTTGCATCATCTCCCTTTTGAATGCTGCTTGCATCCTGCAGTCCCTGTTTGTTTTGCACTGTGCAGTATTTATGTTCATTTTATGTGTTAGCAGCAGTACCTCTGATCAGCAAAGGTGCTGCAATTGTGCCTGCCTCTTGTGCTTTAGGAGTTAACCTTCCTGTTCACTAATTATTCCTTGCACCTGGGTGTGTCCTTCTTATACTTGTCTCTCCCAGCATTCATTGCTGGTTATTGTTGTCCCATCCGGTTGTTCCTACCCTCTGCTGTGCTTGTGGTTTCATGCTGCCTGGATCTCTCCATATCAATGCTTACCTGCTATCTGGGAGCTCTCCATATTACCACTTTCCTACATCAGCCATCTACCCGGTATTTATTCCTGCATTTTCCTGTATATTCAGTATTACACCATCAGATTATTATTCCAGCAATAAACTTTGTGTGTTTTCACCTCATTCCTGGCTCCTGAGCTGCACTTTGTATTTGAACAGTGACATATGGTAACAATGACAGTGGTGTAAACAGATACATTCTATATGGTTTGTGGGAATGGACCCTCTCCCAGGTGAATCCTATCTAAGTGGCCTTCTAAAAATCATGAACCACGTGAAGGGGTCCCCTCAGGGGATCTGCTTACAAGATTCCTCGTAGATAAAGCGCATCAAATCACATCAAATCATGAGTGCATGTCACTTGCTTCCAGAAATCTCCAACGATCATCACACATGAATGATAAGATGAAACAGACACAGCATAATACCATTTAGTAAATAAATAACACCAGAGGTGTCTAAAACCAATAAAAGCAGGAACTAGTGTCCTCCTATATGCGTACCAAGAATTTTCTTTAGTTCAATGCACATAACAAAGGAGCAAAGTAGGTTACCCGGGTCCACAATCCTCCCAATGGTTAGTACAATAAGTCCCAAAAGTAGCAGGTACTACAGCACCAGCCGTCCAACGCGTTTAGATTCCACAACAGAAGTCTTTGTCAAGGTGGCGGGCAATAGAACCGGCGTTCCTTTTAAACTCCAATCCTTCCGATCATGTGTGTGTAATCCTCCACGAAAAAGAGGCTTGGAAGATGTCACATTACTCCTTCGATAGACAAAGCGGAGAAGATCTATTTCAAATTGAGGCTTGGATGCGCATTCTTTACACATGCAAATTAGCCTCAAAATCACGAAAGTTTAATGATAACAAATTCTGATAGTTCACTCTCGATATATATCCATCATTGCATTATGATATGGACATCAAGGATACATTGTGAAGGGAAACAAAAGAATACATAGATCAAACCATTCATTGACGATCTATGTATCTGTAAAAGATACATAGATGATATTCTGTGTATCTGTAAAAGTAACGAGGAAGATCTGGACACTTTCAATTCCTAGATCAATCAAAATGACCTCAATCTGAATTTCACTGCGCATTCAAGCAGAACTAGGGTTGATTTTCTTGATCTGGAAATCGAAAATAGCAAACTTAAGACTAAGACTTTTGTCAAACCTTGTCTCCCTGAAACAAACAGAGGAGTAGAGTCCAGTGACCAAGCAGAAGTCTGAGCAACACAAGTATAAGCAAAGTTCAGAAGTCTAGCCGAAGGTCAGGGCAACAGGCAAACAAGCAGGGTTCAGGAATCAAGCCAACAGAAGATTACGAAGTAATGGAGCAAACACAGAAACAGGGCAGCAGCAGCCAGGAATAAACGGATGAACTGCACAGAGCACAGCTTGAGGCAGGTATTTGAAGCAGTGCGACAGGTGCAGTTCTAATTAGGCATAATGCAAGGAGATTAACTCCTTCAGGCATGTAGAAGAGTTCAGGAACAGAACAGCCGCACCTCTGGTGCTATGAGGTACTGCTGCTAGATACAAAGAACAGGCAGAGTCGTAACACCCTGTTGGTGTAATAGTCAAGTTCCGAATACTTTTGTCCATGTAGTATATATATACATACATATCAAACCTGAGCTCAAAGCAATAGATGATCTGGCACTGAAGAAGTGTCAAAGTGAGGTTTAAATAGGGCAGCTAATGTGAAGGGGCGAGTAGTAGGGTCAGGGAAGCATCCTGTTATCTAGCAATCAGACACATAGAGATCGGGTAGGAAGAGGCGGCGTGGTGCCTGGCAATGGGATGCGGAAGGTGTGTCCTGTTGCCAGGCTGATCACAAAGAAGAAGCAGCCTTTCCCTGCGAGTGCACGGAGGCATACGGTTGGGCCTCTGTAGTAATTCCACTTATCTGACTTTATCAGGAGTTTACCTGCACCAGATGTTCAGGCCCCAAAGAGTGCTTTTCTCAATGTAAAATTTGTCAGTTTTGATAGACGTAAAAGAGACATTGCACCTGGAAGGACTCACACTGTTCTACATCCGAAGTCTAAAGTCAGTTTGCAGAATCAATGGTCTGGATATCAGTGACTCTGACCATGAATAAAGAATGGTACCAAAAATCCTTCAAGAGCAGCTTGTCCCAACCATCCATGAACAGTTTGGTGATGGACAATACCTTTTGCAGCATGATGGAGCACCTTGCCATAAGGCAAAACTGATAACTAAGTGGTTCGGGGACCAAAACATCAAAATTTTGGGTTCATGGCCAGGAAACTCCCCAGACCTTAATCCCATTGAGAACTTGTGGTCAATCCTCAAGAGGCGGGTGGACAAACAAAAACCCACAAATTCTGACAAATTCCAAGCATTGATTAGGCAAGAATGGGCAGCCATCAGTCAGTATGTGGCCCAGAAGTTGATTTACAGCATGCCAGGGCAAATTGCAGAGGTCTTAAAAAGAAGGTCCAACACAACATTACAAATATTAACTCTTTGCATAAACTTAATGTAATTGTCAATAAAAGCCTTTAACACTTATGAAATGCTTGCAATTTTACTTCAGTATACCACAGCAACATCTGACAAAAAGATATAAAAATACTGAAGCAGCAAAGTTTGTGAAAACCAATACTTGTGTCATTCTCAAAACTTTTGGGCCACTGTACTATGAAAATAGGCCCTGTTGGATGCAATTGGGTGTGGTAGGTGACGTCTGGAGGATGTGGTTCGGTGTTGATCCCGGTTGGTAAATGATGGAGCTTCAGGAGCTGAGTTTCCTGATGCAGTGTACTGATCCTGTGGTGACCTGTGCCTTGACACTAAGGAGTTAATAATGCAACAAACCATGCTCTCAATTAATACCCATAAAGTAGACGCCCTTCTGTGGAAGGTGAGAAGGGGCTTTTCTTGTACACCTTTCTGGAGAAATTAGCTCCCATCACCAATTTAGGAATTTTTAGAAAATCTTTATGAAATGTAAAGCTTAGGATGTGCTGTTACTAGAAGTTTTACTTAACTATTTGTTATCAGTACTTCATCCCATCGTTTCACATATGTGCAATGGCTAAGATTGTTTCTCATTTTGTATCTATTTATCTTTCCTTTAACCTTTCTACAAGTGAGTATGGCAATTTATAGTCGAATCAAGAACAACATTTGAATAATTGATAAGTCTATTGACTATGCCAGTAACAATCCAGCAAGGAGAGGTTATATCAGCTGTTCATGTACAGTGTTTACAGAGACTGTGTCTAATAATAACCGCTAATGGACACTGATATTCTATAAAGAGATTAAAGCTTTTATCAAAATGCATAAATGCATGTGATGATGATAATTAGAAAGGACACAGATATGCAATATCCTACAGCAAGGTTTTTTTTAAAAAAAACAAAAAAACAAGAAGCCAATGGTTACTAGCCTTTCTGAACAATTTTACATGCCTTTTAAGCTTGTGAAAAGGTTATATGCAGAGACAGAGCATGCTGCAGGGAGAGCAGGCAACTATGCTATTATTATTTTATATTTACGAAGCACTGACATATTGCTCAGCACTGTACATTAAGCCAATCATGACACAATCAATTAACAATAACATGAAACAAAAGGCAAGAATGACCCTGCCCAAATGAGCTTCCAATCTAAGATGTATGGGGAACACAAAAAAACGTGTGTGTGTGTGTGTGTGTGTGTGTGTGTGTGTGTGTGTGTGTGTGTGTCCTGATTCATTAAGGATCTTAAATGAAGAGGATTCTTATTTCAATCTCCTGGACAAAACCATGTTACATTGCAAGGGGTGCAAATGAGTGTTCTGTTTTGCACATAAGTTAAATACTGCCTGTTTTTTCATGTAGCACGCAAATACTTGATAGCTTATTTGTACACTGAAATTTAAAGTTGAGCTTACAGGCCCTTAGACTGTAAGCTCCAATGGGGCAGGGACTAATGTGAATGAGTTCTCTATACAGCGCTGCGGAATCAGTGGCGCTATATAAATAAATGGTGATGATGTTGATAGGTAAGGTAGCGGAATCGTATTTGCTGGTGGGGAAAGTGTGGATAGCTATTGTTAGACAGCAGCATTATCAGTCTCAATAATAAAGCAGTCAATGGCGACTGGCATGACTGTGAAGCTATCAGTGGTGTAGCACGGTTGGAACAAGGAAAGAAAGCAGAAGGTAGAAACACAAAACATGAACCAGTCACTCTAGAAATTCTAAAACAGCTGCTGACAACCAACCTTCACCATTTATTTCAACAGAGTGTCCTTCCTCTTCTGGTTCTAGAGGAGACTTTTGGAGTAACTGTGTGCAGTCTGGTGTTTTTCTCTAGTGCCATCCTCACTGCTGGAAAAAGAGTGAGGACTGTTGTTCACAATGTTCAGTGACACCAAGGAGGCAGTGGAGATTACCATAGAAAGAATAGAGATGGCAACAGCAAGGACAGAACAAAGGGCCCTCTTTACCCCAAATGGTCACCCTCATCTAGGCATGCCCCTCTTGATATATATTCAGAACTAAATTTTAACTCCTCATCATCACCTACAAAGCCCTCAATGTTCCTCCCCCTACATTTCCAACCCACACTCCTTCCGTCCCTTCTATTCTGCCATAAACAGCAGCCTCACTACCACTGATTACTTTTCCCCAACCCCACATCCAGGAATCCAGGACTTTGCCTGGGCTACTCTTCTTCTGTGGAATGATCACCCAAGCCCAATCAGATTAGCCTCTTCCATCCAATGCTTCAAGCGTGTCCTTAATACTCATTTCATTATTGAAGACTATCAATCTTCCTCCTAACTCTTCTGCTATCACCTCCCTACTCTTTAGGATGTAAGTGAAAGAAGTTTAAGAATTTATAGCAGGTAGCAGACAGATGAGGAGAGACTTAAAGAGAAGGTTAATGCATGTGATTAAGAGACTGAAAGCAAGCAACAGCAAGTTTTTAGGATGCTATGGTAGAATCCAAGGTATCTTCCAACTACCTTGGGGCATTGCAGGATTCAGATATGTGGTACCACTAGCTTTACACCCAAAATCCTAGTAAATATAACAAATCCTGGCCACATGAATTTTTAACACATCTATATTCACACTTTACCAGACACTGTTTATGAGGAACAATAGGGGACAATAAAGAATTTTGTGTTACAAGACTTAGATGGTTCATGGTTTAAGTACTTTCTATAAGGCAATGAGAACTACTAAGCTTCCCTATAAGAGGTATTGAGGGCCTATTACCTGAAATTACAACCAGTCACAAGTAGGGATGTGCACCAGCGACTTTTGAGGTCTCGTGTTTTGTGTTTTGGATCCGGATTTTCATTATTTTTGGGGTTCGGATTTGTCTCGCAAAACACTTGACGAAAGGTCTCGGTTCGGATTTAAGGTTTTGGATTCGGATTTTTTTTGGAAAAAACAGAAAAAGTTTAAAAATCAAGTTTTTGGGCTTATTTTCACTCCTATGCTATTAGTAACCTCAATAACATTCAATAACAAGCATTTCCACTAATTTACAGTGTATTCTGAACACCTCACAATATAGTTATTAGTCCAAAACGTTGCAACGAGGTATCTTTCTGGACTGCGTAGAGGAGTGGGTCACCACAATATATATTAAAAACCCTGAACTTGTATGATTCGCACCAATAAATGTACCTGGACTGCGTAGAGGAGTGGGTCACCACAATATATATTAAAAACCCTGAACTTTTATGATTCGCACCAATAAATGTACCTGGACTGCGTAGAGGAGTGGGTCACCACAATATATATTAAAAACCCTGAACTTTTATGATTCGCACCAATAAATGTACCTGGACTGCGTAGAGGAGTGGGTCACCACAATATATTAAAAACCCTGAACTTTTATGAATCGCACCAATAAATGTATCTGGACTGCGTAGAGGAGTGGGTCACCACAATATATATTAAAAACCCTGAACTTTTATGATTCGCACCAATAAATGTATCTGGACTGCGTAGAGGAGTGGGTCACCACAATATATATTAAAAACCCTGAACTTTTATGATTCGCACCAATAAATGTACCTGGACTGCGTAGAGGAGTGGGTCACCACAATATATATTAAAAACCCTGAACTTTTATGATTCGCACCAATAAATGTACCTGGACTGCGTAGAGGAGTGGGTCACCACAATATATATTAAAAACCCTGAACTTTTATGATTCGCACCAATAAATGTACCTGGACTGCGTAGAGGAGTGGGTCACCACAATATATATTAAAAACCCTGAACTTTTATGATTCGCACCAATAAATGTACCTGGACTGCGTAGAGGAGTGGGTCACCACAATATATATTAAAAACCCTGAACTTTTATGATTCGCACCAATAAATGTATCTGGACTGCGTAGAGGAGTGGGTCACCACAATATATATTAAAAACCCTGAACTTTTATGATTCGCACCAATAAATGTACCTGGACTGCGTAGAGGAGTGGGTCACCACAATATATATTAAAAACCCTGAACTTTTATGATTCGCACCAATAAATGTACCTGGACTGCGTAGAGGAGTGGGTCACCACAATATATATTAAAAACCCTGAACTTTTATGATTCACACCAATAAATGTACCTGGACTGCGTAGAGGAGTGGGTCACCACAATATATATTAAAAACCCTGAACTTTTATGATTCGCACCAATAAATGTACCTGGACTGCGTAGAGGAGTGGGTCACCACAATATATATTAAAAACCCTGAACTTTTATGATTCGCACCAATAAATGTACCTGGACTGCGTAGAGGAGTGGGTCACCACAATATATATTAAAAACCCTGAACTTTTATGATTCGCACCAATAAATGTACCTGGACTGCGTAGAGGAGTGGGTCACCACAATATATATTAAAAACCCTGAACTTTTATGATTCGCACCAATAAATGTATCTGGACTGCGTAGAGGAGTGGGTCACCACAATATATATTAAAAACCCTGAACTTTTATGATTCGCACCAATAAATGTACCTGGACTGCGTAGAGGAGTGGGTCACCACAATATATATTAAAAACCCTGAACTTTTATGATTCGCACCAATAAATGTACCTGGACTGCGTAGAGGAGTGGGTCACCACAATATATATTAAAAACCCTGAACTTTTATGATTCGCACCAATAAATGTATCTGGACTGCGTAGAGGAGTGGGTCACCACAATATATATTAAAAACCCTGAACTTTTATGATTCGCACCAATAAATGTACCTGGACTGCGTAGAGGAGTGGGTCACCACAATATATATTAAAAACCCTGAACTTTTATGATTCGCACCAATAAATGTACCTGGACTGCGTAGAGGAGTGGGTCACCACAATATATATTAAAAACCCTGAACTTTTATGATTCGCACCAATAAATGTACCTGGACTGCGTAGAGGAGTGGGTCACCACAATATATATTAAAAACCCTGAACTTTTATGATTCGCACCAATAAATGTACCTGGACTGCGTAGAGGAGTGGGTCACCACAATATATATTAAAAACCCTGAACTTTTATGATTCGCACCAATAAATGTATCTGGACTGCGTAGAGGAGTGGGTCACCACAATATATATTAAAAACCCTGAACTTTTATGATTCGCACCAATAAATGTACCTGGACTGCGTAGAGGAGTGGGTCACCACAATATATATTAAAAACCCTGAACTTTTATGATTCGCACCAATAAATGTACCTGGACTGCGTAGAGGAGTGGGTCACCACAATATATATTAAAAACCCTGAACTTTTATGATTCGCACCAATAAATGTACCTGGACTGCGTAGAGGAGTGGGTCACCACAATATATATTAAAAACCCTGAACTTTTATGATTCGCACCAATAAATGTACCTGGACTGCGTAGAGGAGTGGGTCACCACAATATATATTAAAAACCCTGAACTTTTATGATTCGCACCAATAAATGTACCTGGACTGCGTAGAGGAGTGGGTCACCACAATATATATTAAAAACCCTGAACTTTTATGATTCGCACCAATAAATGTATCTGGACTGCGTAGAGGAGTGGGTCACCACAATATATATTAAAAACCCTGAACTTTTATGATTCGCACCAATAAATGTACCTGGACTGCGTAGAGGAGTGGGTCACCACAATATATATTAAAAACCCTGAACTTTTATGATTCGCACCAATAAATGTACCTGGACTGCGTAGAGGAGTGGGTCACCACAATATATATTAAAAACCCTGAACTTTTATGATTCGCACCAATAAATGTATCTGGACTGCGTAGAGGAGTGGGCACTGGGCACCACAATAAAATATATAAAAAACCTTCAACAGGTCTGCATTACACTACACATACGGCTGCTCCTCCATCCTCTCCATCATATACATGTTGGAGTTTTAGCGTGTGACAACCTCTTGTTTTTGATAATGTCAGTGCATTTTGAATATTTTTCAATTTGCCCCACACCACTGAATGTACTTTATCTATGATACGCATCTATCTATCTTGACTGCGTAGTGTGGTGGCCCCGCTACACAATTTGGTACCGAGGCCACAATATAATTAAAAAACCCTCCACGTGTCAGAATTCCACCAAAAAAGGGTATGGACTGCGTAGTGTGGTGGCCCCGGTACACAATTTGGTACCGAGGCCACAATATAATTAAAAAACCCTCCACGTGTCAGAATTCCACCAAAAAAGGGTATGGACTGCGTAGTGTGGTGGCCCCGGTACACAATTTGGTACCGAGGCCACAATATAATTAAAAAATTGGGCATCAACTGTCACCGTTGTTTAATATCTGATACACCTAAATATGGACTGCACAGTGGAGTGGCCCCGGTAGTAAATTTGGTGCCGGGGCCACAATACCTCCTCCAACTTCCAAGTGTAGTGTTTATAAAGACAGACAGCGTCGAAGTGTTATTAGTTGACTTTCTTAACCCTAAAATTGTCCCTGTTGCAAATATTCGTGCAATGGACAGTTACTTTTTTATTGAAAGACTCAAGCTTTCAAGTGTAGTGTTTATAAAATATAAACAACAATACAGTAGTTTTAGAGCACGTCAATACCTCTTGTTTTAAATTATGACAGGGCATTTTACTTTTGGTTTAATTTCTTGAATTTTTTTAAATTTGGTTTTACTTTTTGAACATGGCAAACGACTGTTGATTGGTCATATAATGCAAAAAAAAAAGGTCCAAGATGGAATTGTCCTTGGGCCCTCACACCCACCCTTATGTTGTTGAAATAGGACATGCACACTTTAACAAACCAATCATTTCAGCGACAGGGCCTACCAAACAACTTTGGCTGAAATGATTGGTTTGTTTGGGCCCCCACACCAAAAAAGCTATTCATCTCTCCCTGTACAGACTAAACAGGCTCTACTGAGGCAAGATGTCGTCCTCATCCTCAACCTCTGATTCCTCTCCCCCTACAGTGTGTACTTCCTCCTCATCACACATTATCAATTCGTCCCCGCTGGACTCCACAACCACAGGTCCCTCTGTAGTATCTGGAGGGCAGTGCTGTACTTCATTGAGGAATTGATTATTCATTTTTATAAATATAATTTTTTCAACGTTGTGAGGAAGCAACCTCCTTCGCCGCTTACTGACCAGGTTCCCCGCTGCACTAAAAACTCTTTCCGAGTACACACTGGAGGGGGGACAACTCAGGTAAAATAGAGCCAGTTTGTACAGGGGCTTCCAAACTGCCTTTTTTTCCTGCCAGTAACAATATGGACTGTCTGACATGTCTACTTGGATGGTGTCAGCAAAGTAATCATCCACAATTTTTTCTATTGTGACAGCATCCAATGCAGCGAGAGTAGACATGTCTGCAATGGTTGGCAGGTCCTTCAGTCCGGACCAGATGTTATCAGCATCCCCGCCAGTGCCTCTTTTGGGAAAACTGAGCTTTTTCCTCGCAGCCATAGATGTGGAAGAAAATGAGGGTGGAGCTGTTGGCATGTCACGGTCCTCTTCAGAGGACAATCTCCTGACCAGCAGGTCTTTGCACCGCTGTAGACTTGTGTCCGCCGGAAACAGAGACACAACATACGCTTTAAACCGAGGATCGAGCACGGTGGCCAGAATGTATTCCTCTGACTTTAAAAGAGTGACCACCCTCGGATCCTGGCAAAGCGTACGAAGGGCTACATCCACAAGAGCTACATGCTTGGTGTAATCGCAATGGCTTACCAGCTCCTCCCTCACTTTCTCCAGCTGCTTCTGCAACAGCCTGATCAGGGGAATGACCTGACTCAAGCTGGCAGTGTCGGAACTGACTTCTCGTGTGGCAAGTTCAAATGGCTGCAGAACCTTGCACAACACGGAAATCAGTCTCCACTGCGCTTGACTGAGGCGCATCCCCACTCCTTTGCCTATGTCGTAGGTGGCTGTGTAGGCCTGAATGGCCTTTTGCTGCTCCTCCATCCTCTGCAGCATATAGAGGGTGGAGTTCCAGCGCGTCACAACCTCTTGTTTGAGGTGATGGCAGGGCAGGTTCATGCTTTTTTGATGTGCCTCTAGTCTGCGGTAGGCACTGGCTGAATGCCGAAAGTGTCCAGCAATTTTGCGCGCCACCGCAAGCATCTCCTGCACACCCCTGTCACTCTTGAGGTAATGCTGCACCACCAAATTAATGGTGTGGGCAAAACATGGGACGTGCTGGAAATTGCCCATATTTAATGCCCGCACAATGTTACTGGCATTGTCTGACACCACAAATCCCCATGAGAGTCTAAGTGGGGTAAGCCACTGGGAGATAATTTCCCTCATTTTCTCTAATATGTTGTCAGCGTTGTGCCTCTTATTAAAGCCTGTAATACACAATGTTGCCTGCCTTTGCACGAGCCGCCATTTTGTAGTTGCTGCTACTGATGCAGCTGTTGCTGTTGCTGCGGAAGGGGATGCATCTACCCAGTGGGCTGTCACAGTCATATAGTCCTTCGTTTGCCCAGAACCACTTGTCCACATGTCCGTGGTTAAGTGGACAGTGGGTACAACCGCATTTTTTAGAGCACTGAGGACACTTGATCGTACTTCTCTGTACATTTTTGGTATCGCCTGCCTAGTGAAGTGGAATCTCGACGGGATTTGGTACCGGGGACACAATACCTCCATCAACCCTCTAAATCCCACTCCACTGATGGCGGACACCGGGCGCACGTCTAACACCAACATTGCAGTTACAGCCGCAGTTATACGCTTTGCAATAGGGTGACTACTATCGTATTTTGTGGTCATGGCAAACGACTGTTGGACGGTCAATTGTTTTGTGAAAGACTTAGCGGTCTTACGACTTCCCCTCTGGGAAGATGACCGACTAACAGCAGCAACAGCAGCAGTGGCAGTAGTAGGCGTACCGCTGCAGGATTCCTCGGATGAATCCCGTATTGAGGAGGACTCAGTCTGGCTGCTGACTTGGGCTGCAGGACTGAATCTGATGGAGATTGTGGAGGAAGTTGACGAGGAGGGTATTGCTGGTGTGTATCCAACTGGACCACGGGATTTAGGTGTCCCTGTACCGATGAGGCTCCTAGCCCCAGTTCCTGAACTAACCACTGAACTATGAAGGTTATTCAGGTGACGTATAAGGGAGGATGTTCCTAGGTGGGCAAGATCCTTACCCCTGCTTATTTGAGCTTTACATAAGCTACATATGGCCATACATTGGTTGTCTGGATTTGGATAAAAATAACTCCAGACCGAAGAGGTGCATTTTTTGGTCTTCTGACCAGGCATGACGATGGGCTTTTTCATCCCATGGACATCAGCTGTTTCCCCCCCTGGTGCCTCATTTAAAATAACCACATCACCATCCTCATCATCAAGTTCCTCCACAGCGCCAGCTACATCATCAATAGCCTCCTCCCGAGCCACCTCTTCCCATACAGTGATGGGAAGGTCAGGCTTGACAACCACCAACATCCTTGGACTCGCCTTGTGGATTTGTGATAATTTCTCTTTAGAAGGCAGAGTTGTTTGCTGTTTTGTTGCTGACAGCATAACTCTCTTCAATTTTTTGTAGGGGGGGGGAGGAGGAGGAGGGCTAAGATCCGTGGGTGAAGCTGAACCACTAGTCATGAACACGGGCCAGGGCCTAAGCCGTTCCTTGCCACTCCGTGTCGTAAATGGCATATTGGCAACTTTACGTTTCTCCTCAGATGATTTTAAGTTTCTCTTTTTGCTACTTTTTCTTAACTTGGGCTTTTTGGATTTTACATGCCCGGTACTACGAGATTGGGCATCGGGCTTGGAAGACGACGTTGATGGCATTTCATCGTCTATGTCATGACTAGTGGCAGCAGCTTCAGCATTAGGAGGAAGTGGGTCTTGATCTTTCCCTACTTTATCCTCCAAATTTTTGGTCTCCATTATATGTAGCACAAGATACTGCAGAATGTGTGAACTTGGTAATATTGCAGTACCAATGGACTTATACTGCTGGATTGGTTTTGCAAATTTGGTTATAATTATTATATATTTTTTTTTTTTTTTTAATTTTTTATTTTTTTTAACTTTTTTTTTATTTTTTAAAAACTTGGGAATAATGGGGAAATAACTATGCCCTTAGAAGCACAGAGCACAGGACACAGCACCACTGGACTGAACAGGACACGGCACAGGACCCAGCAGCACTACGGAACTCAGCAGGACAGAGCACAGGACACAGCACCACTGGACTGATACTGCAGAATGTGTGAACTTGGTAATATTGCAGTACCAATGGGCTTATACTGCAGGATTGGTTGTGCAAATTTTGTGGTAATTAAAAAAAATTAAATTAGTTTTTGGTATTTTTTTAAATAACTTTTTTTTATTTTTTTAAACACAGGGGAATATTGGGGAAATAACTATGCCCTTAGAAGCACAGAGCACAGGACACAGCACCACTGGACTGAACAGGACACAGCACAGGACCCAGCAGCACCACTGACCTCAGAAGGACAGAGCACAGCACACAGCACCACTGGACTGATACTGCAGAACACAGCACAGCACAGAACTAAACAGCACAGCACAGAACTAAACAGCACAGCACGAGATCTACCAGGACAGAGGACCACCTAACACACCCTCCCTCTACCCTGATCAATGCCCGAGTGAAGATGGCGGCGACTAGCGGGGAATTTATAGGATCCGAGTATCGCGAGATCCGACAACGGGATTATGAGTCAGAGCCTCAGTTTCAGATTTGAATTTGGCGCCAATACCCGGATCTGTCTCGGATCCGACTCGGATCGGCAACGTTCGGGTGGGCTCGGATTTCATAAATCCGAGTGCGCTCATCTCTAGTCACAAGACATACTACAGAGGGACTGAAACACATAGGGACCCATATTTATGTATGTGTCGCAATGCATCTGAATCGGAGCATATAAGCTTAAGCGGATCGGAGTTGCCTGGACAAATTTGACCTATTTGGGAGAGAAACTAGAAAATGTTTGGATTAGGTGTAATGCCAATTGGTCCATGAGCAGCAGATTTTCTGAGTACTCAATCTTGGATAGTGGAATCCAGCCATTGTCGTTTATAAAACAGTCTGTTTGGAAACAAAGAAAAGCCGAGTTTATTAACTATAGGTAGAGGAGAGATTGGTGAGTACAATGCAGATTTTATCAGTTGTTGTGTGAAATGAGCACATTCATTCGTACCATAGCATGGAATATAATGAAAATAACATTACACACTTCTCTCTCTTGCCTAGGCATCACAGATGCCAGAAGTAAAATGTTCAGCTATTTTTATCAGCCCATCTATTTTGCCTGCTTGGGGATTTTAGACTTACAGTAATTATCCAAGTTGACATGCTGATGGATGTAATTAAAATATGGTGTCTCATTAGGCTAGAAAGTGCATCTTTGCTCATTATTAACATTAAGCTGCTACAAAGCAAGGCATCACATCCTAATTGAAAATCTGGAGCTGTTTGAGAGCACAGTAAGGAAAGTCTGGATAGGATTTTTACTGACTGATGGTAAAAGTTGGAGTGGTTCTTTGTTTTTGCTCCCATAGTACTTGTTTTAATGTTTTTATATATATATATATATATATATATATATATATGTATATATATATTTGAGTGGTAAGATGACATAAGTTTTTATTTCTGTCTATGGTTTTTCGTTATACTTTATTAATTAATACCTAATTACTTGTCGGAATAATTATCAGAACTGCTAAATGCCATTTAGGTTTTCAGACTATGGGCTCTATTTATTATAGGGAGAAATTCTATTTCTCAATCAAAAGCATATGCCAAATAGAGCTTCGTCCTATCCATCACAAGGTTACCCCCATCCGGCAAAAGCTTCCCCCAGCAAAACACAGGGAAGCCTATTTTAGAAGGATTGCGGGCGTACATGTACCGTCGCAATCCCTTATAATGCTACCAACATCTCAGGATGATTTTTATATTATAAATGCTTTATTTATTTATTTATTTATTTATTTAAGTAAAGCCTATTTTCAGAAAATAATTCATTTTATTTTATTATTTTAGGGTTTTTTTTAAAAAAAAAATTATTTATTGACTTTTTTCTTCATAACAAAACAGTCTGTATTATTTTTTGACAACAACATTGAGAGCACAGTATACATGTGATTGCATACTGAACAAGTGGTAATGTTATTAATGACAAACAATGTCCTAAACAGATTAAACAGTTTATTCTCCATTCTTAAAGTATACAATATTAGAGGAAAAACACTATAGGGCAGGGTTTCCCAAACCCAGTCCTCAGGGCTCCCTAACAGTGCAGGTTTTCCATATCTCCTTGCTGGAGCACAGGTGTATTCATTGCAGAACCACAGGTGCTCCTAATTATGTCACATGTGATCCGGAAAACCTGCACTGTTGGGGAGCCCTGAGGACTGGGTTTGCAAAACCCTGCTATAGGGTATATTTACTAAAGTGCGGGTTTGAAAAAGTGGAGATATTGCCTATAGCAACCAATCAGATTCTAGCTGTAATTTTGTAGAATGCACTAAATAAATGAAAGCTAGAATCTGGTTTTGTATAGGTAACATCTTGTAACGGATTTACTGGACTCTCTACTAATCTTGATTAACGCTGGCTTACCTGAGGTGCGGAGTCTAACGACCTCCCCGGTATTCACCAAGAACCGCCGCAAGGCGGGATGGGCTTTGCTGCCAGGAGTCGTGGTCCTCAGGTTTGCCCCAAGGTGTAGTACAGCGGAGCAGGAGCAAGATAAGAGTAGTCGGACAGGCCGGGTCGGTACACAGGCAGGCAATGCAGACAGAATCAGGAAGCGGTCTCGGAGTCAATCAAACCGGGTCGGTACACGGGTCACAAGAGCAGAAGCAAAGTCAGCTAGCTGGGTCGGTACACAGAGGACAATGGAATCCAGAAGAGTGAACAAGCCGAACAAGCCGGGTCGGTATACTGGGAGTCAAGTGTCAGAGCTAGGTTTTTATGCAGAGTCCCATTTGAATTCCCCGCCCTGGTAGTGATCATGTGACCGCCCTAGGTAGCGGTCACGTGATCGCTGAACCCGGAAGTGCGTCTTCCGGGTCCAATGGAACGGCGGGGGAGCGTGGAATGGTAAGTATCGTAACAGTACCCCCTACCTTAAAGGTGGACTCCAAACACCTATACAGGTTTACAGGGAAATCTTTTATGAAAGAGTTTGAGTAGAAGGGGGGCATGAAGGTCGACTGCTCTTACCCAGGAGCGTTCCTCGGGACCGTAACCTTTCCAGTCTACTAGGAATTGTACACCACCTCTGTTTTTACGGGAGTCCAAGATTTGTTTTACTTCATATTCACCCTGATTCTGAATAATAACAGGGGGAGGAGCCCTAGGAGGGGTGGAAAACTTGTTCGTAACCACTGGTTTCAGCAATGATACATGAAAAACATCTGGGATACGTAGAGAATGTGGTAAGCTTAATCTGAACGCTACTGGATTGATGATCTCTGAGATGGAAAATGGACCAATGAACCTGGGAGCAAATTTCTTGCTGGGAACCTTTAATCGAATGTTCTGTGTAGATAGCCAAACTTTATCCCCGATAGAGAAATTAGGGCCGGCTCCTCTCTTTTTATCATAGGACTCCTTAGAACGAGAGATGGCTTTTCTGAGACTTGATTTGGTTTGTTCCCAGATATGTGCGAAGTTACGAAATAATACATCCACTGCTGGGACTTCAGAAGCAGTAATTTGGGAAAAGGTGGGTAATCTAGGATGACAGCCATAGAGAACGAAAAAAGGAGAATTAGAGAGAGCCTCATGGAAATGGTTATTATGGGCAAACTCAGCACATGGAAGGAGGTCCACCCAGTTGTCTTGATTGGCAGATATGAATATTCTTAAAGATTTCTCTAACTGCTGGTTGGTTCTCTCTGTGAGATCGTTAGACTGGAATTTGCTGGCGCTATATAAATAAATGTTGATGATGATGATGATGATATGCAGAGGAAAAATCAAGCTTGATCCCAGATTTATGACAAAAGGATCTCCAGAATTTGGATATAAACTGAGATCCTCGATCGGAGACAATGTGATGAGGACAACCATGAAGGCGGAATATCTCTTTGATGAAAATATCAGCCAACGAGGAGGAAGATGGAAGACCTTTCAATGGAATGAAGTGAGCAGTTTTCGAAAAGCGGTCTGTGACTACTAGGACCACAGTACATGACTTGGAGGGAGGTAGGTCAGTGATAAAATCCATGGAGATTTGTGACCATGGGTATTCAGGAATTGGTAATGGAAGTAAATGACCATAAGGCCTCCTCCTGGGGGTTTTGTGTTGGGCACATATGGAACATGAAGACACAAACTTTCTTACATCTTCCCGTATGGAAGGCCACCAGTAATTGCGAGATAACAGGGCCCAAGTCTTGCGAATACCAGCATGACCCGAGAAGAGGGAACGATGAGCCCATCGTAGAAGTTTGATGCGAAGAGGTGCAGAAATTAAGGTTTTGCCTGGAGGACAGCTTTTCTTGATATGGGTTGCTGCCAATATTCGACTAGGGTCCAGAATAAATTTATTCTCCTCCAAGGGTTCTGAGTCAGCAGGATCAAATGAGCGAGATAGAGCATCTGCCTTGATATTTTTAGATCCAGAACGGAAGGAAATGTTGAAGTCACATCTTGCTTGTCGAGAATTTAGGCAGCATGCTGTACGTAGATATAGCAAGTTCTTGTGATCAGTGTAGATAGTGATGGGGAAATGGGCTCCCTCTAGAAGATGCCTCCATTCAAAAAGAGCCAATTTGATGGCCAGGAGCTCCTTATCACCGATACCGTAGTTCTTTTCAGCAGGAAGAAGACGACGGGAAAAGAATCCGCATGGACGTAGTTTACCGGTAGCGTCTCGTTGAGAAAGAACTGCTCCTGTACCTATGGATGATGCGTCCACCTCTAGAATGAACGGGCGAGAACAGTCAGGTTGCTGAAGAATGGGTGCTGAGGAAAAGAAGGATTTTAAGGTAGCAAAGGCTTGGATGGCCTCTCCAGACCATATTTTGGCATTCGCAGACTTACGGGTTAAGGCAGTGATGGGAGCCACCAAAGTAGAGTATCCTTTAATGAACTGGCGGTAGTAATTGGAGAATCTCAGGAACCGCTGTGTAGCCTTAAGGCCCGAGGGTTGAGGCCAATCTAGTATGGCTTTTAACATGGTAGGATCCATTTGCAAACCAGTGCCAGAGATGATATAGCTTAAGAAGGGAACTTGCCTTTGTTCAAAGATGCACTTCTCTAATTTACAATATAGATAATTCTTCCTAATGCGGGACAGAACCTCCAAGACATGTTTGCGATGTGATACTAAGTCTTGGGAGAAGATGAGGATATCATCCAAGTAGATGACCACACATTGGTATAAAAGGTCTTGAAAGAGTTCATTCATGAAGCCATGAAAAACAGCCGGGGCATTGCATAACCCAAACGGCATGACCAAGTATTCAAAGTGACCGTCCCGGGTGTTGAAGGCTGTCTTCCACTCATCCCCATCCTTAATGCGCACCAGGTTATAGGCTCCTCTGAGGTCCAATTTAGAAAAGATGGTAGCCCCCTTTATCCGATCAAATAATGCTGAGATTAATGGTAAAGGGTACCGATTTTTTACGGTGATGGCATTAAGGCCTCGATAGTCAATACAAGGGCGGAGGCCCCCGTCCTTCTTCTTTACGAAGAAAAAGCCTGCCCCAGCAGGAGAAGAGGATTTCCGGATAAAGCCTTTTCTGAGATTGTCTTGGACATAATCCTCCATGGCCTTAGATTCGGGAACGGAAAGTGGATAAACTCTGCCTCGGGGTACTGGTTTGCCAGGAATAAGATCTATATTACAATCCCAAATTTTATGTGGAGGGAGTTTCGTGGCCTCTTGTTCACAAAAGATATCGGAAAAGGTTTGGTAGGGTTCAGGAAGAAGTGCCAAGGGTACCCTCCTGTGGCGTTTGGGATCCTCCTTGGGAACTACTTTTGATAGACAATGATTAAATCAATGTTGTCCCCAGGATAAGATATGACCGGACTGCCAATCCACGTTAGGAGATTGGAGACGGAGCCACGGAAGTCCAAGGATAACAGGATTGGTAGTTTTATGGATGACGAAGAAGGAGATACTCTCCTGATTTAGGATTCCAATCTAAAGACGAAGAGGAGAGGTGCGTAAAAAGATAGATCCTTCAGGGATTCTTCCCCCATCGATGGCTAAAAGGGAGATAGGTTGTTCTAGGGTTAGCGTGGAGATAGAGAATTGCTTTACCAAGGCAGCCGAAATGAAATTCCCAGCTGCTCCGGAGTCAAGGAGTGCGGATTGAGAAAAGGTATGTTGTCCAGACTGTAAAGAAATGGGAATAGTGACACAATCATTATTATAAGGAACTGAGGGAGAAGAAATAAGGAGGCCTAACGACACAGTTCCTGAACACGTTAGGCTCTGTTGTTTCCCGGACGTTTGGGACAAGAGTTCAGAAGATGCCCGCTCTCTCCACAATATAAACATAACTTGTTTCGGAATCTTCTCTCTCTCTCTTCGGCCGATAGGCGAGTCCTTCCCAATTGCATCGGTTCCTCGGGTGGAAGAACAGGTGTTTGGAAATTGGGGGCTAGACGGATCATACTGCGTCGGAACTGTTCCTTCTCAGAACTACGCTCCTTGAAACATAAGTCAATCTTAACGCAGAGGGAGATGAGATCGTCTAAAGATGCAGGGAGTTCCTGAGACACCAGCTCGTCTTTAATCCGATCTGAAAGACCCTGTCAGAATGTAGCTACAAGAGCCTCATCGTTCCAGCGGAGTTCCGAGGCCATAGTTCTGAAGTGGACCGCATACTGACCCACAGACTGGTTTCCTTGGCGGAGACGCAAAAACCCAGCAGCAGCATTGGAAACCCTTCCGGGCTCGTCAAAAATCTTCCTAAAAGTGGACAAAAAGGTGGATAAACTATACAGGATAGGATCATTCCGCTCCCATAATAGGGATGCCCACGCTAAGGCTTGACCAGAGAGCAGTGATATCACATAGGCCACTTTAGCCTTTTCAGAAGGAAAATTCCCTGGCAACAGTTCAAAGTGGATGGAGCATTGGTTCAGGAATCTTCTGCAAAGTTTAGGGTCTCCATCGAACTTAGGCAGATTAGGCATCCGAAGTTGGGAGGAAGAAGCTGCTGCTGCAGGAGGGGGGTCCGGAGCCGCACTCACTGGTGATGGAGGTCCGGTAGCCACTAAGGTGTTCTGAACAACGTCCAGCCGGGTAGATAAGCTCTGAAGGAATTTTAAAAGTTGCTCTTGGTTCGCCTCCTGTTTATCCATTCTACCCACTAAATGCTCCAGTAGATCTTTAGCCGCTGGATCCATGGTCAGAGCAAACTGTAACGGATTTACTGGATTCTCTACTAACCTTGATTAACGCTGGCTTACCTGAGGTGCGGAGTCTAACGACCTCCCCGGTATTCACCAAGAACCGCCGCAAGGCGGGATGGGCTTTGCTGCCAGGAGTCGCAGGTAGCGGTCCTCAGGTTTGCCCCAAGGTGTAGTACAGCGGAGCAGGAGCAAGATGAGAGTAGTCGGACAGGCCGGGTCGGTACACAGGCAGGCAATGCAGACAGAATCAGGAAGCGGTCTTGGAGTCAATCAAACCGGGTCGGTACACGGGTCACAAGAACAGAAGCGAGGTCAGCTAGCCGGGTCGGTACACAGAGGACAATGGAATCCAGAAGAGTTAACAAGCCGGGTCGGTACACTGGGAGTCAACACACACAAAGCAGGAACAAGGAAGGACACAGGAATCAGGAGCCAGGAACTGGTAAGTTGCTCTGACACTCTCCAAGTGTCAGAGCTAGGTTTTTATGCAGAGTCCCATTTGAATTCCCCGCCCTGGTGGTGATCATGTGACCGCCCTAGGTAGCGGTCACGTAATCGCTAAACCCGGTAGTGCGGCTTCCGGGTCCGACAGAGCGGCGGGGGAGCGTGGAATGGTAAGTATCGTAACACATCTCCACTTTTCCAAACCCGCAGTTTAGTAAATCTAGCCCTATGGGGACTATTTATCATAAGTGGGCAGTGGACAGCAGTACTTAAGGATCTGTATTGCTTCTGATCGAAGCTATGCAGAAAGATGTACCGCTGCTTCTCAGGAATACCTGTCGTACGATACTCAGTGAAAATCCCTCACTGAAATAAAACTTTCATTGTGTAAGGCAATGGCTCCATTGAAGAAACAGAGTTGACTTACTGCATATGCACCAATTTTCATTGGGCATGTGCAGTAAAGTCAACGCTCCCCTAAGGAGGGGAGGAGCATGTGGATCCTCTCCGGCAGGATCACACTACATTGAAAAAGGTAAATATTTAGTGCAAAGCTTTTCACCACTTGATGCAGTTCACTGTCCCCATAGAGGTCTATGGGGACAGTGCTAAACAGCTGAAAGTTGCTGAAGCCTTTGTTAAATGGGGTGAAGCACTGAAAGAGCACTTTTGCCGGTTTTAGGCGCTTCATAAATAGATCCGGATAATTAAACAAAAGTTAAATCCTTTTCTTAACACAAAAACAAATGGAAAAGTTAAAGAAAAACATTAATGTAAAGCAGTTCACAATGATAGATACAAAGAATTTTCTTGATATATGCTGGGTAAACCGTATCGTGTGTTGTGAAAGGCAGAGGCTATTTTGTATTGTTTTTTTGTATTGGTTTGAAGACTCCTAGCCAGAAGAGCAGTATAAGTAATTTGTGCATGAGTAAAAATATGAGCATTGTTCACCTGTCTCATCAATCTCCTTCACAAATTTGTTTATATAAATATCAATCTGTGGACTTAAAGAGCTACTTGCTTTTAGTTTGCATCACACTGTCTAATGCTTCTGCATTTTTAAAATAAATATTTTGTACACGTTATATCCATATTTGGGAATATTGCCCTTCCATCAAAATATAGAGTGTGGTGAAGCTCTGGTTTTATCTCACTCAAAAAGGAGGATGATAGAGAAGTTTACTTCCACAAGATCGCTTTCTTTACGACTGTAAGAATGACAGTTATGACAGGTTTTACATCTCTATGCAGCAAATCTGTTTTCAAGTTGAAGTTACAGAAAAGCATCTGTACTGGTCTTTCTCTAGCTTAATGTCACATTTATGAATGCGAAGACTTTATTTCAGAATCTAGTGACCTTTCTACACTCCCATAAAATATTTGAATAAATTAGTGTTTTATTTTTCCCATTTTGGGCAAACAGAATGGGAACAACAAAATGTTTTTTTTTCTGTGCTTGTGCTCAGAGCCAGCTTAAGACATTGTAGGTCCCTGGGGTACTGTGAGGCCCCCATTTGTCAAGTGACTTATGCTGAATCCAATAGTACTGGGGTCCCCCCAGTAATATCGAGTTAGGCTTAAGTCACTTGATAAATGTTTATTTTAATATACCTACTCTGTATTTTCAAAAAGCAATAAAGAAAATGCCCTCTCCCCCTCCTCAAAATGACACACATGTTCTCTCACATGACCCTCTCCCCCTCAGCCTCAATGTATCACCTCCGGAGGCTCCGCTCCTCCTCTTCACCCGATCATAGGTAGGAAAAAAAAGATGTCAACATGCAGCCGCACACACTGGCGGTTGCGTGTTGACTTCCTCACAGTGGTCACTGTGGAGGGCGGCCAATCTAACTGCACTGTCTGTCTGCTGAGGGATTTCTAGGAGGCGCTCTATAGATATGCCTTTCCCCAGGATGTTTGCTGCGAAGTAAGGCAATAAGAGGCTGGGGAAAACTGGTGGACAGCAGAGGGGCAGATAGCCGTCTCATAAATAGCGGAGGGGCTGGTAGAAGTTACCAGGAAAGGTCAGCATGAGGGGGGCTCTACTGATAACACCATTCTGAACTTTCCTACTCCCTGTCACTTATTTTGTGTGTCCTGGACCCAGCGGACACTTCCTGCTCCTCTCTCTGTCTCCATCCGGCAGCTGGAGCAATGGGAGTTCTCCCTCCACCCTTTAATGTCCCTGCTTGTCTCCTGTCACCTGTACTGTCACTTGTGCAGCCCACCTCCTCCACCTAGTGGTGGTGGTGATGGTTTTCACTGGTCATAAACACCCCAGCTACTGTACCTGCCCCTGGACAATGTAATCTCTCTGGGATATCTGCAAATATTTATTCCTCTTATCTTTTTCTGTATGAATTGTGAAGCTCACTGCAGCCTGGGTGTGTTGTAACTTTTTTTTATGGAAGTTTTTTATCTCTTACTCCCATGACATACTTACTAAAAGAGGATAAAACTAAATATTTTAACAGGGATATTACTGGAGAAGGTAGAATAGTCTCCTCAAATGAATCAGATGGTTTTATCCACCTGCAGCAAAAGTAAAAAGGAGGCTTGATATATTTTGTCTTCAAAATGTGATCATAATACAATTGTATGATATGTATATGGCCAGTAGAATGCTTTTGCTTAGTTCTGTCCTTCACCTTCATGTATGATAGTAGCATATACAACCCTTTGAATTATTAAGCAAAACAGGCTCTGTAAGGTTATTCTCTATCTTTTTGTATTATGGTTGTACAGATATTTGTTTCCTGCATATTCTCTGCCTTTGTCTGCTATTGTATAACATTTCTACTTTGTTGCAATTTTTTTCAGTTTGTTGAAAAATAAAGACTTACCTACTTTCTGTTTTCTTCTTTTCCGGCTCTTCGTTGCAGACTCCGGGCAACACCTCTGTCTTCTTGCCCTGTCAGATACCACACCCATGCGGGTGTGGTCTCTGAGCACTGCTTAGTGAAGTCAGGTCACGTGAGATCATAGTCTCCCGAGACCTTCTTACTAAGCAGTGCAGGGCGCACAACGCCCTACTGACAGCGCAGGGCGCACCACGCCCGCACTGACAGTGAACGCTGGCATTAGGGGAGAAAAAATTATATAAGGATGCTGGGAAATCTTTCTTAGAGCCCCCCAGCTACCCAAGGGCCCTGGGCTACAGCCCAGAAAGCCCTGGGGTTAATCTGGCCCTGGCCCCAGTGCACTGCACCTGCTGCACCCCTGCTGGATATGTGTAGTGGGTATGTGTAGTAAGGCGGCTGCAGAGAAAGAGCCAAACAGTTCTGTTTCTAATTCCTGGTTGACATAGTAATCTTGTCCTAATAGCCATCCTGAAACATACTGGGCCTGATTCATTAAGGAAAGTAAAGCAAAAAAAATAGTAACTTTGAAAAGTGTGCAAAATAATAAATTAATTTGCAGCCCTTGCATTGTAACATGGTTTTGTCCAGGAGAAAACGTACTCATTTTTTTGCCTTACTTTCCTTAATGAATCGGGTCCACTGTGTCTAAACATGGCTGAATGAGCAAAAGCTTTAATATTTGGGAAGCCAAAGCCTCACTGTTTCTTGTCTAGGTGTGATTTGTTCTTACTGATTCTTGGCTTTTTACTTTGCCATAGAAATTGTGTGAAAGGTTTTGTTCATCTGCAGGTGTCTGTTTTAGAGATACAGAATGGAAGCAGCTTTATCGGAGATGACAACTTTGTCATCTTGAGTGTCTTAGTAATGCTCTTTAGTATTGAGCTATAGTTACATTTATATAAGTATGATTGGAAGACTGGAATATACAGTACATTCCAAGTATTTAAGTTTATGCTTTGTTTGGGTCAGTACCTGTTGTATGCTGGCAGTTTTTGCTTTGAGAGGGGAAGTACTACTGATTTGTGTAAGTTGATCTTATAGCCAGCAAATAAACCAAATATCTGTATTGTGTTCAATATTTCAGGGATAGATTTCCTGACCATTAGCAGCATGTCATCGGCGAATAAAGGCAATTTATTTTCTAATTACCCGGTCTTTTGTAAGAAAATTTACTTGGACCACGCTCCAGCTCCCGACCACTACCTTCTATGCTGTCAACATTCAGGCAGGTGGCTCTGCTCATTGTGGTCATGACACCATAGGCGGGGATTTTGAATCCCCTTCTCCTATATAAGAATGGCTCTCACACTTATCCTATGTCAGAGCAATAGGTTTTCTGCGCCAGTGTCTGACACCTGTTTGTGCTGCCTCAGCGTTTCTACATGACTCCCTGTCTATGATTTCTGGCTTATTTTGACTCTGTCTCTGGATTTTCCCTTGTACAACGTTATTACTGTGTACCAGACCTCTGGTAACCCATTCAGACCACGGCTTCAGATTCTCCCTTTCATTACGTTGTTTGTGTACCAGCTCCTAGGTGTCTCTTTGACCTTGGTACTGATAACTCCTATTGTTTGCCTCTCATTTTTTTTTTTTTTTATTATTTTTTTTTTTAAACATATTTTATTAGGGATTTTTACAGTATAAAGACAAAATCACATTAAACAATTGGCAAGTAGAAGGCTATTGAAGAAGCAAAGAGGGAAAAGAGAAAAGAAAATAGAAGGGAGAGGAGAAGAGTCAATAAAAAAAAAATAGGATGGGGACAATGGAAGGAGGAACAATTGGCGGCATTGAGTATGTGGTCTGCTAGCGCCATAATGTACTTGTCAGTGTCAGGCATTGGTCTGTGTAGGAGCGAGTAGGTAGGACAATGAGGAAGTTGCAATGAGATAACTCTAGGGATTAGATTGTGAACTCTTTGCCAGAATCTCACGACCTTGGGGCAGGACCACCAAATGTGGTGGAATGAGCCCTTCTGTCCACAGGTCCTCCGGCATAAGTTAGAGTAATCGGGATATATGGCGGGTGAGGAACAAGTAGCATCTATAAAGAATTTTGGATGAGTTCTCTTTAGTGCGTATGCAAACTGAGCTCTTAGCAACTCATGCACTAATCCTAAACCATTCCTCTACTTCCAGTTCCATTCCTAGGTCTTCTTCCCACTTCAGCGAATAGGCGAATAGCGATCTTTAACAGGTCAGAGATATGCCACCAAAAGGTGATAAAAATGGAGATCAAGCCAGTATGGAGAGATTTACTTCTACAGAAAGATTCTAGAGGTGTGAGTTGATATATTAACTTGAATGCACAAATAGAGTGGTAGAGGTGTCTTAACTGAAGGTATTGGTAGAAACAGTCATGGTGAATGTCAATATAAGGAGAAGGTATCTTTGTGCACCTGATTATTGTATATGCAGTCCTACCATGCCGTTATAAGCATGTTCCTAGAGCTTCCTATATTTTGCCCCCATATGTTCTGCTTTCTAATTTCTAGCTAAATTAGCCATCTATTTTATTTAGTAGCGAGAATGTACCATGTGCTGCCGACAAACAGGTATCACCAAGTGATATTGGATTTCTAGTTCTCCAAATATCTAATTGTTCAGTTATATATTTGATACCTATTTTAGGGAGATTTCCCATCGTTAAAATGCTCCCTCTGTGTCCTTACCTGCCGTTGCTACTATATTAACATCTTCCACATCATAATATCTGAAAATATATAAATAGTGTTTACAACATTATGGGAGAAAAAAGGCTTATTATAGACGTTTGGAGCATACAAATTGCATAAAGTCTTATATTAGCTAGTCATGTCCTATATTAAATATCTACCTTCATGGTCCTTAATATGAATGTGGACTGTTACTTGGATGTTTTTGTTGATTAGAGTTGTCGGATGCATAACCCAAGACCTCCTTACCAAACATGTTTAGTTTCTCATGCTCAGTATCAGTCAGATGTGTTTCCTGTAAAAAAAAGTTACCCTAGTTCAGAGTTCAGTGTAAGAAATTCTCTAGGTTCAGCTACTTGTCAAATGTGTCTTCCTATTCATGCTGTTTTTCATCTTTGCGTGTGCTATTTACTATTTTTCCCTTTTTTTAAATTCAGGGCTCCCAGTTCCATTGCGCGGTGTGAACCTGCATGTAGTATTTGCAGGGAGCTGAGAATCACAGCAATAGAAAATCTTAGTTAGCAATGTGCAATAGTAAATAAGAGTCCTATGTAATAAAGTGAACAACAAGATTTGTCAATAAAGCATATTTTGAGGCCACCCTGATTTTGTTGGTCACGCAGAGGTTATTAGACACACAAAAGGCCCAGATTTTAACATGATGTTCATCTATTTAAATAGCTGCTGCTGCTGCTTATCTAAAGCACACATAAGGCAATGTACTAAAACCCAAGGTAGGCGGTACCCCATACTTGCCAACTCTCCCGGAATGCACGGGAGATTCCAGAAATCGGGGTCGGACTCCCGGGAGAGCTGACAATTCTCCCGCATCTGCCCACTTCCTAGTGAAATGGGCAGATTTCAAGCCTCCATGATGCGATTCTTCGGGAATGGCATAATTTTGGCCCCCAGTGGTAAAAGGACGGGATTGCGTCATTATGTCACAGGAGTGGGGCCAAAAGTACGCAATTCACAGAGCCCCGCCCCCTTACGCCCACCTCCACACCAGACTCTCGGAGACCACGCTTCAAAGGTTGGTAACACTATGCGGTACCCAGGGTTGTCCTGACATCTCAGTGCCTCCACCCAGATTTGTCTTCACCAGAATCCCGACATGTATTGGGTTGTCGAGAAATGCAAAAGCACTTGCACTTCACTAGTCAGTCAGAAAGAGGGAAAATCAGCCTTTTATTGCATCTCTTTTTATCTCGTCTCTCTTATTAGCTTTTGAGGTCATATGTAGTTTTCACAGCCTCCAATCACTGTATAGAGTCTCATATGTCCCAGTTGTGTGCCAAATTAGCATACCCTAGCATCATGGATACATAGGTTACAGACCTCACATTACAATGATAGTCCACACCAGTATCCCCATTACATAAATAGTCCCCACCAGCATCCCCAATAAATAGTAGACACATTTTAACTATCCTAGGAGTAGGTGTGCCACAGAGAAAGGGGTGCCTAAAATCTGTATCACACAAACTCTACGGGCAGTATTCCTGTTTGCGCTGAAAGTATTGTTATATAATGTACCAAGAATAAGCTGCTATCGCCAGGAATAGTGGCATTATCCCCAACAAATATGAAGACTAAAAAAAAAACGGTGACTGCGCTATTATGTGCTATAAAACAATAATAATCGCATTCCTTTTACAATATAACAAACAAATTTATTCATGCATAACACTCAGCATATAAAATGACACATTTCAATGCTGGATGCACATTCGTCAGATTTTTCAGTGATTTTATATGTTGTATATGTTATGCATGAATAAATTTATTTAATATTGTAAAAGGAATGCAATTATTATTGTTTTATACCATATAATAGCGCAGTCACCATTTTTTTTTTAATCCCGAAAAAATAGCCCCACCAATCCCCCCACTATGTAATAGCTCCCCACAGCAGCACATTGCATTACTACCCCCTCTACTTTACACTAATATCTCCCACATTATATTAATAGTCCCCACCAATTCTCACATAACATTAATACCTACCACATTAATATAATGTACTTTCAAACACACATTTTGAATAATTAACCCTCGGTAAAAGCTACATTACATTAACATCCCCACCACACACACATTACATCAATACTTCACAACCACCACTACACTTATCTGATCTGCAAAGCTTGATTTTTGTGGAAGACTCCTATTTCTACCTCCTGTGGAGTCATATGTGCTCAAGAGTGGAGAGGGCTGGCTGGAGGGAGTGGGAGGAGCAGATGGGAGGAAAAGTAAAGTGAGAAAAAGAAGGGGAGGGAGGTGTCACGGTAACAAACTCATTTACCTGTCTCCACTGTTTGAACTCCAATGATTGGTGGCAAGGTGGATCTCGAGTGTAGACAAACTGTGCAACAGAAGATCCAGATATCAGCCTGAAATGCTGTAGGAAGGTGGATCCAAAGAAGAAGAGGTTAATAAGTGTAGTTCCTGATGAAGCCGAGTAATACAGACAGGAAGACAAAAATAGAATTAAACTTCACGGTTTACAATAGCATAGTCCATAGATCTGGCAGGGTCGGACCATGGTGTAGTGGTTTAAAGTACAAGAGAGTGTCAGGCACCGTCCCTGTTTCTCCTCCTTTGTCAGGGATGCTTCTGCCTAGCAACGGCCGTTGCTACGGCAAAGAGGCACATCCCTCGCCGAATACCCTGTCCACCAATGAGATTGTTGTAGCCTCTATATAAGGGAGACTCTGGCACCATTAGGGTGCCAGATTATCTAGGTCTATGTCCCTTCTGTTCCAGCATTTCCTTGTGCTTCCCAGCACCCTAACTGACTTCCTGGTTCCTGGCTTGGCTTTCCCTGACCTTCCTCGTGGATCTTCCTTTGATTTTACTACTCTCCTGGTTTTTGGATTGCCTGACTACGCTTCTGCCCGATTCCTCTGTACCTCGCTACCAGAACGGCCTGACTCTGGATTGTTTGACTACTCTATTTCACCCACTACTTCACTGGTGGCTAACTTGGAGGGCCGCGACCTGCGTGCCTCTGCAGCGAACTTCAAACTTCCTTGCGGGGGTCCTCGGCAAAGACCAGGGGCACGTTTAGACTCCGCGCCTCCCTGTTAGCAGTGCAAATACCAGTAAGTAGGCCTCAGTTTTGGAAATCGTGACACAGAAGTTTCAAAGGGTTAAATAGTAACAAGTCCAAAAGTCCAGAGTCAAGTCGGTGCACAGCATAACAATGTTAAGTAAGCCAGGTTACAGGGGGTTAAACAGTAGCAAGGCCAGTAGTCCATAGTCAAGCCGATAAACAGCATAACAACATTAAGCAAGCAGGGGTCTAAGGTGTTAAACAGCAGGAAGCCAAGAAATCTAAAAGCCAGGTCAGTACACAGAAGAATAATAGCATATAATACAGAGGCTGGGTAAAGTTAACTCCATTACCTTGCAGCGTTTTCCATGGAGAGGGGTCTCTTTTATAGCACCTGTCAGGTGCATCTTGATGATATTAGCAGGAGTTCAGAGGTGGAGTTCAGAAAATATGCGCATGTGCAGAATCGCTGAAATGGGTTGCTACGCAACGCAGGATGCTGGAGTGCAACTTCCTAAGCCTAAGCCAATTGGTCAAAGACTGAAGAATGGTACTGGAGGGCAAGTCATGAGAAGTGGCTTGCCCAGATGGGTAAGGTGTGACTTCTCTAGAGTGGGGACCGACATGTCACTGCTTCAATCTCCTCTGGTTCTGATGCTGCCCTCTGCGCTGGCCATTATAGGAGCAGGAAGGAAGGAGAGGGGCTGAGTAGTGGGGGAGGGGTTGAGCAGAGGGGAAGGGGGTGGATGAGCAGTGGGGAGGGCAGCCAAGTCATCGGGAAGGAAGAGCGGTTCAGCCCTGTGTCTTGACTTGGTGTGAAACCTGTCTGTGAGCCATGTAACTAAGTGCTGTGCAGGAGGTAAGATCTGGAATAAAAGTGATCTTTTATCAGAGTGATGTTTTGGCACCTGGTTATTTTGTCAACTGTAATTGTACTATGCTATCATGCCTGTATCGGTTCCACACTTATTTTCCCCTTGGTACTAAACTTGCATGTGCAGGGAAACCTGTCCAGTTAACTACCGACTGTATCCTGGGAGAAGATGACTAAGCTAGACCTGGGTGATTAGTATTATGACTTCCAAAAGTAGGTGCTGAGTGTTTACCCATACACCCAGGGCCACCCACTAGAACGGCGGGTGGGACAAATGTTGTGGGCCTGTGATCTGAGGGGACCTGTTGCTATTATTATAAGAATTTACATAATAAAGATTTAATAAAGGGGGCAGCCCTAGGCTAATACGTCCGCAGTGCCCTCTCGCCTTCCGTGCCAGAATAATATACGGTAGGTAAAAATGAACTTGTCTTTAATTTAAACTCTGGCTTCCTTCCCCCCACCACCAGTATTTATGTTCCTGTGCTCTTGAAACTCAACTTCACTTGACTTTTCAAAAGGGTCACAGCAATCTTTGTCCCTCATTTCATTTTCATTAAATTGCTAGCTGGATAACAGAATGGACACATGAACGAGCGCTATTGACGATGAAGATGTGAAGGTGGAGGGGCCTGTCATGCCTACGCCTGTTGCTGTCCTTGTCTCTCCAACTCACTTATCCTCAAGCACACACTCAAGGATGACTTATTGGGCCTGATTCATCAAGGCACGCATTCTCGGTGAAATCTGCATTTAGTATTATATGTATGAATTTCAGCTTTGCGTTCTCCCGAATTCATCTAGGCACGGATCTCAAGATACATGTGAAGTTGAATTCGGGGGCAGGTCTGCCGTGCTCTACTACACAAGATGCTGGGGAATACGTCCAATACCTATGTGGATTATAAATGTGTAAAAGAATGCACAGGATATTTTTTTTATTGAATTAATGTCACATGTTAATAACACAGGCATTGATGATAAAACAGTTAAAAAAAATTATATTTCCCCATTAAATACATTTATTAGGATGTTATTAATGTCTACTGAGCATAAAATACATTTTTACAGTTGATTGTGATTGCAAACACATGTTATAACATATATGAGACTGTCATCACTACTGATCAGGACTTAGACTAGCCCTTTAGCTGGAGCAAGAGATACGGAAGTAAAACAAAAAACTTTGAGTTAGCCAGAGCTGTATTTGGACGAAGCTGCATACGCCCCTATTGTAAATTGACTATGGCACAACGCCCCTTCTCTGCCGCGTTCAATCCCAGAAATCGTAGGCTGTAGTAAGTGTCCTTTCCGTTCCCTGATGAAGCAGACAGGTCTGTGTTCACGAATGTATCTCCCAGCTCTGGGCATATGCAAAGAGATTTTGCACATGGTAAATTGCCAGATACATGCTTTGATAAATCAGGCCTATTGTCTTCAGCCTTTACCATGGAAATAAGATTAAATCTTACATTAAATTTTAGTACATTTTTCTTTCATGTTTTCTTTTTAATTTGGAGAACAACTATTCTCTTATATTTTAAAATGAAGTTCAGTTTATATCTCTCCCTGTCACAATCTTGCCCCCCAAAAATGTGTGCCACAAAAAGCCTTGTGCTCTAGGCTGCTGCCTGGTCAGCATATTGCAATGGTGCCCAAACTCGGTCCTCAAGAGCTACTAAGAGCATACTTGCCAACTCTCCCGGAATGTCCAGTCTCACGGATTCCCGGGAGAGCAGGCAAATCTCCTGCATCACGCTACTGCCGTCCCAAAATGACGCGATTCGTGGTGAATCGCGTCCTTTTGGCCCTGCCTCCTGCAACAAAACAGCATTTTGACACCGGGCAGGGCCAAAATGACGCGTTTGGCCGCGCCATGCCCCCTCCTGCCATGCCCCTCTCCCGGAAAGAACTTGCCCAAAGTAGGCAAGTATGACTAAGAGTTCATGTTTTCCATCTTTCTTTAATCATCCTACCTGTTGGCAGAGGCAGCCAGGCAGGCTGGGCTGGGGAACATCTGCCCCCCAGGCCATTCCCATAGTAGGCTACCTTGGGCTGGGGCACTGTGCCACCTGCATTTTTTTTCCTTTAAAATGTTCCTAATAGGCTGCTAAGTCGAGTCTTGCCCCCCCGGGCTAAAATTTGCCACCCTCCCCTGCCTGTTGGTACCTGTTGAGAATTAGGTTTGGACACCTCTGGTCTATTGGATATGCAGTCCCTGGCTACAAACTAACCACCGGTTGTACGCCCACCCCAAAATCAGAATTTTTATTTTAAACTTAAATGTATAACATGTTGAGTTAAAATATTTTTTTAAACTCATCTCATATCCCATATATTGTGAAAATTGTAAATAGTTACAAAATAAACTACAATAACATGAATGCAGTTAATAATGGCATAATTATCATCAAGGTTCACACGTACACAAAGTGGAGATGCACAGCAGACAGTAGGAGCAGAGAAGACAGCACAAATTATCCAGATAGTCACAAACATATGTATTTCTGTTACAAGATAAATATAATAGTTAAACCACCACTTAAACAAAAAAGTCAAGATGTGTCTTTGTCCACGTATGCTAATAAATGAGTTTTGACTATTTAAAGGCACACTCTTTTAAATCCCAGCAGGAGGCGCTGTTCACTTGTCTTTCGATCCAAACACCCTGCACTGTGGAGGACTGCCGTCTACCAATGAAATGTCTTTGTTTTATTGTTCTACGGATCCTTGTGTTAGACAAAAAACTTCAGTCACAGGAACAACTGGCAAAGAAACAATTGTGATGTGATTGGACCACAGCTTAATTTATCTAGATGGTGAAACTACTGTAAATATATTGTAAATATTTTGCACACTGCATGGACCTGCCGATTGGAGATTGTATTTGTCACAGGTCCTGACAGGCAAGATGGCGCCCCCAGTCCTAGGTATTAAAGGTAAGTGTATTGCTAAGTGCAGTATCGCTGTACATGGGGACTTTTAGGGGTTCTCGGGGCGTCCAGAGTGACTTAGCCTACAGTCTATTACCAAATACATGTAAATCTGACTCCCTTTTAAAAACCGTGTGATAATAGTCTGTTTCTGCTCTACACACGTTTATTCTCACGTCAGCAACGGCCTGAATTAGTTAACTGGAGTTAAACATCAATGAATTCAGCTCTAGTTATTGAAATTGAATAGTAAGTGTAAAAAAAAAATTAGCAGAATCTTATTCTGTAACAGGAATCAGATTGTCAGCTTTGTAAACCACTTGCTTGTTTCATTTGTTAAATTTATGCATACCAGAAAACATTATTTTTACAAAGTACAGATTCAAATATATAGAATTGATCTGTTATCACTGATGTGATATCACTATATACAGGTCTTGTATCTAGTGCAGCTTAAGGTTAGTTTGTTTGATATGATCCCAGCTGTAAGTGATATTTTATGGGGGTTTTTTTTGCCATTGATTAGATGGCACTTATCAAAAGAATTGGTGTGCCACTTGTTAACTTACACGTTGTTGGAATCTCTTTCTCTCTCTCTTTCTCTCTCTCTTTCTCTCTCTCTTTCTCTCTCTCTTTCTCTCTCTCTTTCTCTCTCTCTTTCTCTCTCTCTTTCTCTCTCTCTCTCTCTCTCTCTCTCAACAACCACTGACAAGTAAAGTGAATGACATTGATTTATCTGGTTACAATGGCAAACAAGCTGTGAAGGGGTGGGATATATTAGGTGCAAGTGAACAGCCAGTTCTTGAAGTTGATGTGTTGGAAGCAGGAAAAATGGGGAAGCATAAGGATCTGAGTGTTTTTAGAAAAGGTCAAATTGTGATGGCTAGACAACTGGGTCAGAACATCTCCATAACCACAGGTCTTGTGGGGTGTTCCTGGTATGCAATGGTTAGTACCTACAAAAGTTGTCCAAGGAAGGACAACCGGTACACCAGCAACTGGATCATTGGCACCTACGGTTTATTGATAAATGTGGGGAGCGAAAGGTAGCCTGCCTAGTCCATCCCACAGAAGAGCTACTCTAGCACAAATTGTTGAAAAGTTAATGCTGGCTTTGATAGAAAGGTAAAGAAAGAGTGTTTTTAACGGTGAAGAGATACAGAATAGATACCGATAATAGAATACACAACACAATCTTGTGATCAGAAATTTTTAATACTATATCAAAATAAATAGACTCAATATGCCAGCAAATATATTAAAAATGTGTGTTTAATAATATTTTAATCATTTTTTTTAATAATACAGCCTTGTAAAAGTTCCAACAATGAATTGCTCGTCTGCGTTCACTCGGAGTCTTGAGTCCTCATACTATTATTAAAAAATATTAAAATCTCATTGTTATTGTGGTACTAGAATGCGGCATTGACTGTGAAGATTAATTTAGAATCAATTATTCGTCCGTGTATTATCCAATACTAGCTTTCAGTAGGGTCTTAGATAGTCTTAGCATGTGGCTCTGATCATGAGGGTTAGCTTGGAATTGTGTATTCGTTCCCACTTAATTGGAAACCCAATACAGCCCTGAATCCAGAACTGACTGAGAGGGTCAGTTCAGACGTAGCATTTAAAAAAATGATTAAGGGGCAACGATAAAACAATAACCGCATTTTTGACACTAACTTTAATTCCTTATCCCAATGGTAAGGAATAAAAGATCTTGTCCATTTCTGAAAAGTGTTCTGCCAGAGCAGCAGTCACAATAAGCGGCTGTCCAGACAATAACACAGTTTACCTATTTCCTATCTCTATGGCCAGCCAAGATCCCTATACCACAATACTCTACCCATAGGTTTTTGGAACTTGGTAAATTATGCTAAATAGCTGTCCCGATAGAAACCTGCTTTTGTACACGATGGCAGTGGGACCGCAGCAGATATTGGAGATATCTGCTGCGATCCTTTAGTTCTAAATAGCTGGGATCCTTAATATTGTGGTTGCAATGGGCACATGAGCGCCAGAACTGGACCATGGAGCAATGGAAGAAGCTGGCCTTGTCTGATGAATCACGTTTTCATTTACTTCATATGGATGGCTGGGTGTGTGTGCGTAGTTTGCCTGGAGAAGAGATGGCACCAGGGTTAACACTTCTGCCTTACAGCACTGGGGTCATGAGTTCAATTCCCGACCATGGCCTTATCTGTGGGGAGTTTGTATGTTCTCCCGTGCTTGCGTAGGTTTCCTCCGGGTCCTCTGTTTTCCTCCCATACTCCAAAAACATACTGGTAGGTTAATTGGCTGCTATCAAATTGAACCTAGTCTGTGTCTGTGTGTGTGTCTATATTAGGGAATTTAGACTGTAAGCTCCAATGGGGCAGGGACTGATGTGAGTGAGTTCTCTGTACAGCGCTGCAGAATTAGTGGCGCTATATAAATAAATGGTGGTGATGATGACGCACTAAGGGATAGAAGAAAAGCCAGCGGAGGCATTGTGATGCTCTGGGCAATATTCTCCTGGGAAACCTTGGGTTCTGGCATTCATGTGGATGTTACTTTGACATGTACCACTTACCTAAACATTGTTGCAGACCAAGTACACCCCTTGTTGACTTAGCCTCCAACTTCCCCAGATCTCAATTCGATCGAGCATCTGTGGGATGTGCTGGAAAAGAAAAGTCCGAACCATGGAGGCCCCATCTCGCAACAGGAGTTAAAGGCTCTGCTGCTAGCGTCATGGTCCCAGATACCTCAGGACACTTTCAGAGATTTTGTGGAGTCCATATCTCGACTGGTCAGAGCTGTTTTGGGGGCACTAAGGGGAATTACACAATATTGGGCATATGCTTTTAATGTTGTGGTTTCTATATATCTCTTTAAAAGATAAGTCAACCATACTTAGTGGTGCCAGGGTGGATAGGGATAGGGGGCTCAAACTGGCTGTACTTAGTCCTGGTTCAAACATTTAACACTACACTTCTGCCACTGAATGTAATGTTAAAGGTGTTAACTAGGCCCAGGCTGATTGACAGGTAAGATAAGTGATTCAACCTGGGGTGGTTAAAGATGCAGAGAGCTCATAAACCCATGGATAGTGTGTAGATATATACACTATCTATATACTTATCTTATCTGTTTGTGTGTATTAGCAGTACCTTTTAGAGTAGTGTAACAGTATTTTAAGAGCTTTTATTGAGCAATAAACACTACTATTGCTAATGACCCTGCTCTATTCCTGCAAGACACCTAGGGGTAAATGTATCAAATAGCGAGTTTTGCAAATTTACCCCCTTTTTTTACATTTACCCCCAAGACCGCTGAAATACTGTAACCTACAGATAAGGGCTAATCCTCTGATCCATCCCCTGCCTGCCTGTCCTGTATTAAACCCCACTTCCCAGCTGTCCTGATCCAGAGTAAGAGGTCAGGAGGAACCAGCCAAAGTCATCAGCAAAGAGGTGCAGCAGCAGCTAAACAAAAGCCTGAAGTAAGTGGCCTCATGTGCCTGATGAAGGAGTCTAGTGTAGTCTGTGACTATTCTCCTACACTGTCTGGAACCATAGTGGTGTGCAGTTAACCATTACAGTCGTTGAGTGTCTTGGGGCTGTGCAGCACCAGAAGGAGTGGTCAGTAAATGCGGGTTACAGATGGTGAGGGAACTCCCTAGAACACATCTGTAAAAAGCCTCCCTGGCAGAGTAAGATCATCCTGTCACACAATTTGATAAAGACATTACTAATTTAAGATGTAAATGAGCCTTGGTCGAGCATTTATTTTTTAAGAAAATATTTGATTGAAGTAGTAGTAGCTCTTAAGTGAATTTTTTTCTTTTCCTACCATTTCAGCTCAAACCAAAAAGCCAGTGTAGAATGAGTTTCCCACCAGTTCCTATAAGCGGAACGTGGGCATGGATTTATGTATGCACCAGACAGACAAATATTGCATTTGCATATATTCCGATACTCTACATGACTTGTACGCACTAAGCTAGCCACTTGTTCCACTGATGCTTGCATTTCGTTTATGTAGTTGTACCTCTGTCTCCAGTCCCTCATTTTGTGATATTTTTTTGCAGAATGTAAATGCCATTCTATGTTAAGGAGAGCATGGAGTCAGATCCTTGACAAAGTGCCCAATTAGGCAAGATACATGTTTGGTGTTGTGGACAGCCCAGTTTGTGTTTTTGTTGCATTGCTGTGTCGTTGCTCATTCAGTCATGTACTATATTTTACTGTGTGGAGCAAAGCACTTCCAGTGACTCTCCTTGTGTGACAGTGATAATTCTCCCTGCCAGTGCCAGAGAGCTCAACCCATTTCATGAAGCGGACATTTATCCGATTTGATTTCTCACATTTCAGCAACTTAACATGGACTTAGTTAAATTGTTTGTAAAAGAAATGTTGTACATCAAGCAATTGATTGACCCCATCAAGACATATTTGCTGATTCCCTATATTAGATCAACTAGTGAATTATAGATGAGCGTCATGTTGATGATTATGTGAGACTTGCAGGCTGTAACTACTAGGAGTTTTCACAGATGGTGTCAGTAAGCCAATAAAGAGAATTGGTCAAGGGCTGTAGTATTTCTGTAGCTGGACCTGAATACTGCAGGCATACAGAAGTATAACCAGGAAGAGTGAATATTTTGTGGCTACAATGAAAAAATGTTGGGTTATATAAATTGGCAAATAATCTAGTGCAAGCCTGGCACATTTACTGACACCATGAATTTTTTTTCATTGATTTGTAATTTTTTTGGCCGGCTCTCTTCCTAAAGGAGAAATGATCAATGTTTTCACCGATTCTTTATTTCCTGTCATTCTCTTACAATAAACTTGTCAACTTATTCCTTGTAGTCTTTGAATTATTCTTCAGTAGCTCACACATGCTAACTTAGTCATAGGGGACGTTTCTCTACACACTGGCATTTTATAAAGCAATGAAAATGATCCAGTACATGATATAAAACCAATGTCGTTATGGACTGACTAGTGCCCACTATCTTGTGAGTAAGCTGGAAATAGCCTTTATATTGTGGTCCATTCTGTTTACTATCGAACCTGAAATTACCATTGTACTGATTGTTTTCTTGGGTTGTGATTTGTCACTATTGGCATGTGTGGTCATTGGCATGGTCATTGATATTGTGTGCTTCAAATTGTTCTTATTCTTTCATATCCTTCTTTAATGCTACAATGGGTTCCATTTATTTTGTCCATCTGTAAAAAATATACACATATGGTGTTTGTATTAGCCTATAGCTCTTATTTACCCTTTAACCCCCTCCATATCTTTGTCACTCAAACTAGATCATAGTCATACTCCTATACATAGCAATACAAACAGTAAGAGACACATCTGTATGCCTGTGGATAAGGTGTGAAACCATTAGGTATATATTCTATAGCAGATTTGCATATATGGTTATATATATTTAGTTCACACTACTAGATCATGAATTGTATTTCCCTTTAAAATGATCACATCCACAAGTGTGATAATTTGACTATATAACAGACATGTAAATGACTAGCTGTGCAGTAAAGTGAACTAAAATAGCTAGAGCTCATTACAGTTCATTTTTTCAGTGGGCAGGAGTTTGCCAAATGATTGCTTTTATGCTTTTACCCTGTTTATTTCAACAAATCTGCCTCCTGAGGTGAAGGTTTGTTTAACAACAAGTGCGCTCTCTATTCCTGTGGATATGTTAAACTATACTGAAGTCCTTTGAAAGGACTTGTTGCGTTTAGATCATTACATACAAGTGATTGGTATTAATGTAATCCCTTACATTACATGCAGTCTGTTGTACTATTATACAATTGTGCTGATAAAATGTTGCTTCTGTCTTCCAGAACGTTTCTAGAACCAGTGACATGGAATCTAAAGGTAGAGCATGTAAAAGCAACAATGGAGGGCCCACACTTCCTATACATAAATGCAAGGATGAGCTTCTTCAGGCTGCCAGGGACCATTCGTTTCTTATTGTTACTGGAGACACTGGCAGTGGGAAGACTACCCAGCTGCCGCAGTATCTCTACAAAGCAGGTAATTTGCCATTTAAAATCTACACAGAGTTTATCTTATTATATTTGTTATATATTATATGTTTTTGGGAAAAACTCCAAACTTTTAAGAAGTTTTAAATTGAACATAAGTTTTACCCTGCACTCAACGGTACATATAAAATGAGTTAGCCCCAAAAAATACTTATAAGACACCTTTATTATTATTTACCTTTTAGTTTTCTTTAGGCATTTTATGCCAATGAGAAGCAGGGGACAGATTGAGTCTGCAAACGATGCAGTCAGCATGCACATTTCCAATGCTTGCTGTGCAGCGATGGTATGTCCATGTAAATGACTTCTGCCCTCTGGTCTTACGACTTAATATTACTGCTCAAATGTTTCTGAACTATAAGGAGGTTGATAAAGAAACATTAATAGTTTTGAAATGCTATAATAAACTGAACTTGGGCAGCACAGTGGCCTAGTGGTTAGCACGTCTGCCTCACAGCGCTGGGGTCATGAGTTCAATTCCCGACCATGGCCGTATCTGTGTGGAGTTTGTATGTTCTCCCCGTGTTTGCGTCGGTTTCCTCCGGGTGCTCTGGTTTCCTCCCACACTCCAAAAACATACTAGTAGGTTAATTGGCTGCTATCAAAATTGACCCTAGTCTGTGTCTGTGTGTGTGTCTATATTAGTCTCTCTCTCTCTGTCTGTCTGTCTGTCTGTCTGTCTGTCTGTCTGTCTGTCTGTCTGTGTGTGTGTATATGTTAGGGAATTTAGACTGTAAGCTCCAGTGGGGCAGGGACTGATGTGAGTAAGTTCTCTGTACAGCGCTGCGGAATCAGTGGCGCTATATAAATAAATGATGATGATGATGAAAGACCAGAGTGCAGGAGTTATGTGTTTAATTGCAATAGATGCAGTAGGTACTGCAAGAACTAGAAACCTTCTGCTGTGTCCAAAGCTGAGGGTGATGAGCCCCCATGCTTACTGAAACATAATAACAAAATAATAGAGTGACCAATAGTGAGAATCTATTTACAACAAAATGCCTTGTTTGTGTCTACTATATACGTACAACAACTACTGCACATATGCAGTCTTAATTTCTGACTGATACATTGTTTCGTACTTCTCTCTGCTGACCGAATACCAAGCTCCACCGAGTGATGGTAAGATTACATTTTGGCTGCCATCATTACAAGTTGAGTGCAGTATTCAGCTCTTACACCTTTTCCTCCTTGACAGTGTTTTATTAGAAAATCTTTTCTATTGAATCTTCCATACAGAGAAAACAAAATATGAATGACATGTACAAGCATGTGATTTAACGTGTTGTGAAAGCATGGTAGGTCACATTATAACCAATACAGATATCTATAACTACAGATAATAAATAATTGAGCATATAGTTATGATAAGATCTTAGTTATATAATGCAAAAAATATAATTAAGGATTAGTTACATGTGAACCCTCCAATCACTAGATGAAAAAGAAGTCTTACCATTATCGATCAAAAAACACTATAACAATACAAATCTCAAAAACCGCAAAGTTCCCGAAAAAGCAAAGGGGCCTTAACAGAAACAAAAATACATAAATCAATCACTTGGTACAGTTCATAGTGTATTCTAACAGGAAATTGCAAGTCAACAAAAAAAATTACAGATAACTTGGTAAGGAGGAAGGGAGGGATTCAGAGTTACTAATACAAGCAGAAATGAAATTGTTCAGAAGCTGTTACATAACCCATTTAAGTACCTTTCTCCAATGGGGAGATGTTAATTTGCAAGTAATAAGCCCAAAACTTTTTCAGTATGTTATTTTGAGTAATATCTTCTAAACTTTCTGTATATGGGCTCCATTTAATATAACATTTTAGTATTCCTTTCTTAGTATCGGGGAGCTCAACTCTTACTTAGGTTATAAAAGACATGTCCAGAAGTTAGGGAAAAATGAAGCATGCTTTTTTTTTTTCAGTTTGGACATGTGCCTGTTTCTTCTCTAACATGGTTTGTTTGAAGTTGAGAAATATAAGCTCTATTTATCAGCTTAATATGTATTTTTCTGCGGTTTTGATGCTGGGAGCCATTTCAACACATTAACATGATATATAACTAGTACATCTGGGCCCTGATTCATTAAGGAAAGTAAGGCAAAAAAAGGAGTAAAGTTTCTTCTGTGTAAACCATGTTACAGTGCAAGGGGTGCAGATTAGTTTATTATTTTGCAGATAAGTTAAATACTGACTGTTTTTTCATGTAGCATACAAATACTTGATAGCTTTATTTTTACACTGAAATTTAAAGTTTATCTAGGACATGCTGTACCCCAACTATAAATCTGTCATCACATTTTACATTTACATCCCCTCCAATGCAACATGGTTTGCCAAGGTGCAAAGTGACTTCTTTTTTTTGTTTCCCTTTCCTCAATGAATCATGCCCTGGAATTTATAGTTCTGGTATATCTTTTTTTTTATTCTTACAAATTTAGCCACAATTTAGCTATGTCAGTGGTGGGTCACTGTAAATATTTATAATTCTGTATTTGTTGCTTTTAAATAAATGGAGTGGACTTTGTAGAGTGTCAGAAGTCGGCCAGATCAACTGGTTTTGTATTAAAGTCATTCCATTATGCGGGAGTTGAAGATACTGGACAAATCTTGAAATCCTTATTGGAAATGAAGGCAAACTATTTATCTTTGCATTATTTTTTTTTATTTTTAAAGGATTTTTTGCCATGTGTTCAGTTGTGAATATGTTAGTGGGTAGCAGAACTGTTCGCATTTCTTTTTTTTTTTTTCTTTTTTTTGCCACTTTCCGTGAAATCAGAATGCACATACAGTTTAAATAAACAGTGATTTGTAGCTTCAGGTTTAGATGATTTCCTACAAGAAACCTTCAATAATATTCAATATAAGATTGTGCTTTTCAGTTTTGGATATATGGCTGTGGTATAGTACTGGTGGAAATGTTCAAAGGAAACCAAATATGCCCAGTGCATTTCATAAGGCTGAACTTGACTATAAGTGATAAATAAAAGATAGACGTTTCCTTTGGGTTGTTCCCTTTCTCCTCCTTCCCATCCTCCTACCCAATACCAGGGTATCTCACCCTGTTTTATTATGTAACTGAATACCCTAAGGTATATCAGTTTGACTTAAGTATTCCTAAATGTGTGTAACTGTTTACCAAGTAACCCTTTACATTTTTAAATGTTTAAAACAATAACCCTCTTATTTTGTTTTATTTCTGAGACGTTAAACTGTTATTTTGGTTTACCTAATGACTCTTTAATCCATCTTATGTACCTATGTGGTGGGCAATTTTTCTTAAGTGAATGATGCAGCTAGAGATGAGGAAATCTTTCCTGTTTAACAACTTTAAAATGAGGCAGTGTGCTTTTATTTGTTACAAAACTTGACACTTGTCAAGTAATGTGTCTGCCTTGGTGTGTTTAATGTATTTAGACCGGTAACCAGTAAGCACTTTTCCAAAACCTTTTCTGACCTTCAAAGCCACAGAACTGTAACAATGCATTATAATCCTGTTGCCAAGGATATATGGTATGGGAAATGTAAGAAATTTGTAGTAACTGTCAATTTTCTCGGTTCTATTCTCATTAAATGATTTGTAATTGCTTTATTTTTCCATTTTACATGTATTACAAAAGTACTCCTTTCGAATAACAGTCCTAAAAAGTGCTTGATGTACCCCTCTAATTTCATATTGGTGCTTTTGTTATTATGTAGAAAGTGTCAACAAGTAGGGGTTGAGACCGGTCCCAGAAAAGAGAAATATCTTAATAAAAATAATACCTTTCTAAAACAAATATGATCTTAAACTTGTACTCACTATTGCAATATTTTAAGCCCCATTAGAGGGATATTTCTCCATTTAACACCAGGGGGTAAATGCATTATACTCCGATTTGTTCAAGTCGCCGGAAATCGGCGAGTTTCCAGCTAAAATTTAAAGGGGCGCTGGCTTGTAAAGGCAACAGTGTATGTGCCCATAGAGAGATACTATACCGTAGAATCGGGTAATTGATGGCAACGTGCATTAGAAATCTGCATATTGCTACAATTTTTATTCTTAGATTCTCTGTTATTCAATATTGTGTGCAAATCATTCATTTTATTTATTTTATCTGCCCTTTCCTCGCTATTCACATTGATATAACTTCATATTTGTACGATTTGATCTGCAAATTTATTTGTGAATGAAGTTTGTGCCCAGCAATCACATGAGCTAGTAAATGCTATTGACAGGTCTAACAAACATGCAAAATAAACTAATAGTGATTAAAATTTCCTTTTAAAGGGTTTGCAAAGCATGGCATGATTGGTATCACCCAGCCTCGCAGGGTAGCCACAATTTCAGTGGCACAGAGAGTGTCAGAAGAAATGGATTGTTTACTGGGGAGTACAGTGGGTTACCAAGTGCGATTTGATGACTGCACGTCTCAGGTAGGTAACTAGTGGTCTCTTAATTTTGTTATAGAAAGATGTAAAAATGATAATGGTAGTTTTAAATAATACCTTGAAAGCTTTTCTGTGGCCACCACCTTTTGTAGCTTTATTATGTCACGCAATTGTTCTCTCTACATGGTAACATTTTTGTATGCACACCTACACAATAACTAAGTTTGTGTTTACAATCTAAAATGTATACATATTTTATGTATATTTTACTATAGAAAACTGAAATGATGTACATGACTGATGGCTGTCTGCTGAGACACACTCTGACGGATCCCAGCCTTGTAAAATTCAGCACAATTATTTTGGATGAAGCTCATGAACGGAGTTTAAGTACCGTAAGTAAATGTGCTATTCTCGGTATAAAATATGTTTGATACAAAATGATGCATAGAGTTATACCAGGTATGAGATCCAGTGCAGGGATGCTTAATTCTTTAGGTTGAGAACACATGTATATATGAAGAATGTAATTTTTTTTTTTTAGCGTTATTGATGAATGAAGGTGGCCTGTCCATAGATTGACAGAATCAAGTTGCAGACAGTATTAAGTGTAGGTGGAGACAGCAACATTCATGACAGTGTGATGGGTCCATAAAGACAAGAACAACAATAATCGCCTATGGAGAGAGAGCTTATTTTATACACTTAGAAAAAGAAAATAATCCTGCATTTTATGTTTTTTTGTGGATTTAACTTGAGCTCAGTGATCTAAAGCAAAGTTACTGTATCTGAATTGACCAACAAAACTGAGATGTTTTTAAACATGAAGCTTTATTATTGAAGGTGGTATATGTTACTTTCTGTGTCATTAGAAAAACTGTTTATTTGGTAAGATGGATAAGATTGTATCAAAGTAACTGGTTTATCAATGAGTCTTTAAAGTTCTTGGTTTTGTTTTGTTGTTTGTTTGTTTTGTTTTTTGGGGGGCAGGGGAACTTAATAGATCCCAAGGTCATAATGTTGAATAAATGAAACATTACAATAAAACAATGGCCCTTTTCATTGCTGGGTAGCTCTTGGTTCCAGTTCATCTTGTGTAACTAGTTTGTCACAGCCACAATACTAGGCAAATCTGGACACATCATCATTTGGTATAATTTTTGCTGTCAAAAAAGATAGTTGTCTCAGGAGGTTCACGTTAACTTTCATTACTAAGCAGCAAATTATACATAATTTTAAGGTGTTCTCTTACAAAGCTGCGATAACTTGGATCACCACTATATCACAGTGGAAACCATTTGCCCTTCTTACTAAAATGGACTAGCTGAGACTGGGAAGACCCTTCCAAAGCTATTGGTGGGTAAGCAATAATACCCTGCCTCATGTTGCATGGCATAGGGCAAACCCTCTCCCAAAGGCATGGTAGGGATATTGTATTATTTGGCCAGCTCCACATGATATGTCAGGGGCTATTTTAGCACGCCCTCCACTGGAGATGTTGCTAGTTATAAATACTTGAAGTTCCCACTAGAAGTCGGGAACCGAGTTAGGGTTTTTTTTTGTTTTTAATTGCTCTATTTTTTTCAAAAATGCTCTCCTAATGCTGTCATTGCTGCTTAGTAAAATATTTCACTTTACTGGGATGACATAGCAACTGGTGATTTCTCTTCTTTTTTTTTTTATATCCCACACATCGCAGAATGCTGCCAGCTTTAACTCTGCACACCCCTGTTCATTCTCTTTTATCATAGGGCTGTATGTTGTTTTGTAAGATAACTGTCGTAAAGCAGCAACAGTAATAACTGCTCATCAGTACAAGAACACCATATTAATGCACATTCTAACAATAGAATTACAGTTAACACATTTTTTTTAAAAAGCCACCATCACCCAAATACTTGGATAGATTTATCAAAGTTTCTAATATAGAAAAGTGGAGGCATTGCCCATAGCAACCAAAACCAATTCTAGCTATCATTTGTGTAATACATTCTTGAAAATGATAGCTAGGATCTGATTGGTTGCTGTGGGCAACACCTCCACTTTCCTTTTGTAAAATCTACCCCTTGATCTCTAAATGGATCTCATGTCATCAGTAACCTATCAAAGTGGCTTGCAAATTTTAACATTTTACTAAACATGGACACAGGAACATAGAGGGGGTCATTTACCAAGAGCTCTGGATGCATACAGCAGAACTTGGTTATGTATCAGTTCGCCATGTTCAGTTGTTTATGGCTTAAGTAAATCATTAGAGTGAGATGACATCCGCATTTCCTTTCTACTTAATTTCATTTGTTTTTGTGCATGAGCTTTATTATATTGCTTGAAGCGAGTCTAGAAATGTGCTTCATGCTCCAGAAGTGCATCCCATTAAAAGTGTAGGATGACATCTGAAAACCTCAAACTTTGAGCTAGTAACAAATTCAAGCTTGTTTGTGTAGTGTGGAGAGGCCACTTCACCGGTCCCCTCAAAATTGCACCTACTCTATACTTGGGAAAGAACACCACTCTGCCCAGCTGCTCCCATCATCCTGTGCAAACTTATTGTCACAGTGTTATTGATGTTAGAGTAGACCTTGAACCCTGCTCAGGTGATGACTAACCTCCAAGAGGTTTGGCGTCTAGCGGAAAGAAATGTATTCATCAGGGATCCCCGCAAGGGGACATGGGCTTGGCTGCTCTCTAACTGCAGGTTGCGGTCCTCTAGGAGGCAAAGAGCAGGGTACGACAACCCGGACACAGATGAATCGAGACGCTGAGCAGGAGCACTGGCTGATAAGTACATAAATCTGAGGAACGACATGGAATAACAGAGCACTGGAGCGCAGAGATCCTAGTAGGAAATAGAGCACAGGATCGATGGAAATGAACTGTGTTCTGCGAAATGGGCCACAATCAGGGTTGAAAGGAAGATGATCCAAACTAGAGAATGAGGCGATAAGCTGCAGAGTACTGGAGCGCTGAGATCCTGGTCGACAGTATGCGTCCTCACAGGAGGTGAGACGTCAAGATCTGACCACGGAAGGTAGGAGGAGGTGCCTTAAATAGTGAACTGACCTACGGTAAGCCAATGTAAGTCCAGGAGGAGTTTGAAAGTGCCGGGCTTGCACATGCGCAGCAACTACCGGCCAAATGTTCTCAGGAAGGAACGCCGAACAAACCAAACAATAGCGGTAGTCAAGGGAAACCACAATATCCGTAATCTTGGACAGAATAGCAGGTGAGATGTGTGATACTTATGTTCCAAGGCAAATACCCTATCTCTCTCTACAAAGCAATGAGTTTTGGTACAAATCAAGGTGCATGGCGTGACTAAAGCTGATTTGGATAGCACCTTGCCTGTATTGGTGGATGGCCTCCATGGTGTAAAAAAAAATTGGGAGCAAATTCAATTACAGTAAACTAAGTACTACTTATAATCTTTTTAATCACCTTGTATGTATCTGTACACTTTTTTTATACGGTAAAGCACATTATTGAAAAACAGTTATATTTTTTTTGTCAAAGCAATACTAATATATACACAAACTTGGGATAAGTGCTGTAAATATTGCAAACCTGTATATGTTTTTAAACTTTCATAAAAATCGAATAATTAGCACTAATTTGAACCAGATATTTAGCTTTTCATGTGGTCTACATGAAAGCTATAATGTTTTTTGGAGAGTGAATTGATAATTAACCTTACTAACAAAGGAAAATTGTCCTCTTTCTTTGAAAAAGAGAGAATGGAGTTTGTCCCTTTTCTAAACCAATGTTGTGGCTTTGTTTGATAATGAAAGTTTTGTAAATGTTTATTGGAGGGGACTAGCACTCTCTATTTGTTGCCTGTTTCTTTTTTTTATAGCCCAGTATAATACAAAAATAAGACGCAACCTCTTCATATTCCCATATTCCCAGCTAAATAATAATGAAAAATACGAGGCATTGAATCGCATAAAATAGTGTGATGCTGACACCCGTCAGATTATAGACACCAACAACTTAATTCTTGAAAAAGACGGTGCGTTTATTGTTCACACCACAATAACAACGCAAATTTTCATCAGGATAACACAAGGCGACTTAACTGTCTTAGATAGTCCTTCTGTCTAGACACCGGGCAACTAACGGACATCGGTCACTCCATCCACAACAAGAGACAGTCATTTATCCTCCGTCCAAACACTACAAACCAATTACAGAAATTATTACACTCAATAACAGTCATGTGGTGCACCTGTGTGTTTGTGTTCTATGGAAAAGACTGTGTGGGAATTAACCCTGTCTGCAGCCTGTACCTGCAGAATCATGTAGGAGAGGTGTGGCAAGTAGGCCTTTTTGTCACAATAAATTGCCAGCTGAGTGCAATGAAGCGCCAGTCAATTCACATTAAAGTAGCAATCCAATATAGAAGTTTTGTTTATTTAAATAGCAAGTTAAGTGTCTTTTAAGCATGCATCTGCCAGTTATTTTCTTAGCTGTCCTACAATTCATTATCTCCTTTTTATAATCTCTGGAAACTGCACAATGTGGCTGCCAGTTATACAGATGCAGAATCTCCGCATGTCATGTGAAGGCAAAGGGGGAGAAGGAAGAAGAGAATTTTACAGTAAACGGAGCAGACAGATCTCAGAGGGGGATTCCATACCGCTCCCCACATCATATGCCATGCGACTGTGTTGCCTTGGTAGTCAATGAAACTGCATAATTATAATTTATTAATAGGAGCCTGATGAAATGGTAAAGGTAAAGATGAAATGCTCAGGGTCTCTCTCTTTTTTTTTTTTTTAAATAATTTTTATTAGGGTTTTTTTTTTAAAACAAAACAATGATTATAAAACATACCAGAAGAATGTATAAACATATTGTATACTTATGATATTCAATAAAGTTAACACACGATAGTAAGAAAGAGTTAGATTAATTATAAAAAATCCGGTATGTTACACATGAAAAAGAAACATGTTGTTTGTTTTTATTTTTCAAATGGAGGAGGGAGACGAACAAGGGGGGGGAGGAACAGGAGAATATTATACAGGGTCTCTCTCTTAAGTCACATGCAAAGCCCAGATCAACAGTGATTGTGGGTGGTAGGCAATGTCATTCAGAATTTGAGAATGTTAATATTTTACGTACGTAGTGCCATTTGGAGCTGGAATAACTTCCAGCAATTTCACTTTACAGGACTTCAACAAACAAAACAAAGCACACCTTGTGCAAGACAAGCCAGTTAGACCAGATTTGATTACATTTAGCCAAGGTGTCTCTTCGCAGACAGATGTAGCCAATGGTTAAAGGGTCAGCCCTCAATCACTACCTTCCACCTTTCAAAAACAGGAACTTCAGAAGACATTTAATTAAAGGTTGTACATTTCCAAGCATAAAATGGGTTAGAGTGGATTATAGAGACATTAAATACATTCTTTATCTCCAAGTTTACCACATAAAGCAGACAAATAAGAGGGTTAAGTATGAAAGGAAAGGGGAAGAAATCGCGTATAAACTCCATTCTCCATAGGCACCGGAACCTCCCCACTTCAAGTTCGTAAAATTCTGGTAGATGGGTGTTGTCCCTAAGTTAGGTATTAGGGAAAACTGATTATATATGTAGTTTAGAATTGCTGGCATTCCAAATTTTAAGTTATTGTACAATAAACATAGTTAGACATTGAAATACCTACTGTGATGCCAGAATTGCATGTCTAATATTCTATACAGGTATGCTGTGTAAACAAAGAGTTTATATGCAAAAGCTGAGAGGCTAAATAGTACATGTAGATATCTGGGTTAGTCAACCCATCCTCTTTACTGTCCCAAAAGGTCCCCAATTTGGGATACAACATGCAGACTACCAGGCAGGTCAAATTACAGATGGCTCCTGCTGTTCCTCTCAGTCCTGAGTACGCTACCTGTCTGAACACACTGCAAGAAGGGACAAGAGGAGCATCAGGCATGTGCAAAATGTCTAGGGATAATTTATTGTTTTCTCTTATTTCTACTTCAATGTTAGCAGTATTATATTTGTGTTTAATAAAATGGTGTTGCATAAAAAATGGTGCTACATACGTAGTAACATGAAATAAGCCCATATAGTTCAACCTTTCATTCATTTTTTTGTGTTATTTTTGCAACAAAACAAACAAAAAAACTCTACCTCATTAAGATGGCTTTAGAACTTGACTAAATATCAGTAAACTACTGAGTTTAATATGCACAGAATTCCAACAAAATAGTATTCTGATATTATAAACTTACCGGTACCTTGAAGAAAAGTCTAGAAACAGCATCTCATTGGTTCATTTGTAAATCAATAAACTGAGAAGTCAGCTGGGACATCAGCTAGATATCCTAGTCCACTCCAAAACCCAAAGCAAGCTAGTCTGGCAGAGGGACACCTTGTAGATCCTTGTATTCCCTATTTTCTCTATTCTATCATTTATTTATAAAGCCTCAACATATTACGCAGCACTGTAGATTACCACAGGATCATGATTCAAATAAGTAGCATACAATGACATGAAATATAAGGTAAAGATAGCCCTGTTTAAATGAGCTTACAGTCTAAGAAGTGTAGAAAACAACTGATACGTAAAGTAGCAAAATAACAATTATAGCTGGTGGTGGGGAAATTATGTTTGGCTATTGTGAGGTAGATGCATTAGCAGCCATTAATATTAAATATTAAAATAAATAACTCCAGTGCATCTACTGGTGGTAAAATGAGTGGAGAGAGTGGAAGGTAGAGACATGAAAGACCAATTGGTAACCATGACTTTAATTCACTATATATCTTAACTGAAACTCCTTACTCTTCTGGTTCTGAAGACGGCTTTAACGTTGCATTGACAATTCTCTGGTTATCTGCCCTCTTGGAGCAAACTGGTGTACCCGGGGCGATTTAGGGGGGGGGGGGGATTTAGGCCCCGCCCCTTTCTAACATCTATGTGCAGGTCCGTCCAGCCGTGACAGGCAGGGACAGTGTGCTGCCCAGCTGCTCTGACACAATCAGAGCAGCCGGGCAGCAAACTGTCCCTGCCTGTCACGGCTGGACGGACCTGCACGTACTGTGCAGCCGTCGGCAGCAAGTGTCTGCTAGGGGGGGCGATCGCCCCCCTCTGGATCCGCCACTGCCCAGAGCCAGGGCACTTGGTTCCCATATATGTAGAAGTTGTGGCAGCAACTCATCTTCAAAGCACTCACAGATGCCAACCCTTCATACATCTCTGACCTCTTCACTCTGCCTCTGACCTATGCCTTTCGTTCTCTCTGATGACCACCTCTCCTCCTGCTTCCAAGACTTCTGCCATACACCTCCTACCAGCTCCAGTCCCAATCTCCACTGTGAGCCTTACTAGCTCCTATTGTCTCGACATTGTCCTCTCCCCCTAGACTGTAAACTCTCATGAGCCTTCTCTACTCTTTGTCTCACATCTGCAAGTCTTTCGTTAATCTCTTGTTCTATTTTTATGCACAATTGTAATTTGTATGATTTGTAACTCTGTCCGGAGTTGTGGAACTTTCAAAATGTCTCAACAATCTTCTCCAAAATGTGATGTTTATTACCCTACAGGGTAATGATGTGTGTAATGTAAAACTGTGGCTGTGGTTAATGAAAAGCATCTGCTATAGACTCTATACACTAATTGCCATACTCTTAAAACTACCTACAATATCTTCCCAGGGTGATTTTAACTTGTACTAAATATACAATGTTTAGCCTATTGCGCAAATTATTTTCTGCCATATTAGCTGTCTGTGTGTAAGCTCTAATTTTTGAACTTGAGTCAACAGAGATTTCAGTTTGAACTATTACTATCTTTCTTTAGACTGGCCCCATATTCAATCAAAATACCTTGAATGAAGCACTTATAGGGCTCTACGATTATAAAACGCAAATCAGTCAGTAACAGATTTAGTGGAAAATTAAAGGTCAAGCTCTTAGAGCTTCCAGGCATCTACTAGCTGATGTTCATGTAATGTATGCTTATATGAAGGTGTATATAAATTATGGAAACCTCCCCTCAACCAATCACGCAATTGTTCTTGTGCAAAATGAAATCACCAAGTATATTAAACTTCAATATTTTTTTCTTTGTGTGCACTGTTTATACCATGTACAAGTAAACATCAATGTTATCTTTGGTTTATAGTAAATCAGTTAAAAATATTATTTTAGTATATGTTGTGAAAATACTTATATGTTTCCAATTGATATAGAGTAATTTATCTCTACTATATGTAGAGCATATTTGCCTTGTTCCTACATGCCAAGTGACTTTCAAGTCCAAACGCAACTTGCAGTTAATAGAGAAAGGGCAGAACTTGAACATATTTCCACCCTTACTCAAATTCAATGGTTCTCAAGATGCATTTTTCGATTTTAATCTCTAAACAGTATAATCTTTAATAAAAATATGGATCATAAAAAATGTATTTCTTTATCATTTGTTTTCATTAGATACATAAATCAAGATGTTCTTAATGTGTACTGTACATACAATGCATTTTTATGGTCTAACTTAGTTGCATTTAGATGTTCTGTGCTATCTAGTGGTACGCATATATGTACTTTTCCAAACAAAGACTATGCCTTGACGGTCATCATGATCAGTTACACCTGCCCTGTAGCTGGTGCAAATGATACAGCTGAAACAAGAATACTTAAGAGAAACCCAGGACTTCAATAGGCCGCTTCTGTTTCGGCATGCCTTTACTGTACATTGTCTACATCTGTCTGCCCCTTCCCACCCCCATCTGCCTTTCAAGTCATAGGCAGTTGTAAATGTGTCATTTGCCTTCAGAGTTGAATTGCATTCTTAGGCATAAGGTCAGTTTTTGAGTATGCACAGCGATATTTTACCCAAGATGCACTGCGAAAATGGACATATGTCCGAACATGACTCGAGCCCCTTATGTCTATCACAGAAATCTTTGGTGACTTTTTTTTTTTTATATAAAAAAAATACTTTTAATTCATAGAAAAGGGTAGTTTATTCCAAACACTGTATGTAATATAGGAGTTACAAACATTGCAAACAGAAAAAGATAACTGGATGCCTGCTTATAAATTCTCTACATAGACAGTCATTTATATAGCTTGCCATTTTAGAAATATATTTACATGTTTCCCTATTTCTCTTTCATAAAGGATATTTTGTTTGGTCTGCTGAGAAAACAGTTCTTGATGCAGTGTTCTCTGATGAGGAAGTACCCTCTGAAAGTTATAGTGATGTCTGCTACTTTGGACATTGAGCGGCTCTCTGAATTCTTTGGCAATTGTCCAGTAGTCACAATCCCAGGAAAAACGTATCCAGTCAAGCAGAAATTCCATAACCTTATTGGCCCAAGAGACAAAGACAACAGTGCTTATGTTACAGAGGTATGTGCTACATTTCTCCACCAGACTAACTGGTAAGACTAACAGTGTCCTCTCAGGACCTGAAGCTCGTTATATAATATGTACAAAAATATCTAGATTGTATGCAGAATCTACTTAATGGCAAAAAAACTACATTAAGCAAATTAACACCAAACAGTGTGTATACATCTGAGAGGTACTGGCAATGTGAGAAATAATTTATAAATTGCTGAAATATATCTTTCAAAGGAGAGCTACACCCATTTTTAATATCTCAACACAGAACACTTCACATGCATTAAAATGCAATATGTTTGCAAATAAACAACTTTGCAATTCATCAAGATGATTGAAGATGGTCATCATCATCATTTATTTATATTGCGCCACTAATTCCGCAGCACTGTACAGAGAACTCATTCACATCAGTCCCTGCCCCATTGGAGCTTACAGTCTAAATTCCCTAATATAGACACACACTCACACAGACAGACAGACAGATAGGGAGACAGACAGAGAGGGAGAGACCAGGGTCAATTTTGATAGCAGCCAATTAACCTACCAGTATGTTTTTGGAGTGTGGGAGGAAACCGGAGCACCCGGAGGAAACCCACGCAAACACGGGGAGAACATACAAACTCCACACAGATAAGGCCATGGTCGGGAATCGAACTCATGGTCAGATGATAATTCTGGATAGGGCTACAGATGCATTGTTAAGTATTTGTATTAAAGTGGGAAAATGACTGTAGGGGCAATAAGCGCTCCTTTGGCATACCTCAGATGCACAGCAGCAAAAGGTTAGTGAGCAATTTATGATGGATTTTTTTTGCCCTTACATTGTTCCTTTAAGTGAGTGTTGCTCCATGTTTGTGACATGCTATATTCTTTGGGATCTTCATGTATAGATATACATAGTAGACCTCAGTGAACATATAGGAAACCTAAGCATATCATCAGTGGCCACACACCCAGAATACACACAATGGCACATACACAACAAATACCTACTGTTATCACTCACAAATAAACACTATGCATCTTCTTTGGCTACAAACAAAGCACATAGCCTTATTAGATACAAATATGTATGTTGCCCATCAACATTCAAACTCATCATTTTTATATACACACCAGTGCCCTCAGTTTATCTTTTACCTATATTTGGAATTCCCATATTCCATTTTAATTAAAAATCAGCTTGAATATATTTTTGTTTATATTTACTGATCCAGGGCATTAAATACACATAAATATACCTATTTTTTATACACAATCATCCACAATTAATTTATATGTAATTACACCCAATTCTCACAGTATCTGTATTTTGTACGTTTAAATTCCTGCGTCAACACTCTTCCTCAATTCATACCCCAAATGAAACCCTACCTTCTCAACTAATATTCCTGTTTTCATTCATTTGTCCAGTTTCCTCCAGATTCACTTGACATTCCCATCCCATTTCTCATCTGGCTGTCCTTTTTAGAATTGTAACTCAGTTGTTCATCCACTGTGCCAAGGCTTTGGGGATTATTTACAAACATACATGCAGAATGAACAATGAAGCAACATATAGCAAACATTAGACACAACATTTCAGTAGTCTAACTTGCACTAGACAGATTAATCCCACTGTGTGATTGTTTGCTACGAGCTGCTGTACTGCAAAATTGTTAGTAAATAATCTCTCTTGTATGATTTGCCATTTCTATGTTTTGACTATCTGTTTGCTGAGCATCTGTAGCGCTTTTGTAAGCATAGAATTTTATATTGGTTCTTTTGTTTCATATGTTTTATGGTCGTACTAAGTTTTACATGTCTGGAGGCAGCATAGTGTTAGAGCACTGTTCTATGCCATATTTTACTGTTCACCTCCACTCTCTTAGTTATTGAAGGGAAAGGACTTCATATTGCCAGGCAATCAGAATTAAGCTGCAGGAGTTTCTTTGAATGAAAATACTACAGATTCAACCAATGAAACAGTTGAGGTCTCATCTTGGAAAGTGTAAGCATGTTCTCAGTAATGGAACTTTTATGTCTTTTTTAGTAAAAGTCAGTTTTCTACCTATATCATCTTGCTCACAAACCATCTGTTATACAATCATGGTTTAATTTATCTGTAGACATGATAGGTACATTTTAAAAGTTTGGCACTCCAAACTATACTCTTGCTGCTAGGTCAGTTGTAGCCCAAAATTCTCTTCTGACTTCTTCACACCTAGAGATATTTCTATTATATACAGTCAGTTATATATATTTTGAATAACCATGAAATAGACAAAGAGCGCTCAGTGAATAGAGTGAACACACATGTAAATAATATATTCAACACATACAATAGACTGCTTCACATCTTAAAACATCTATTTCTGATGTACATCCTAGAATAAAACACGAAAGACAGAAGCACCAAACATAGTGTGAATTGGTAAACGCCATATATAAAATTCTAGTGTAAGTAGGTGGCCGCGTACCAAAAGGCAAGAATAAAGTGCTTATCTGATGTATAACTTTGGAAGTAACCGTAGTCCTCCTCAGCACATTCCCAGGGATTAAATAGACTGTCTGATGTAACAATAGAGCAAAGCAATAGCTTATCTGGAAACAGTATTCCTGCTGATTATCTAGGGATAACCAGATAGCTCCGTCCGACGCGTTTCGTCGTTATGACTTTCTCAAAAGGCTATACATATATATATATATATATATATAAATATAATATATATATATATAAATATAATATATATATATATATATATATATATATATATATATATATATATATATATAGACACAGGCATCCTTGGGTAATGCATACACTAACAACTTCTTGCGGTGTAAGCAGTACTGACAATTGTTATTGTTCCATCACAATTAAACAGCATGCACTTCTGTCAAGATGACGCCAAGAACACTGACTAGACATAATTTTCCTATCTGGTCAACAGCCACTGTGGGGCTTTGGTCACACTTCAGAGTATCACAATAAAGGTTAAATACTTGACACTCCTTCTATTGTCCTGGCTTGATGGACAGGTGACACCAGGGGCAGATTGGGCTAGGGGACAAGGGGGCTTGCTCCCATAGTGGGCTACCTTGGGCTGGGTCACTGGGCTGCCGGCATTTTTTTCCCTTTAAAATAGGCTGCTGAATTGAATCTTGCCCTTTCTTCCCCCCCGGGCTAAATCTTGCCAGCCCTGCCCTGACTCCCACCTTGCTTTTAAAGGAAGTTCTCTGCAGGTGTTCTGTAATTGCTCTTCACTGGGAACAAATCCTCTCAGCTGTGCTGCTAGTTGTGGAAAAAGCCACTTTCAAGCCATTTCAAAGCATGTGAGTTAAAACACACTTTTACTTTGTCATACATGTCTTACTCCTGTATGCCTTATGTACCTTAACCTAATATACATGTGTGTAACCCTGTCTGCAGCCTTTACCTGCAGACCGTGAGCTGAATAGCTATTTCCTCTAGTAGAGGCCTCTGACAAACCATTCCCTTAGTCACAAAAAAACATATACATACATACATACATACATACATGTATATACTATTAATGGAGTATAATACATTACCTCTTCCATTTGTGTTATGGTAAAATGAGGTATTTCAAAATGTTTCAACCTAAAATCTGGTTTAATGTGCTATCATTAAGCTTCTCTCAGTATGGTATCACTACATTGTCAAACTTGATAGTTTATTCTTGTTTTTGTATTGGTTACTTTGCCTAGCCCAGTGGTTCCCAAACTTTTGCAGTTCGCGGCACCCTTAGAGTCTCCATAATTTTTTTAAGGCACCCCTCCAAAATAATTACCGAGCAGTCCTGTTTTAGAAGTAGTTGGGTCAAAAAATTGTAATAAGTATTTAGGTCAGGACAGAAATGCTTATTTAGTTGTATGCAAAAATGCCCCCTCTGCATCCAGACACTCTGCCCTCTGTCACGCTGCCCCCTCTGCCCTCTGTCACGCTGTCCCCCCTCCTCTGCCCTCTGTCACGCTGTCCCCCCTCCTCTGCCCTCTGTCACGCTGTCCCCCCTCCTCTGCCCTCTGTCACGCTGTCTCCCTCCTCTGCCCTCTGTCACGCTGTCCCCCCTCCTCTGCCCTCTGTCACGCTGTCCCCCCTCCTCTGCCCTCTGTCACGCTGTCTCCCTCCTGTCACGATGTCCCTCCACTGCCCCTCTCACGCTGTCCTCCTCCTCTGCCCACTGTCCCCCTCTTCTGCCCTCTGTCACGCTGTCCCCCTCCACTGCCCCTCTCACACTGTCCCAGCTCCTCTGCCCTCTGTCACAGCTCCTCTGCCATGCTGTCCCCCTCCTGTCACGCTGTCCCTCTCCTGTCACTCTCCTCTGTCCCCCTCCTGTCACGCTGTCCCCCTCCTCTTCCCTCTGTCACGCTGTCCCAGCTCCTCTGCCCTCTGTCCCAGCTCCTCTGCCACGCTGTCCCTCTCCTCTGTCCCCCTCCTGTCACGCTGTCCCTCTCCTCTGTCCTCCTCCTGTCACGCTGTCACTCTCCTCTGTCCCCTCCTGTCACGCTGTCCCCCTCCTCTGCCCTCTGTCGCCTTCCTCTACCCTCTGTCCCAGCTCCTCTGCCACGCTGTCACTCTCCTCTGTCCCCCTCCTGTCACGCTGTCCCTCTCCTCTGTCCTCCTCCTGTCACGCTGTCCCTCTCCTCTGTCCTCCTCCTGTCACGCTGTCACTCTCCTCTGTCCCCCTCCTGTCACGCTGTCCCTCTCCTCTGTCCCCCTCCTGTCACGCTGTCCCTCTCCTCTGTCCCTCTCCTGTCACGCTGTCCCTCTCCTCTTTCCCCTCCTGTCAAGCTGTCACTCTGCTCTGTAACCTCCTGTCACGCTGTCACTCTCCTCTGTCCCCTCCTGTCACGCTGTCACTCTGCTCTGTCCCCTCCTGTCACGCTGTCACTCTGCTCTGTCCCCTCCTGTCACGCTGTCACTCTGCTCTGTCCCCTCCTGTCACGCTGTCACTCTGCTCTGTCCCCTCCTGTCACGCTGTCCCCCCTCCTCTGCCCTCTGTCACGCTGTCCCCCCTCCTCTGCCCTCTGTCACGCTGTCTCCCTCCTGTCACGATGTCCCTCCACTGCCCCTCTCACGCTGTCCTCCTCCTCTGCCCACTGTCCCCCTCCTCTGCCCTCTGTCACGCTGTCCCCCTCCACTGCCCCTCTCACACTGTCCCAGCTCCTCTGCCCTCTGTCACAGCTCCTCTGCCATGCTGTCCCCCTCCTGTCACGCTGTCCCTCTCCTGTCACTCTCCTCTGTCCCCCTCCTGTCACGCTGTCCCCCTCCTCTTCCCTCTGTCACGCTGTCCCAGCTCCTCTGCCCTCTGTCCCAGCTCCTCTGCCACGCTGTCACTCTCCTCTGTCCCCCTCCTGTCACGCTGTCCCTCTCCTCTGTCCTCCTCCTGTCACGCTGTCCCTCTCCTCTGTCCTCCTCCTGTCACGCTGTCACTCTCCTCTGTCCCCCTCCTGTCACGCTGTCCCTCTCCTCTGTCCCCCTCCTGGCACGCTGTCCCTCTCCTCTGTCCCCCTCCTGTCAAGCTGTCCCTCTCCTCTTTCCCCTCCTGTCAAGCTGTCACTCTGCTCTGTAACCTCCTGTCATGCTATCACTCTGCTCTGTCCCCTCCTGTCACGCTGTCACTCTCCTCTGTCCCCTCCTGTCATGCTGTCACTCTGCTCTGTCCCCTCCTGTCACGCTGTCACTCTGCTCTGTCCCCTCCTGTCACACTGTCACTCTGCTCTGTCCCCTCCTGTCACGCTCCTCTGCACTCTCTCACTTTGACCCCTCTGCCGTGCGCCAGCTATAAAAAAATCAAACAGAAACACTTACCAATCCGCGCGGCGCCGGGACCCAGCATCCTCCTCTCTCACGCAGCAGTCAGCTGCTGCGTGAGAGCTGCTGCGTGAGAGAGGAGGATGCTGGGTCCCGGCACCGCGCGGATTGGTAAGTGTTTCTGTTTGATTTTTTTATGGCTGGCCCGCGGCACCCCTGAGACAGCGCCGCGGCACCCTTGGGAGCCGCGGCGCACAGTTTGGGAACCGCCGGCCTAGCCTGTCCAATTTACATGCTGTCCTGAGTGTTTATATTAATCCGTGCTCATATAATGTAATGAGGAGCAGCAATGGGATCATCTGTAATGTGTGATACTGATCAGTTGCATTTCTGTGCATTTGTCTTGTTCCTTACACACTGGATATCCATCAAGCTTGGAAAACATATTCACAGCAAACTTGGACTAGGCTTAATTTTCTCACCTAACTTGTGTTGACCAGGGGAACACATACTGTATAAATAATGATTGAAACAGCCTCTATGTCTGTAAACCATGATTTCCACTGGGGTACGTAGGGTTTCAGAACAAGATGGACATATTTGCACAAGAGCAGAGGTTGGTGAAGGGAGCAGTCGGGTAGTGAGAAGGGATTCCATTCCAAATAGTGCAGAGAGGAGATTTTGCAGAGTGATGTTATTGTAATGCGGTGAATGGGTGGAGAGGCCACATTTTCAGGGTGTGTGTCTTGTCATGCATGACCATTTTTCCTCGGCAAGCGCTCAGAGCTGGCAGAGATCGGGACTAATCCATAGTTGCCAACTCTCCTGGAATTTCCGGGAGACTACCGAAATTCGGGTCAGTCTTATGGACTCCCGGGAGAGCTGACAAATCTCCCGCATCCCGATACTGCGTGCCAAAATGACACGATTTGCGGTGAATCGTGGGGGCGGGGCCAAAATGATGCGTTTGGCCGCGCCCTGCCCCCTCCCGCCCTCCAGTCACGCCCCTCTCCCGGAAACAAGTTTCCGAAAGAAGGCAGTATGGACTAATCCTATATTTTTAATGAAACCCAACACTCCATGCACAGTGCCCTGTGTCAAAAAATAAAAATTAACAAAATTGGCATACAGGAAATAAGATCTGAGCTCTTCCCTACTAGCATCTCCCCTGTTACCTGAAACTGAGAGCCAACTCTCAGCACTGGTTACTCAGCCTGTCTATAGCTCACAGTACATCTGTTTCCATGTAGTTAATTTATAGAGCCTTGGTTGATGTGTAAAGCACTTGGTGCTACAGGGAAAATGAGCAGCATTGGGAAGGTTCCTGGGAGGGTGTGGCCTGGGGGACCGTACCTATTTGCTGTATGGAGCTGTCATATTAAATAACGTGTTGTGCAAAATTTAAAATTTCTCATCCTGTACAATTAAAATGGGAAAATAGATTTTGTGATCCTATATGACCATCTAAGCTTTATTATGTGTTTTTTTTCTTTTTTTCAGACTGTGAAAGTCACACTACAGATACATTTAAATGAACCTGCTGGGGATATTCTTGTTTTTCTCACTGGTAAGAAGTACTCACCAGACTACAAGGATCACACAATTATATGTTTGAAAAATTAAAATTGTTTGCTCAGTAGTTTGTTGGAGTCTGTCATTATTGTTTAATTTCTGAGTTTGCTGTGGAAAGTTATTGATCAGAGGACTGTGCTGTTAAAAAATGCAATTGATTTTCAACTAAGAAGGTTTGTTGAGCTACATAACATTCAATCTGTTCTTGCATAAATAAGTCTGCTTTAACAGAAACTTTAAAAGTCAGTAAGATTGCTACAAAACATGTATATCTTTTTTAAACTATTTTGCTTTATTACAGGCCAGTCAGAGATTGAGAAGGCCTGCAGTGTACTGTTTCAAAAAGCTGAATTGATAGACTATCCGCATGATGTGTTTGACTCTTCTGTGGAAGGCCTGCTTATCTTGCCGTTGTATGGTTCCATGCCAACAGGTAATTAGAGAGTGCTATTTTTGTTGTTGTTTTTGCTAATTATAGAGTTCAAAATCTGATTTATATTCTATATATATTTTATACATTTAAGGGAAAACTTATCCAAACTAAGTGCTTTTAATTGTTGTTATTTGAAAGCAACCCTGAGTATTGTATTGTAGTCATCATTGTCATTTAATAAACATTTTAGGTTTTAAATAATATGAAGCTGTTTATATACCGTAAATAACTATTAATCCAAAATACATTCTGGAACAGTATGCAATACAACTTTCCTACTGTAGCCTAGCATCTCACAATATAAACCTGCCTTAAGTTGGCCACATCTTCTTCGGTGACACGATCTGGCATCACATCCTTTGGTAGAATTTCAGTGTTTGTTAATGGAGTGCACATAATATCAGAGCAGGATATGTATTTCAGGCCCTTACTATCATCTCCTATGTTTTGCAGGTCAGCAGAAAAGAATTTTTCTTCCTCCTCCAACAGGAATCAGAAAGTGTATTGTAGCCACAAATATTGCAGCAACCTCTGTGACAATTGAAGGGATAAGGTATATACTAAATATTACAGTGTGCAGATTTTCTATTACTCCAACTCGGAATTTAAACTTTGGTTATTTCAAAGCATAGAACAATGAGTAGTGACCTCTACATTTTATGTGCTATGCTCCATTTCTCCACTGTATGGCACTGTGGTATTTTGTTGTGCCTTATGAAAAAAAATGATAGTAAAGATTGGAATAAAAAAAAAATGTTTAGACTTTTATCCACACATTTTCAACGATATGCAAACATTCTACTCAATAATATAATATGTTTTTCAATGTTTTATTTTTCAGGTATATTGTAGACAGTGGGTTTGTGAAACAGTTAAACCATAATCCCAGAGCTGGACTAGATGTTTTGGAAATTGTCCCTATTTCAAAGTAAGTTACAGTGAAAAAGCTAATCTTGTAATCGTTTCTTCTTTTTCTTTTTCTAATTAAGTGGCTTTCTATATCAACCCTTGTTTTAATTTCCCTTGCTTAAGAAGTGAAGCAGTGCAGAGAGCAGGAAGAGCTGGCAGGACGGCTTCTGGGAAATGTCACCGGATTTACAGTGAAGAATTTTGGGATAAATGCATGCTGGACCACATGATCCCTGAGATTAAGCGAACCAGCCTAACATCTGTCATTCTGACCCTTAAATGCCTGGAGGTAAATGACGTAATCAGGTAATCCAGAGCTTCTTTAATTGCATTACCTAGATTTGTGCTGTTTTTTAGTTTGTCACCCTTGTTTTAGATTAAGAAGGTTATTGTGTGACTTTACTATTTATACCACAGTAGTATGCTAATTTGAAAATAAAATGGAAGTGACATAATATTGCACTGCTTTCTGTACTGTTATTAATATTATAGTATAATATTATAGTAGGCAGAGCTGCTGATACAGGAAACTCTGGTGACATCATTACTGGTCTTGTCCTGTAAGACTGAGAGTGGATCTCATTAATAGTAATAAGGGTCTGCAACACTGAAGAATCAGTGTGGAAATACTAAGTGCTGGGAACTGCTTATAATGGTTCCCGGCAGGTGTGGTGGGGAACTATTCAGTGGGAGCACAGGCTGGTGTAATCATATTTTGGGCACAATGTCTGTTGCATAGTAATCATCATTTATTTATATAGCTCGGCGCTGTACAGAGAATTACACACACACACAGCTTTGCGCTGTACAGAGAATTACATACACACATACACACACACACACACACACACACACACAGCTCTGCACTGTACAGAGAATTACACACACACACACAGCTCTGCACTGTACAGAGAATTACACACACACACACAGCTCTGCACTGTACAGAGAATTACACACACACACACACACACACAGCTCTGCGTTGTACAGAGAATTACACACACACACACACACACACGTATGTTACGCAGCCAATTAACCTACTAGTATGATTTTGGAGTGTAGGAGGAAACTGGAAGAAAGCCACAAACTCCACACAGATAAAGCCCTGTCCGGGAATCAAGCTCATGACCCCAGCGCTGTGAGGCAAAAGTACTAATCTCTGAGCCACATCACAGGTAGTGTGTAATGTGCTTTTGTGGGGGGCCCACAGGTTAGCATGTAATTACTTTTGTGGTGGAACAATCATTTTATGGTCACAGGCTATTGTAACTTGTTGTACAATGTGTTGGTCATAATATTTTGATCAATACTTTCTTATGTATTACACTGTTAATTACCATTGTTTAAGTTACAAAATTGCTGGCTCCTAACTTCTGTTCAGATATAAGCATAAAGCTTTTTACTGGCAGAAAGAAGACTTCCTATAAGATTAAAGAACATATCAGTACATCAGTGCATCTGAAGTCTAAAATGGTCAAATTACATGAATTAACTATTGACTGTTTTAAGTCTTCAATTCAAGTTATATAAGAGAACTATACTATTAGTAACACTCACAAAGACATGTGAAAGTCTCAGAGCTTATCAATGAGAATATTTGAGATAAAGTTGTGATTGTGGAGGGAGATATTTTCCTACACACCAGACTCCCTGTCCAGTTATTCTGTTGAATGATACTGCAGCCAGCCTCTTCCCAGCCTGAAATGGCTGATAACATAGAACAATAGCTTGCACTCGGTTACACAGTAAACGTTAATACAATATGAAATATCTCACTTTTACTTTACTTCTTAGCATTTTGTCTAACATCATGTATATAGTATCTGTAGTAGTAGTGACCACTAATCTCTCTACTCATGGACAGATTACATTTTCATCTGGCCAAGAGTCCAGCAGCAGGAAAACCTGGGGAGTATTACGTGCCCCCAAAGTGGTGACCTGGATGTGCCAGAAAATCACATTGACATGTGTACCCATTTGTATGGCACATACTACTTCCTCCATTCTATTTGCTGCATTCTGTTATTTTGCCTCGGCCTGTGCAGGAACATTTGTATACTCCAAGCCGAAGACTGGGGCAGTAATGTCATTGCCCCTATTTATTTCCGTTTCTCCTATTTGTTTTTGTCACTCACTGCACTTGTTTGTGTTATGTCTTCATTGATTGATGGAGTGGGGTAGACCCTTGTGGGCTCTATATTCCAATCTTGGGGAGAGGTGTGGGCCTGGGGCTCCTACCTCCCTACCCGTTCGGGGCATAGAAAGGTGATAAAATGGTAAATAATGTTTGGTATAGATATGAAAATACTATAAATATTAAAAATGAATTCCTAAACAATAGATTGTTGGCATATAAATGTGAGAGTATGGTCACACAAGGCAATGTACACTTATAAAAATACATTTGGGTTGAATAAGATTAGTTCATAGTTGTCATCTATCTCTAAATTTCAGGGATAGTCTCAAGTTTTTAAGATTTGTACCTGGAAATTACTTTATTGTATTGTTTTCATATTGTCCATCTGCACAATCAAGTTCACTCTATATACATGTTAGATGAAATTCTCATCATCTATTTGTATAACTGCTTTATAAATTGATGTCTGTTAAAGAAAAGTAGTTATAATGCAATAACCAGGTTTTAATCAAGCCAACCTGGCAGCATAGTGTCCCTGAGTAAATAATGGTCTAGTCCACTTCAACTAGCCAATCATAAGGTAGAGTAGCCTTGTGTTCTTCTGTGAAACCTGATGATTTAAGTGCTAGTAAGTGGAGGAAGTGCCAAATCAACTTTTTTTTATTTTCATTGTCTCTTCCCATGGACTAATAGAACATAAGAGGTAATCTAGATGCCATTTGCCCTCACTTCATCCTGTTGACTAGCTGTTAAAACTAAAACTGCTCACTCAGTGACAGTTATTTCCACACATACCGACACTGTATATCACTAACAGAATCCAATTGACATTTAATTTTGTGTTGCAAGCACAATCTAATGTGATCACCAGACAATAATAAAATACAGTGCAGAAAACATTAGGAAGCCCAGGATGTGTGAGGGGTTTTGTAATGCTCCCCTGGCTTCAAGAAACAATGTTGGTAGACCCCTCTTTCAATCAACCCAATACTACAGAAAGTATTAATAAGCCTAGAGATGTGTGGGGAGGGGGTCTTAATGCTCAGATCTCCGACATCCTAGCTTCAGTAAACACAGGGGTGCCCTCATATGATGCATTAGGTTGTCTATTTTTAAACATGGTCTACCCATATGATTCCTACCCATTTTATGCATTCCATTGCAAAATAGCAAAAAAGAGCTGGGCACTTAGGAGTTAATTTTAAAAAAGAAGGTTTCCTCCCCGTTATATAGCCCCTCTGCCTGCCGGCAATCATCATTTTATAACTAACAAAGCCCAGAGAAAGCAAAATAATGATATCAAATAACAAAAAAAATAACAGTAACTTAAGGGTTAAGTGTCCCCCAGATGACATCATAGAAATGAATTTAACGTAAGTACAAAAGATCCTGTTTACTCTATCATGTCATCTTGGTGACCCTACTTCACTATAGGGACGTTACAAAGCTGCCTTTAAGGGAGGTCATGCTTAGATACCACTGTGCGCAAAATTTTCCTACCGAAACTAGCATCCCTGGATGCAGAAATGTTGAAACAATAGAATTTAGTAAAAGTATGGACAGAAGACCAGGTTGCTGCCCGACATAGCTGCTCTGGTCGAATCAGCAGAAAAATTTCCCGGCACCAGTTTACATTCATAGGTGTAAGCCTGGCGGATTGTCATTCTTATCCATCTGGCATTGATCTGCTTAATTGCTGGCCAACCAGTCTTCTGGCTGTCATAAAGGGCTAGGAAAGAATCTGTTTTTGGAAAACAAAAAAAGCCGTTCTAGCTACATGTATCCTAAGCGATCTGACTACATCCAGAAGAAAACAAGAATTCTGATTATCTACCGAATATTCTTGTTGAAAAGGAGGAATGACAATTCCCTGGTTAAAATGAATCCCTGAAACCACCTTCGGCCAGATGGACACGACAGTTCGTAGCACTGCCCTATCCTCATGAAAGATTAGAAAAGGAGACTTAATTGACAGAGCCCCCAGCTCTAAAACCCTTCATGCTGAAGAAATTGCAAGGAGAAAAACAGTCTTCCAGGTAAGATATTTAAATTAATCTAAAGGTTCAAAAGTATGTTGTTGCAAAAACGATAGAACCAGATTAAGATCTCAAGGTTCTATAAGACAAGCAAAATGCGGCTGGAGTTTAAGAGCCATCTGTAAAAAAACTGCACCTCTGGAATATATTCGCTGTCTGCTCTGTATATTTTCTGAAAATAGACAGAGCAGACACCTGGTCCTTAGAGCCCATTGTCTAAACCATTGTGGGGAAAGATAGAAGATGGAACCAACTGAAAACTGAACTTTTGGAATCCTCTATGTTCACACCATAGCAAATAGGTCTTGCAAACTGTATGATAATTTAAGGCATAAGAAGCCTTTCTAGCTCTTAACATAGTCTGGATTACTCTTTCAGAGAACCCGATGACCCTTAAAATGATGGCTTCAACAGTCATGCCATCAAACTGAGTCAAACTAAATTGTGGTGTACAAAGGGACCCGGAGTGAGAAGATCCCCTCTTAGTGGAAGTTGCCATCCCGGCTCGGCTGCCATCCATAGGATGTCTCCATACCAAGTTCTTTGTGACAAATCTGGTGCCACCAAGATCACTGGAGCTCTTTCTTTCCTGAGAACACGAAGCAGCATGGCTATTGGAGGAAAGGTATATTAAATAGAAATCCCATGACAGAACATCCACCAGGATTGCCTGAGGGTCTCTGTTCCTTGAGCAAAACCTCTTTACTTTGTGATTGAAGCGTGAGGCATCATATCGATCCGGTCGTCTCCATTTTTTAAGATCTGTTTGAAGACCTCTGGACCGTTCTCTTGGGAGAACTGTATTTGTGCTTAGAAAATCTGCCTCCAAATTTTCCTTGAGCTCTAATACATTTATTGCAGCTGTAGATGAAGCGTCACTGCACTCTAACCTGGCAGCTGGCATCCTTCATTACAATGGTCCAGTCCCAGATGCAAAAAGGACGTCCACTGCTCAGATGATCTTCCCTGAGCTGCCAGAAAAGGGACAGACGTGACTCTAGTGACTGTTTCATAAACTGGCTGGCAAATGCAAGTTTCATCTCGACCACTTCCTCAGGAGTTCGCTCTAAAAAATCCTGGAATGGAAATGAGCATACATCAGTACCATAAACAGAGGAAACCATCTTTCCTACCAATCTCCTGCACAGAAGAACAGATGGCTTTCTGTGACTCGGAAACAGTCTTACCAGCCTCTGAATGGATAACAACTTTGCCTGAAAAAGAAACATTCTCTGAAGCTGAGTGTCGAAAAGAAGACCCAGGACACCATCCGGGATGGGATCAAACTGGACTTCTTGTAATTTATGATCCATCTGTGAGCCTCTAACAAATCTGCTGTGGTCTGTAGATGGTTTTGAAGAAATTGTCTAAATAAGGAATCGCTGTAATACCCTTTAGTCTGAGATGGACAGCCATAATGTTGGTGAATACCCTGGGAGCCATGTGCCAGCCTGAAGGGTAAAGCTCTGAATGGAAACAGATTTTGGCAACTTCCAAATTTTGATATGGAGGTAAGCGTCTTTTATATCCAGCGAGGCTAGGAATTCGCCTGGCTTCATAGAATTGATCACAGACCTGAGGAAATCTGTGCTGGATCACGTAAAAATAACATATTGTAGATCTTTATTTTATTTAGGGGTGCAGTGCATCGCTGTATATAATTGCAAATGTACTGATTTTTTATATTGTGTTGTATTTCTGTATAGGAAATGTATTGATTTCTGAGACAGTATGCCAGGGGAGATGATTTGTTTTTTTGCTTTGTAACTTCTAAAGGCAGGTTAACTGCATGCTAATTAAGTTGATTAGACCTTTCATCTCAGTGACCAACACGTCATTTTAGCCTGAATGTACAGGAGGGGGGTTGTTAGACAGTCATCCTGTGCCTTAGAGTGATGTGAAATCACAGATTTGGTGTAAGTTTTGTTAAGTATAAATTGCATTTAAAGTCCAAGTTTAGAGAATATGTCACATCCTGATGTTAAAAGTCTCAGACGTTTTGGTACCAGCGAGGACCAGGGAGCTGGGTTATCCCTTGCTAACATGTGTTGGCTATGTACTCACATGCCTCTCTAATATGGTCCTTTATAGATATATTATCAGAGACTGGTGTACCAAAATGAAGGCCCTAAATTACCTGTTCTGACCTATTCTCAATGGTCTTACTGACCTACGCAGAGGCTAAAGAAGGTCTTGGACCTGCCACTGCCACCACATAAATAAATTTTAAAATGCCTTCACACTTATGGTCTGTACTATCTTTCAGGCAGGCAGACCCTGTAACCAGAATAGTAGTATATCTAGATTACCAGGCCACTGGTATATCAATCTTGGGTGGAACCTCCCTTCTTAAATTGTCCTTTCCCAGCGGAGGAAAACAGACATATTCTTGTTTGATTTAACCCAAGGTTTCTCCAACAATAAATGAGAGGAGGAAGGAAAAGAAACTGAACGCTTCTTCCTCTGCATCCTCCATGCGTAGAGTTTGGTGAACAGCCTAAACTAGATCTTCTACTTCCTAGCTGACTCTTCATCAAAACTAAATGGATCCTCATAATCTGAATTCCCCGGTAACTTACCTTCCTCTTGCGAAGAGAATTCTGAGTCAGACTTCCTCTAAGAATCTGAGAAGGGATTTGTCTTTTAAAGGGGCCTTAGCCCGACCTTTCTAATGATTAAAGCCAATGTGGTTCAATAGGTGTCCCTGCCCCAGGCAACTGAGAAGTACTACCATGGTAAGACTGTTCTTTATCAGAAGCTCTACTAGGTCTGACCGAGGGAAACACACTCACTTTCTTATAATGCACCGAAATGCAAGTTAGCTCAGTGGTTGACTGTGCCAATGACTTTGCCCAAGTCGTTTGAGTCTCAGCAGCAGCCATCCCAGGCAGACACGCACAGTCCAGGGCTACGCAAGATGTACATCAGGCATCTGGTTCCTGATGTCCACTTGACAATTTTGCTTGGCATCTACAACGGATGAAATAAATAACTGACTTAAGAGCCTTATGAGTAAATTTATCAAGCTGCAGGTTTGAAAGAATGGAGATGTTGCCTATAGTAACCAGATTCAGATATAGTAACTAGATTAATTTTGTAAAATGTACTAAATAATTGATAACTAGAATCTGATTGGTTGCTAAAGGCAACATCTCCACTTTTTCAAACCTGCAGTTTGATAAATTTACCCCTAAGTCTTGGAACCAGTCCCTTTTTCAGAAATATTAGGGAGGAACCAAACTACAAGCAAACACACACACTCACAAAAAATAGCTATAAATTAAGCTAAGTCACAAAGTTGTAAGTGCTTTTGTTTAATAAACAACAGGGGAAAAGAGGAAAGGAGCCCTTTTAGCAAAACATCATGCTCTGGCAAGCTTTTTAAATTTTCAATAATGATTTTATTAAAGTTTTTCCTTTTAATTACAGGGTACAGAAAAAACATACATTGTAATTTACAAGGGAGAAATGGGGGGGGGCAAGGAGGAGGGGGAAAGAGGGAGGCAGTACATATCAATAGGTATCAATAGCATCAAACAGTACAAATCTCAACATTTTACAGAATTTACATATCGTTTGAGATACAACATAGATAGTAGCCCCTCTGGCAAGCTTTTTATACTTTATGGAAAAAACAAAATACCAAGGAGGAAGTGCTGATAATAAGAGGAGCTGCAGGTAACCTTTCTCCCTCAACTCAGGTTCAGTTCAGCAGGGTAGCTGCTCCAAAAACAGCCCCTGGCTGGAAAACTACCCTTAAAAGGATGTTCCTCGACCCGTTGCAGTGACTTACTGCTTCCCAGAAGACTTCTTCCCACCGCTAACAGGAGCTCTTGCAACAATGCTCTGTCCACACCCTCCAGGAAGAGGCAGAGGGCTCTTCTGGGTCATCAGTTCGCTGCATGTGCACATTGCGTACCCAGCATCTCCCTTGCTGGTTCTCCTTGAACAGAAGGTCCAGCCAGCTATTACTAAGGAGCACTATCTCCCCCCCCCTCCCCCCATCACAAGGCAAGTAGTTATTAAAGTATGATTGGATGATGTACTAATTTGGTCTGTTTTTAAGTCAAAGTAGTAAATATCTGAGAGAATTTATAATTGTACCTTACTCTGCATTTTTAGCATTTTCATAACTGAAAAATATTCCTGCAATTGTAAACACATTATGGAGAGGTCAATCAATCCAAGTGTTCTTTTTCTCAAGTTTCAGGGGCTAGAGACTTGGAGAATCATGGTGCTATTCCCTCCATTGTAGTCCAAGTTGGTTAATCAGAAGTACTCGGGGTCTTACCTGAATTATGTTTTTTTTCAGTAGTAGGTTTCGTATCCAGTCCTAGCTTCTAGAGATTTTGAATGTCCTTTAAAGTTTTATTACTTACACAAATTTGTTATCACTATCTTGCAGAGAAGGAAGTTATCAAAGCTAGTTGTAAATTAATGAGATGACACTAACTGCATGACAAGTAACCTTCAGCAGAACCTTATCTATGTTTTTCATGTATATAGCACAATGAAGAGATTTGTTATTCCTCTCAATAGGTTGCTGAAAGAAAAGCATATTTACCTTAAAATAAAATTAAAAAGTACACAATATAATGTAATTCACTTTGGTAGAGTGGACAAAAATCATTCTGAACCTGATTGTAGATATATGACAATGGACTAGTAATTGAGTTCAAAAATACCTTTTGTTATTAAGTAGTTCTGACAGAATGGATCACCTATGCCTCTCTGTTGTTGCTGGGAACCAGCTGGGCTTACTTTGCCACCGTTCCCTTTCGTTATCTCAAATGCTTCCTCTAGACCCAGTAGGATGGGCTTACATATGCTGCCACCACTGGACTCCTACATGGCATCCAGAACCGCGTTCCTTCTGGGTAGCAGTCGCTGCTAGGGTACGCCCTTGTTGGTGTACGTGGGCTGGTACCCGTGACCTCTTCCTATAGATCAGGGTTGCTGTGGATGGATCTCCTCTGGCCTATCACACTGGCCGGAGCTGCTGGATAGTGGGCAGAGCGGTGGTACCGCAAACCTCAGTACAGCCGGGAATGGATTAGAGTTGGGTCTAATCTGTAGGTCACAGGAATTTCAGCGTGGAAGAAGTTGTCAAGCAGGCAGGGCCGGACTGGGAATAAAAATCAGCCCTGGCATTTAAAGTACACAGGCCCACCTCAGGTCCAGAAGAAAAGAAATAGTGTACCGCCGCGCAGCGGCGGTGCCGAAAAGGGCGTGGCCACATCGTGTTGTGGGTGTGGCCAACATGGGGCATTGATACATACATTATAATAAAACATTACATTTATCATGCCCTCCCAGCCACATCACACTATCCCCCCAGGCACATTATGACATCCCCAGCCCACTGTACTTATCTATGTTTCTGGTGCTGCTTACGGGTGTGAACTTCCTGTAGTGTGAGCAGGGAAGCTCTTTGTCTCAGGAGATTACCAAATCTTGTGAGACTTAGAGCTCCTCGGCTTGCTCTGCAGGCTGTGTCCTATCCAGAGACTGGGAGCAACTATCAGATTTCTCCTGCTAACCAGAGCTGGATTATCGCTCGGGGGGCCTGGGGTATTTAAGACAGGGGGCCCCTATTATGTAACATGGTTATCATATTAGACACAATGTTAGACAAATACACAAGCAATACTGTGTGCAATACTGTTAGGTGCCCGCAGCTTTGCCTTCACAAGCAGTACAGTGTGAAGTGGGACTTACCTCCCAACTGTCCTTGTAGTCGGATCAAATATCACTAGACGAGAGTGTCACCAAAATTCGGGACTTCCCCACCAGTGTTCTTGTCACTTACACCACCTGTGGCTGCTGGTGTCTTTAGTTGCTGTTTGTCTGGATCCTCGAATGTTGGAGGCCCTATTTGGAAAAAAAATGGGTACATGTAATTTAGAAACCTCAAACCAGCCCTGGTGTTTAATCAATGCAACCCATGTTTTATAATTAGGCCTCCCTCCAGCCTCAGTATTAAAATTGTAGTATTCACGTTTACTAAATAAACCTATATACCTTCCTCCAAACAACCCCAGCAAGAAATTAAATCGCATTTACGTTTAAGAAATATACCTATTTCCCCCAACCATCAATGCCATTAAATAATTCCTATTCACATTTAAAAAATAGACGTTATTTTTTTCCCAAACAGCCCACTTTCAATTAATAGCCCCAAATCATATTATGCTACAATAGTGCCCCCAAATTATATTATACCACAGAGTAAACATTAACAACACTAAAGTATATTTGCATAAAATGTGAGGTTATATAAATATCCAGTAGGAATATACAGCACCCCCCCCCTCCCCTCCCCTCGTGTGGCATCCTCACTTTTCTGTGTGCCATCCTACCCCCCCTCCCCCCCCCGTTTCACCTTTTTCTGTGTGCCATTCTCTCCCCCCTTTTCCTGTTTTCCGTGTGCTATTCTTTCAGCCCCTCTTCCCTCCCCTGCACACATTTTCAGCCCCACTCCCCCTCCCCCCTTCACATATTATCGGGTCCTCTTCCCCCTCCTTGCACCCATTTCCCTGTTAAAAAGTAGTATACTTACCTCTCAGCAGCCTCTGCAGCCTCCGGGAATCTGTGCGCCGTCTGATCCAGTCCTACGCGGCCGCGCATAACGTTCTGACGTTACACCGCGCGGCCGCAAACCTGAAGCGCGGCCCAGCCCACAGAGCCGTCATGACGTGTGACGTCATGACGGCTCCACCGCAAGTACAATTTTTTTTTTTCAATTATAGCAGTGGTGATCGCAGGTAGCCGGACCGGCCCACGGTGCCATCGGCCCTTCTGGCATTTGCCAGAAGTGCCCGATGGCCAGTCCGGCCCTGCAAGCAGGTCTTTGAAGCAAGTGATGTTTATTTGCTTTCATACAGGTTTAAGATACCAGTGATCAAGAGGTCAGAAGAAACATGAATTTTACCTTTCAGCACAAACCAGTGCTGTTTTATACAGTTTTGGACACAGTCTCGCAGGGGGTAAGCCAGCCCCCTGAAGTCTGAGTTATTTTTAGTATCGGGATACAATATGTTCCCCAAACATGAATTTAAATGCAATTTATACTTAACACAATTTGCAGTAATCTGTGATATCCTAAATCACATTGATCAGAGATTTCCTTTCACTTTAACCAGGATACAGGTAACGGCATTTGACACTTCACATTAAAAGACTTAGTTAGCATTTCCTGCTATCAGCAAAACAGACTCCCTCCCCACATATGCCTAATTGGAGATTTCCTCTAGCAAAGTTACAAAACCCCAAACAAGACATTTCCTATACCAAAATACACACAATATCAAAAATAAGTACATTTGCAATTATATATAATAAGCGCCCTGCGTTATTTCCTTTAAATAAATTTATACCATAAGTTATTTACAAGTGATCCAGCCACAGTAGTTAACTACTCTCAATCATTAATTATAACATTTCATGACAACATGTTTTCTAATTTTCAGATACTGGCAGTTTGGTATATTTACCCCAAGTTTTACCCACAGGTTCCCATATTTGGATCCACCAGAAGAAAGGTTTATTTTAGAAGCGCTCAAGAAGCTCTATCAGTGCAGTGCCATTGACAGGTAAAAATAATCTTCTTTTTTCCCATTAAATGAAAACTAAGACTTGCATGCCTCTGTGTGATTTTGTTGGTACAATTTTCCATGTACTTCTCATCACCTAATGCATAATTAATCATATGAAAACAGAATTATACATCACACTAATCTGAGCAACACTCATGATGTCTCAATACAGGAAGATACAGTTTCATAAAATCTAATGATGTTGATTCCGATTGAGAAGTAACATTCAGTTCTAAGGGAAAAGCATGAGTATTTCATATGCAGCAGCTCTTCTAACTTGAATGCTTGTGAGTAGAGCAATTAATGGGTATCAAGAGGTGAGTTAATAACATAATTGTCAAATTAGGGGAAACTTTCTGGACTTCTCATAGAGCGGAAAATTCTCCTGCAAGGACCCTTGCATGTCTGTAAAATAGGCGGGTGGCATCATGACACAGTTAGTTATCATCTACATTGCCCTGTCAACTTCAATTAAACAGAATATATAAAAAGGTGTCATAAACAGCTAGTTTGACTGAACAAAGCAAGTACATGTATTTTAAGTTTTAGCACACTCAGGGACTGATTCATTAAGGAGAGCAAAGCAAAAAAATAGGAATAAATTTGCTTCTGGACAAACCATGTTACAATGCAAAGGGTGCAAATGAATTTATTATTTTGCACGTAAGGAAAATACTGGCTGTTTTTTTCATGTGGCACACAAATACTTGATAGCTTTACTTGTACACTGAAATTTAAAGTTGATCTAGGACATGCTTTACCCCAATTATAAATTTACATCCACCCCAATGCAACATAGTTTTGCCAAGGTGCAAAGTTACTCTTTTTTTGCTTTGCTATCTTATTGAATCAGGCCTTTAATGTTTATTATTCAGCTGCAATATTTATTTTCCACAATTTACGTTGCATATATACTCAGTGGCCACTTTATTAGGTAAACCTGTACACCTGCTCTTAAGGCCAATGTCTAATCAGCCAATTATGTAGCAGCCACTCAACGCATAAAAACATGCAGACATGGTCAAGATGTTCAGTTGCTGTTCACACCAAACACCGTAGTTAAGAAATGTGATCTAAGTGAGTTTGAGGTCAGAGGAGAAAGGCTAGACTGGTTCAAGCGGACAGGAAGATAATCGTAACTCAAATAACCATGTGTTACAACAGTGGTAGGCAGAAGAGGACCTCTGCATGAACAGCAAGTGGGACTTTGAAGTGGATGGGCTATAGCTACAGAAGACCATACTGGGTTCTACTCCTGCAAGCTAAGAACAGGAAACCAAGGCTACAGTGGCCACAGGCTCACCAGAAGTGGACCGCTGAAGATTGGAAAAACATTGCGTGGGTTAAAGAATCTTGATTTCTGTTGCAACATAAAGATGGTGGGGATAGAATTTAGTGTAAACAACATAAATCCATGGATCCATTCTGTCTTGTGTCAATGGTGCAGGCTGGTGGACCTATGTTGTGGGGAATGTTTTTTTGACAGACATTTAGGCCTCTTATTGCCAGTTGAGCATCATTTAAATTACACAGCCTACCTGAGTATTGTTGTTGATAATGTGTATTCCTTTATGGCCACAGTCTGCCCATCTTCTGATTGCTACTAGCAGCAGGATAACGTGCCATGTCAAAAAGCACACGGCATCTCAAGCTGGTTTCATGATTCATAATGAGTTCAGTGCACACATATGACCTCCACAGACACCAGATCTCAATCCTACAGAACATATTTAGGCTGTGGTGGAATGGGAGATTACCCGCATGAATGCGCAACAGGTGTGTGATGATATCATGTCAACATGGACAGGGGAGGACTGGCAAATTTTAACCCGGGGGGCAAGACTGGACTCAGCAGCCTATTAGGAACATTATAAGGGGAAAAAAATGCAGTTTGCCCAGTGACCCAGCCCAAGGTAGCCCACTATGGGAATGGCCCGTGGGACAGATGTCCCCGCAGCCCAGCCTGCCCATGAACATGGACCAGAAGGAATTTTTCCAGCACCTTGTTGAATGCATGCAACAAAAAATGCAGGCTGTTCTGGGGGTATTGAGGGTCCTATAAAAAAGAACGGTGTACCTAATAAAGTGGATACTGAATGTACATATGTGTTTAAAAAATATTTTGTATCTGTTTTTCAACCATTTATGCATGTTTCCAGTATATAATTTATTTTACCAATGTCTTTCTAAATTCTTAGATTTCTGTTTATTTATTACAATCTTTTTACTTTATATTACAAATAGTTTTTTTCTATCATTACTCATCAATCATCCTGTCCTGAATATAATTGGGGCACTATTTGATGTTCACATCAGCATATTTTATGGTATTTGTATTTTTACTTTTTTACCCAAACAACATTTATTGTTCTCCTGATTTACCAAAATGGTGATTAAGAAGGCTGGCACCCTTATAAAACCCCATGAGCTAGATTTACTAAGCTGCGGGTTTGAAAAAGTGGGGATGTTGCCTATAGCAACCAATCAGATTCTAGCTTTCATTTATTTAGTACATTCTACAAAATGACAGCTATAATCTGATTGGTTGCTATAGGCAACATCTCCACTTTTTCAAACCCGCAGCTTAGTAAATCTAGCCCCATGTGCCTGAAACAAGAGTTACATTTTTGCTAGATATAAGAATGTTATTTGCAATTTGTGAAATAGCTCTCAAAAACCAGAGTAAAGATAACAAGACATAAGCAAAGTGTCTTTAAAGGCGGATCGTCAATGAGTCTCCTCAAGGTTGGAGATTTGACAGAAATAGCGGCTCATTTTTCCGTGCACCTCACAGAGGTGCGTGGGAAAATGAGCAGAGATCCCTACCATAATTGCCGGCAATATGAGCAGCACGATGTCTACGCGCCACAACGCCGGAAATTAATAATATCCTTCTAAGAATCTTAAATTTAACTAGTTTACCTTGTTAAAGTTTACATATGTCGCATAGAACGGGTTGGGTACCTTACACGGAGAGTGAAATGCCGACAAGAGATAGAGCTTACATCATAATAGCGAAACTGTGGTTACCGTCACAGTGTTAATGGCAACTGCAAGAAAAACAGACTTCAAAGAATAGCAACGAATGTACATCCTGTCCGGGCAAAATGACGTCAGTATGCAGGCCGACACTATGATTGCTACTATTTAGGTACTGATTTAAGGAGGCGCAGGCTGTAGAATGTTTTTTTTACAAAGCCTTCTACATTCTACAGCCTGCGCCTCCTTAAATCAGCACCTTAATAGCAACAATCATAGTGTCGCCCTGAAAACTGACGTCATTTTGGGCAGACGGGATGTTCATTCGTCGCAATCATTAGAAGTCTGTTTTTCTTGCAGTCGCCATTTATAGTGTATCGATATGCACAGTTTTGCTGTTATGATGTTGTGCTATGTGGTGGTGGTGTTTTAGTAGTCTGTGTAGTGACTACCACCAAATTGTCAAAACCTTGCATTCTAGCAGATTAAGCCTAATATCTGTTTTGATTAATGGTAGGTACAGTTCATTATCATCAGCAGCTATTTATATGGCGTCACTGATTCCACAGCGCTGTACAGAGAACACACTCACATCAGTCCCTGCCCCAATAGAGCTCACAGTCAAAATTCCCTAACACACACACACACACACACACAAACACACACACACTAGGGTCAATTTGATAGCAGCCAATTAACCTACTATTATGTTTTTCGATTGTGGGAGGATACCAGAGCGCCCGGAGAAAACTCACGCAAACACAGGGAGAACATACAAACACCACACAGATAAGGCCTTTCACTGATATGAATATAAACATAGTCTCTAACAAAATTGCCTCCATATTGGTGACCTAAATCAAGAATAACATTGCAATGTTAGCAATTAAAACTAATGATTATCTGGAGCTGCATAGTTGGAAGTGAAAAGGGCAGTCATTGTTTTAGTTACTCATTGCCAATCATTAATGTTGAGAGATTACTATCTATTATTTATTAAGCTCTCACAGTACTGAATGTGGTACAGAATCACTTTGATTGTTCTATATTATCACCAGACTTTCAAATTGAACTCTCAAAAGCAAAAGTTCTTCAGAGATCTAATGTGTGCTGGATTCAATGACTAAACCTTTTCTTTCAGCACTAAACTGTGCTAACATTAAAAAGACTTTAAAGAGAAATAATGTAATTTTGTATATTCATGGAAAGAAGATGTTGTAGAAGTCAATGAATGAACTAGTAAATCCTGCTGTTAACATGGTTTCAAGTTATGAACAATATAATATCTTCAGCTATCTTCAATTTTTGTGTTCCATAACTGTTAGAAATCTAAATATCCTCCTCCCCTCCCTATAACTTCTCTTTTAACCCACTTGCCCTCTTTCCCCTTGCCCTCTCCCTCGCTCTCCCCCTTGTTTCTCTTTTTTTCTGACTGTTTTAACTTAACATTTGAAAGAGTAGACTCTGTTCCTTGAAACAAGGGGTCTCTTGCCTACATTTGACACCAGAGGACTGAGATAGAAGCTCTCCAATTAAGACAAAATTCCTAAGAGGGCTCATGGCAATTCTCCTTTAATTAAAATGACCCTACCTGGACCCTATGACATCAGTTTACTGTAATGTCTAAATTTGTAAGTGTTGGGAGTTTTCACCCTATTAATTACCTCAGTCAGTTTTTACATCAGAAACATTTAATGGCTATCCAAACCTTGAAACAGTTTTCCCCCAAATGATTGTCCATGGCTTAAATAAGGTTTGATTACATGTTGATTGCCAAGATATGAGAACGCTATATATGTAACTCTGTGTATTTTAAGTGCATGTCTCTCTTTTAAAAAAGGAGCGGCAGTGTTACAAAACTGGGGCGATTCATCGTTGAATTTCCATTATCTCCCAATCTGGCTTGTGCTGTGATTAAAGCAACATCTCTCGGGTGTGAGGATCTTCTCCTTCCTGTGGCAGCCATGCTGTCTGTTGAACATGTGTTCATACAACCAGGTATCTTGCACAGTTTCCATGAATTTTTATTCAAGCAGGCATTTCAGATATGAACATTGAAAAGCAAAATAGCTAACTTTGACTATGTATTTGAACATTAGAATACACCACTTTTACATGTTCATTTAAAAATTAAATAATTAACTGTTTACCAAAAATCAGATTTCCTCCAATCTCTACTGTGATTCCATCCAAATGCCCAGTGTTACAGTCTCCTGTGGCACATTGCCCTGCAGGGCATTGCCCAGATGGTGAAGGCAGCTTAAGTTTAGCTAAAATAGCAGTGGTTGAACAAATTAACATTTATTATACTTTTATCAAAAGCCTGAAGGACTTTTTAGAAAATGTATTATATTTTTTTATGCATCTGGATAAAAATGCATGACTTCTGTCAAACATATTTTGAACCCTATTTTTCCTTATTTAAAGCTATGTTCAGTAACCAGTGAACACAACATAGGACAATGCCATATAAAGGGATATAAACCAGAAGTGAAAAATGTCTAAGGCATCTCACATTATTTTCTAACACATTTGTCCTGTCATGATATAGGCCTGTGCCTGATAGTAAAAGGTTCACCCTTGTTATCTCCTGTATATGTCAGATGTCTTATGCTGAAGATGAATACATATGATTTAGAGGATTCACAAACAATTCTCAATTTAGGGCCGAGTCAGCTACAAAAGTGCTAGGGTTCAAAGTGCTCAAAACATGTGACACAGTGATTTGGACGTTATGAATGAACTAACATTCAAAGTGCCCATCTGACACCACCCTTAAGAGGAATTTTTTTGTCATATATTTGTATGCTGGTAATATATGTTTTTTTGCAGATAAACTATTTTACTCATCTAATTACAACAACATTCTCTCCTGTACTTTAAGTTAACTGCCAGCCATTTGTATAAATTATGTAAGGTTTAGCATCTGTAAATTAAATAGCTGATGATGATTAGTATACAATAGCATTAAATGGTTCAGTTGTCATTTTGATAACATAGTTTTTTGTTTGTGATGTTGGTAGAAAACAAAGTCGGTATATATGTAAATCCAGCGCTGAGCTTTAGATTGCCATTTAAAGAAATGTTTTTAATTGTCACAGCTCTAATACAGAACCTTGCTACTGTCCCCACTTACAATAGAAAATCAAAAAGATATATTATACAGTGCTGACTAAATACCACAAGTATCTATACAAAAATCAGATATGAAATATACATCAATAAAAATGTATAAAATTGACTTCTGTGTGTGTGTACAGTATATATTGGTTTAACCAAATATAAAATGGTAAATCTCTTTAAAAATCAATTAATTCATAAATAATAAATGAAATCTAATCTGATCACTAGGGCAAAATAAATAGGTAAAGTGGCTCTCTATAATATCATATGTTTTTATTTTACCTAAACACAAATTCATAAATATAAAAACAATAACGGTTATCAATCTACTATATTAACTAAATTTACATGACCATGTTAAAAGACTAAACCAGTAAACACGCAGAAACTGGAATACTAAATCATTCCATAGATGTGATGCACATAGCAAAACACACCTGATACCAGGCCATCATTGGGAATGATATACACTCTGCAGTTCTACCGATTGCAATAAGAAATGTATGAATAGATTCAAAAATGCGGATTAGAAAATGCTGACTATAGTAAACTTGTTGCAAGGCAAATAACAGTTAAAATCTGGTTGCCAAGGGTTACAGCACATTCCCTTTGCATTAATTATCATAAATGTTCCCCTTTGTAATTTTAATATACTAAATAATTTAAGACCTGTAATTATAGGTGTCACATGTACAGTATTACCTATAGTAATTTTTCTTAAGCACAGCAGTTAGGGATTAAATAACATATACGGTCAGATATAGTGTAAAAATTATAATGATTATTGTTTCTATACCCAAGTCTGTAAGCATGTGATCTTTTGAACTGGAGACCTTTGACTTTTGTTCTGTCTATGTTGCACTAGAGCATCCTGTTGTTCAAGCGATATAATATTAACCATAGTTAAAGAATTTCTTTGTAGTTAGATGAGAGTTAAAATGTTTTGGTTTTTTTCATTTACACCTTCCACAGCAGCTTCATAATTTCTACTCTGCCGGAGGAGGAATTAGGATTTGCAATTTCTGTGTTTCTTTGATAGATATATAGAAGGCTTGAACAAGTATATAACAGTGTAGGGAAACTCCCAAGGCACTAAGGAAAATAGAGTTACCAGGTGGGGGCTATAAGCAGTGTGTGGGATGCAAGCAATATGGGTGTTTTTGATAAATTATGATGTTTAGTTTTATTTTACAACAAAATCACTATATAATAACAGATGTTCCGGCTGGAACAGCATAATGATAGCAAAAGATATAATGCAATATTATGTTTTTCATTTTACAACACATTACATTAGTGTTTATTGTGAGAAATTGGACTAATTATCCTCTCTGCACTTTCTGAAGCATCTAATGTAGCAGGATCCTTAATAAATAACTAGGCGTCCATATATCCGTTTCATGCCCTGGGTACACTCACAGATCTGCCACTTTGTTTGCTGTCACACAACTTTTAGCACAATCTGCAATATAGGTTTAACTAGCCTAGCAGATATTAAGAAATTACAAAACCTGTAAGACTACATATGCAGAGTTGGAAGCCAATTGTCTTGTCTTAAGACATAGAATTTCAAGATCCCCCACCCCCTAAAAAAAAGTTGGAACTAACCATATCCATAATATAAATGTCTAGTGGCGTGTGTTAGTCTGTCTGTGTGTGTGTGTGTGGAAAAAATAAAACCAAGCTGCAGCGCCACCTGCTGGGCGGAGTTATACACTGACCTACTAAATTCTTAGTGTGTGTGTGTGGGGGAAAAAACTCAGAAAGGGCTGAAATTTGGTATTCTAAGATGTTTTTAATTTGTTAATTTAATTTGTTAATTGTTAAAAGTGTTTATAAAGACTTAAAAAATATATATATATATATTTCTTGAAGGAGAAGTGACAGTTGGGAGTGGTTGGTGGTTGCCGGGGGTGACAGTGGGGAGTGGTTGGTGGTTGAGGCCTGGGCTATGGCCCAAATGCATGACAAGAACCTTTTTAACACCTTAAGTAGCTTGATTTGACTAGAATGTATGAGTATCATGCACGGGTTAACTTGCCCTTTATATGGTGATAGTAATATCTAACACTTTCATACTATAAATGATAACAAACTATAGAAATGAGGAACATGGTATAAATTTAACATAGCTTATCATTCTTGTTTAATATGGCAGCATGTTAAAGCGCTGGATTAATTGCAAGCCTGCACAAATAGAATATTATGCTTTATGTTCTGATTATTACTCTATAGTTGAGTATTTGCCATTTATTTCATAAGTTATACAAAATAGCTGTTGTGTTGTGTTTTTTTACCTAGGGGTGTCTCCGAAACAAAAGGAAGTTGAACAAAGTCATGAAGAGTTATCCCAAATGGCTGGAGGGGGCAATGATTTTGCTACTCTACTTTACATTTTTGAACAGTGCAAATCTAAGTAAGTCCACATGCTATGTTTTAAATTTAGTTTAATAACATTTTTGGTGCTCTGGTGTATACCTCTCTCTAAGGGGGGAATTCATTTCTCCCCCCCGCAGTAGCGCAGTGTTAAACCTATTACCGTCAATACAGTACTTTTAACCCTGATTTCTGCTTGCGGTTCCCTGAAATGCGATCAAAAACCAGCGTTAAAGATTGCCGTATTAATGATATTAATGAAGGAGCTTGTGATTTCAATGCTGTCTGATTTCAAGTGCTGTTTGTTTATAGTGTGGAGTTAGATCCAGTAAGGAGTTGAATCCAGGAAGGGGTTTAATCTGGTAAGTGGCTAGCAAAGGTTAGTACTCTCAAGTTGACTGTAGGCTATAAGAAGTTAGGTTAGCCATAATAAGATGAGTAGTAGCAGCCTTGATGATCTCACTCAATGCATATCTTGTCATATGAATGCACACTTGGAGCAAGTGTTCCAAGGTTTATAACTCTGTGAGAAATGTGAGCAACTGGTCTCATTGGAAGCCCAGGTAACTGATCTAAAGCAGACGATTGCAACATTAAGAGACATTGCCAACCTGGAGCAGAGTTTACAGCTCACCGTTGATGCGTTAGCTGAGCAGGGTGGAGCAGAGACAGAGGAGGATGCACAGGTAGGCAGCTGGGTAACAGTTACTAGGGGCAGCAGAGGGAGGAAGAGGCAGGCCAGCTCTGAGCTAAGCAATCCCAGCAGATTTGCCAGATTGGATAAAGATACTGTGGAAGGCCGTTCAGAATTGGTGGAGTTGGATTAGACTGCTTCCTCTAGCAACCAGGGGAATGGTCTCTCCAGCATAGAGAGGACCAAAGTTACTCAGGGACCCAGGCAGATTGTGGTGGTAGGGGATTCAATTATTAGGAAGGTAGATAGGGCAATCTGTTACCGGGACCGTGCATGCCGAACAGTGTGTTGTCTCCCGGGTGCCCGGGCTCGGCATATTGCCGATCGGGTGGACAGATTGTTGGGACGGTCTGGGAATGACCCAGCGGTTTTGGTGCATGTTGGCACCAATGACCGAGCTAGAGGAAGAAGGGGTGTCCTAAAGATTGATTTCAGGAACATAGGTCGCAAACTTAAGGCAAGGACATCCAAGGTAGTATTTTCAGAAATACTACCTGTGCCACGCGCTAGTCAAGGGAGGCAACGGGAGATTAGAGAGGTTAATGCGTGGCTAAAAGATTGGTGTAGGAAGGAGGGTTTTGGATTCTTAGAGCACTGGGCTGATTTCTCGGTCAGTTGCCATCTTTATTGTTGTGATGGATTGCACCTGAATGAGGAGGGGGCTGCAGTGCTAGGGGAGAGGATGGTTAGAAGGTTGGAGGAGATTTTAAACTAGGCTCCGGGGGGAGGGGCAAGCAAGTTTTTATGGGATAGACATTGAGAGTAGTAAGGAGGAATTTAACAAGAGTCAAGGGGGTGGAGAGGGGGGAAAGGGAAGCATAGCCGATAAGGAGAGGCCCTTTTTAAAGCTAAAAAGAAATACCTAAGGGAGGCAATAGACTAAAGTGTATGCTTGCAAATACAAGAAGCCTGACAGGTAAAATGGGGGAGTTAGAGCCAGAAGCAATGAATGAGCAGTATGATATTATAGGTATTGCGGAGACCTGGTGGGATGATACACATGACTGGGCAGTCAACTTGGAAGGCTATTCTCTCTTCAGGAGGGATAGGATAAATAAAAGGGGAGGAGGAGTATGTCTTTATATTAAGCCAGAATTAAAACCAAGTATGCAGGACGTTTTATATTTATATATATATATATATATATATATATATATATATATATATGAGAATATTGGTGATAATATAGAGGCATTGTGGGTGGAAATATCCAGCGGAGGAAAAAGTTCAGAGACGAGGCTGATAGGGATATGCTATAAACCGCCAGATATTAGTACGATTGAGGAAGCCCAACTTCTACAGCAAATTGAAAAGGTTACACAACTAGGTCAAATTTTAATTATGGGGGATTTTAATTATCCGGACATTGATTGGAGTACTGAGACCTGCGGTACAGCTAGGGGAAATAGGTTTCTGAGAACGCTAAAAGACCATTACATGTCCCAATTAGTAGAGGAACCAACTAGGAACCGGACTATACTGGACCTAGTAATAGCAAACAATGTAGACGTAATATCAAATATTCAAGTAAGGGAGCACTTGGGAAACAGTGATCATAATATGGTCTCATTTGAAATTAGTTTCCAGAAGCAACGGTATAAGGCATCAACTAGGACTTTAAACTTTAGAAAGGCAAATTTTAATATGCTAAAGGAGTCTATAAAGAGCATAGACTGGGACAAAGCATTTGAAGGAAAAAATACGGAAGAAAAGTGGGCTGTCTTTAAAATGTTGTTGGAAACATACATGTATAAGTTCATTCCTATGGGAAATAAATGTAAAATAATTAAGTCTAAACCAATGTGGCTAAATAAAAAGGTAAGGGAAGAAATGCAAAGGAAGAAGCGTGCATTTCAATTGTTTAAATCTGAAGGGTCAGATGAGTCCTTCCGTAGGTACAAGGAATGTAATAAAACATGCAAAAAGGAAATTAGATTGGCTAAATTAGAAAATGAAAGGCACGTTGCAAAAGAAAGTAAGACAAACCCCAAAAAGTTTTTTAAGTATATAAATGGCAAAAGGATTAAAAAAGATAATATAGGACCCCTAAGAAGTAAGATGGGTGAATTGATAAATGCTACTAAGGAAAAAGCAGAGGTATTAAACCACTTTCTTTTCTTCAGTATTTACCAGAGAGGAACAAATGGTAGAAGTAATACATAAAAATGGAAATGAAACCATGCCATTAATTGATACTTGGTTGTCAGAGGAAGAAGTCCAAAGGCGACTGAAGAATATTAAGATAAATAAAGCTCCAGGTCCAGATGGCATACACCCAAGGGTCCTTATGGAGTTAAACTCGGAAATAGCTAGGCCGCTATTCTTAATTTTCAGACATTCAATCTCATCAGGCGCAGTACCAATGGATTGGCGAATAGCAGATGTGGTGCCGTTGTTTAAAAAGGAGGACGAGATCACAACCAGGGAATTATAGACCTGTAAGCCTGACATCAATAGTGGGAGACTACTGGAAGGTATTTTATGGGATAGTATTTAGGATTACTTGGTACGCCATAAAATTATTAGTGGGAATCTGTCACGACTTGCACTCTGCAGCTGCTGTCTGCAGTGACTTTATTGGATCCATTATGTATTCTACTTGTAGTACCACTGCCCACCAAAGGGGCCACTGTGCTACTTTGATCATTTTCCTTGATTACTGAGAGTTGTGTCACCTGCATGAGGCCTATATAAGCCTGCCTGCTTCATACGGTCTGGGCCAGATCATCAGGTCATTCCTAGGAGCATTCCCTGTGCTCAGCTTCTGTCTGCTATCTGGACTCCTGCATATTTCTTCATTGAAATCACTACTGCTGTTATCTGCTATCTGGACTCCTGCATATTTCTTCATTGAAATCACTACTGCTGTTATCTGCTATCTGGACTCCTGCATATTTCTTCATTGAATTAAATTCGGAAATAGCTAGACCGCTATTCTTAATTTTCAGAGATTCAATCTCATCAAGCTTAGTACCAAGGGATTGGCGAATAGCAGATGTGCTGCCGTTGTTTAAAAAGGGGAGGAGATCACAACCAGGGAATTATAGACCTGTAAGCCTGACATCAATAGTGGGGAAACTACTGGAAGGTATTTTAAGGGGTAGTATTCAGAATTACTTGGTACGCCATAAAATTATTAGTGGGAATCAACATGGATTTGTGAGGGATAGGTCATGTCAAACTAATCTAATTAGTTACTACAAGGAAGTTAGTGGAAACTTAGACCAGGGTAGCACAGTAGATGTGGTCTACTTAGATTTTGCAAAGGCCTTTAATACAGTGCCACACAAGCGGTTGGTTTACAAAATTAGGGAACTGTGTCTATGAATCAATATTTGTACTTGGATCGAAAACTGGTTAGAGAATAGGGAACAGAGAGTTGTGATAAATGGAACATTTTCTAATTGGTCAAAAGTCTTAAGTGGAGAACCTCAAGGTTCCGTGCTGGGGCCACTCCTTTTTAATATATTCATTAATGACATTGGTGATGGTTTAGAGAGTAAAGTGTCACACGCCGCTCCCTTAATCAGGTCACGGCTCTGTGACTTTCCCTTTAAGAACCATGATTCTGCTTGCTTCTCCTTCAGACCTTACTTTCACAGGTGTTCCCAGCTACTGTGATCTGGACCACTCCCTAAACCTTATTGGTCCTGGAGCACTATATTAACCTCCCAAGGTTATGGGCTTATTGCCTGATGTTCGTGTTACTCAGTCTACCTTGGTCTAGGCTAAATCTCCTACTGCTGTTACCTGTCTGCTGGACTTCTACATCTACAACCACCATACCTGGTACTTGTAGTTCCACAATGCTTACTGAATCTCCTACTGCTGTTACCTGTGTGCTGGACTTCTACATCTACAACCACCATACCTGGTACATGTAGTTCCACACTGCTTACTGAATCTCCTACAGCTGTTACCTGTGTACTGGACTTCTACATCTGCACACTGAACTGTTTCGTGAGTTGCCTATTACACCTGCACTCATATTGATTGGCTCAACTACCTCTCTGCTCGGCTGCCTGTATTCTCTACTGAACTACAATCAAGTTACCTTGTCATCTGTGGTTCTATGTTTGGCACAGCTATTCTTATTACTATGCTGATTATTAGTTGCTGGACTGTTGTTATGAATATATTGCCAAGCTAGTAGCCAGTTCCGTTATTCAAGTTGTGTGCGTTCAATCTTCATGCCGTTGCTATTGGTTACCAACGGAACTTCTTTCGTGATTTCATTGTATTTTGTGAACTGCCGTGTACTCAGCTTGCTGAGTTGTACATATCTTATACTGTTGCTGTTATACCATCTATCAATATACTATATTGCAACGCTACTAACATCTTCCGTGTTTTGTTCAACCTCCACCATCCACTACTAATAACATCTAAGTAGTGGCAAAAGGGATCCATATAATATCCATAGCCGTGACAGTAAGATCAGGCCAAAAATGTCTGATCCCCCGGTGGAGCCGTCTGCGAGGGATATGCTACAGCATTTAATTCTTCGAGCTGAAAAGCAGGAGGACACACTGGCTCTGGTGCTACAATGTCTGCATGCACTCACTGGTTGTCTGGATGTGTTGCCAATAAATCAACCACAGATGCCAGCCTCCCCTCCTGAGCAAGTTTCGGAACTTCAGGCCTCCCTTGTGACCTACTCTATGCTCAGGTTACCTACTCCGGCCAAATTTGATGGGGACCCTAAAATGTGTCGTGATTTTCTCAATCAGTGCTCAATCCAGTTTGAGCTTCAATCACAAAATTTTCCCACTGATAGGTCTAAAGTGGCATATGTGGTTTATCTACTGAATGGCAAAGCCTTAGCCTGGGCATCCCCACTCTAGGAGAGGAATGATCCACTTCTCTCTGATTATGCATCTTTTCTTTTGATGTTCCGTCGCATCTTCGATGAACCTGGTCGACTCTCCTCTGCCTCCATGGCTATATTCCGTTTGCGACAAGGGAATCTGTCAGTGGCTCAATATGTTGTTGAATTCCACATATTATCCTCTGAATTATCTTGGAACGATGAAGCACTGGTGGCCGCATTTTGGCAGGGGTTATCTGACCATGTTAAAAATGGTTTAGCCTCTTGTGAACTTCCTACAAATTTGGATGCCATCATCTTATTGTGTAACAAAGTGGATTTATGTTTCAGAGAGAGAGCTATAGAGGAAGAGAGAGCTCGCCGCCCAATTTATAAGCCAGTTCCGCACTCTGTGTCACTTTCTTCAATACCTGATGAGCCTATGCAAATTGGGAGATCTCGATTGACCCCAGAGGAACGTGGCAGAAGACGTCGGGACAAGTTATGCATTTATTGTGGTGACTCTGGTCACTTTCTAGATTCCTGTGGTAAAAGACCGGGAAAAGGTCAAACCCCGATCTGCTTCTGGAGAGTCAGATTGGAGCCTAGGGAAACCTTTTCTCTTGTGGCTTGTAGCCTTTCTGTTTCTTTGATGTACAATTCCAAAAGTCATGCTACTCAAGCTTTGGTGGATTCTGGTGTGACTGAGAACTTTATTTCACAGACTTTAGTTAATGAATGGTTAATTCCATCTGTTCCTTTGAAGACTCCTGTTGTCATCACAACCATCGATGGATCCCAGCTTTCTCAAGGGGTGGTTCATGCCCGGACCGAGCGTCTTCGTCTTCATGTTGGTGCTTTACATTCTTAAAGTATTTCTTTTCTGATTTTGCCTCGTACTGCTTTTCCAGTTGTCCTGGGCCTTTCATGGCTTCAATTACATTCTCTACAACTAGATTGGAAGACTTCTGAGATTCTGTCCTGGGGTCCTAATTGCCATTCTGGATGTCTGACCAAGGGGAAACCGCTCCGGTCTCCTAGACTCCCTGCACCTTTGGAACCTTCTGCATTACCTTCTCAATATCAATCATCTGCTCCAGAGAGGGCCCTGTCCCTCCAGTCTGCTCCAGAGAGGGCCCTGTCCCTCCAGTCTGCTCCAGAGAGGGCCCTGTCCCTCCAGTCTGCTCCAGAGAGGGCCCTGTCCCTCCAGTCTGCTCCAGAGAGCGCCCTGTCCCTCCAGTCTGCTCCAGAGAGGGCCCTGTCCCTCCAGTCTGCTCCAGAGAGGGCCCTGTCCCTCCAGTCTGCTCCAGAGAGGGCCCTGTCCCTCCAGTCTGCTCCAGAGAGGGCCCTGTCCCTCCAGTCTGCTCCAGAGAGGGCCCTGTCCCTCCAGTCTGCTCCAGAGAGGGCCCTGTCCCTCCAGTCTGCTCCAGAGAGGGCCCTGTCCCTCCAGTCTGCTCCAGAGAGGGCCCTGTCCCTCCAGTCTGCTCCAGAGAGGGCCCTTTCCCTCCAGTCTGCTCCAGAGAGGGCCCTTTCCCTCCAGTCTGCTCCAGAGAGGGCCCTTTCCCTCCAGTCTGCTCCAGAGAGGGCCCTTTCCCTCCAGTCTGCTCCAGAGAAGGCCTTGTCCCAGGCGGTTCAGCCCGAGTTGCCAGTCCATGCGGTTCAGCCCGAGTTGCCAGTCCATGCGGTTCAGCCCGAGTTGCCAGTCCATGCGGTTCAGCCAGAGTTGCCTGTCCCAGGCGGTTCAGCCCGAGTTGCCTGTCCCAGGCGGTTCAGCCCGAGTTGCCTGTCCCATGCGGTTCAGCCCGAGTTGCCAGTCCATGCGGTTCAGCCCGAGTTGCCAGTCCATGCGGTTCAGCCCGAGTTGCCTGTCCATGCGGTTCAGCCCAAGTTGCCACTTGGTGCTGTCTGCTCTGCGGCTCCTCACAGTGCTGTCTGCTCTGCGGCTCCTCACAGTGCTGTCTGCTCTGCGGCTCCTCACAGTGCTGTCTGCTCTGCGGCTCCTCACAGTGCTGTCTGCTCTGCGGCTCCTCACAGTGCTGTCTGCTCTGCGGCCGTAATTCTTCCTCAACAATCTCCTACTAATCGTTCCAGTTTGGATCCTAAGTGCCTACAGATGTCTATCGTTATTCCATATTCTGTTCCTGCTGCAGAACTTGTTCAGAATTTTTCAGATACTTGGAATCCAGTTATATTCCAGCTTAAGAAGACATCTATTCGATATAAGTCAGCGGCTCACAGGAAACATAGAGCCGTATCTGCTCTTAAAGTGAGTGACAGAGTTTGGTTGTCAACTCGGAACATTCATCGTAAAGTCCCTTCTAGGAAGTTCGCCCCTCGATTCATCGGACCGTATAAAGTTTTGAAGTCATCGCTAAGTGTCCAGTGGCCACTTTTAAAAGGGGGGGTTCTGTCACACGCTGCTCCCTTAATCAGGTCCCGGCTCTGTGACTTTCCCTTTAAGAACCATAATTCTGCTTGCTTCTCCTTCAGACCTTACTTTCACAGGTGTTCCCAGCTACTGTGATCTGTACCACTCCCTAAACCTTATTGGTCCTGGAGCACTATATTAACCTCCCAAGGTTATGGGCTTATTGCCTGATCTTCGTGTTACTCAGTCTACCTTGGTCTAGGCTAAATCTCCTACTGCTGTTACCTGTGTGCTGGACTTCTACATCTACAACCACCATACCTGGTATTTGTAGTTCCACACTGCTTACTGAATCTCCTACTGCTGTTACCTGTGTACTGGACTTCTACATCTGCACACTGAACTGTTTCGTGAGTTGCCTATTACACCTGCACTCATATTGATTGGCTCAACTACCTCTCTGCTCGGCTGCCTGTATTCTCTACTGAACTACAATCAAGTTACCTTGTCATCTGTGGTTCTATGTTTGGCACGGCTATTCTTATTACTCTGCTGATTATTAGTTGCTGGACTGTTCTTAAGAATATATTGCCAAGCTAGTAGCCAGTTCCGTTATTCAAGTTGTGTGCGTTCAATCTTCATGCTGTTGCTATTGGTTACCAACGGAACTTCTTTCGTGATTTCATTGTATTTTGTGAACTGCCGTGTACTAAGCTTGCTGAGTTGTACATATCTTATACTGTTGCTGTTATACCATCTATCAATATACTATATTGCAACGCTACTAACATCTTCTGTGTTTTGTTCAACCTCCACCATCCACTACTAATAACATCTAAGTAGTGGCAAAAGGGATCCATAAAATATCCATAGCCGTGACAGTAAAGTTTCTATCTTTGCAGATGACACTAAACTCTGTAAGGTAATAAAATCAGAGCAAGATGTAACTTCTCTACAGAGGGACTTAAATAAACTGGAGGATTGGGCGGCCAAATGGAATATGAGGTTTAACACAGATAAATGTAAGGTTATGCATTCAGGGATCAAAAACAAGAACGCAATCTATAAATTAAATGGAATTAATTTAGGAGAATCTATAATGGAAAAGGATTTGGGAGTGCTCGTAGACAGTAGACTTAGCAATAGTGCTCAATGTCAAGCAGCAGCTGCAAGGGCAAACAAAGTATTGGCATGCATAAAAAGGGGCATAGATGCAAGGGAAGACAGTGTAATTTTGCCACTGTATAAATCGTTGGTAAGACCTCATCTTGAATATGCAGTACAGTTCTGGGCACAACTCTATAAAAAAGATAATTTGGAACTAGAAAGGTTTCAGAGAAGGGCGACAAAATTGATAAAGGGTATGGAGTCATTGAGTTATGAGGAAAGGTTAGCCAGTTTAGGCATGTTTACTTTAGAAAAGAGGCATCTAAGGGGAGATATGATTACTATGTACAAATACATTAGGGGTCAATACAGAGAACTTTCATGGGAACTTTTTACCCCAAGGACTATACACAGGACACGTGGTCATCCCCTAAGGTTAGAGGAGAGGAAATTTCACAACTAGCAAAGGAAGTGGTTCTTTACAGTAAGGGCAGTCAAGATATGGAATTCATTGCCAGGGAAGGTTGTGATGGCAGATTCAATAGATATGTTTAAGAAAGAGTTAGACAAATTTTTAGCGGAAAGGTGTATCCAGGGATACGACCGTTAATTAAAATGTAGGATAGTAGTGGATATAGGGTAAAAATAGGACTGCAATATTGAGTCTGGGGGGATTTTCACAATTGAAACACATTGGCGGTTGCTTACTCTGGATCAATTTAAATATAAGTGCAGGATCGCAGGAGATACAAAATAGGTTGAACTTGATGGACTGGTGTCTTTTTTAATCCTCATCTACTATGTTACTATGATAATATTGCGCATTATTGCCATAATAACGGTAATAGTGTGCAGGCCGCGTTACTTTCGGCAGTAACAAAGCCAATTAAATTCCCCCCTAAATGTAAAAATCTTTTAATAAGTCCCCCGCATCCACAAAACAAATACTAAATTGACTGCAATTAAGCCCCCCCCCCCCCCCTACAGTTGTTTGTCTGTTTTGCCTTGCACATCAGATTAATACATGAGCACCACAATCCTGGAGTATGCACTCCATAGACTGTTTCCCTTTGCTGATGATGTTTTTCCCTCGGAGTTCCATGCTCATATAAGCTAATACACCTTTGCCTATTAAACATGGCAAGTTGAGCTCTCTTGGTCACTGATGCTACTGACAAATGCGTTACAATGATCACCGTCCTTCTAATATCATTGCCCCCCCTGCAGACAATTTTTACTCGCCCCCCCTGCAGACATTTCCAATCACCACCCCCTTCCCCTGCAGACATTTTCAATCACCCCCCCCTTCCCCCTGCAGACATTTTCAATCACCCCCCCTTCCCCCTGCAGACATTTTCAATCACGCTTCCACCTGCAGACATTTTCATTCACCCCCCCCATCCCCTTGCAGACATTTTCAGTCACCCCCCCCTTTCTCCCGTGCAGTTATTTTTACTTATTCTCCTCCGCCCCTGCAGTACCTGTCGCTATCCCCCGGACGGAATGCAAAGAAAAAGAGCACATCAACTTACCTCAACACCCTGTGCCGTCAACAGACCGAAAGCTCCTAGGCAGCTGCGCATGACGTCACACTTCATGACGTTACATTGCGCGGCCGTGCAAAAGTTAAAAAAAAAAAAGCTGCGGGACTGGAAGTGCAGGGAACCGGACCGGCCCATACAGCCATCGGCCCTTATGGCAAATGTCAGAAGTGCCAGATGGCCAGTCCGGCCCTGATTTACGGGCTCCATAGCAACGTTTTGTAAGAGTCCGCATGTAATGTCCAAAGATGAGAAAAACACATATACTTATGGCGGCATTGACAGGGGAGCTGGGCTGCACCTCCTGCCATTATGGTATTCACGCCCTTGCCTAGAAAAATGGAGTTAATTTACTAAGCACACCCGCTACAAACCGCTGTGAGTTTTATTAAAGTAATTCTATCATTTTCAAATAAGCATTGCCCAAGCGATTGTATTGTGTTTCCGAAGCACAAATTAATTTATTTTAGCAGAACCAAAGTTTTATTAAAGTAATTCTATCATTTTCAAATAAGCATTGCCCAAGCGATTGTATTGTGTTTCCGAAGCACAAATTTATTTTAGCAGAAGCAAAGTTTAACAATTCAACACATGATTATAATACAGTACAGCCAATACCAAAAGATAAATACATACCGCTGTATTCGCATGCGCTCGCTGCGCTCCCACGGGTACCAGTGAACAGTATATCAGAGTAGACTGAGGCTAGTGGGAGCACAGCTATGATTATATACATTCAGTGTTACAGAGAGAACAATGCAGATGGCTTGCTTCTATAGGTCCAAACTTCAGATGGGTCCAGTGTAAACAGGTCATAGGCTAGTTCAAACAACCCCCTCAAAGGCTGAGGGTCAACATTCCAGATGATTCTCCCGCCCTAGTTACAACTAGTCCATTAGCATTTTACAGTTTGGTATCACTCTGACTATTTATTCCCTAACATCAATAACTAGAGTATGCAATATGCGATCTCTTCGGCGAATGAACTGGACAGCTGCTGATGAATAGGGAATTAAAATGATATCAGACATGACACATTTCCTATAACCTGAACATTAAATAACACTGAAGTGTACATATAATCATATTATATAAACTAATAATAAACTAAATACTATCTGCTCATAAATCACTGTGGATTGGAATCAATATAAATATGAAATATATAAATAACTAAATGTAGTGCAAGTGTGTGCGTGCGTATTTTACCGCGTGATCGCACTATGCCACGTGTAGCGTGGCATACTGAGTGCAATCGCACGATAAAACAATATTAACCAATATACTTTCGTTCATCCAATTATACGACTTCGACAGTTCTACCCTTGATAGTATAATAAACTATCACCTTAAAGATTTTATATGCAGGATCTCAGTACCACGTTTCAATGCTATGTAATGCACGCCCCCCTTGGTGTATGACCATGCTGTCTGTGGATCTAAACAAGTTATCATAAGAGTCTTAATCCTCAAAACGATTTCTTCTTTTACTAGAGCTTTAATAGACCGTATACTTCTGGAGCTTGGAGATAACCTTTTGTATGCCCTTCAAGGGTGCAATAAAACATGTAATACATTATTTGGAAGGGTGCAGAGTACAATAGAACATGTATCAGTTATACAGAATACTCTACTACAGTTCTTCAAGTTTAACAGGTTCATCTGTTCAACACATGTCTTTAAGCTCAGAATACATGTAAACACTTCATGTTCATCAATAGCATCATCCTATGTCTATCAATAATGTCATGAATAATCTCCTTCAGCTTGCGTTAATATACACACTTCTAATAATGTCATCAGTTCTTTTCATCAAAACTTGTGGGCGGGCTATTGTCTGCTCTTTCTTCCCAGTCTCCCAATACTCAGGTTTCTTTGTACGTGAAATAGCGGTTGGCTTGCCAAACATTGGGAGACTCCAGATTAAGGGACCTAGGTGTCGTACTTTTCCCCTAGCGACCTCCCACCCATAATTCGAGTACCTCAGGAATATTTAGTGGAAAGAGAACTAGTCCTACTTGGTATAAGAGCACCCCCAGCACTTTTTGGTCTACAACCTTACCCACCCAAGAATGATAATCATTCTCAAGGATGCCTGCTCAAGCCTGAATATTACTGGACTGGCATCGCTGGGTGTACCTCTCTTCAACTATGAGGTCAAACGTACTTACGGATGTAATGCTACTCAGACAATAGCCCCTCACTGTCACGGGCACTAGGAGTCTTTGCCCAGGATATCACCAGATGTAGTCTTACCAGAGTAGTGTATGCACACAGTGGTCTTCTGGTAGCAGGGTGACTAGCGGAACAGGAGAATCAGCAGATGGTGAGAGGATGCTCGAGGAAAGTCTATGACTAGCAGCAACAGGTTATGAGTTAAACAATATGAACACGAGGATCTTGATGGACGTGAAGACGTGAGGAAAGTCAGTGGTCTGCGTACAGCAAGTTGTACCACTGCTTGTAATGATGGGACAGGTTCCAGGAGCTAGTAGGTAACGGGGAAGTCAGTGGTCTGCGTATAGCAAGTTGTACCACTGCTTATAGTGAGGAAACTTGTAACTGGTGCCAATAGGAAACAGGGAGTCAGTGGTCTGCGTTCAGCAAGTTGTACCACTGCATATATAGGTGAGGATAGGCACTAGGGTAGAGGAATGGAGCATCAAAGGTAACACGGAGAGCACAAGGAACTTGATTCCAATGGTATATATAATACAATAGCAAATGACTAGCGCTGCTTGAAGATACAAAGTCACTACTGAGATCCAGGACATATGAGACAAAGTCAATAGCATCTATAACTTCGTGAGATAGAGGACTCCGTAGATGAGCAAAACACAGTCCAAGCGGATATGCAATAAACTGGTAAAGTCAATAAAAGATAAGCATACCGCGGTTCAGTTGAGCAGGCTGTCACGAGAGAAACACAGGGATAACTGAGCGGCTGAACGCCGACACGAGTAGAGACCACAGGAGAGTGGTAGCGGTAATCCGTGTCTGTGAAGCACACAGACAGAGAACATTACACGAGAGGAGCAATGATGATTCTTGCGGAGGTCAGCAGGAATAGTAGACACGATGAAACACAGGAGAGTTGAAGCGTTCTGGCAACCGGCAATGCAGTAGACAGGAATCAGCTAGGACTGAAGACACGATGAACACAGGAGAGTTGAAGCGGTCTGGAAACCGGTAATGCAGTAGCGAGGAATCAGCTGGGACTGAAGACACGATGAAACACAGGAGAGTTGAAGCGGTCTGGAAACCGGTAATGCAGTAGCGAGGAATCAGCTAGGACTGAAGACACGATGAACACAGGAGAGTTGAAGCGGTCTGGAAACCGGTAATGCAGTAGCGAGGAATCAGCTGGGACTGAAGACACGATGAAACACAGGAGAGTTGAAGCGGTCTGGAAACCGTTAATGCAGTAGCGAGGAATCAGCTGGAACTGAAGACACGATGAAACACAGGAGAGTTGAAGCGGTCTGGAAACCGGTAATGCAGTAGCGAGGAATCAGCTGGAACTGAAGACACGATGAAACACAGGAGAGTTGAAGCGTTCTGGAAACTGGCAATGCAGTAGCGAGGAATCAGCTGGAGCTGAAGACACGAGGAAACACAGGAGAGTTGAAGCGGTCTGGAAACCGGTAATGCAGTAGCGAGGAATCAGCTGGAGCTGAAGACACGAGGAAACACAGGAACACCTTCAGAGACTCACAGGGAATGAGACTCCAAGATCAGGCAACGAGGTATTGACCACAGGTGCTTTAAATAGGGAGTGTTGCCTGATCAGCCAATTAACTAAAAGCAACAGGTCTAAAGAGTTCATAGAGGCTGCGCATGCGCAGACCATCAGGATGGCGGGCGGCCACGGTTTCTAACAACGGGAGAAGAGGCACTCACAGTCCGGTGAGTGACACTCACACTTTCTCCAAGCTCCAAGGTTTCCAGATTTTCCTTTACCCCTGAATTGAATAGAGTAATTGGCTGGACCGATTGTGCTACTAACTTCTCCTTCATCCCCAATTTCTCAATATCATTACCTGAACCAGCCTCTGTCACCTGTCAACAATCAAAAATAATTGACCGTCCTGAAAAGAGAATGTGATGAGAGAAACACAGAACAGGAAAAGTACAACTTTATGATGGACAACTGTCTTAGCCTTTGGCTCAGGTGCTACTAACTGCATTCGAGGCCTCCCAGAACAGATTCATGAGTGCACTTGGACCTTTCTCTGAGTGTTGGCCCCTCTGCAGTGGGTGAAATGGGCACCAGTGTGTCGCTGCTACCCTTGAAGTCGTGATGCTGGTAGCCTACACCTGGTACCTGTCTGTCAAATAACCTGAGCCTAGGAAATTAATGTTCCACAACTTACTCTCCCGGTCCAACATCCTGACAGTTAGTGTAACTTTTCAGGAAACAGTGTTTTGAACGTTCTCGGTTGCTATCTCACCGTTTACCTTCCCTCTCAAGGTCTAAACTAGTCTCTCAGTTACAAACTCATCCCAAGAGGGGTCAAGAACATTTCAAAAGTCAACAGGTTAAGAGGCAGCCCAGGAGTGATCTTGATAGTGGGGAAGGACTAGTGGCCAAAGCTATCAACCCCTTCAATCAAGTTTCAACCCTCATTCTATTCAATTTGTTCTAATACCCTTATTTTATGTTCACACTGGTTTGTGGCTAATCAAAAGTATGTAATTTGTTACCACTACTCATACATTATACATTTATTATCAATAACATGAATACCCCTATCACCTATTATAACTCTAGGGCATTCACATTGAATAACAAAAGCTTTATGACACAGTAATACATTAGACACATTTCAATACACCTTTACCCAGACATATTTCATCGGTACACCAGTGTATACTTGAGAATCCTGCAAGGTGGTAATTGGATGACATGGATTTGTTTCACCTGGAGAAATTCTTCAGGTAACCCAAATCTTCATATATTAGCTAATATGTGTATGTGTGTGTGTGTTCACATTTTAAGACAATACAACGAAAAACAAAACAAAACATAGATTTGTCAGCTGTCACATAAAACCCGGCTGTCGATTTGACAGCTATGTTCACCCTGGTGTGACAGCCATGTATAGTTGTGTGTGTAAGTGTGGATTTTACTAGCAGCTACTTCAGTTGGTAACTGTGTCACTGTGTAAAGTCCTCTATGTAGTGTCCTACTCATATGCTGGTATTGCTATAAAGGATTTTTCAGTCACCTCAACATCGCCCCCTAGACTAGAAAAATGCTGAAGACCATATATATCAATCGATTTTCCCTCTGCCAACTCACATTTTCATTTTCAGTACCCTATATTCAGCTACTTGACTAAGTGAAAAGGGCAAAGGGGTCTATTTCTATAACACTTCAAATATAACAGTATCCATTACATGTCTGTCTAACAGTGAAAAAATATAAAACACGAAAATTCTACATTTTCTAGGGTTTCACATTATGTCGTATCTTGTGCCAAAAATCCTACTCCAATGTTCTACACAGAGATGCATATCTGTATGTTTAACCTCTAGCGATCTCTCCACCCTTTGTGCATAAATATAAAGGCACACTTTGTACAGGAGGCAAAAAGCAGATATGCAATCTAAAAAAAAAACATGAATCATATTTCCACAACAAAAACTTTCTGCTTAACATTAGCAGCTTCTATACACCTAACACCAAACCCCTAAATGTTTCTGTAACTCATGTCAATCTAGTGTGTATCTCCCTGAGTTTGTCTTATGTAAAAAAAAATGTCTAAGCCCCATAAATGAGACTGTGTCTATGTCTTTTCATATCTCTATACAAGAGAAGAGAGAGAAAGATAGAGAGATACTAGCATAGATGTAAAGAATGAGAAATAAGAAAGCAAATGAGTAATAAGAATACAAAGATTTTGAATACAAGGGTTTGAAAACAAACAAACATGCAAAAAGGGAGATTTTATAGCAAACATGACTGCTGGATTGGACACTATGGGACAATGGCTGTATTCATTCCACTAATCCCCTATTCACCAAACTATGACCCCTGCTCATACTTGACTAGGGGGTCTTGCATCAACCATGCAATCCAGTGTTGTCTGTCATTTGGTCTTTAAGAACTCTGTATCACCATAACTACATACCTTTGCAACGGACTTCCTGACTTATAACAGAGAAATGGAAGAAAAATGTAACTCTTGGGGGTAAATGTATCAAGCTGAGAGTTAGCCGGCGGGTTTGAAAAGTGGAGATGTTGCCAATAGCAACCAATCAGATTCTAGCTGTCATTTTGTAGAATGCATTAAATAAATGATAGCTAGAATCTGATTGGTTTTTCAAACCCGCCGGAAAACTCTCAGCTTGATACATTTACTCCTTGGTGACTCATCTGAGATACATAAAACGATATTTTGGAGCAAAGTATGTACATACTTCATTTTTGGATAATGATTCTTAGCCAAACAAATTATCATGAGTCACTGCAGCCTAAAACAAAGAGTGTTCCAATGATCCATTGATCCAATGATCCATCAATAACTAGAGTATGCAATATGCGATCTCTTCGGCGAATGAACTGGACAGCTGCTGATGAATAGGGGATTAAAATGATATCAGACATTTCCCATAACCTGAACCTTAAATAACACTGAAGTGTACATATAATCATATTATATAAACTAATAATAAACTAAATACTATCTGCTCATAATTCACTGTGGATTGGAATCAATATAAATATGAAATATATAAATAACTAAAAGTTGTAGTGCAAGTGTGTGCGTGCGTATTTTACCGCGTGATCGCACTATGCCACGTGTAGCGTGGCATACTGAGTGCAATCGCACGATAAAACAATATTAACCAATATACTTTCGTTCATCCAAATATACGACTTCGACAGTTTTCATCAGTGCGCCTCAATGGCCTTCCCACTTCAAGGTGCACATACACAAGCTAGAAGTGTGCCTTGTTATAAGCTTTAGTGATGCCCCTTGTGCAAAAGTTTAAACTGCAGATCAAGGTTCAAGTCCAACCTCCTACCCTTTAGTACCACCCCTGTAAATCAAGTAAACTTTTTTTTCTCCTCCTAATTTACTGCCTGGTTTAACATTATTTGTGGTTTGTATTACTCATGAGAGTTTGTGTGAATATATGGTGATTTTCTTTACCCGATGTGTCAATGTTTGTGTGTGTGATACGTTTTATTACAGTATATTGCTCAGAGTGCACCTGGAAACACACTTCTTTTCCAAAGCACAACATGGAACTGCACAACGAGAACCATTAAAAGTGTGAACAAAACCCAAATTAACTGAAAATGTGCCCACTCCACTTCTTTATCTCATTGCAATAATATTACTGTACAAACTGCAATCTCTGTTCTGGACGGCATTGCAAATCAAGGCACACCAGTGCAGCTAGGAATGCTCTGCATCCACCCAATGCCCCCCTTCTGCCAGTGCAAAAGGTTATTCCTCTGCACGTGTGCCCATCTTGTTTTGTTGGTAACACAATCGAAGATTGTAGTGCACAGCACTTCCAAAGCTCCGATCACACTGCAGAGGGGTCATTTTATGCTTTATAGATATGATTGCGCACAGGCAAATGAAACAGTATAACAGGGTTTGCTTTATGTGTGCATGAACACGGAGATGCACTGAAATGCTGTGTTTGTTAGGATATGAACTGCTTGACCTGGATACTATTCTTATTGATACATAATTATACTATTTTTCTTTGTCAGTGACAATCCTGCTTCCTGGTGTCACAGAAACGCAGTTCACTGGAGAGCTGTAAAGTCTGCGTTCAGTGTGGAAAAACAGCTTCAGGATATTACAGATAAGCTGAAACAGGTGTGTACCTTAATTTCTGTTATCTGCATATGCAATTATGTAGGCACCAGAATTGACCGGAGTGACCTGTTTTCAGAGTTATCGGGGTACTTTATATTTGAGGAAGAATCAAAATGATAATATGTTTGTTATTGTATTTATAATATTAAAATGTCATACTCAGTGTCAAGTATAAAACATGAAAAGAAGCTGTATTATGTGGCAATAAGAATATGTAAAATATACAAAATAAAATGTACTGTAGTAAAATAAGGACAGAGAAATTAGCTTTGGGGTCATAGAAACTCTCACAGAGAGAACTGCTGGAGCTTCTGGTTCAAACCTTAGTGTACATTGGACAAGTCATTTGGTCTTCCTGTGTCCCAGGCACTAGAAATGTGACTGAAAGATCAGCTGGTCAAGCAGACCGTGTCTGGTGTCTGACAAACTTTGTGTTTAATATAGGGAAAGTATTCTATATAAGGATATTTATCTTCTTATCAAAACAATTGTATTTTCTTCTTCACAAAAATGTATCACTACAACTAGAATATCTAAATTAGATAATTAGTTCTGATATTCAAGTTGGTACTTTTGAATGATAGTTTTTTTCACATAGTCAATAATACAGTAACGCTTACCGTTAAATTATACGTCTCGCATACACACATTAATGATAGCCATTATGTTGATGCACCCAATAATGAGAATATAGTCTATTAAGTCACTAGAAATCAGTTACATCACTAAGGTACTCCATGGCTAATTATCAGTCATGAGGCACTGCTTAGTAGTGGATTGATAGGCTGCATTCTCTTTCACTGGTTGCTTCCACTATGTATAGTGTATATTGATAGGCGTAATGTAAATAAGTCAAATTTATTACCACTCCATTGTTGTAAGCAAGAGCTTAAGGCTGTTTTAAAAGCTCAGCAGTGATGCGATTTGTAGCTATATTATGTATCTATATAACATCTAGTAATATAAGGTGTAACTACTCTGCAGTTTTACCTGAAACACAAACACTGGGACCTCTGGACAATCAGAGACTGCTCAAGGAAGAAAGTGGATGTAATAGTGGATGCATGTTTTGCTGTGGAAGGAATGTATTAGCTGTAGATCTACATGTGTGTTTTGCTATTGGAGTGAATGTATGCTTTTCTGTGACATTACATGTGTGTACGGCTCTGACACTGGATACCCATAGACATTATGTAGTATTTACCTAGTATACAGAGTCCAATGATGGCACAATAATGGCCCACTCAACATCTCCCAACACATTTGCCCACTACCAACACACTTGGCAAAAATCCTTTGGTTAAACACCCCACTCCCAACCCTTGGTAAAGTGCTACACTCACAGTTGTATACCATTCTTAGAAACTCTCTACATGTAATGTAACATTTATTTAAATACCCAATGGCAAACATGCAAGCATAAAAATATCTTCACAGATACATCATCATCATTGTTTATTTATAAGGCGCCAGAGATTCTATAACGCCTGACATAGGCATTCAGATATGACATACAAAAACAGGTATATGCCTATACTTGAGCAGAATAAAAAATGCATGAATGCAGTTTACAGACAAGGGGCATACAAGGTAGTCTGATGGTGGACAGGTAGAGGGACCCTGCTGGTGAGACATTACATTCTAAAGGGAGAGATTTAGAAGAGACAATAGGAGCAAATGGGGCATTAGGCTTAGCAGATAGGAGAGTAGCTGAGGAGATGGAGGTTAAACAGTCAAAGTTGCAGGAGGGTAGGTTGAAGTGGTGCAGAGGCCTAGATCATACTTGCCAACTTATGGCAAATATGATCCGGAAGCTGCCGGGGGCAGATGGGCGTGCAGGGGGCAGGGCTCCGAAAATCTTGTCATTTTGGCCCCATACCCAAATGCCCAGCATTTTGGATTTAATTCTAATTTAAAGATGCGGGAGACTGTCATACTCTCCCGGGAGTCCATGAGACCCACCCAGAATTCGGGAGTCTCCCGGACATTCCGGGAGAGTTGGCAAGTATGGCCTAGATGGTGGAGAGACCTGTAAGGTGGCATCATGCATACGTATCCATAGATTCAGTGATGCAATAACCACAAGTTTAGCAACACTTGCACAAACCGCATATCTCCACCAACTTGTAATGGCCTTGTTTTGATCTGACCTGATTGACACCATTTGTCCTGGCTGTCAGCTCATACAATGTATTCAGGGACCAGCTGTACTCTGATTGCAGTGCATAGGGTTCCAAGTGCACTTAATAGCACTTTAGCTGTATCTAGATGCAGCAGGACTAATTGATTTTGTGCTATACCTTGACCATTCTGTGCTTTGTAAATTAAGCCTGTTGTATTGTTAAGTGTAGATAAAATTATTACATTATTTATTAATAGATTACTCAGAGTCTGGTTAACAAGCTCATGGTCTTTTGAAGGCATTTGAAAATGGTTGTTGACTGACAGATTTTGTAGCATAGTTTTGCCGCTTACTTTTTTCCCCCTGTAACTTTGCAGGGAAATCATGCTTCTGTTTGTAATATGATACTATATTGTATTCAAACAGTACAATACACAAGATGCATTACAGACAGTACTGTCAAATTGACTTGTGCACACTTAAAAGCAGAGTATGCACTCGGAAATATGTCTGATGCTTTATAAATAAATAATAGAAATAAAAATAAATGATGCAATAATGAAACTCACACCTATGTCCCCATCTCAGTTTGTGTAGCAATATATGTAAGAATATCTTATGAGCATTAGCAGATGCAATGGCACTAAAGGAGAAGTGCATTTTTACAGCCACCATAGCATAATCATTTTTGAATTGGTACTTTCACTTTTCATGTTTTGTTTTACATGTATTTATTTAGATGAAGGACTTTCCAGTGGAAAAATTGAATGTTCCCAGGAATGAGATACTCAAGCGATGTCTTTGTGCTGGTTTTTTCTCCAATGTAGCCAGAAGGTAAGGCAGTGCACATTACCATTTACAACAGTGCACACTAGTCTGTGCATCTGGGCCTCTAAATGGCGAGCCACCTTTTAAATAAATTGTCTTATTGTTTCATAAGGAATCTGGTTATTTTATGTTTATAAAATATTTTATTTTGTGGCAAATACATTCAAAGTTGAATTTTAATACTTTTGCACCTTATAATTCATGCCATCATAACTGTGACAGAGTGGCACAGGTTCCTAGCAAGATCTGGAATATGGTCTGGTTAACAAGGACATGGTCTTTTGAAGGCAGTACAGTTTTATTGTCTATCATGTGTTCTGTACATGTTGAGGAGGTATTGTGAAGGATGCAGGTGGCTAATGTGTACATTAAACTAGTGGCCATATTCTAAACCATATAACCTTTGTTAAACAGCAAATAAAGTAATGAACAAACTTACAAACTTCCTTTTACCTTGTTTAATAAAATGAGGTGTTTTATATAACGTGAACCATTACTAGATTACTGCATTCAAAGTCACATGTATTATCATCTAGGAGCTGTATAAACTGATTCACTAAGCTGAAATATATCTAATGTTGAAAACATTACCACTTGTTAGGCATTTTAATGTTGCTTATTACAATTACTGCTTCCAATTTTCTTTACTCAAGTGAAAACGTACATTTTATAGTGTTTTGGTTTATTTGTGTTTTTTTTTATATCTACGCTGTTCATTTTCAAATAACAACAAAAAAACATTAATTTATATACATATGAATCCACCCCATATATAAATTAATTGATGTAATGCCACAAAATAATGAAAATCCAAACTGAAAGGACTTAACAGGCATGATGAGAATCAGCGCAAGTATTGGTGGAATGTAACCATAAACTCAACACCTGGTAAAACCTACATGCGCTTTCTGCACAAATATATAATGGGGCTAACGCAAGTGGATGTGAGGATACAAAACTAAATGGTAGAAAGAAACAAGGACATCAATAATATCAAGAAAAAATAAATAAAATTAAGCATATTGAAGTATACAAAGATAATTAAAATATGTTTGGACTGCACTTTTCTACTTTAGTGTAGTGGATTGTTACCCACATGACCACACCTTAAAATCTGTCTGATGCTAGCAAACACAATACAAGCTTTAAGAATAATGACAACAAGGTAGAATATTGAAATAAAACATCTTCCTGCATTCCTTTGTTTTTATATTCATTCCTACTGCTTCCAAGTGTAAGCCTTTGGCTTAGTGAGAAAGCAGTTTCTCACTGGCTCTAGGAATGGCTTACAGCTGTGTAAGCCATTCCTTGAGCCAGGGTTTCACAAACCCAGTCCTCAGGGCCCCCTAACAGTGCATATTTTCTAGATCTCCTTGCTGGAGCCCAGGTGTATTCATCACTGAATAAAACATTGTAAAATATCCCCAGGTGGTACTACTTATGGTACTATTTATATCACATGTAACCTGGAAACCTCCACTGTTTCGGCTCCCTGAGGACTGGGTTTGCCTTGGGCAATTCCTCATATTTTCCATGATCCATAGAACAGCTAGTTGGGGGGACTATTTATTATTACATTTTAAGTAACAGGAAGAAGATCTGGAATGGGTTAAATCCTCAAGGAGAGACTGATCGTTCCACCCCTTCCTCATATAAATGGGTGGTACTATGACCTTCGTAAGGCAAGACAGCTCAGTCTAAATTGGTCTACTATGAGGAAAGAGTGCCTGTGCTCTGCAAAACCTCTATCATGCAAAGTCCTGATAATTGCGCCTGAGCATCCAGGATCCTATCATCATCTGATGTGTTAATGATTAGTTTGCACATTTGCTATGTGGCTCTTAGAGTTTCCCTCTGTACTTAATACTAGCTCTACAAGTTACTAATAGAAGATTGAAATGATATTCAGTCTCGTCCTGGTTGAGAGGATGCTAACATGGGAATCCTCATGTAACTGTTTTTGATGTTCCAGAAGGAACATGAAAAATGAAGCATTGTCACTCACCGGACTGCGAGTGCCATTTCTCCTGTGTTCAGGAACCGTAGCCGTCCGCCATCCTGAGGGTCTGCGCATGTGCAGCTCTTATGAAACCTTCAGTACCTGTTACTTTTAATTAATTGGACGATCAGGCAACCCTCCCTATTTAAACCACCTGTGATCATTACCTAGTTGCCTGATCTTGGAGTCTCATTCCTCATGAGCCTCTGAAGGTGTTCCTGTGTTTCCTCGTGTATTCAGCTCCAGCTGATTCCTGTCTACTACGATTGTGGTTTCCAGACTACTTCAACTCTCCAGTGTTCATCGTGTCTGCACTCAGCTGATTCCTATCTGCTACTGCTGCCGGATTCCAGACCGCCTCAACTCTCCGGTGTTCAGCGTGTCTGCTCTCCGCTGCCTCCGTTACTACTGCCGGGTTCCAGACTGTCTCAACTCTCCTGTGTTCATCGTGTCAGCTCTCCACTGATTCCTATCTGCTACTGCTGCCGGATTCCAGACCGTCTCTACTCTCCTGTGTTCAGCGTGTCTCCCCTCCGCTGCCTCCGCTACTGCTGCCGGATACCAGACAGCCTCAACTCTCCCGTGTTCATCATGTTTCCAGTTCTACTTACTACTGCTTCCTGAGTATTGCTCCTTTGATTACCGGTTACCTTTCGTGCGCTGCACCAACCTGATTACCGCTTCCATCCTCCAGTGGTCTCTCCTCCTGCCGGCGTTTAGCCGTTCAGGTATCCCTGCACTTCTCCTTGACAGCCTGCTCTCCTGAACCGCGGTATGCATACTTTCCATAGACTTTGCTATTGTATTGCATATCCGTCTGGACTGTGTTGTGTTCATCTCCGGAGTCTTCCATCTACTGAAGCTATTGTTACTATTGACTTTGTTTCCGATTACCTGGATCTCTATAGTGACTTTGTATACTTCAAGCAGCGCTTGTCAGTTATTATTGTATTGTGGTTATCATCGTGGGATCAAGTTCCGTGTGCCGCCCGTGTATCCTCTGTATTCCATTCATCTCCTCGTGCCCCTACTCACATATATATATAGCAGTGGTACAACTTGCTGAACGCAGACCACTGACTCCTGTTTCCCATTGGCACCAGTTTCAAGTATCCTCTCACATAAGCAGTGGTACAACTTGCTGTACACAGACCACTGACTTCCCCGTTACCTACTTGCACCTGGAACCCATTCCTTCACTATAGACAGCGGTACAACTTGCTATACGCAGACCACTGACTTTCACTACCTCCTCTCTACTCCTGGACATTCCTTCTCACTATAGCAGTGGTACAACTTGCTGTACGCAGACCACTGACTCTCCTCACGTTTACTTGTCCATCTGGTTCCTCGTGTTCATACATCTAAGTCATTACCAGTTGCTGCTAGTCATAGACTTTCCTTGAGCATTCTCTCACCATCTGCTGATTCTCCTGTTCCGTTGTCACCCTGCTACCAGAGGACCATAGTACCAGCTATATTACTCTGGTAAGAACATCATCTGGTGATATCCTGGGCAAAGACTCCTAGTGCCCGTGACAAGCATATATCCAAGCAAGCCCAGGACTTATATGTACTGTTCATCTACATTGGGATAGTATAATGGCAATGACCTTCTGAATTGTCTAGAACACTGTGCCAGCAGATGTGGCGAAACGTTTGTCCACCAAAACGGCTTTGAACATCTCCTATGATTTCATCAGTAACCTGACGCAGATGAGCTGTGAGTGGAAAAGATGAGAGTAGAGTGACTGTTTCGGATCTTGATGCATCTGTCAGAACCAAGTCCTGGGTAAACTCTGCCGACATAGCTGTCAGCATTGCTGATTGCAGGAACCTGCTGGCTGTCTTTCAGAGATTCTTTTATCCATGCTTTTCTGAAACTACCCTCTTCCATCTGTTGGTTCGGGCTTGTTGTCTGTCACCTGTCCAGGGATGCACAGTAGGACAGGAGTACCTTTCAATAAAATGGGCAGTGGAGACTCTCTGATACTACCTTGGGAGGGTGCATTCTGTGGTTGTCACTGACCAAGCTCCACTGAGATGGTTACATACTATGCGGGATGCTAATATGCGGTTGACCAGGTGGTATCTGGTTCTTCAGGGTTTCTCAAGACATGTCATAGGCCACAAAGCTAGCATCTTAATGGAAACATTTTGTCACACACCAGCTTGGAGTGTTGGGTGTTCACCATGGTTCCTCTGGAACAAACGATTAAAAGATGAGGCATGTAGCAGGGTGGAGATTTGCCAGATGTGAGGAAGGGGCTGATAGCTCCACCCTTTCCGTCTATAACTCTGCATGTTTTTGTTCTTTATAAGGCTTAACAGCCCAGTATAAATTATTCTACTAGGAGGAAAGATTCTCTGCATTAAAGCCTTGAAAAATGGTTGCTAGGCTTATTGGAGTTAACTAGAACCTATTTCTGAGACTCCTGTCATCATCTGCTGTATCTTCTTGATGCATTCATGAATACTTTGCATCTGTTGATGTGTCCCTGATTGCTTTTCATCAGTCGCTGTGTGATTTCTGCACCTCTGACAATAAAGGTCATATGCTTGGAATTTCTCAACAATACTGACTCTACAGTGTCCACTGCAGACTCTAGCTCTATAATGTTTAAATTTAACGCGATAAACTAGCGTTCAGCCTGATATTGCATTAGTGTGTACGCTCCAGCATGAACGATTAATGTTACAAAGCACGTTGTATGGTTTGATTTGATTTTATAAACGGACTAAAATTTACGTTCAATGATGGAACAATGTCGTTCCAATTCTGCAGTGTGTATGGACTCAAGACCAGGGGGTAAATGTATCAAGCTGAGAGTTTTCTGCCGGGTTTGAAAAACCAATCAGATTCTAGCTATCATCTATTTAGTACATTCTACAAAATGAAAGCTAGAATCTGATTGGTTGCTATAGGCAACATCTCCACTTTTCAAACCCGCCGGAAAACTCTCAGCTTGATACATTTACCCCCAGATCTCCATAGAGGTCACAGAGTCACAATCTTTTCAGCCGATGATTATGACAGATGGAAGAGCACAGATCTGAAGGTAAATCTTGTAAAACTAGTATAAATAACAGATTGTGGATCTGCGCTTCCTTTGAGTATTTATAGGTCTCAATCACAAACCCAAAATGCAGCCGGGGAAGACAGATGATAACAGAGGGGAGTTCTGTCCATCCAAGATAATCAGAAATGGAATATCCCCTGGCGCAGAAAGGTTGCTACTTTGTGAACTGATAAATGTATGTTCATAACAAATAATATATGTAATAAAACAATTTTATTATGTCAGTACATTTGCAACATCACAAATAAAGCAAGCATAACTTATCTAAGCTGCAGCTTATAAATCTACACATACATGCTCTAAAAAAGTAAAACAAATACTAACATTGAAAGCATATATATATATATATATATATATATATATATATATATATATATATATATATATATAAATAAATAAAGATAGACACTTGGATGCCACCCTTGATAATGGCTATTGTCACCCTTTGAAAAAGGGGTTATATGTCCTTAATAGAAATCAGAGTTTTTCCAAGTTGGTTACGGTAAGCAGTCAAACAATTAAATCCAAAAAAATAAAAAATCCAAAAGGTTGTCAACGAAAACATAAGCCACAATGATGTCCACAAGTAAAAACTCCCGTTAACCCCAATAGTAAATGCAAGTTTCCAATAGTCCGTGATTTTGTATTAAAGCATTCCACTAGAAACATTGGTAGCGGGACCCGTGGTTTTTCAGACTTACCCGATCGGGGATATCTTCAGTTATTGCAGTCTCTTTTCGGTCCCTCCGTCTGTAGATTCCAGAGGTGGTTGTTTAGGTAAACAGAGAGTGATAATCGCGGCCGCAGCTAGTCTCAATTTACGCATGTGGCAATGTAAGTAATAAAAGCCATAGAATCCTCTATAGTAAAGCTGTCCTTCAAGCAGATAAACAGATTTCTTTCTAGGTACTAAAAGGTCCAATATCAGACGCTTTTCGCCTAGGGGCTTCCTCAGGGATATTTGGTGATTATATTTGAGATTTTCAGGAGGTTGAAATAGACTCTTGAAAACAGGATTAGAGCAGGATTGGTTGATAAAGAGCAAGCCTGCCATTTGTTTGGTCCATGATGGGCAGCTCTCTTGTCCAATAAACAGTTGTAACTTTTATCCAGGCTTGAATTCTAGGGAATCTGTTATACATTGACAAGAGTTGTTTGAATAGAGAATTATGATGACTATATAAAAGTGGACAATTTTCAAACTCACTTGTACATAATGATATAAGAAAATAAAGACAAGCAAACTTTACAGATAACAATAATGAGAATGAAGAAAATAATTTATGCATCTAGTCGATGATACCCATAAATAGGTAACGAGACTTGGTTACATCGCCTTTTTAATGTCTTTATAAACACTGGTTAATATATAGATTCAAATATATGACATTAAACATTTCTCCTTAATTCAAAGGCCAGATTTTTCTGAACCAACTTCAAAATCATGATTAGGTAGGCATCCAGTTAAGGGAATTACCAACTGAATGCCTACCTAATCTTTGATGTAATTGGTGATGTGGCCATATCCAAACTGTACCAAAAATATGTCGAGACTCCGTAAGTTTCTTACAGGTACATTTTTGTAGTGTGCATTTAAACATCCCACAAGTGATAGACTTGGAGCACCACAATCCCTATCATGTTATGTTTACTACATTTTTTTTGTATTTTAAGTACTCCACTTTAATAAATTGCCAAGCCTAGTTTAAAAAAAAAGATTATAATATTTAAATATAACATGCAGAGAAGTCTTTATAACCTGGGGAACTGTGCAAAAAATATATATTTAACCCCGCACTATGCAAAGAGAAATGTTGTGGTTACTGTTATAAAACAAACAACTTTTTTTATCTCTTTTTTTCTCCGATTCTGAGTATTTTATATTCTCGGTACTCGAGTACTGTCAATGACATGTATTGTTGTGCTTTATGTCTACCTACTGTTTATAAATAAAAAGTTTAAAAAAAATAGCTTTAAATTTGAAAAGGAACATGATACAACCCCTTTAAGAAACAATGTTAACACAGTAACGCTTTTTAATTTATTTCTAGATGTGTAGCAAAATAATTATTTTAAAAAAAATATTATTTCAGTACCTGTTAGCCAGAAAAATCTATGTGATGTTAAATACTTTTGTGTCAAAAAAGACAAAAGTATTATAGGAGTGATACCTTTATTTTTTGGTTAGCCAATAAAGGTATCACTCCTATAATACTTTTGTCTTTTTTGACACGAAAGTATTTAACAGCACATAATTTATTTCTAGAAAAGGTAAACTTTTTAAAAATTCCCAAAAATAAGTAAACAAAGGACATAAACATTCTAGTTTTATATTTGAAAAGGATGTTGCATCCTTCAAATTTGTTAGCCAGAGTTTGGCAGCCACATCATATCACTCCTTTTGTGCTAAATGCAAAGTAGTTGTACAGATCAAAATAATTTTGCTTCTCCATCATCTATCATTTAACTTGTTCAATTGATTTCTACACCATCCACTCCCATAGCTATGTTATGCCGTACAACTTTCGGTACTTGTTAATTATACGGGCGTCAGTTGAAATGTCACTTGGTTATGTTCTATGACAAGTACCTGCAAAATTCTTTTTGTTACACCATATATGCTTCTCTCCTGTATCAGTACCATTCATCATTATACAGATTCCTGATACTCTTCAGACAAGTCCTGTTTCTTACTCACAAGGCTCTCTTCTTCACTGACCTGATTATTAAATAAATCCATCACCCCTGCAACTTGAAACATTGACTTTGTCATTCCAGGGGTGTATTTATTAAGTTCAACTCTTGATCGAAAACCACCTTTCTCTCACATCCATGGGCAATTCTGGAAACGCTGGGTATAGAGGTGCAGTAAGAAAACTTTGGGCACTTTAACCCCCATCCAAGAGTTCAAGCTCCTTTCCCTCTATACCCCTGCAGGCTACAAGGACTCCAGGTTCTTTTAAAGTGCCCACCGAAACTAGGTGCTGATTTTAATGGCTACTGTTGGCAGACTATTTTTTTTTTAAAACCAGTTTAAAACAAATTTTCCCCCCAACTTCAGACCAGCATCTGAACAACTGCTGACTGCTGGGGGATTGTCTGGTATGGGCTGAGGTGGCAGTAGGAGGTACCATGATTGATACCTCCTACTGCCACATGCCTGATCCTAATGTGGGACCACAGGCAGTGACCAGGATCCCTGTATCTCCAGCTCCATCAGGCACCGGGACCGGAATCTAATCGCACACCGGGGTGCAGCAGGTATGGGGCTCCATTCTGGTCAGCTCCCCTTTACTGTGTCTACATGTTAGTGCCTACATGGTCTCTGATTCTGGGGAGGTGAGTCTTGTGGAGGCTTGTGGCCGCACTGGGCAGAGGGTGGCTGAAGGGGCCATCCTTCTGGAAGCAGCCATCTCTTAGGTGCTGGGCCCTTGGAGGAGGTACTTTCAATTTCCAGCACCTTCTCCTTGGCGGACTTCTCTTATTGAGGTAAAGCCTGCCAAAAAGTGAGGCAGCACACAGCAGCTGTCCTTCTCCACCCCTCTCGGCAGTGAAGTAGTGTGTGAGGGGCGCATGTAATGACTGGATCTATCAGTGTCTTCTCTGTATTTTGGGTCCATTTTGCAATTTCAGAACCACCTTGGGATCGTGCACTGAAGCTGTCCTCTCTATCTTCCATTACCTCTCTGTCGTGTTTGGTAATGGGAGTATGTCCAAGGCTAGGCTTGCAGGTGGGACATCAGCAAGGGTGTTTGCTTGCTCCAAGTGCCATACCAAATTACCTTGTGCCTAGTCTAGGGAGGATGCTAGTGAGGTGGCAGACCTAGCCTGGGCTAAATCCTTAGAACAGTCTATTGTGGAGCTTACGCATCTCGCCACATATCCCAGGGAGCCAAGCAGGAAATCCCCCTCCTCCGTTCCCCCCCCACAGGAGTTTTGAAGAGCGACACTTCCTCCCCTGGTGCTCTTGAGCCCCTTCTCACGAGCCGGCTTGGGCTTAATGCTTGGTGAAGACAGTGGAGAGTCTGGTTCTGGTTTCCTCTTCCTTGGAGAGGATTATTGAATCTGCACCACGTTACGGTGGTTATTTGTCCTAGTATCAGACTTTGAGTTTTCCTCCTAGGAGGAAGGCGAGGTGGCTGACATCTCTGACCCTGATGAGGACTCCAACAGGAAGCCAGGAATAGAGGATCTAGTGCAAGCCATCCAACAGACACTAAATATTCAGAACAGTGGAGAATCAGTGATTCCCAACATTTCGCTGTTTAAAGCAGAAACAGATGGTTTCCTTCTGTCTTCCACTCTGATGGAGGACCTTTTATGCGAAGCATGGACCAAGCCTGATTGTAGGTTCCAGGTCTCCTGTAGGTTGCATTCCATTTATCGTCTTCCTAGTAATGAGGTGGTGAGATGGGAATCTCCGCCTAAGTAGATACGCCAATAGCTTGCCTATCCATGACAACAACCATTCCGATTCTGAATGCTACTACCTTAAGGGATACAATGAATAGGAAAAATGGGGCCACCCATAAGTTGGTATTCACGGTGGCAGGGTCCTGCCTTAGTCCCTGGCTTGAGTCAATAAGGCAGTTGAGAGGTGGTCAGATCAACTGGCAGTCTAACAGACCCATATAGGATTTACAAACTGATGGAGCATATCCATGAGGTGTCCAAATATCTGGAGGATGCTGCCATCAATGCGGGGCTGATTAGGGCTCGGTTGGACGCAGGGACGGTTGTGGCCTCTGCTTCTAAGACCAGACCTACTAAGCCAGGGACCTTGGCTGGCTTTTACGGCGTGGCTGTTGAAGCCATGATCCTTAGAGCTAAGGGCTTCCCGGACAGCATGATTCTGTCAGTGCTCAAGGAATTTTCACAGGGTCTAGAAGACCTACATCTCCTGATGTGGAAAAAAGGGGTTTCCTACCTCTTCTTTTTGTTTGGCCATTTACGCATCTTTTTGCAGTTTGGTCTGGACAGGGGATTGAGACTCAGTTCCTTGAAGGTTCAGGTTTCTGCCTTATCCGTTTGATATCAGAGAAAATTAGCAATGACACACAGCATTAAAACCCACACACTGGACAGTCCCCCACTCTGCATCAATATTTGTATACACAGTTATCTCCTTTATGTCTACCACTCCCCTAAATACTGCTTTGTATCTAAAATCCTTCAGATGAAACATCTGGAGAGTCTCAAGCACTACACAAACATCTCTTCTGCAATCAGTGACAACCACTCATATGTAATAGTTTGGTTGCAACTCCTATGTTAACTCTCTTTCTCATCTTCTGCACTATGCCATGTAACATTCATGGCACTTCAGTTATGCTCTATAACTTCCACCCATCGCATTTGCACCTAAAACCACCTTCAACACCAAAGGGTTATGTCACAGACGGATGACCTGGTCACTTTTAATAGTTTGCATTATATCCCAAACACTACTTTTGTACAAGTTAGTTTGCTTTTTTGTCTTTATACAATATTAAAAATTAATGATGCCATTTTCAGTAAAAGCTTTCATTTACATTGTGAACACATTTGTGCTGCTCATATAGGTCTATTGGAAGAACATTCTGCACAATGGATGGGAATGGCAGTGTTGTACACATCCACCCTTCATCAGCTGTGAGTGTTTTGCATGTAGGAATAAATACTTTTTAACATTGTTTATTTGTCTTGTCTCCTATTGTGGATACTTCTTTCAATTTGTAGAGTTAGCTCTTGTTGAAATCATTACCTGCGTCATTATTTTTTCCCTTAAATATATTGCAACCGCATGAAAAGAAATTATATGCACAATTATTAGTTCTCAAACTGAAATAAAAGAATCAAGTACACAGATAAATTTCTCCCTCAGAGTTGAGGGACCAATTAAAGTAATCACTGTGCTATAAAAATAACTTAGATTTGTTTACTAGCACAGTGCTTTGATATTTTGCAATTTTGTTATATGGCTTAAACCGTTACAGAAATGGAAGTTGCTCAATCAATGTATAAGTTCACAGCAGATGCAAGAAGGGAGGTGTTATCTAGAAAAGAGACATAGACAGAAAAAAAATTCCTTAGCATATTTCTGTGATTAATGGTTTAAACCATATTATTGATATTGGTAACTTTCTTATTGCGATCAGTGATAATTTACATGTGAAATGAGCTGTGGCTGATATAGTGGAGCATTTATACATATAGGTAGGTTAGAGCTATTCTCACATTAATGTACAGCACATCCACTGTATGTCAGAATCTACCAATAAAACGTCATAGGTGACATTTCTTATGGAGCACAAAAACAGCTCCTGGTGAACCCATCGGGCTCCAGTCATTAAGGAAAGCAATGCAAAAAAAGGAGTAAGTTTGCTACTGGACAAACCAAACCATGTTACAATGCAAGGGGTGCAAATTAGTTTATTGTTTTGCAAATAAGTTAAATACTGGCTGTTTTTTCATCTAGCTCACAAATACTTGATAGCTTTAATTTTACACTGACATTTAAAGTTGTTCTAGGACATACCCTACCCAAACGATAAATCTGGCCCCACATTTTGAATTGACTCCCCCTGCAATGCAACATGGTTTTGCCCAGGTGCAAAGTTACTCCTTTTCTATGCTTTGCTCTCCTTAATGACTCAGGCCCATTGACTGCACTTATCAGCTGCCTCTGTGTTGAATGTGACGGTTTATTTCATGTGTTATCTTTTTTTTATTTTTTTAAGATGTTTGGACAAGAAGCCCACATGGAGTGGATCTTGTTCCACAATGTTTTGGTGACATCTAAGATATTTGTCAGGACTGTGTGCCCGATCCGCTATGAATGGGTTAAAGATTTGCTTCCAAAACTGCATGATATAAATGCTTATGAACTAAGCAATGTGGCTAGAGAAGAGGTGACTGAAGAGGAAATGGCTAAATGGGAATCTAGAGAACAAGCAAAACAGCACAATGGTGAGATTATTTAAATTTAACTTAGAACTGTTATATTACTTAAATAAATGTATTGCTTTGTAATGAAGCTTACCCTGACACTTCTTAGCTTCTTGTTCTCTACATTGTTGGTGCTTTCTCTAACCAACACAATTGTAAGCAGCCTGGCTCTCCACACCCACACCTTGTGTGTCTCTTGTCCCCTTTCTCTGTTTAGATTGTGAACTCTAACAAGCAGGGCGTTGCTCTTTGTTTCTGTTTGTACTTCTTTGTAATGTATTTTGCACGACATTCCCAGGACAGCACAGCCATGGAAAGAGTCCCCTCCCACCTATTGACACAAAACAGATTTAAAAAAAGCCCTAACCTCCCACCCCTTCTTAGTGTTTTTACAATATTAACTCTAAACACCAAGGATACCCCTGACAAAATAATTTATTAAGAGATGGGAGATAAGGGTGCTGTCAAGAGAAATAGGGAAAAGGGTAACGATTTTCACATCATTCCCAGGACAGGACATCCAGAGACGAATAACTAGGGAGGGACAATAGCTAAAACATAATAAAAAAGAACAAAAAAGGGCAAAGTAGACCAAATGCTAGATCTTAATTTGAAAGGACATCATTACGATAGTGTCTGGTAAAGGACTATGTGGCAACTCTGCAAACCTGTTCTATAGTGGCCCCTTTTTCTAGGCTGAGGATGTAGCTGCTGCATTCGTAGAATGTGTTCCCACATTTTGGGCTCCTCTTTGCTTAGTAGTCTGTAAGTTTCCAGAGTCGCTGTTCGGTTCCATCCAGATTTTTATCCATTTGTTTGAAACCGTATCTGCCCCTCCCATCATAGTGGTGCAAAATACATTAGCTTCTCTGTTACCTATAAAACCGTAGTATATACATTATCCCTTATATATTTAATCAACCATGAATTTTCAGTATCTCAATGTGTAAGAGAGTTTCTTTTACTGTTTTCAGTTATGACCATGTAAATTAAACTGTCCACTACTGGAACAGCGTCATTTGGAATAACTCCAGGACAGCCTCTAAGTGACTAAGGTTATCTTAGGCCTATGAACAAGGTTAATCCTGGGCCAATTTAATATGAGTTCTTAGACATAGGACTGTGCGTGCTGGTCTGGTTTTGCCCCGCAAACATGTAAGAAGGAATTATCCTTTGTTTTTGTTTTCTTTGCTAATATTCTCTTGTGCCCCAATGTTGAAAAGTAACCCCAATATATGCTATTGCAGTGTTGGGGATTGATTGTTTGCTGGATACCATTTGGGAAAAGTCAGCAGGTGATTGGTGTGAATCCACCTCAAACTGCAGAAGGAAGTATTACTCCTCTACAATATTATAAGTTGTAGAGGTGTTCCATAAACATAGAATGGTCATATTCAATGTTCCTTGTAATATCCATAATAATTTACAGAAAGGCGTGTGTTATCCCTTCTAAAACACACATTTTCCTAATTAATACTGATGCAGTAAACTTTAGATTATACATATATTAGCATCTCTTACCACATTCCGTTATGGTTGAGGTGACTTATAATTTACAGTGGGGGATACATTATACTGTATATATACTTCAATGTAATTGTAATGATTCCTAGTAGCAATATAATTTAAATGTTTCAAGTAGTAACCTTTTCATTGCAACAGTAAAGGCATTGCGGACCTCACAGCGGCTGCAATCCTGCAGTGTCAGTAGTTCGCAAACTGTCTCAGGCTTCCTCTTGGGTTTCAGGCTAGCTTGTCTCTTGGATACAGCTCATTACTTAGCGCGGACACTCCAGTTGCTGCAAAGTTAAAGCTATTTCAAATGGTCTAAACTGGATGTTACATCCTACTCGGGTGTTGGACATAAGACCGGGTGTGGGGGAGGCAGTGGAACAGTCAGACTCACAGTAACTCTCCTAGATGCAGTGTCAAAGCATCACAGCAAGTATGTAAATCCTTCCATCAAGCCAAAGATCACCTGACAATTACGTCAACAATGGGACCCCTGTCTACTAAACAGTGGTCAGACAAGAGGGCACTACAGTAGAATTGCTCACAGATAAGAAGAATGTATTAGAAGCGTTTGAGGAACAAAATAATAGTCTCCAGAGCCCGTTTTCATGAGGGTATTTAAAAAAAAATTCATGTGGGCATGCTCTCTTCTTATGTGCATGGCAGAGAATTAGGCGCAAATAGAAATATACTGCATGCTTATTTTGCATTTTTTTAAATGGCCATTAATGAGCAGCAATATTGATGATGAACATGAGAGAAAAGTAACAGAAAATAGTGTTTGATATTAGGAGAGTTGAAAAAGAGTACATTTGGCTCTTAGATTTACTCATGGGATGATTGCGTATATGTGGGTAAATATTTGATCAAGCATGTGGACAAAGTATATATTCAGCTTGCCTGTTGGTCAAACACATTTGTTTTTAACTTCATTAAAGTTTTTATTTTATTTTTAACAAACCAATAACTATTTGGTATAATGCAGCTGAGGACAGTGTGGAACAGAAGGGTGACAGTTACCGCACAACTATTGTTGTTGTTAACTATCTCGATAAGACCTTTTCCTACATGTGTGTTTAAATATATCACCGCCTACTGCATCACTCTCCTTCCAGTCTTTTATTTTCTTGTTAGAAATTTCTTTACAGTGACCCACATGTAGCTACAGAGTTTTTCAGGCACAAAGAAAGAAAATGCAGACATAAGACAGGAGTAGGCATGGAAAGTTTCTAAGGCCCAAGCTGGTAATCCGCATATACCAAATTCAGTAGGCTGTGGCCAGGCAGCGGGGAATTCAGTATGCTTGCAAACAACCCAGGTCAATACACAGAGAAGCAGGATTCCAAGTACTAGCTATAGCGATGGGAACACAGGAAAAAAAATCAATGTTCTGGCAAAGAATGATTTCCAATGAGGTGTTTAAAGCAGCAATCCTATAAAATAACATAAATCCTTGTGGAAAGCTACAAGACGATTGTTGCCTTTACCATTTTTCCTTTTTTTTTTTTGTTCAAGCTGCTACTAATGATTTATGACTACCATAGCAACCACAGTCACATGGCATAAGGTGTAGCTTTGACGTGTCCCTCTGAGCTCTGTCTACACTGTGACGTACTCCTTCTTCCCCCTCTGCCATCACATGACTTTCTGAGAGCTGTGAGCCTCTGTTTTGCAGCCATTTTTATTTGCCGGACAGAGAGCTTTTGAAAAAGAGAGAAACTGATTTGTAAGAGGATACTTAAGATGCATGGTTAAAAGATAGTTAACTTGCTATTTAAAGTACAAAATAAAATTATATTGGATTGCTGCTTTATGTAGTACAGTAATTGTCTGAATGTTAGCAGCTGTGAGTTAAGAGTGAAGCATAGAGCATGTTCCTGAGGAACACCTACTGAACACATTCCAGCACTTTTTTCCTGTTCTACAACTGAATGAGCATGGCCAGAAAGACTATTCTAGAAATGTCACATTTCAGCATGCTCAACAGTGAGGGGCAATCCAGGTAGAATTGTGATAATTAACAGATCATTAACAGTAGTGAAAATATAGTTAAATATATTGCACACAGGAACCACTGAACAGAACCTGGAAGTTGCAGATAAAACAACGTGCATATATGTAAGGTATATTTCATGGATTTGTTTAATGTTGCCAAATTAGCTAATGGGAGAATCAAAATAAATCATATTCTTAAAATATCTTCCTTTATATTATGCCCATATATGAAAAATACATTTACTCAGCTGGTACCAAAAGAAAGTCTTATCTCCTCCGATCTAAAAAATACAAAGGTAGACTAAACAATAAAAGGTACTACTAGTAAGACTGATGTAGATAAAAATGCAATAGAATTACACCCAGCCAGAAATAAATAACTGCGTATCTGCAATGCTTCTGTAAGTGCGCATTGCAGATCCTTAAGGAAAAGGAATAACAATATTTTATAACATTCTAAATTTATTTAAACAAAGTGCATATATAAATTAGACCTTTTAAGCAACCAATTAGCCCCTTGTGTCAACAGTCTACAAGTTCATATAAGCTGAGAGTCTATATTTTACTAATTAACGGTGATTAGATATATATTGATTTTCTTGAAATCTTGTCTCTGCTCATCCATACAAAAGTAGGGTTAGTTATGTCCTTAATCCGGACTTCTCAACGTATGCCCTTGTTCTACATATCTCCTATTATCAGCCGGTATAGACTTCCACACATGAGGCCACCATCTTGCCTTCTAAATCCACGTGGTTCCCTGTCAAACAAATCACAGTTGTTCCAAAGTAGGCATGTGCCACCACAAATGAGCACTTACACTTCAGTTTTACACTTTTGTGGTTGATAAAAGATATTTTCTGTGTTATTTGTGGAGTAGTTTTAGTGCACAAGTGCATGAGGTTTATTTACATATAATACACTCATTATGCTTAACTGATTAGTTTTGAATCGCAGTCTAGGGGGTCATAGCTGAATGAAATATAATATAAGCTACTGTTTTGAATTGGGCAGAAATATCATCCATGGGCTGTAGTGCAACATGTCCCTTCAATTTATCATGTAAAAATAAAAGAATAACTGTTGGACTTTCCGAGCTATAATGCTTAAACCAAATATAACCCAGAAGTAGGCGTATCCTTCCTTTATCCAACACGAGCTTTTCTTTTAAATGTAGCATGCTTATTATGTATATTTCTGAAAATGTATAGCTTGTGGATAATTTAATCACCTACTATTGTTTGTTTCAATTTGTTATGTCTTTATTTTTCTTTTCTTACTCATTTAATTTCATTTAGCTTCTTTGATTTTTCTATGCAAAATCAGTTTATAAGTTGTATAGCTTTTGGTAACTTTCTTTGACAGAATGTTTTACTTGCTGTATATTCCATTGTTATTTTTGTTTCTGTTTCTTTGCTTTTTATTATAAACAATAAAATAAAAACGAGTAAAAAAAAAAAAAAAATAAAAATATATATATATATATATATATATATATATATATATATATATACATACATACATACATACATACATACATACAGGGCAGGACAGTGGCCTAGTGGTTAGCACTTCTGCCTCACAGCACTGGGGTCATGAGTTCAATTCCCGACCATGGCCTTATCTGTGTGGAGTTTGTATGTTCTCCCTGTGTTTGCGTGGTTTCCTCCGGGTGCTCCGGTTTCCTCCCACACTCCAAAAACATACTGGTAGGTTAATTGGCTGCGTTCAAAATTTACTCTAGTCTCCCCCTCTCTGTCTGTGAGTGTGTGTCTATATTAGGGAATTTAGACTTTAAGCTCCAATGGGGCAGGGACTGATGTGAATGAGTACAGCGTTGCGGAATTAGTGGCGCTAAATAAATAAATGATGATGAGAATAGATCTATATATATATTTATATATAGCAAGCTTCTGAATGTAAAGAAAGATCAAGGGATTATATGTTGCTAAAAGATTGTGGATCTTATTTAATGAAATTGTGCAATGCGCTTTATCCCTCAGCAGTAAATTAAGATTTGTGTTTTAAATTACAAAGTTACAGTTGGAATCGGATCAGTTACTTTCGGACACTGCACCATGGTATTAAAGTGTAATTTAAAAAAAAAAATAATTCGGAAGCCATCAGATACACTTCTTGTAATCATGTGTTATATACATACAGTTAAGTGATTCATTTAAAGAAATTACAATATGTTCTAAGGCAGTGATGAACAAACTAATCTACTTCAAAGGCCAAATGTGGCCCTCCAACCTTCAAAATGGCAATATACTACCCTTCATTTCAAGAATGAAAAACCAGTCTTAAAACAACCTTGCAAAAAAATGCCCCATATGTCCCATACTTAGTCCAATATTCCATCACTTGCCATTTAAGTCCCATTTGCTCCAAATTAACCCCACATGCCTCTCGCACCTTCCCCACATCATAGCGCCACCAATTCCACAGTACTGTACAGAGAGTATTTGGAATTCATGTCAGCCCCGGTCCCATTGGAGCTTATAGTCTAAATTTCCTAACGGACACACACACAGATAGACACAGTCTAGGGTTATTTTTGTCAGCAGCTAAGTAACCTACCAGTATGTTTTTGGAATGTGGGAGGAAACCCACTCAAACACAGGGAGAACATACAAACTTCACACAGATAAGGCCATGGTCACTGGATAATCTACTGAAAATACTTCTACCTGTCTTCCCCTTATTAAGCGCGCTCTCTCTGTAATATTTTCCACGTCTCCTTTAATACCATCTTCTGCTATATACCAATGGCCCACCACTGCTGTAGATTTTTTTTAGGAAACACAGATATGTTGCACCATAAAGGTTGTATTGAACATGTAATGAAGATCACACATATAATCAGTAATTCCATGTTATAGTGAAATGAAATTTGGAGAAGCCACATGGGAGAGAGAGTGAAAAAAGAATTACCATAAACTCAGTCAAGCACTTTTAATTTAAATCTGTGCAAACAGGTGAAATAACCAATCACATTGCAACCTTTAGAAACAGCAGATATATTGATTACATAAAGTTATTATGTTTGTCTAATCTTAAACTGCAGTGAAGTGAAATGTAATTTGCAGCCAGAATACAGAAATGTAATCACCCACTTTCTGTTAGCCGTGCAGAAGTTCAACTCTGCAGCATTCAGTAAGGACTTGTACCTATGGCTCATAATAACATATACGTATATTGTCACACTCTTGTCTGTCCCGGTCCGAGAAACTCTGCAGAGGAAAGAGGGAGATCACACTGAACTCTCTCCTCCTTCGGTATGCTGCATGACTTCAGAGGTCATGTGACGTAGAAGTCGGCGGCTCCATTCAGACTTAGGATTGACTGATTGGCCCAATATCATAGTAGTGCATTACCTGGAACGATGAACGATTATCGTTCCAAAGCACATGAAATCGTTGGTCGTGACTTTCAAACTGAACTGAAAATCTCGTTCAACGATTGAACAATGTCGTTCTAAGTCTGCAGTGTGTATGCACTCTGCTTCTTTATAACAAAGCAAAGAATAGGTGAGATCTGGAGCAGACCGCTTTATTTTCGTCTCTAACACATTACATTTTTAGATCGGTGGACTCTACAGAGATGGATATTTACATAGATTATAATTGATCTTTATGGTGAGAGACTTTAAATTGCACTTTGGCCTCTTTGGAAACAGTATGTAGAGGGAGGAATAAGGAAAAATATAAGATTATTATGATTTATTATTACTAACATTTATCTATATAGCAACAGCATAATATGTAGGGCTTTACAATTAGGAACAAACAGAGCAATAACAGACTGGGTATTAATAAACAGGCATGTTCAACATTCCTATACTATTATCAGTTTTGCATTGGCATCTCTCTGTTTAGGCCACTGGTTTCTATGTAATTATGTGTCTCATAGTTATATACGGTAACAATATATATTTAAAATAGTGAATCCTTACAGTCCTATTACATTCTGTTCACAAAGAAGGTATTTTCTTATTTGTCATACGTGATCTGATATACACATGTAAATATAAAACCACATTCACTTACCATCCATCCAATATTAAAATTTGTTTGTTATCGGCAGATGGATTCGAGGCCTCATTGAAAAAGATGCAGAAGAGAAATGATGAACAGTCTATATCTGATGCTAGAGCTCGCTTCCTCCAACGTAAACAACAAAAGTATAAGAATCCAAGCGACCAGCAGGTGGAAAGAAGCTGACAGAGGCATTGTTTGCATTCTCCTCGCACAGTTTTCAGAAATATTAGGCACAATGACAGCAATAACAAATGGTCCAAAAGAAAAGCAATGATTAATGGACATTTGTTGTATTCTTGTATAAAAGGTTTTGGGGTTTTTTTTTGTTTTTTTCGAAATACAGACAGTGGAATAAATTACAGTATAGATGACCGTGATAATTACCTTTTAACTAATCTGAAATGTAGTTGATATTGAAAGCGACATTATTGGGTACTTCAAGTATTGTATCCTTTAAGCTATGGTTGACCAGTATTTTAAATGAATCAAGCAGCACATATGATATTTCTGCTCATTGACTGAATACAATCGAAATAATATTGATTAAGTTTTTCAAAGAAGATTGTGGCCACAAACCAGGCCTTGGAGGGACAAGTCTAGTTTTTAACCCACCTAAGATCAATTATTGAAACAAAAGTGGCAATTCTAAAACTTCCATGAAAATTGTGTGATAGTTATAGCAAAATTACAGCACATGCATTATTTCCAGCACCAAAACAGTCAATGAACATGAAATGGGGGAAAAAAGAATAACTTCTATTTAAAATATCATTTTGCACCAATTTTGAATCATGTGGATACTGGTGATTTTGTTTAGTGCCAAACCGTGTTCTACAGATGTTTACATTTTGTAAAGCTCAAAAAAACTGCTCTTTATTTTTATATCATACAAATAATAAAAATGGTATTTTTAAATATGTAAACAAAAAGATTGTTCCCTAATGTATTTGTGCCTTTACACATTACTTAAGGATCTTCAGTTTATTTGTATATTCTCTTATTTTTTTTGTAAACATATAATGAATTAAAAGTTTTCCAATTTAATTAAAACAAAAAAAAAATATGAACTAAATTGCAATTAGCACTACTATGCATGGTAGAAAAAAAGATTAAAAGCATCATTATAGAGGTCCATTAATTTAGTTAGACAGCCTTCACCACCACATTTGTATTTAACCAGGGTTTTCCATAATGAATCTGTAGTTATGTAAAAACAATTTTTTCCAATATATTGTATATAATTGAATATAATATAATCGTTGATATTTGTTTATATTTGAAGGCTTTCTGGCTGTTGCAGAGTTTTTCCTGTACATTTAGACTAGAAATTTAAACAGACCCCATGACCTGTGGAAACATGCAACTTTTTGAAGCATTTCTCCATTTTTCTATCCATAGAATATTTCATTGAGTCTATATGGTGTAACAGTTTTTGTGGACAGTAAAGCTACTACAGAATCCACTTTAGCTACTGAATTCCAACTATTAGTATTGAGCGCTGACCTGGATTTGACATCAGCCACTCAGCTCCCGTTTGATTTCGCTGCTTGACACGCTTTTCAAATTCAAATGCTGCCTTCCCTCAATTACTTCTTAGTATCATGCATCACACCAGTTTTGTTCCGTGTGGTTCACTGTGTTCTTTTGTTTCCCTTGGTTACTCCTATCTGCTGTTCAGTTTGGCGTTCCTCTCTCATCGGGCGCCATCTTGCCTAGTGTACTGCGCAGGAGCTACTCCGGGAACCTTCAAAACTCTGCTCAGTGGTGATTGGATCATCTGCAGCCAGTTCCCTTTATAAGGGCCCACCTCCGTTTAATGGGTGTCAGATCATCAGGTCTCCCTGCCTGATTGGAAGCATCTCTTCGCTCAGCTGTTCCTGTTGTTCCTGACATTGTGGCTAGTACTGCTTACCACCTTTCAGCGTTACCTGTGCGGCTCATCGCTCCCAGCTATACCTGTGCAGCTCACCGCTTCTCAACCTACACCTGTGCAGCTCTTCGCTTCTTAGTGTTACCTGTGCAACTCACCGCTTCTCAGCCTACACCGGTGCAGCTCATCACTTCCAGCTATACCCGTGCAGCTCACCACTTCTCAGCCTACACCAGTGCAGCTCTCCTCTTCTCAGCGTTACCTGTGCGGCTCATCGCTCCCAGCTATACCTGTGCAGCTCACCGCTTCTCAACCTACACCTGTGCAGCTCTTCGCTTCTCAGTGTTACCTGTGCAACTCACCGCTTCTCAGCCTACACCGGTGCAGCTCATCGCTTCCAGCTATACCCGTGCAGCTCACCACTTCTCAGCCTACACCGGTGCAGCTCTCCACTTCTCAGCGTTACCTGTGCGGCTCATCGCTCCCAGCTATACCTGTGCAGCTCACCGCTTCTCAACCTACACCTGTGCAGTTCTTCGCTTCTCAGTGTTACCTGTGCAGCTCATCGCTTCCAGCTATACCTGTGCAGCTCACCGCTTCTCAACCTACACCTGTGCAGCTCTCCACTTCTCAGCGTTACCTGTGCAGTTCATCGCTTCCAGCTATTACTGTGCAGCTTACCCTACACCGGTGCAGCTCTCCGCCTCTCAGCATTACCTGTACAGCTCATCGCTTCTCAGCATCTTCACTGCAGAACATTGCTCATCTTTTGCTCCAGTTCCAGAGTTATACACCTGTGTGGACCTCAGTGCTATTGCTCTCTGCAGCTCATCGTCTCACCGCCTTATCGGTTAAGCTTACCTCACAGTCAAGACGTGTGGCTTCACTGCAGAGCATCGCTCATCATTGGTCCAGTTCCAGAGTTATACACCTGTGTGGATCTCCGTGCTATTGCTCTCTGCAGTTCATCTCCTCACTACTACCTCCCCTCTGCCTTACAGTGGCTCTGTGGTTCCGCTTATTATCTGCTCTGCGGCCCCTAGAGGATCGCGACCTGGGGTTGAGAGCAGCTAAGACCATATTCCCTTACGGGAATGCCTGGTGAATAATTCTCCTCAGTTAGGCTCCACACCTCTCTGTGGGTAGACTGTCACTCGAGCAGAGGTCAGGAACCTTCCCATTACCTGGTTTTCATGACAGGTAGTAGAGAATGTTCCCAGTGGAGCCATCCCTTGCGCTAATCCATATGGATGCAACACCTGCTGGATCCTATCTGAGAATGGGTAAGCCCAAATCCAGATAAATAAATAAAAAATCTAGCTACTCTGCAACTACCTTACTCAGCTTTTGAAGTGACCAGAAAAAAAACAAGGAAGGAAAAGAGTCCTCACATTATATACCTTCTGAGTGTATTGCTAGAGATGAGCAATTCAGATTCAGAAAAATCCAACAGATCCAAATTTTGTGGTTCTGAAATCAAATAGAGTCATGATTCAGAACTGAAAACCTGTCAAAATATAATTTCCGGTAAAATGTCGGATCTTGTGAGTTTTGGATCGACATCTTCTATATATAGCCCTCCCCCTGTTCTCATCTGCTATTTTAGAAGTGATAGCGTGTGGGTAGGAGGTTGACTACAATTCTGTGGTAAGAAAATCTCTTGTAGAGCGTTGGACAGAGTGAGAGAGGCAATATATATTGCAATAACTGTGATTTTACTGCAGTTTATTTAGAGATCTTTCTGCTAGAATTGTGTGCTGATCAATTGGGTGTCAGAGAGTGAAGAGTGGCTACTGGTTGTTGTAATAGTGTATATAGTAGAAGTGGTTAGCACTTCTGCCTCACAGTGCTGGGGTCATGAGTTCAATTCCCAACCATGGCCTTATCTGTGAGGAGTTTGTATGTTCTCCCCGTGTTTGCGTGGGTTTCCTCCGGGTGCTCCGGTTTCCTTCCACACTCCAAAAACATACTGGTAGGTTAATTGGCTGCTAATAAATTGACCCTAGACTGTGTCTCTGTCTGTCTGTGTGTGTGTGTTAAGGAATTTAGATTGTAAGCCCCAATGGGGCAGGGACTGATGTGAGTGAGTTCTCTGTACAGCACTGTGGAATTAGCTATATAAATAAATGGTGATGATGATGATAGTATACACATCTGAACTATTTAATGGAGAAAATAGCAGGGTGCTGTACGACTCTAAACAGCACACCCAAAAAGACAAATAGATCTCTTGCTTTTATAATCCCAAGTGATTCAAGCTATTGTTGTGTGAGGGGCAGTATCAGTGACATCTTTAGTAAGTGGCCAAAAAACGGTGTTCTTTGACTTTGAACAGCACACCACAATATATATATTTTTTTCAGGATCCAATTGTCTAAATTTTATTATATTGTGGAGCAGTGGCAGAAGAATTGTAAGGCAAGTCCCTCCTTTTCCTATCTCATTGGGCATTCACCTGGTGTTGTGGCAGCGACAAGTAGCTACAACTTCATGTAGCATTACTCCTCTTGTCAACCATGAATCAGTCTACAGATCAGGAGCATCCCAGTACCAGTATGGGCAGTAGTAGTACTTTTTCGATTTCTACTAATGAAAAAGGTCATGCAGGAACAAAGTGTAAGAAAGTGTGCTGTTTGTCCATTTAAAGAAAACATCAGCTCTTGATGCAAGGTTTAAGGGAGAAGTTTCTGATGAATGTGGTGATTTGTTGAAAAAATATAGCTAACATTCCATACACCACCAACAGTGGCAAGAAAAGGCTCAGACCATGCTCACTTTTTGCTAGCAGGGGTCCTGCTACTGCTGGTACACGTACTAGAATGGCCATAGCAAAAGATAGTGCCCAACACGATCATGCATCTTCATTAACTTCCTATGCAACACCTTCTCGCTCTGAGTGTAGGTTTGTCCCCTCCAAAGCAACCACATCAATGCTTGAAAAGAACACTGAGGCTGAAGAACAACTGGGACACTCATAGATTCCTGAGAAGAGTCTATGTGTGTCCATGAGTGCTCTATGTGAGTTTGACGTTTCAGATTCTGACACCGTAATTATAGACAGTCTCATTCCCAAATTTCTCAACAATTTGTAAATGTGAGGATGAGTAGTAATGATGATGATTTAGACATAGAAATTAAGGATGCTACTTTGGAACTTGCAAATGTTCAAGAAGATGAGGGGGATAATTGTGGACCTGAAAATTAATGTGTTTTACTTGAACAAGATAATGAGGAGTAGGATGATTGTGTTTAACTAAGGCAGCCACCAGTGGTACCATCTCATGCCCTTAATAAACACATTGTCATGCCAGGGCATAAGACCAAAAAAAACACCTCTTGTGTTTGGAAATATTATTATCCCAACCCAGACAAGAGTTGTCAAGGCATCTGTGGCATTTGTGATGCCACAATAAGTGGAGGTAGGGGCGTTGAACACCTAGGCACCTCCTCCCTGTTACTTCATTTGCAGTGTGCTCATTCAAGTAGTTTTTCAAAAGGTGAAAAATTGTGTATAGTGACAAGCAGCCCAGTATCAGCTAGCAGTGGAATGGATCGAGACCTCATGCAATTTTCACTGTCAACACTTTCATCATCAACGTCTTCATTATTAGTATGTAGTCCAGCATCTGATTTTACAATTCAGATTGACTCCCATAATTAAATTCCTGATTCCCTAGAGACATCCTTGCTTACTACAGCTGCGGCTGCTGGGGGTGATACTATTCTTGGCCCCCTTCTGTATAGATGAAAGTATAGTTTTACACAATTGTCTGTGAAGCAAGTGTTTGAAAAAGGAACCAAGTATGACAGTCAGCTTCCTGCTACAAACTAAAGGGATGACAACTATGTTAGCAATGTATCTGTGTCCAATTTCTGCCGTCAATGCATCAGGTTGTAGACGATTAGTTGAGGTCATGTGTCCATGCTACCAAATTCCATCTCAATTCTATTTCTCCCAAACTACAATTCCTCACCTGTACCAGAAGGTTAAACAACAAATCATTCAATCCCTAGAAAATGCCATTGTTCCAACTATCCACTTAACTACAAATATATGGACAAGCGGTATTGTTCAAACAAAAGACTACATGACTGTGACAGCCCACTGGGTAGGTATATTACCATAGCAGCAGCTTCATCCTCCTCCTCCTCATACTTTCAGCATAGTAGTGCTAGCACATAATGGCAGGTCATTCAAAGGCAAGCTACTCTTTGTGTCACTGGTTTCACAAAGAAACATACTTGTGTCAATCTGTTGGAAGAACTCCGGAATCTCATAGCAAAATGGATCACCTCGTTAAGACACTCATTCCTCATTGCTGATAACTGAGTGAAAATTGTGTGTGCATCACGACTGGGTGAATTTCAACATGTACCATGCTGTGCACACACAATAATCTTGGTGGGTCAAAATTTCTTAAAAAATGAGAGGTTGTTGTAGGAGATGCTGTCTGTGTCTTACAAAATTTCGGCCATTTTCGGCACTCAGCAACCGCATGCAGATCATCGCAGCAGCTTCCGAAAAAAAAAAGACCTACCATGCCACCATCTGAAGAAAGGGGTGGCAACGAGATGGAATTTCACTCTTTATGCACACTACTGTACCCTTTTGTTTAATAGGGATTGTATCTTTCATTAAACTGCCATGTATTTGTGCCGCTGCTCTGTCACTAATTTAAGCCAGCCAGTTTTGGACAAAATTAGTGAAAATATTGACTGTTAGTCAAGAGATCATTAGAAGATGGACTGTAAATGATTGTTAATGCTATAAATAGTAATGTATGAACAAAAACAGCTCAAAATCACGATTTTAACTATTTTTCACAATCTTTAATTAAATTCAGATCCAAAACCAAAGCAAATGAGGATATTAGACCAAAGCCAAAACTAAAGCACACCGGTGGTTTTAGAACCAAAACCAAAACACGAGGGTCTGCGCACATCTCTAGTGTCAATTTTTTTCCTGTTTCTACTCAGCTGTTTAAGGATTAACACATTTGTGTGGTTGCAATGTAGTCTAAAAAAACATTGTCAGGGCATTATGAAAACAACAATATTTGTAGTTCACTTTTTTCATAACTTATGTGAAAGCCAATTTAGAGTTGGACGCATTTTTAGACCTCAACGTATACATAAAAATTTGGATTCACAGTTGCAATATTTCGACTTCAGGCTGCCTTTCCATGACTTGTGCTCTACATACAAGCCCATACTGTCATGTAACCTACCTGGAAAAGTTTCCGGTATGCCAATGGCCTCAGGAGGCCACCTGGAATCTTTTTGGTGCTTTTAAAAAAAAAAAAAAAAAATATGTGAAGCACCCCCCACTCCCCCCGGACCGGAGGGGTGGACAGTGGCTGGCCTCTTCTCCGGGACCAGCCACCCACCTTAATGTGGTCGCGGATCCCTCTGCTGTTCTGTCTCTCCTAAAGGGAGTGTAGGATAGGAGCGAGGGGCTGCTAAAGAGCGTGTAGGATAGGAGGGGGGCTGCTAAAGGAAGTGTAGGATAGGAGGCGGGGGCTGCTAAAGGGTGGAACGGGAGGGTCTTAATATACTGTGTGATATGAGTGAAGGGAGTATTTAATGGTGGAATTTAGGTTGGGGCTAATTATTTAATGGGTGCTATTATTTGTGGGGTGATGGTGGGGCAAGTTCATTTAATACTGGGGCCTATTAAATTAATATGGAGTGAAGGGACCTTTAATTTAGTGATGGGGTGGTGTGGGGCTATTAATTGAATGTGGGGCTGTTTATGGGAGGATAGCTATTTATTAAATGTGAATATTAATTATTTAATGCCGTGATGTTTGTGGGAAATGCTTATATTAAACGTAAATGCTATTAATTTATTGCTGGGGCTGTTGGGAGGGAGGGAAATAGGTTTATTTATTAAATGGGAATTCTATTATTTTGATGTTGGGGTCGGTTGAAGGGAAAAAGATATATTTATTAAATTTATATACTATGAATATAATGTTGGGGGGAGGCCTTATTATTAAATGAATGGTTGGCATTTTCTAAATTTCATGTACCCATTTTTTTTCCAAATAGGGCCTCCAACATTCCAAGATCCAGACAAGCAGCAACTGAGCTAAAGACACCAGCAGCCACAGGTGGTAAAAATGACAAGAAGAGGTAAGAGAGAGCAGGACAGTCTGCAAACTGTCCTGAATCTGTTGGAGCAGTCCAGAATTTGGGTGACTGTCTTGCTTAGTCAGGATTTGGTCCAACTACAAGGACAGTTGGGAGGTATTTCCTGCTTCACACTGTACCACTCGTGAAGGCAGAGCTGTGTGTACCTTGCAGTAGTGCACACAGTTTTGCCTGTGTATTTGTCATAAATGAAAACCCACCTGTCTTAAGTACCCCGGGTATTATCGCTGTTGTTTAGGGGGTAATGTAAGTATGCACCCATGTACAATGTAGAAGGCTTTGTAAACTACATTGTACATGGGTGCATACTTACATTACCCCCTTAACAACAACGATAATACCGTCGCCATGGTGAATGACGTTATGAAGTGGAGCCGGATTTTTACTTGATCGTGATTGGGTGAAGTTGCTTTGAAGAGGAGTCGTCATCAATGATGGTCGGGAAGGAGCCCTTCGGAGTCCTCATGTCGGGGTACTCGGCATCAATCTGCCGTACCCCACCCCCTCAAGCATCAAGAAAAAAAAATATGAAAACAGCTTTATTTTTTAAAAGCTTCATGTAAGCGATGCAGACAGACAAACAAAGGTAGTACTGTGGATTGAATCTTAAAAACCCAAGGACAAAGAATTACACAAGATGAATATTGAACTATTTATGGAAAGCAGAAACAGTTGGCAGATATCTTATGTAATATATAGATGTTATCAGACAAGATGGGTGCCATGTGAAACTATATAAACATTTTTATAAATATTTTTACTCTAAAATCCAATCCATCCATCTGTGTATAGTAAAAACCATCAGATGCAATCGCTGCTGTTAAAAATAAACACACTATTTTTCTGTACTATATATCATATGCCGAGATTACTGACATTAATATATCTGAAATTACTGAAGTGTATAGCTTGGGTGCACTAGATCTGATTGATTAGCCTGCTGTCTTTTATATGACAAAAATGCTCAATGCAGAGTAGTCATTCATTCATTCAACATGGGCATGTCCAGAGAGGAAAACTAATACTATGTTTAATGCACCCTAAATTTTTAGCTTTGTAAAAGAACACAGCTCTCTTTTGTCATTTTTAGTTTAGACAGCTTTACTGTTTTCAGCAACAACCACTGTAGTAGTGTATTTTAATGCAAGAGCACATAAAATGAATTCAAGTCTGCTGCACAAAATGTGCAGAACTGGCTTGTAATACACATTCAATAAAGAGAAAAAATAAAATAAATTGAAAACTGCAGAAAAAGACAGGTTTTTTTTACATTCTGCCATCCTGAGTTTTGACTCTTCCATCTGCTGCAAGACTGGTAGAAGTCAGCAACCCTTTTAATAGGAGATTAAATAAAAATAATTGGAACTTTCCTCCTTACATAATTAGTACCACCCTGATTTCTTCGCTGTTGTTTAATAACGTACACACAAAACTCTGCTTAACCTTGACTGAAAGGGAGTACTATATTTTTAGGCGGACAAAAAGAAATATAAAACTACACAACTGCAAAAAATATATATTTTTCTTTACAATGTACCAGGTGTTGGTGTTCAGAAGTACTAGTTCATCCACTAATTGCCACTTACAAGATCTTTCAACTAATACTGTTTCTTCTGCAGCCAGTTATGGTAAAATACAAAAGTGCAAATAATGTGGGCCTCAAAAATTTCTATATGCACATATATATATTTGTCCATCTTGATCTTAAATTGTAGCATGTCCACATTTCAGATTTGAAACTGTGGCAGCACAATGGCTTAGTGGTTAGCACTCCTGCCTTACAGCACTGGGGTCATGAGCTCGATTTCCAACCATGGACTTTTCTGTGTTTGTATGTTGTCCCCATGTTTGCGTGGGTTTCCTCCGGTTGCTCCAGGTCTCCTTCCACACTTCATAAACACACTAGTAGGTTAAGTGGCTGCCATTATATTGACCTTGTCTCTCTCAATCTGTGTGTGTATGTTAGGGAATTTAGACTAAGCTCCAATCGGGCAGGGACTGATGTGAGTGAGTTCTCTGTACAGCACTGTGGAATTAGTGGCACTATATAAATAGCTGGTGATATAATCAGTTCACACCAGACCATGACTGAAAGAGTAAAAATGTTGGTACCAATTTGAGACACCCTTTTAATTAATTTTTATGTTTCCATTTTTCTTCACAGGGAATGTCCTCATAAATGAACTTTGTCCACCCCTTGAATATCTTTTAAATCATCATCTCACAAAACTAGAAACTAGGGGGTAAATGTATTATGGTCCGATTTTTGCAACTCGCTGGAAATCGGCGGGTTTACAGCTAAAAGTTAAAGCGGCAATGGCTACTATTACTTAGCAAGGGACATCCTGAACCACCCAGCTGATACTACTGTACCCATGTAGCTACCACCAAATCTCATATTACCTTCTCCTATGAAACAAGTCCAGAATATTCTAATTGACACTTGTTTGTTGCATACTTTTTCTTTCTTTAATTTTTTATTATCCTTAGACTACCAACCTCAATATCCGTTTCTCTCTGACCCAAACCTATAATCACATCTACCCTCTCCCCCATCCACATTAGTCACAGATACACAATACCTCAGATCAAGTATGCCAACAACCTGCTGCAGTACGTTAGCCCTGGGTTTAGAGTTTCTAGCTCATATATGTTTAATGTGTTTGTTTATATGTTGTACTGTAGATGTGCAGCCCTGAATACTGGCATATTCTCTACATCTTTATGTGAAAATGAAAAGTACAATTTGACACAGAAATTAATAGTCCCAAAATACACTTTAGTGTCTCAACTTATTTAAGATATAAACAAAGGTTTCAACAACAAGTATATTAGGAGTGTTAGGCTGCCGTTCTGATAATTAACTTGCAGAAGAAGTCTTCACCTATAGCAGCCGCTCACAGGTACTCGGATGCCCCCAGGACTTAACTGTAGATGTAGTGCAAGTTTATTAACAACACCACAGTGGCAGGGTGGTACAGATGGTAACAGATGGTCAGACGTAAGCCGAGATCAGGACTCCGAAGCAAACAGGGTAGTCAAATAACACGCCCAAAGGTCAGGGTCACCAGCATGAAAGCAGAGTCCAGAAACAGAGCAAACAGTCACTACAGGAGGTCCAACAGCAGAGGGGCAGAGTATCTGTCACGGGCACTAGGAGTCTTTGCCCAGGATATCACCAGATGATGATCTTACCAGAGTAGTGTGGGTTAAACAGTGGTCCTCTGGTAGCAGGGAGACTAGCGGAACATATGACTCAGCAGATGGTGAGAGCATGCGAATAGAAAAGTCAATGACTAGCAGCAATCTGGTTAATGATTAGGTAGATATGAACACGAGGATCTTGATGGACGTGAAGAAGTGCAGGAAGGTAACGGGGAAGTCAGTGGTCTGCGGACAGCAAGTTGTACCACTGCTTGTAGTGAGAGGACTTGTTCCAGGTGCAGGTAGGTAACGGGGAAGTCAGTGGTCTGCGTACAGCAAGTTGTACCACTGCTTATAGTGAGAGGACTTGTTACTGGTGCAGGTAGGTAACGGGGAAGTCAGTGGTCTGCGTACAGCAAGTTGTACCACTGCTTATAGTGAGAGGACTTGTTACTGGTGCAGGTAGGTAACGGGGAAGTCAGTGGTCTGCATACAGCAAGTTGTACCACTGCTTATAGTGAGAGGACTTGTTACTGGTGCAGGTAGGTAACTGGGAGTCAGTGGTCTGCGTACAGCAAGTTGTACCACTGCTATAGGTGGGGATAGGTACAGGTGTCGATGAGTGTAAACATAGAATGTAGACACTGAGAGCACAAGGAACTTGATCCCAAACAATATGCACAAGTCTATGTTGGTGTGGCAGGCGCTGCTTGACAGAGACAAATTCACTACTGGAATCCAGGCTAATAGCAGAAGGTCAATTAGCATATGTATCTCACGACTGAACAAAGAGGTAAACTTCCCAGCAGATATGCGGAGTAATAACACAGTCTCAGGGAGATAGAGGATTCCGTGGGTAAGTGGAGAACAGTCCAAGCGGATATGCAGTAAACGAATACAGTCAATAGAAAGTAAGCATACCGCGGTTCAGTTGAGCAGGCTGTCCACGAGAGGATACAGGAACAGTTGAGCAGGCTGTCCACGAGCCAGCACGAGTAAAGAAACCACAGGTGAGTGGTAGAGGTAATCAGGGTCCGGGTCAGCACACAGGCAGAGAACTTGACACGGGTAGAACAACGATGAGCAATGCAGGAATCACTGGAGATAGCGAACACGAGTAGAACACTGGAGGTAATAGCGGACTGGAAGCCGCAGATGATTAGAGCAGGAATCAGCAGGGAACTGAAGACATAGTAGAACACGGGAGACTTGTAGCGGTCTGGAAACCGGCAGGAATCAGCAGGGAACTGAAGACATAGTAGAACACAGGAGACTTGAAGCGGTCTGGAAACCGGCAATGAGTTGAGCAGGAATCAGCAGGAAGCTGAAGACACGGAGAAGTACACAGGAACACCTTCAGAGACTCACAGGGAATGAGACTCCAAGATCAGGCAACTAGGTAATGAACACAGGTGCTTTAAATAGGGAGCGTTGCCTGATCAACCAATTTACTAAAAGCAAAGGTCAGAAGAGTTCTTAGGAACTGCGCATGCGCAGACCAGAAGGATGGCGGGCGGCCACGGTTCAGGATAGGTGCTGGCAGGAATACTGGAGAGCCACGCACCAGTGAAGAGGCACTCACGGTCCGGTGAGTGACAGTATCCACAAGAACACTGGGACAAACAGGAACAGGACAGGGTCAAGTCAGCAACAGACAGTATCCACGATATAACCGTCAGGGAGGCTAAGCCTTCCCTGCCTTAAATACTTAAGACAGCCAATCAGGAGCAGAGAATTAAATGGCATAATAAGCCCCTTGTGTGGCTTAATGAATTTAATAAGTGCTAATAGCCCACAGGCTTAGTAACAGTCTTGGTGCACACGCCCGGCTGCTCTGTGTTGCCGGGGCGTGAAAAACTGACAGCTCGCAACGGCGCTAGCAACGGTCTGCCTGAGAACCGGAAGTGACGACCCGATGGTCATGGAGACATCCGGGATGCCAGGGACAGAGGGGAGTGAGTCGTGGCGGTGCCTGCCCCCGCCGCGGCTCGTAACATTGAGAAAAAGGAAAGGTTTTAACTCATTAAAAAGGTGGTCTAAAACTGATAATAAGCAGGATTTTGAATTGCCTTTCCCAGCATGTGCACTGCCATTTTAGCTCCCTTTCCACAAATGTTCATAACACCCCATACTCCAAAGCAGATTGTATAGCATATTTTCTGTTAATAAGCATTTGAATCTGATCTACATAGATTTTGATCACTCACGAGTGTTTGCTTAGTCACACATGATGTAATGTTGAGTCAGTTCAAAAATGACCAAAGAATGATCAACCAGGTCTGCACTTATGTTGTGATCTTCAAGTACCCTACCAAGTTTATAAACACATTGGGCCTAATTCATTAAGAAAAGTAAGGCAAAAAAATTAGTTATTTTCTCCTGGACAAAACCATGTTACAATGCAAGGGGTGCATATTAGTTTATTATTTTGCACATAAGTTAAATACTGGCTTTTTTTTCATGTAGCACACAAATACTTTGTAACACCTCTTTTTCCTGTTAGGGAGTATATATCAATTTGTGTGTGCGGTCTGCAAATGAATTCAGTAACTTGTATTCCAGATTGCACAGTGCCTCCAACTTGATCTGATTACCGAAGGGTCTTCTTTGGGTAGTGTCCTGGTTGTAGCAACACCAGAGGGAGACCAAGGAACCCTCCGCCCCCCTTCACTGGACCAAATGCACACACAAATGAATAATATCACACATGACTTTAGAAGCCACACTGGCACAATTATTAGTGTGGAATGAGCTTCTAAAGGGATTTTCCGATTATTTTAAATCAAAAATATAAATTGTTTAAACAAACAGTTATATATAATCGATAAATAGTACTATATAATACATATATTACCATACATATATATTCTATCTTCTCTATTATTCTACTACTAGGAGGTACCTTTAAACTGCAATCATATAACAAATATAACTAATATCAAACAATTAACATGAAATAAGTTCAGCAGCATAAATAGACATATGTTTACACTTTGGATTTCATCATCTGTCCCTTAGACATAACCATATAGTCACTGCAATATCGTAGGCTCCTCACAACACAGGTTTGTGAATTTCTCTTATATGTGACTGAGAAGATAATGAGGTAGTCTGCACAGTTTCTCATATCTGTAATTCAGTCTCTGCTCCCTAACTGTCCCTGCACTAATCCCTTGTTAATATTATCTCAGTCCAGTAAAAGGGTTCATTTACATTACGATCTTCAGGCCTTCAATTTGAAATCTTGGGCACCCGCCCTCGCGCGCTAACAGAGCGAGTTTTTTTTAATGGGAGTGGGGGGGAGGGTTTAATGTGGTCATCTTGACCATAAAAATTAATGCTGCCACCAGCAATTTGTCATTTGCTTATAGCTATTGGCTGGTTTGGTGACTGCATATCTGGCTTTGACTTTTCTGCATTGCATCTGGCTTTGTGAGTTTTCTGGGTTTCATTGTATTGGCATACAGTACACTACACACTACATACTACTATTATTTATAATTAATTTTTATTAATATAATACACTACAATAGACATTAGTACATACATACATACAGGCGTACCCACTTTTACTAACTCATAACACCCCACATACATACATACACATATACATACATACATACATACATACATACAAATATATATATTTGTATACCTCATTGGTGTTTTTTTGGCTGGAGTCACACAACCACATACGTATCCCACAAATTTGTATTTGTTCTTGTATTTTTCTAAACTGTGCAAATTAGCCTTTTTTTTTTTTTACACTTCCGATAGGCCAAGTATTTCTTATAACCTAGTGCAAAATCATTTTTCCATTTATTGTAGTATAGTATTTTTTTTTTTAAAAAAATGCAGATTAGGTAATATAATATATTTGTTAATCTCGTGCCAAATAATTTATTTAAATTGGAGTATAGGATAGCATTTTATATAGGTCAAAGTAATATATTTATTAACCTAGTTCTAAAAATTTGTCCCATTGTAGTATTTGATTTAGTACTATTGCAGTATAGTATCTCCTTTTACATTGCAGATTAGGTAATATATTGTTTCTTAACCTACTTCAAGATCATTTATTTAAATTTTACTATATAGGATAGAAATTTATATTGCATATAGGTAAAATACTTATTAACCTAGTTGTAAAGAATTGTACCATTGTAGCCTAGGCTAGGATTTTGTACCATTGTATTATAGTATCTGTTTTTATATTGCAGATTAGTTAATACAATATATTTTTTAACCTACAGGCAAATAATTTTTTCATAGTAGTATAGGATAGGTATTTAGATTAAAATAATACATAATTAATAAATTAATTAGTGTATTTAGGTAGTTATTTTATTTTTAAGCTAGTTCCCTTTTTTAATATCAGTCAAATTTTAAAGAGGAGCCATGTCTAGGAAGCATATGGATTCTCTTTTTCAACAGGACAGCCAAGAGGAAATTGGTAGTAGTGGAGAGGAATGGGCAGAGACCGTGCACAGCGCTGAGAAGAGCGAAGAAGACAGCAATTTGTGAGCAGCGTTCGACCATCTACAAGCAGACAGCAGGCACATCAGGAAGATCACATTGAGGAAGATGATGATGAAAGGACAGCAGCATTAAGGTCCAGGCGCTTCACAGAGGAGGAGAATGAGGACCTTGTTGGTCGGGTAATGCAGCACTATGAAACACTGAAGGGTGCAAACGCTCAAAACTGAAATCCAAGATTTGGAGCTAGATAGCCTCTGAAGTGTCATCTGTTGGAATTCGCCCCAGAACTGTTGAAGTTTGCCAGAAGCGCTTTTGGGACTGTAAGCGCACCACCAAAACAAATATGACAACACTTGCAAAACATGCCAGGGGCACAGGTGGTGGCAACGTACTGCGTATCAAATTAAAACCGTGGGAGGAGAAAATGCGTCAGATTTTCAGGGCTGATCATGTGCAAGGAGTGGAAAGGACAGTGGACACCCTGGAACCCTCCACTTTCCAGCCACAAGGTATTATCACGCACCAGGGAATCGGGTCATATACCCGATCCCCGGCTTACTTACCTTCTCATGCCGTCCACGCGGTCCGTGCTGGGCGCCGCCATCTTTCCGGGTCTGCGCATGCGCAGAATCGATCTGTCAATTATGCTGTCCCTCTTCCTATTGGTTAGGAGTTTTGGCTCCAAAGTTTAAAAGACACCTCCTCCTTGTCCTCAGTGCCTGATCTTCATGTACCTTCCATGGGTTCCTGGCTCCAAGTCTGCTTCTCGTCCAAAGAGCTGACTATCTACTGGCTGTACTGCTGTCCCATCATTTGTGTATTCTGCCGACTGCTGCATATAATTCCTGCCGCCACTCCAGTGGTAAACAGTCGTCCGCAGAGCTGACACTCTACAGCACTTTTTCGTGTCTCTGCATAACCTGCCGGTTACATCCTACAATTCATCATCACCATCCGTGGATCCTGCTGACTGCTGTATAGAATTCTTGCCGCCACTGCAGTGGTAAACAGTCGTCCGCAGATCTGACACTCTACTGCAATTCTCGGGTCCTCCTTATCTGCTGGCAACATCCCGTAACTCATCTCTGCTATTTGTGAGTAACCTGATAGTCTTGTGGCTTATATCTCTCATATATCAACTGGTCGCTTCCAGTAGGGGCCGCGACCTGCAAGGGGCTGCAGCTAAGTCCAAACCGCTTTGCAGCTGGTCCCTGGCGAATACCTCTCCCTTGTTAGACTCCGCTCCTTACTGGGAGTTGTATTAGTTCCAGGCTGGTTACCGTTCCTTACCACTCCTGACGCAGAATTGTGACACGGAACCGTGACAGGTATATTAAATTTAACAAGTCTTTAAAAATTTTGACATGATTTACTTATATGATTACTAAAAATGTACTTTCATTTAAAACAGAAGAAGAAAATCCAGCACGCCCCAGAAGAGATGCAAGGGAAGCAGTAGCTGGGAAGAGAAAAGCTAAATCTGGAGGTAATTTAAAAACTAAAATGCCAAAAATGTATTTAAATATTATTAATAGTAAAGAAAACCAAAGTTAATTATGTTTTTATTTTCACTTGACTTTCATTTACAAAATAGTTAGTAGGTAAAGTCTTTGTCTAATGTCTGTTTTATATTTATTTTAGATTTGGGTTCTTCTCGAGGACAGAAGGACAAGAATATATGCACATTATACACATTAGTCATTTATGGATTAGCCAATTTAAATAACAAAGTTTGCTGTACAAATGTAAGTCAGCTAACGATTCAATTTTTAAACTAATGCAATAGTATTCACATCTATATTTTTCTTAAGTTTTTTTCAAAGATATGTACAATGTTTGAAAAAAAAGAATACTCCTGGCCACAGTTAGCCTAACATATATTTGTGCATTTTTTTTCCGTGTGAAACAACTGCTTTTCAAAGCATAAAGGAAAATTCACACAACAATAGGTACAGCCACCTTTTACATAGTTCACCTAAAGTGCATTAGCACAATTTTAGTTTTCATAAATCAACAGTTATTAAACATTCAAATGTGTTAATCAACACAATACCGCAAAAACCTCCTGGCCACCATAATAAACTTTTTTAGCTTGTAAACCAATTGCTGTAAATGTGACTTATTAATAATCTGTAAAATAGTGAAACATATATTTGCTCTTCAGTGAGATATATATATATAATATATATATATATATATATATATATATATATATATCACTGTAGATGTATGATTTATATAGATAACAATGTGCAAGAAGTACGTTTGTGTAGATCTCTTATGTATATTGTAATCAATATTGTATGAATATCTTGGTTCATAAAATTTGTTCCACTGATGGAAATGTTCTTTGAATATTTTGAATCTTGGTTGGTTTAAATGTCTGAAATTCAATTTATCTACTCTTTTTTTTAAAGTTCAACAAATTAACATACATTTATATTGATGTAAACATCAAATAATATGGCTGTAAATGTAGATATCAAACAGGAACTTTTGATTATGTTTAAAAATGTAATGTTTATGGTTGGATATTTGGCTATGTATATTGAACTATCATTTTAGTAAGTCTTATTTTTTTTTTAAAGATTTTATTTTTTGCAAGGGTCAACCAAAAGTAACATTCTGTACAGGACTGTGTTATAAACATCTGAAGAATACATATGCAATAAAACATACAGCGTCTTATTAGAAGAGAGCATTAGTAAGGATGTTGACCCAATTTTTCAAGGGAAATATAATTTTAGAAAGAGAAGTAAGACTGAGGAGAGTAAGGAGGGGGGGGTGGCGTAGCGGACCGCCTAAGTATAAGAGAGAGGAAGGAGTGTAGTAGAATATGGAAAAAGAGAAAGAAAATGAAGAGATGGGAGGGATGGAATAGGGAAGGGAAAAAAGGATCCAGATGGAGTGATGCTGTAGAATCAAATGACAAAAGGGGTTTGGATTTGGAAGTATGAGGTCCACGGCGCCCAAACCTTAATGAATGATTTAGAGGTATTACGGATTATGCATGTCATGTATTCCATTTGATAAACATACCAAATCTTGCCGATAATGGTCTGTAGAGTTGGAGCATTGGGCTGCTTCCAGTCCGTAGCAATCTGGCATAGGGCAGCAGAGACTACATGGCGAAACATTTTCATTTGATGTTTGGTGGCCGATGGGATCCCGAGAGGGAGAAGGAAAAACCTGGGAGAAAACGGGATGTCAAGCTGCAGTAGCTGTGAGGCAAAGTCCCGAAGTTCCGTCCAAAATGGGGCAAGTTTAGGACACTGCCACCAGATATGGAGGAAGGACCCTTCTGCGCCACAACCTCTCCAACATGTGCTAGATGAATCTGGGAAGATTTTTTGTAGTTTGGTTGGAACCAGATACCAACGATAAAGTAGTTTATAAGCATTTTCTTTCAGTTTAACACAAATTGATCTGGAGGCTGTGTTAGTTCTAATTTCCTCCCAGTCTTCATTGTCTAGTGTTTCCCCCAGGTCTCTCTCCCAAGCCCTCTCATGAGAATCTCGGTCCTCCGAATCAGGGACTTTGAATTCCCAGTATAGTAAGGAAATGAGACCTTTGGTAGAAGATCGCCGGAGCGAAAGCGCTTCGAAAAAGGTCAACGGTCTACGACCTAGAGTTAATTTATTGGTAGAGTGAAAATTTCTTAATTGGAAAAAATATGTGTTTGGGGTATTAAGTTTTGTTTTTAATTCATCAAATGAGGGAAATGAGATGTCTTTGGTGATATCATTGAGGTAGCGTATGTCTTTTCGTTTCCAGTGTTCAAGAGATGAAGTTATACACCCTGGTGGAAATTTGGGGTTATCAAAGATTGGAATGATCGGGCTGGGAGTAGGAGCAAGGTTAAATTTCATGTTTGCTCGATCCCAAAGAGATAACGAGTGGGCTACAATTGGGTGATGAGAAATGGATTGTGGACGACTGGTGCGAGGGAGCCATAGGAGAGAGGATGCAGAAGAGAAACCCAAGCTTTCTGCTTCGATCGAGACCCAGACCCTGGAGGAATTAGGAGAGTTTTATAACACGCATTGGGCAAGTTGCGCTGCTAAATAATACTGCCTAAAATTGGGTACCCCTAAGCCACCACCCCGCGCCGACCTCTGCAGGACGAGAAGGCGGACTCTTGGGCGTTTTTTGCCCCATATAAACTGCGATGTGTAGTGTTGTAGAAATTTGAAAACATATGGGGGAATGCGTATTGGTAAGGCTTGATATAGATATAGTAATCTAGGCATGATGTTCATTTTGATTGAATTGATGCGTCCTATCCATGAGATAAAGTGTTGGTTCCAAGCTTCAAGATCAGATTTAATCTGGGAGAGTAATTTTGGGTAATTAGCTTGAAAAAGTTGGTTATATTGCTTAGTGACGTGAATGCCTAAATATTTAATCTTTTTTTTATGCCATTTGAAGGGGAATTGCTGAGAGAGGGAAGATCTAGTTTTATCTGTCAGAAAGAAATCAAAAATTTCTGTTTTTTGGGGATTTATTTTGTATCCTGAGATGGAGCTGTAAGTGTTGATATCTGCAAGAAGGGGGGGTAGAGAGACTGCTGTGTCCGAGAGAGTGAGGAGAACATCGTCAGCATACAATGATATTTTGTGTTCAGATTTCCTTGCTTTAATTCCATGAATAGCCTTATTAGATCGAATCTTTGCAGCTAATGGTTCAATTAGAAGGGCAAAGATTAAAGGTGAGAGGGGGCAACCTTGCCTTGTCCCGTTGGAAATTGAAAAGGGGGAGGACGAGACCCCATTGGCCACCACCGTTGCCCTGGGTGATTGGTATAGAGCTAGTAGCCCGTCTAGAAATTTACCAAAAAAGCCCATTGACCTCAAGATCCTAGACATGAAGGGCCAAGAAATTCGGTCAAATGCTTTTTCAGCGTCAAGCGCCATAATCAGTGATGGGTGTTTAGTGGCATTAATAGAGTGTATGAGGTCAATAGCTCGTCTAGTGTTATCTATGGCTTGGCGGCCTGGTATAAACCCGACCTGATATGGGTGGATCAGGGAAGGAAGGAGGACATTCAACCGATTAGCTAAAATTTTTGCGTATATAATAAGATCTACATTCAGTAGCGATATTGGTCTATAGCTGTAGCACAAGGTGGGATCTTTGTCTGGTTTTGGTATAACAACGATGGTGGCCAAGGTTATCGCTTCGTTAAACGGGGAACCTGTTAATACTTTATTAAAAAAGTCTGTCATGTAAGGGGCAAGAACTTTAGCAAATTTTTTGTAATATTGTGGGGTAAGTCCGTCAGGGCCCGGGGTAGAAGATGATTTCATCATCTTAATCGCTGAGATTGTCTCTGTCTGAGTGATATCAGCGTTTAAGAAGGCGAGGTCACTGTCTGAGAGATTCGGCAATGAAAGAGATGATATAAAGGATGTGATCTTCTCGTCAAGAGAGTCGGCAGAGGATGTGGCACCGTGGAGATTGTACAGTGCTTTATAATAATGGTGAAATTCTTGGGCGATTTGCACAAGGTCATACACCGGCTGAGAGTTAGATGTTTTTTTAAGTTTTGTGATCAGTCCTTTAGCTTTCCTCTGTCGAAGTTTGTTAGCTAGTATAGAGTCTGCTTTGTCAGTTTTATCATAGCATTGCTGGTTTAATTTTTTAAGTGTATTTGCAGCTCTGCGGGAGAGGATTGTATTCAGTTGGCCTCTGACTGCAGAAATTTGTGTTAGAAGAGTAGTAGATGGGTGTAGTTTATGTTGGGAGAACAGTAAGGCTATTTTTTTCTCAAGGCATATTTTTAGTAAGTCTTATTAATTATTTTTTTTTCTCTTTATTAACTAATTTTTGTGATTAAATATGACATCACAATTGCAAAATCAAGCCGCAGTGGAAGTAGTAGGACCGTCTTCAAATACTGGTAAAAATTTGAAGTACTTGTTGTTATGGATAAGATACGCCCCAAAAACTGCAAAGCTTATTTCAATAATGATTTTTTTTTTATTACAGAACAAGATAGGTGTTCAACAAAGTCTTCTGTTCCTGCAAAAAGTGGTGAACCGATTAAAAAAGGTATTGTATATTTTCCATCTCTTTCTCTCTCTCTCGTTATTTTTCAGTTTAATGTAGATCAACCACATTGTGTGGCTACATTAGTACTTAAAAAAATGTCTCCTAGAGAGGCAATGGTAATATTATAAGCACATAACTGAGATGAATAACTGTTTATCTGCATTTATCTCCTAGCCGACAAAAAGCAATTGTAAATTAGGTATTGCACATCCATTTTAAAATAATTGTAATAATATGTTCCTTTTGTTTTCCAAACAATTAACAGCTCACAAGAAGAGAAGAGTGACTGAGGAAGACGTGTCAGAGCACATTGTAGATGTCCATCAAGGTAATTGTAGTTAAGCTTGTATTGTTTTGGGTGTTGTTAACATGCAGTATTTTTTAACAACTTTGTCCATTATTTTTCAAGAAAGATCATATATATATATATATATATTGATAATGATAAGTAAATAACCTCTTTCTACTTTATTATTATTTACCGAAGACCGACACGTTGAAGAAATTCCAGATCGGGGAACATCAACCACGTATGCTGGAAGTCCAGAAGGTATTGTTTGTTAAAAATGTGGGAGATATATATATATATATATATATATATATATATATATACATACACCAAAAATATATATAGGTTTTACATTTTTTGTTTGATTTAGAATCCATTCCTCAAGGTGTTGTAACACCGCTCACCATGTATCAGTTGCCTGATGCAATGGAAGAAATAGCATCTGTTGTCTCTGAAACGGGTGAATATAAAATGAATTATAGAAATGGTTTAATAAATACATGCGACAGTAAATTTTATAATTTTAAACAGTATTTCATTGGTTAATATTTTTTTTTTATTAATGTTTGTCTGTACAGAAGCAATTGACCATGATAGTGATTCATCGACATTTTCTCCTGCTGAAAATTCAGTCCACGAAGATGCTGCAACAAGATTTGAGATGTTCCAAGAAACCTTCACCAGCCTTCAAGTTCCAGCCACCGAAGGTGAAGGTCCATCTCAAGCAAAGCTACCCTCCACAGGCACCAGTCTTCCAACACAAGCGGTGCACAGTCTACCAGAAGAAAGCACTCGGTTTGATTTAATCGCAAACTTCGCTAGACAGATGGAAGGAAGGCAGGAAACATCTCGGTGAAATATGGAAGACAGAGTCCGTAGAATTGGTGATTCGGTAGACCGTTTGACGTCTGTTGCGGAAGAGGTACGAAGCTCCCGTAATGCCACCAATTTATTATTGGAGCGAATGGTCTCAATCCAAGATGATATTGCAGCATCTCTGCGCTTGAAGAACACCATTCAAGTGCTAATGACACTATCAATGGAACAGAATACAGCACTCCATTATCAGATGAATCAGTCCATGGCACAGATGAATGTTCAACAACAGCAACAAACAATACATTTCGTGTCAACGCATTTTCAAACCATTTTGGAAGAGCTAAGGGTCCCGGCGAGGCCAGGGCAATGTTTCACTTTCTTTCCCCGATTGGAATCTTTCTGGACTGGTTCCCCCCACACCACAGCAGAAGACGTCAATGGACCTGAACACCCCCGTGGTGTAATTAAGAATACCTGAGAAGAATTCCTGGAAGAAGAGGCCGAAGAGAAAACCATCAACCCGGTGTCAGAAGAGGAAGAAGGCTGTTTGTGAATAAAGTAATATTAAATAAACTGTATTGTGTCTTTTTTTTTGTTTCTGGTTCCATGAATATTTGTCCTTTCTTAAGTAATATTAAGTATTATTATTTTTTCCTTTCTAAAGTGAAATTATATTATATTAAATATTTGACATCTTGACAAATATTGAAACATTGTTTATGTTTTCAATGTTCATGTTAATGTATCCTCTTAATTGTTTGTTCTTTTACTTTCATTTTAGCTAAACCCGATATATCGCTGACTAGACCCAGGATAAACAGAAAGATAGAAGATATCATCAACCCCTTGAAATCATACATTGTTACTGCAAAGGTATTTTGGCTTAAAGTAATATCTCTGTCTTTATATATCTATCTTTCTACTAGTCGGCATATATATATATATATATATATATATATATATATATATATATATATATATATATACATATATATATATATATATATATATATATATATATATATATATATATATACATACATATATATATATATATATACATACATATATATATATATATATACATACATATATATATATATATATACATACATATATATATATATATATATATATATATATATATATATATATATACACAAGACAGAGATCTTGGTTTAAAAAATATTGTTCATCTTTTTTGTCATTAGACACGAGAAGAGTGTACAATGTGAAGAAATTCTGAACCACATCCGGCAAGAACGTACTGAAAAGTTTACTTGGTGAGTTTGTTTCAGTTTATTCATGGTTTTTATATTTGTGTTTTTTTTACATGATTTTGTTCCCGTAATGGAAGCGGTATGATGTGACCAATGGACGATGATCTATAAATGATTATATTTGAGTCCAAGACTGATCCTTCCTTTTTTTAAAAATAAGATTTTTTTAAAAAATACCCGAAACAGTTTTCACATGCACATTTTTCTTTTGTGTTTACAATGAGAGCGACTGTCAAGTTTACCCTTAATAGCAAAGAACCTGAAACACACCACTGAAGGCATGTAAAGATTGAAGGCAATAATTATGTAAAGTTTTATGTATTAGAAATAGAGATATACATACATATGTAATGAAATTACCAGATGTGAATGCATAGGATAGTTTGTCACTTCTGAATTAAGTTAAAATACCAAAATTTTGTGAAACAACAATGTACATGTATTTTTTGTTTAACAAACAAATAATTTTTAGGGTAACATATTAGTTCTTTTACATAGATAATATAGTCCCCCTCCCCCCCCCCCAAAATGAAAAAATAGAGGTGGAATTATATCAATCACAACAGCTTAATGACCCCCAATGATATATTACAAATACCCATCTAACTCCTCCATATTGTATTGGTTACTATAAAATTGTGAATTCAGTGCAGCTTTAACATATTTTCTGTTTGATTTGTTACAGATATCATTGAAGAATACGTAGATGTCACTGACAATTGACTGAAAGCAAAGTAAAGGCACCGACATAGAAGATTGTAAATGTCATATTCAATAAAAATTTGAAAGAAAATTGTTTTTTATTTTAATAGATAGATAAACCTTAACACAAATTCTGTATAAATAAAACTAAAAAATTGTACTCATTTAGAAAAGTCACAATACAGTTGTGGTGGTAGACTGCTTCACTGTAGACGTGTATTTTTCAGTTCAGGTATTCTAAAAAAAGGTTGATGGGCACTGCCCCAACTCACATAATAGAGGTCAATGTTGAGTAGGTAAGTGTTTGGTCATAAAACCAAAATAAGTTTGGGTGTAATCACTATCATTAATTCATATTAATATAGCTGTTTGGTCGATTTATATTTTAGGGGCATATTCAATTGGCGTTTTCCGCCGCAGAAAAAGTATTGCCGTTATTACGGTAATACTAAGCCGGATTTTAGCTCGCGGCTCCCTGAGCGAGGTCAGTTTACGTGAAGAATCTCAGAGATGTACTGGTCACTTATTTGAATGAAATATTATTATAATTTCTTTTTTTTAAATTTAGCTTAAATTATGGAAAATGTATTATTCATTTTTTGGTACACCTCACTCTGATATCAGAAAACAGCTGCTCCATGCTGATACATTTCATTGTTTGGGAGATCTTAGAAATTTATTTAATTTTGTCATTAAAAAAAATAAAATAAGGGTCAGTAATTTTGTCAAAACAATTATGTTATCATTTGACAAATCCAGTTCACATCATTCCGTTACATATAACTTTCAAACAATTTAACACTGTGTAATGGCAAAAAAATAACACATACTCTCCATGGCTGATTTATTCTTACCCATGATCATGCAATGAAACAAAATATCCAAAATATTAGCCGCTCGGCTCATCTTCCTTTCTCGCCGCTCCTCTTCTGTCTCCCCCCTCTACCAAACCCTTCACTGGCTCCCCTTCCCCTACAGAATCCTGTTCAAGCTCCTCACTCTTACATTCAAGGCCCTCTCCAACTCCACTGCTCCCTACATCTTCAAACTCATCTCCATTCACGCTCCATCCCGCCCTCTGCGTTCGGGCAATGACCGTTGCCTCTCTTCCCCCCCCTGGTTACCTCCTCCCACGCTCGTATCCAAGACTTCTCCCGCGCTGCCCCCCTCCACTGGAACCAGCTCCCCCGCTCCATCAGAACATCCCCCAATTTGTCCAGCTTCAAACGGGCTTTAAAAACCTACCTTTTCTTAAAAGCCTTCCAGTCTCCCACTTACTTCCCTCCTTGTCGTTCTCCTCTATCCCCCTCTTCCCCCTTCCCCATCTCAGCCTCTGTTCTCCCCCTTTCCTCCTCCAATCCTTGTGTCTCTGTCCGTCCAACCCCCCCCTTAGATTGTACGCTCCTTCGAGCAGGGCCACCTCTCCTCCTGTTCTCCACCACGTTAACTCTGCTCTCCAGCTGCTCAGCCTCTTCCATGAGGTCCTTCTGCCCTTCTAACCCCTCTTTCTACTCTCTCTACCCCGCTCCTGTAATCTAGCTGTACTTTGAGCTTCCTGAGCTACTGTGCTTTTTGTTAACTGTACCGTGCTGTCTCACCCTGTACTGTAATACTGTCTGTCCCTGTACGGCGCTATGAATGCCTAGTGTCGCCCTATAAATAAAAATTAATAATAATAATAATCCTCCTTGGTGTGAGCATCATTCCTGTATATTGGATGACAATAGCATATTTTTATTATTTCACACTTTCTTTAACACATGAATATTCATTTAGGGCTAAAAATTCTAATTACTTACATGAAAAAAATCTTCTATTACACGTTGTCGTACCTGAGTTCCGAGCTCCACCACTTGTCCTACCTCAGTAGAAAGGTCCAAATCCAAAGAAATCTCTGGATCTATATCAACCTCCAATTGGTTTGCAATACAAATATTGTGCAGAATAGCACAACCAATAATTATATCACAAACTTCAGATATAAAAAGCACACCGCCGGACCTGTCTAATCAGCGAAACCGACTTTTAAGGGCACCAAAAGTTCTTTTAATAACACCCCTGGTACTAATGTGTGGTGCTTGGTACCTTTTTTCTTCTGCAGATACAGGATTGCTTAATGGAGTCAGCAACCAGGACTGGCTTCCATATCCTGCGTTTCCTGAAAAAAAAATACACATTACATTAACATTAGCACTGTCATCATCTTAACCTTTTTTTTTTAGCTCAATTTATTTCTTTTAGTAAAGAGTACATTGAAAAAAAAAAACATAAAAAAAATTGTACTTACCAAGCAGCCAGCCATGCGGAAAGGATCTTGCTTCAAAATGTTCAGAACAACTATGACTGTTGCAAGATGTGATGAACCTAGAAAACCGACAACAACATTGGTGATTTTTTTTGTTTGGCATCACAAACCATCTGAACATTTATGGAAGTGTTTTAGATTACGAAAACTTTCTTCCATTCGGCAGGGTGGTGTAAGTGCAATGTGGGTGCAATCAATTGCACCAGGCACATTGGGCATTTGAGCCAAAGCATAAAAATCAGCTTTGAGCTCACACCACTCATTGGCACACTGCGGAAATTAATATAATGTGCAATGTGCTTTTTGAGGGCTTTTATGACCTGATCCTAGTAAAGGTGGGTTGAGAAAACCCGGCAATAAGTACCAAGGTGGGCTGAAATGTTCCTGAAGCCAAAAAATGCAAAGCACCAAGCATTTTGGCAAGTCCAGGGACTGCTCGGTTTGTAGTGGCACGAGGTTCCAGGTCCTCTTTTACAATCTCATACAGATTGTAAATTGCTAAGGAGGATAGGCGATAAAGTTTTCTCACCTCCTTCTCGGGCAATCCATCAAGCAAGCGCTTGTTGCGGTACAGATGTGGCCTGGGGATTCTAGTCCTACTTGCCTCAATTGACGTGTACAGCCACACTGTGTACAAGGATATTACTTTGTTTGAAGTGATTGAAGTGATTAATTTATATGTAAATTTAGCTAATTTTTAAATGACAAACAATACAAAACAAATAATACAATACGTGTCCTTGGAAATACTCGATAATCCAGCAGAAATCACTTCAGTAAAATGCAGAAGGTGGTTTGCCCCAAAAAATTACTCAGCCAACAGTTCTTTCTCAAAAAAGCTGTCCTTCACCACTGTTAACTCAAGTGATTAGAAAAAAAAAGTGTGTCTGTTCTATTTAAAATAAAGGACTGCACCATTAATCAATATTTTTCAAAAGGGAAACAAGTAAACTTTTATATTTATCATGCTTTTTTAAAATATATTTCATCATTTTGATTTTTAAATTTAATAAGAAATAACTTAGTTACATTTTTTTTCTTTATTACCTGTTATTTAAAACTTTAATTATTTTTTTTTTAGCACACCCCAAAGAGGTGTGAGATAAAACAGCATATCGGCCTATTTAATGTACCGCGTTAAAAACAATTGAATAGCTTTTAACGCGGCTGCCTCTCACCCACTCTATACTTTCAATAGACCTTCTAATTGAGGGCAATAGGACCGTTTGAGGAAAAAAAAAGGTGCATTACAAATGGAATTGAATCGCGCGTAAAGTTAACCCGCTCGAAAATTATAAAAAAGTGTGTTAAAATGAATTAATGCAGTGTTAAAAAAAAAAACACGGTCAATTGAATACCCCCCTATATGTCCTTTTTACCCAGATTATCCACTATTTACCTACACGAATACAAGAAGAATGTATTTGCTGGACTTGCCCTTTAGTAAAACAGATTTGTGCTGTCATCCATTCATCACTAATTTTAGGACAGGCATGAAGTGTCTGTATGGATTATACTGCTAGGTGAGCAATTCCCCAATTAAAAATAAATACAAAAAAAGCTTATTTATAACAACTTCGGCAACAATGTTCCACATATTTTCATATTGGTGAGACAGTGTCGAAAAATATAGATAGGTCTCTTTGGCTAATGAATAGATGTAAAAGTATTTGATTAACTTATATTACTGAAAGTTCCAGTCTGTTGAGTGCGTTGTTCCTTTTCAAAAATGAGTAAATGCATATTGTTGTTACAAACTATTTAAAATTAGTTAGTGTATTATGTTTCAATAAACCTAAGGCCATCCAGAACTGCTTTTTCCATGATCACTTTGCTGCTGGCCATATGTTCATGGGAACAGTTATGAAAGGTATGTCATATTTGTGCATTTTTAATATTATCCAGTATTAACATACAGTGCTTGGAAAATAGAAGAAAATAGTGACAATTACATCCAATATACAGAATAAGTTTAATTGTATTTGACAGTTTGAAAAAAAAAATGGAAATTTCCAAGGGCATGTATTTAAAACTTGGAAATGTAAACGGAAATTAGGCACAGTAGTCAACTATGCAGTAGTCTAGTGTACAGTAATCATGTAGGACGAATTGTGAGGCAGGATATATTGCTGTACAGGTGACTGGTCACAGCAGAACACAGTGACAATCAGCCCACACAGACTCAGCACCAGTCTATATCCAGCATCATGTGACCGCGAACCCAAGGTACAGAGTTTCCGGAAATGATGTCACGTTATCGAGTCGCATGATGTGGCAAAATTGAAAAAAAAGGAAGGGCAAAAGAAACCCGGATGCTTCGCATTAACGCCCAATTGCCTATCTCTAATGTACTACACCAACAGGGCCCACACTCACATCATTGCTTAGCAGCCAGGAAATTGCAGTTACTACTAAAAAGCTGTGGAACTAAATAATTTTGGGACTATAGTGGTAACCTTCCGCCGGGCGTTGGAGGCACGACAGTCAGTATCCGTGCGCGTGGAGGGGGCGGGGCGCAGAGTGAGGTTGAAGCTGTCGTTCCGGATTGCAGAGACAGCTTCCCCGTTTCCGCCATTGCGGCTCCTGCCCAAGAGACAGCCATAACAGCCGGAAGACTCACTTCCACGGACAGACGGCACAGCCAGGAGAACCATTTCATCTGTTCACAGCTCCCTGAGAGAGAAAGGCAGCCGGCGAGAGGCGACAGCCCGGATAGAAAGGAGATAGAGAGACAGCATTACCAGTAACCGCCATGGCTCAGATATTACCCATCCGCTTCCAGGAGCACCTGCAGGTACCAGGACCCTATCCGCCGGCCCGGGGAGAAGGGGCCCCAGCACCCAGGGCTGTGGGAGGTTAATCAGTGCGGCCTGAGAGCGGGTCGGGTGTCAGCGTTAATGTGACTGGGCGAAATGTCATTTTATCTCCACTGTGCTGTGCAGGAGTACTAGGCCGGGAGAATGAATTAACCTCGTCTCCTTCCTCCATTCATTACCTGCTCGCCCCCTTCACAGCACCCATATACACCTTCCCCTATATCTATATAGTCACCCTATCCTCCGTGTGACCTCCGGGGCAGAGCTGCCATGTTACCTCTGCGCTCCCTATCTCCTCCTATATCTCAGCCTGTTCACTGTGTCTATAGAAATCCTGTATTTAAATAAAACTTACACAATATGGTATGCGTGGTCATATAAGACCCTGCTAGATGGAATGCATAACCTTGACCTCTGTGTTTATCTCTCACTGTCGTCACTCTACACCCTAGTTCATCATTATTCATTTCGTTATATGGTTTTGCGCTGTGTTCCTTACGTGTTGGCTGCAGGCCTTGATACCCATTCCCTGCTTAGGTCATAAACTGAAGGCGGAAGAGATACTTGCGTGTTACTGAGTAGGTGTATACATCAAGAGTGAGATTTCCAGCAGGTGTATGGGATAATTCATGCATGGACAAAAGGGAGTGTCACTGTGACAGACATTGTGTAATTTGGGTGCAGTAAAGAATGAATGAGCATATACCTTTTATAGTAAAGGGCAAAGATCATTTCCAACTAGGTAATTGCACCTACAAATTTCAGTAAAGTGTTAATGTATGTTCTCTGAACTGTGGTACACATTAAATTGATTTATTAATTGCAGTTTCTATAGTCTAGCTATATAGTTGACTTCACCTTTTGTAAAGAAAATGTTATAAAAGAATATTTTCATAGCTGGAATTAGATGATGCCTTAACAATGAATCCACACTTTTCTATCTACCAACAGCATACATCAGTACTATTCACATGGGTATTTTGACATATGGGTGTGCTGATAATTTTGAACTTACTGGAAAGCTTCTAGTGGTGCATTTGCTTTGAATGCTGTATGTGTGTTTTTTTTCTAATATAAAATACCTGTCCACTTCAAAAAATGTATCTAATTTTATTCCAACAGGACAGTCTTTTGTATTTAATCTGCATTTTAGAGCTTTTGACTAGAGTCCTTTTTTTTTTTTATCAAACTACTGCTTGTCTATGTGTACCCTTTGAAGTAAATGAGAATAGAATAATCTGTAGATTACCGAAATTGTCATAGCAACAAATATTAAATAAAATTTTGAAGGCTGGGTAGCAGAGGAGTGGAGTCTCCCTGATAGCAGAGTAGTTATGTGTCTTTCAAACTGATACTGAACAAATATGGTGTCATATGAGCCTTTACATAAAACAAAGGTCCAGACCAACTCTGTATTATGTTTCTGGCTTTTTTTATTTTAACATCCAACTCTTTACTGCTCATTGGGTGCTGCCATAGCATAAAAAAAATAATCCTGTACAATTAATCACTTGGCTTGAATATACATTTTATTTTTACATTGATTAAACATATATTGCAGCCAGTGAAAGCAGAACTTTGAGAGGGATTAAAATGTTTCTTTGTGTGAGAATCATGACTGCTCAGTATTTTAGTTTGTGTTTTACATAACCCCTCTCTGGCCATCGTACATTGTATCTACATCACATTTTGTAAAATCACTGGCAGACTGTGGTTCCAGTATTGTGCAAGCAAGCTGATTGTTTCAAGTTCTCATTGCATGATCGGTAAAATACAGCAGTTTGTCCCCAAACTTCTGCTTTGGTGTTGCTATGGAAACCATTTCACATCACTAGGGTTTCCCCAATTGAGCTAACCCACCCACTCAGACCCTTGCATCCAAACAATAAACGATCACTGTTACAAGTACTCTTCAGCTTCATCATCATCATTTATTTATATAGTGACAATAATTTTTGCAGCGCTGTACAGAGAACTCAAATCCGTCCCTGCCCCATTGGAGCTTACAGTCTAAATTCCCTAACACGCAGACAGTCAATTTGATAGCTGCCAACTAACCTACCAATATGTTTTTGGAGTGTGAGAGGAAACCCCAAAAACACGGAGAGAACATACAAACTACACACAGATAAGGCCATGGTTGGGAATCAAACTCATGACCCCAGTGCTGTGAGGCAGAAGTGCTAACCACTAAGCCACTGTATTGCCCAATGATTAGGTGAATACATAATTTAGGTGGCACTCCTTTAAAAAGAATAACTGAAAAAAATACTAGTGCATGAAAGTACTACTATTGGGAAGGGATGTGATTTAGTTAATCTGGTAAAGTGGAAAACCCCTTTAAGCTAATCAGCCTGTGTTCTTTGCAGCTTTGATCTATTGTTATCCTGTTATGTTTTCTTGGTTCAGGGAATATTATCAAGTTGTTTTACAATGTTTCTGTGGTTATGTTTTGTTTTTTTTATCTGTGCAATATTGGAAGCAAAGACACTATGACACTTATTACATCGAACAAATTAAAGACTGTATCCATAAGAGGTTTAATTCATATGTAGTATGTTTCAGGTTTTTACTACTGCTGGGATCTATATAACACATTAGTAGCTAATGTTGGTGTGAAAATCTGTATATTGCTCAAGTTCTTTTATTCTTACTGCAAGTGAATCATTCACCATTAAGTAAGAGTAGTGTGCTAATACTTGACTCATCCGCCATAGTTTGAGGCCAGAGACGAGCAATGTGGGCTTTTCTTGTTTGTTGAGCAACATTCAAAAGAAACATAGAAGTTTGACAGTAGGTAAAGTTTAATGTGTCCATTGAACACATTAAACGTTAGACATTGGACACTTGTGAAAATGTGTAGTTATTTATGTACCAAATCATAGAGATGGAATGAATATTTTGTATGCATCAGGGCTGGACAGATTAAAATCTATATTCATGGTACCTAACTTTGTTGATACTTTGATGTCAGTGGATGCTTATTTCTGTGGTGCCTTTAATTCTCCTGGCTCCTAATTTATACATTCACTACATCCCTGTAATATGTAAATTCTGTAGATAGATTTGCATGAGGATATACATTTTTAACTTGGTAGACTTGCAGTCATTCTGCCTCAAAAGCTATTAATGGCATGGCTATTTAACAATGGTGCAAAATATTGCCTGCTTGTTACTTTCTATTTTAACCCATTGCATATCGCTCACAAAAGCAACGAGATTAGAAGATAAAAACACATTAGTTGAAGTAAAGGTTTAAATCAGGCCTGTCCAACCTGCGGCCCTCCAGGTGTTGTGAAACTACAAGTCCCAGCATGCCCTTCCAGCTATCAACTGGTTGTTTACTGGCAAAGCATGCTGGGGCTTGTAGTTTCAGAACATCTGGAGGGCCGCAGGTTGGACAGGCCTGGTTTAAATGAAGTTGTCATTAACTTTGCAGGGTTTATTAGGGTTTGAAGTGATGTACTCAGAAAATAATGGCTAAATACAAAACAACTTCTATGCATACAAACCGAACATGAATGTATACACATGCCAGTTTATTGGATATACTCCCTGAACTTGTAAAAAAAGAGCATTATAACTTACTGTCTGAATAGTTGACAACCAAAGGTTTTATATTAACTTGATTGGCCTGTTAGGAGGAATGCTAATATTTTACATCAAATAAACAAATGTTCTCTTATGAAGCCATAACATATACTGGGTGATATTATTTGTAGTTCCATGATTTCACCTAGAGGCAATATGCTGCAATTAGTAAAGCTCTCTAACTGTGACTAGCACTTAACATTCTTTGATATCATGCTGAAGGATGGCACCATAACATACATTCTGAGATATCACCTTCATAGCTATTGGTGTACATTCTCTGATATAGTAAAGCACAAAGAAATAGAGAAAGCACGATTGGAAATTTTGCTTTACAGTAACTAATGGTTCTGATTAGGTATCTCCTCCAATGTTATGCAAGTTGTTTCATATCTGGTTTAGAAGCATTAAGGTAAAATATATATAATATTGCACAACTGTCAATATTTTGTTTAATTGTTCCTTTACCCACTTTTGATGCTGTTCACATTATTTGACCACAGGCTAAGTAGAGGAGCTACATTGGTGAACCCATCCTTGGAACTCAATCCTGTAGGATGGATTAAAATGCATCTGGCTGGAACATGGCACCTAAACAAAAAAAATAAAAAATATTGCATTCACTTTCTCTCCTTTCTCACATCTCCCAGTTGTCAAATGAATTGCTCTGTTGATTAGCAAGCTTGGGGCTTTTCAAAGATGAAAAGCCTTGTTAAACCTCAATAAGGCCTAAACAGTAAATGTTGCTATAAAGTGAACCAATGTGTCGGTGAAACTCACTCTTGGAGGTCATAAAGGCCACTTAGTATTATGAATAAAAGTACTTCTAACATTCCAAGTGGAGAAAGTTCCTACGCTAGGCTTGGACCAAAAAAAGATGTTGCCTAGGTGTAAAATTGCAAAAGTAGATACCTGTTAGTGGGCCTTATCATAGTCCTTTACATTAGAGAGTGCAATGTAGTCTGGGGACCATCATTATCATCTATTTATAACAGCTGTGCGGTTACTATTTAACATCACATTCACTCTATTTGGGGGGTGATCACATCTTAGATTGATCGGTAACTGTTGGGTGCTAAATTGTGAACAGGGGAGGGTTATAGACCGTATGTTGCCTTGATAAAGGTGGACTGCATCCTATCAAAATTTCAGTTTTCTCTTATTAAACACCATATTTTGCATTTCCCAAGACCTGTGAGGGCTTTCAGTGACATTGGGGTTCTATTGTTTATTCATTGTCAGGCACCCGACAGTATCGCCTTAATTTGAGTACACAAACATTCCCCGTGCAGGGGTTTAGTATATATTTGTAAGTGTGTATCTCATTTTGGGAGCAAACTAACCAAGCTGCAGGCTAATGTTCAAACGCATAGAAGTTTCTCATGTACAACACAACAAGTTAATTTTAAAGCTCACTAACATGTACGAGCCTGTGACGTGGTACTGCCATGACAGTGGGAGCCACTTATGCTGACCTCACTAATGGCAGCCCTCTACTGTGTGTAGGCTCACTTTAAAATACTCCTTGACCCACACATTCCATGAAAACTAGAATGAAGTATCCTTTAATTATGCGTCTATTATCTGTATTTAAATCAATAACATCTCGAGTTAACATCTTTCTGTTTTCTCCACTTGCACTTGCCATGTGAGGAAAGCGAGTGATTTTTGTGAAAGCAGATAGGACTTTCTTTATATCCTCTGTCTACATTGAGTCATGTAACTGGGCTCAGGCTACTAACACTAATAAGTGATGCAACTAAGGATATATTGTTTGGATCGCTTACACTCTGTTCTTTAGACATTGAGTCTGAAGACTTATCTGGCAGTAGACATGGATGTACAGTGTGACACATTATGCAGGGAAAAGTTTCAAGTGTCCTTATCCACACTCTTTTCTGTCAAGTTTTGAAATGCTGGCAGCTAAACACACAATTACAATGCACAGAATTCATATGATAAAAATGACTAACACTGTGTACTGATACACTATTAGTGTAAATATTTTTATATGCAACACAGATGCACGTAACACATAGCCCAATACATAAACAATGAGCATATACTGCATACAGCTTGATGAAAACAGTGCATTTGATTGTACCATATGTGTGTAAAAACTGTCTGCATGCGGTAACCAAATAGGTAAAATATTGGACACATCAGTGTTTTACAGGTCCTATATATCAGGGATGTAATTGTTTGCAATAATTTTTTTCTTTAACAAGGAATTAACACGCCATATTGGATAAAGATGAAGTTTAAAAGCGACCAAAATTAAAACATTAAAATGGGGATTTGGTATTGGCTGTTCACATTTTATATAAATATGAGTAATGTAATAAAATATGTAAAATATATTATATAAATGTAATATATACAATTATATGTAATAAATGAAACGTTTTCTTTGTCTCCCGGTGTTACAAGTCACGGCCACCACCTTGACTCGCTTCCCTTTGTCCCCTGCCACTGCGGTTTTGTTAATAAACTTATACTACAATAAGAGTTAAGACCTGGAGGCATCTGAGTACCTGTGAGCACATCAAGCTTTACGGTAAAGGCGGCTGCTATAGGCGAAGACCTCTACCGCTAGTTCTGTAAATTTATTACAGGACCGGCAGCCTAACACCTGGGAGAGAAAACAAATTGTTAGGGACATATTCAATTAGGATTTGCGGCCGCGAGTATGTGCGGCTGCGTTTATAAAGTGCCATTACGGTACCGCAACATCGCGGGTTTCTGTGCGCAGTCCTACGGGGTGCGCAGTCCTACGGGGTGCGCACAGAAACCCGCGATGCTGCGGTCCTGGGACCCGTGCGGGTGTGAATCCTAATTGAATATGCCCCTTACAGTGTATTGGTAATATTTGTGGATGGCGCATTGACACATATTTGCTTCTGGCTGATAACGCTAGTCAGCCAAACCTTGTATGTAATGTCATCAATTAACAAGTATCGCATTGTTTATTATTGGGGATTTACACCTCCTATGATTATTACACATTATTACCCCTTAATTATACTTGCTGTGTACTAGTTATAGAGGTTTTAACAATTTAGATGTCTTACTTGCCCACATAATGACTCACTCCCTGCTCTCCGTAACATAATCATGTGAGTGGACAGGTCTCTCCATCAATAAACTCCTCTCCTAAAATACTCTGGGCTGTTGTAAGCAGGCTAATGAGCTGATAAACAGAAGATGAATATTGAGTTCAATAAGTTGATTTGACCCTAGTCAAACTCTTCTTAAAAAGCTGTGACCATCAAGCATATCTTCATGCTTTGGCTATACATATATTAAGCTCCATTAGCATGGTTGGGCAATGATTGCATGCACTGTCAGATGTCATTATTGTCGAACTTTATTTGACATCCTTCAAATTCAACATGTGATATTTTCCATCGGTGTAGATCAAAATCTACTATCTCTTTGTGCGTTGTATGAAACAGCCTAATTAGCATTGCAAATAGAAATTGCCATGCAAATTGCAGTATATATAGGCACCTTAACCTACTAGAAGCACTGGGGAGGATCCTCAGACTTCCCGACTATACATCAGTTACCTTTGCTTGTAGACTAGGATGATGTTTATTAAATAGGAACCCTCTGTACAATCAATATACAGTTGTCTCAAGACTGCCAATGAAAAAATTATTTGGGGGTGTCTGTCACCAAGATTAAAACCATTAAATTAGCTCCTGCAATCAATTATGATAGCACTAAATATTAGTACTGCATGTGATGAAGTCCATAGATTTCTCTCTGAGACACTACGTCTGTAAACCACAGAAATATGATTGACAGATCACAGCAGGTTGTCATGTTGTGGAAAAGTACACAACAGATTTTTCCCTAGTAGAATGTGTAATTCTTGTAAAGCATTTTCTTCAGTCACCTGGTTTAAGGTAACAGGAATTTAATCAAACATTTGAACACCTTTAATGTTATGCTATATTCTTTAAACAGTGCCATTGTCAGCTTAAACTCTCAAAGTAAAAATGTAGGGAGATAATAACATTTTGTGTTCAAGAGATCAAATGAAAATCTAGTAGAATTTACCACTGTACCACATAAGTTAATTTGATCTTGCTGTGAATGGGACAAAATACTGGAACTTTTCTGTTTCTATAAATACACTAAGCATCTACATTTTTTGTGGTGCAATAAAATGTCTTGGAGATGCTGTAACAATTTATTGCTTTATAGAGTGAATAGCATTCTAAACTTTTCCTGGTTACTGTCCTCCAAGGCGTTGTTCCATTGTAGTCTATTGCTGATGTTTTACATACTTTTCTAAGAGGGAATTATGGCCCTGAAATTTTTTAAAAAAAATGCCACTAAAACCAAGGCAACTGAAGTTAGTAAAATACATTGTTCTGCATTACAGGCAGCTGAAGCCCATCCTGTTAGACTATTTCATGATTGAATCTGATACATGTGAAAATGCTGGGACTTTAGCTGCCATGTTATTGTCTCTGCCCCGTGCTACCTGTTTGCACAGTGCGTTTCTGTGTGTCAGTCAGACTGACAGTCCCAGTCTGCTCGGCTAAAGAAGCACTTCACTCCTGACATGGCTACTTGCTGCTCGCGACTGAAAGAGAGCGTGGACATAGTATACTAGCGTCCAGCTCAGTAATACACTGACTTAGAGATCTAGATAGATGGATAAATATATATATATATATATATATATATATATATATATATATATATATATATTGTATCTCATCTCAAATAGTGGCTTTATTTGCATTTTCAAAGGATACCATGCTGGAAAGGTGTTTTATTTAGTGTGTTGGGATAGTATCCTGTAAGCATTGTAAAAGTAGAATATAAATTTACTGTTTTTTTTGTCCTGTTTAAAAAGGTTGTGTGAGAGTCTGTCCTACAAGACCTATATTAAATACTTTTATGTGGTTATGTAAATGATTTTATGTGGTAGTCTCAAATTATATTTAATTTTAAATTTACCTGGCTTGAGCTATCTAGGATATAGATTACAATGTTAACAAATTGATCCACTTGGACCTGCTGTAGTAATCTAGTGGATTAGCCTAATTGTACAATGAGCACATGGTTTGACATATTTGGCCATACATAAGGAGCCTCTTGCATTATTTTTTTTTTTTTACTGCTAAAATCATAGAATTTCTTTTTCCCGCCAGTCTAAATGATCTAGATCAGTGTTTGGAAACCTGATATACTTCATGTGCAGCCACCCAACCTTCAAAACTGCCGCACTTTAAACTTAATTTTAAGAGTGTAAAAACAACTGAACACTACCTCTTCCTAACACGATGCTACTCCAAGACCTGGCTGATTACATTCTGACTATTCCACCTGCCCAGTTTGGTCAAAGACTACCACATTAACTGACTAGATTATGATGTGGCCTGATTATTTAATTCCTATTTAAAAAGGAATCTACTCCATGATAAAAGAAGGGGGATGTAAAACGCATCTGTCTGTAAGATAAGCCATGAGTACAGAGGTACATTTTTTTTTTTTTCCCATCCTCCTAGTTGAGGAGAGGCAAGAATGATTTAAGGAGACAGAGGGAAGATGGGAGTTTTAAAAGTAAAATAAACACCATTATGTTTTCTGTTGTTAACTTTGTTTAGCCCTTATTTATGTTCTAAATCTGTATTTTATTTTATTTCTTTTAATAACATGCCAGGTTTTTTTTTTTTTTTATGGTTTGTCTGTTTTTGTGCTACTGTTGGCAGTTTCCATGCTCTGTTTAGCTCTCATTGCTTTGGGATGTTCAACTGCAACAAGACTTTGGTAGGTTAATTCTTAATATTTGCAATTTAATATTTTTAATTTACTGCAAGCAGAAGCAACACTGCATTAACTGCTTTGGACTTCCAGTTCTAAGAGCATTTGAGTTTATTTTTTTTAACTTTGGGAAATCCGTTGAGAACAATGGTTAACTTCCTGTTGTTTGGTATTCAAGCTAGAGAATGCAGCCCGATCAGCAGTTATATGTCCTTCCTTGCAAAGAACCCATAGTGTCTGAATCAGCCGACAGCTTTTAGCAATATAGTGGGAGTTCTTGTCAGCATATTTTCATGCATTCCTTCCTAAGATAAAACCATGGGTTTTCCATTAAGGTAACCAATTCAAAGAAAGATATAGATGGATATAGATATCCTTTGTAAATAAAAGATAATGTATATATTCTAAAATTTCATTTATTTCTTAATAATGTGGATAATGCTTTTTGCATGGATGATGAGTCCTCTGCGCTCATTTATGAAGTGGGTAAGCAAATCCCTGGGATGACAGGTGGTAGGAGTTCATGTTAGTGGGTTCTCTATTTCAAGTACAGCATAATTACTAAGTACCTAAGACCATGTGCTGCAGCATTAGTGAGGAGTATTTAAAAAGTTCAGTCACGTGCACACAGTGCTAAATTCAAGTTAAGTGTTTGTATCCATTTACTTTATCAGGAAAACGTTTTCATATTAAATTCTATTAGGCTTCATGCACTGCTTTATAGCTTGCCCTTCACTTTGTCACCATTACCTACATTGACATCAGAAGATGCACACACAGTTTGAGCTAGTTAATTTTGTGATGCCACCACAGATGAAGTCTGACAGTGACACAACTCTTGTACATTGTGTCAAGATGTTCTGTCCGGGATGAAAAGTGTAAATGATAAAATGTAGCATATCCATTATTCGTACCCTGTGTGTGGAATTCAACCATTTATGTACAAATAGCTTATTTTCCATGACTGTTAGCCGATCGCTCAGATTATGTTCTATCAATGTCACTGGTGTGCTGCCGTCACTCCTGACTACAGGTGCAAGTGAACATTGATATGGTATTCTTAGATTCAATACGTTTCATCCCCATACTGTAAGAATAAATATTCTGTTTTAGCACTGTAACAGTCATTATACAGTGTTCTCCCCAGAAAATTTTGCCAGTCGCGAGGCATTAAGAATCAGCCGGGTAGGGGCAGTTAGAATGCTCTGCAATTATAATGAAAAATGTTGGAGGTTATTGCCCACACCTGCCAGGACTGGTCAGACTGGTGGTCAGTGATCTAACACACACTGCTGGCTGTAGTGCTCACATTGTGCCTGTTCTAATAGGAGAAACAGTGGTTTATTCTATTATAATAGGACTCTGCTGGGCTCCAAGAGCCGGGTGGCAAGGAAAAACAGCCGGGTGGAGCACCCGGGTGCTGGGGAGATGTTAATATCCTGGCTTTCGTGTAATGTTGAAACATTAACAATTACAGAATCTTTACCCTATCCATCTTATTTATCATTTAATTGCTTTACATCAATAGCTTTTTGTAAACTGATTTCTTCTGTGGCCAACTATTATTCTAAGAAATGACTTGGGAAATAATTTAAACTGTGCAAGTATATTTTTTTTAATTAAATTTTAGGAAAATGTTTAGTGTATTTTTTTTTCTTGGCAACGTTTGCAAAGTAACACTTATTTCAATTCTGCAAAATACTGTCAAAATACTGTTACACTCTTCTTGCTCTGCTTTGCTTCATAGAGATTTTTTTTTCAAGTAATATTGCCATTGTCTTCTGAAACCCATAGTTTGCTCCCATCACCTTTTTGTGTTATGGGACTATCTTTCCAAACATGGAATACCAATCTAATGTGACTTTACTGGAAAGTTGGCCAATAAAATTGATGGCTAGTGGCCTTTTTAATGTGAATCAGCCATTTCCCTTTTCCAAACTATCGCAGTCAGAGCAAAAACTGGTGACGAAAGTGACTTTTTTGCATTTTTCATGAACTTAGTTTTCTGAAGAAAGCATATTGTTGCTCAACTCTCCCTCCACAATACTTTCCTGTGCTCTGGCAGTGTAGTTTGTTGTCACTTTTGAGTTGTAGTTTCCAAAGTAGATTTAGTTTGCTTGTACAGCAACATAAATTCAGTTTGTATATGTTTTTATTTTGGCTGATGTGTTAACATGCATTTAATTTTTTTTATTGGCAATACTAATCTGTTCAAAATGTGTACTCAAATATTCAACAAACTCTATACAATGCGTTTCTTTTTATATTGGTATCAATGGCTGGTTATGGTGTTAATATGGTCTTGAATTCATTTTCCACTTTAATTTCCTAGTAATAGTTAATATTATTTATAATCACTGTGCTCTGCAGCATTGTACAGTAGGGAAAACAGGACATACCTAAAACAGGGACATACAAGGTAGACAAAATAAATGCAGACATGAAAACAAATGGTATAGAGGAACCTGCTCATTAATAGTTTACATTCTAAGTGGAAGAGGGCACAGCTGAAATAAGAGTGTCTGAGACAAGAGGATAAGAGTAGAGTTTGGGGCAGTTGTGATGGTACATTAGTGTGAATAGTATCTTCAGGGAGAAGGTAAGCTCTATAAGAGAGGCTTTCAGAGAGCGCCTGAAGGTAGACAATTCTTCAAGCGGGTAGAAGCACGGGAGAAGTTGTGCAGGTGGGAATGAGGTGATTACCAGAAAAGAGAGGAGGCGCAGGTCAGAGACAGATCTAAATGGGCTGGAGGAAGAGTATCTTGTTACGAGATTTGAGATGCATGAAGTGTGGTGTCGCTGAGGGCCCCCTAGGGTGATTACTCTGATTTGGACACAGGGAGCCAGTGCAGTGACCTGCAAAGTGGTGCAGGAGCTGTTGAGTGGTGAGAGAGGAAGATCAGTCATGCAGCAGCTTTTAGGAAGGATTGAAGTGGGGATAATTGGGTGTCAGAAATGCCAGGAGGTTACAGTAGTAAAGAGTGGAGATGAGGGACTGTTTAAGAGTTTTGGTAGCATTTTGGGTAAGAAAAGAGCATATTCTGGCACTGTTTTTAAGGTTGTTTTGACAGAACGGGGAGAGCGTATAGATGTCTGGAATAAAGGGGAGTCAAGGCAGCGGGATTGGGAGACTGAGGAAATTGTGGTGGTATTGACACTGAGGGAAATTTGATTACTTAAATGGAGTTGCTACCTTCAGAGTCCCACTATTCGCTTTATTGGGCAGGATCAGGGCACTCATATAAAGCTAATCATATTTGCTGTTGCTCTGGGCTCTGTACAGTTATGGCCAAAAGTTTTGCGCATGATACAAGTATTTGTTTTCATATAGTTTGCTGCTTCGATGTTTAGACCTTTTTGTCAGATATTGCTATGGTATACTGAAGTAAAATTACAAGCATTAAAGTGTCAAAGGCTTTTATTGACAATTACATGAAGTTTATGGAAAGTCTCTATTTGCAGTGTTGATCCTTCTTTTTGAAGACCTCTGCAATTCGCTCTGGCATGCTGTCAATCAACTTCTGGCCACATACTGACTGATGGCTGCCCATTCACACCTAATCAATGCTTGGAGTTGATCAGAATTTGTCCACCTGCCTCTTGAGGATTGACCACAAGTTCTCAATGGGATTAAGGTCTGGTCTGTTTCCTGGCCATGGACCCAATATTTTGATCCCTGAGCCACGTAGTTATCACTTTTGCCTTATTGCAAGGTGCTCCATCATGCTGGAAAAGGCATTGTTTGTTGCCAAACTGTTCTTGGATGGTTGGGAGAAGTTGTTCTTGGATGATGTTTTAGTACCATTCCTTATTCATGGCTGTGTTCTTAGGCAAAATTGTGAGTGAGCCCACTCCTTTGGCTGAGAAGCAACCCCACACATGAATGGTCTCAGGATGCTTTACTGTTGGCATGACACAGGACTGATGGTAGAGTTCACCTTTCCTTCTCCAGACAAGTGTTTTTCCAGATGCCCCAAGCAATGTGAAAGCGGATTCATCAGAGAAAATGACTTTACCCCAGTCCTCAGCAGTCCAGTCCCTGTACCTTTTGCAGAATATTAGTCTGTCCCTGATGATTTTCCTGGCGAGAAGTGGCGTCTTTGCTGGCCTTCTTGACACCAGACTATCATCCAAAAGTCTTGGCCTTACGATGCGTGTAGATGCACTCACACCTGGCTGCTGTCATTCCTGAGCAAGCTCTGCACTGGTGGTGCCCCGATCCCGCAGCTGAATCAGCTTTAGGAGACGGTCCAGGCGCTTGATGGACTTTCTTGGGCGTCCTGAAGCATTCTTCACAACTATTGAACCTCTCTTCTTGAACACTCACCTGTGTTAACAAGAGAATCACTGACCTGATGTCAGCTGGTCCTTTTTGTGGCTGGACTGAAATGCAGTGGCAATGTTGTTTTTGGGATAAAGTTCATTCTCCTAGCAAAGAGGGACTTTGATATTAATTGCAATTCATATGATCACTTATCATGACATTCTAAAGTATATGCAAATTGACATCATAAAAACTGAGGCAGCAGACTTTCTGAAAAATAATTTGTCATTCTCAAAACTTTTGTCCATGACTGTAGTAGCGGGTAAAGTACTATTGTTGGTAAAGGAGGTGGTTCAATACAGGTGAATCCCATGAGGTTTGGAAGATTTTAGAGCAGCAGATTAGAGTGTCGGGGCTTTTTTTATTCTTCTCACAGCCTTATAAATTACAAATTGTATTCAAAATTCTGTAAAATTCCAGAAACATGTGACCCATTTGTGTCTGTTGCAATCTGGTATGCTGCAGGCTTATAGTTGCGCATTTTCACTGATAAGAGATGATGTAAATGAATGAAAAATAATGTTGAACAGACACACCCTTTCATTTAATGTCAAACAAGTGCTGGAGGCACATGTGCATATGGTCGTTTGTAGTTAATGAAATAATGCTATGTATATGCAGCTATAAAAGCCTTCAGCTTTTAATTTTTATTTTTTATATACTATTCACATAATATGATCGAGAGATCTCTATGGAAAAGTTTGGATGAAATTTTTGTTGATTTCAGGCTTTACATGACAAATGCCTGCAATTCCAGTAAGGACGTGTAGACTCTCGTATATATGAATTTGGGTTCTCCTGTCCTTCATACTTCTAAACGAAACAGTCTAGTGGTATAAACCAGCACATGGCTTGTAATGTTAATATATGTATTTTTATTTTATTTTCAGCTTCAAAACCTGGGTATTAACCCAGCTAACATCGGCTTCAGTACCCTTACTATGGAGTCTGACAAGTTCATCTGCATCCGGGAGAAAGTTGGAGAGCAAGCCCAGGTGGTGATCATTGACCTGAATGACCCCACCAATCCTATCCGTAGGCCAATTTCAGCCGATAATGCAATCATGAATCCAGCCAGTAAAGTCATAGCATTAAAAGGTATTTTTCTCATTATGACTTTCAGCTCTAGATTTGAAAAACCAGACTACTGATGTGACTGAATATTGCAAATAATTTAGCCCTTTCAGTCCCTGAAAATAGAAAAGAAAATGCTTATAGTACAGTCTTTCTTATATTTGATTATTTCCATTGCTTTATTTATTTTTGATTTTTTTAGTTCTTATAGTTTAAACTTTAGAAGCATACTTTAACCCTGTCAATAGAGCTGTGTTTTAGTAGCATTCTACCTATGTAAGAATACAGCAGAGTGTATCATGCTTCCTTAAGCTTTGCCTTAAAGTATAAAAGTACAGTCCAAGTTATTGCTGGCTGCTTTTATTCGACTGTGTTTCTTTCTGTGTATGTTCTTCACAGGAAGAATGTATTATGTGCTGGCCATTTAGGTGAAATATTTTGAATAGAGATCAAAGAAACATAAATTCAGCTTTAGTTTCTCATAGAAACAATTGTTATAAAATTGTTTATTGTCTAGCCTTGCTTTTCGAATATTATTGGAGTACTTAGTATTAGTCACATGCGGTTCAACATATGCCAGTGGTGAGTTACGCTGTGCTCACTGGAAGTAGTGCTTGTCCTATTGTCAGTTGTTTACCATGACAAACACAATTACAATATGGTACTTATCATACACTGTTTGGACGAATGCAGTAAGCTGTGATGCTTCAGGCACTTGTTGAAACTGTGATGTCCATTATTTTTACAGTTTTCACCGATGAGGGCAGTTTTAATGTTGCCACTGAGTGCATTCCCTAAATCAGTGCCAGGCTATTTGCATTTCATCAGGAGCATATTTAATAATGTTACTTATGTTCCTTTTTTGTTAATACTATATATATTGTGATAAATGCTTATGGAGCTGATTTTGCTCCATTTTTATGAAAATCACTACTATCAGTCCTTTGACACAGCAGGTAACTCCATTCCCCTTTTGGTAATCCATACGATTTGAGATGTTTCAACACCAAAGACTGTACAAATATACTCCTAAATTAGGAGAAACAAAATTATAAAATATTGTATTCATTGTTAGATTTTCAATTGCAGTGTTTTGTTTTTGTTTTTTTTTCTTTCTGGCAGTGATTGAATTTTGATCTTTAATGTTGCATTACTCTTTTGTTGTTTGTCACATTTTTAATGCTTCTTGTGTGTATGCAGATGGTGAGTTACTTCAAATTAGATTATATAAGTCATTCTCCTGTTCATATAAAAAGCTCAATACAAGCTTGTGTTTCTGTATTGTCATTTCTATGTTTTATACCGCTCAACAAAAGAAGGTGTGGAAAACATTTGTTCCTTACTGAACTGATGTGGGTGTAATTTCCCTACCTGTCAGTGTAAAGTGATGTCCTCATCTGACTGGTTTTAAATTTCCACTTCCGTTTCTTGAGTTGGTCAAAAATAGGAACATTTAAAATGGAGGACAGATGTGTTGAAAGCTTTAATTTGTATAGACGTCATTAACTTTGAAAAACTTGGCATAAGAACTGCTTTCAGTTCTGCATGTAAAGACTAGCATAATTTGGAAAACAAAATCAGAAACATTTAGGCTTTCTATTAGCAGGACTATGGCTTTTACAATGTCTAATTCTCAATGTGTTCCCTTATTGTGCTTTACATACTTCCCTTATGTGCTTTACATATTGTTTGGGATATAACCATAAATAATATGGCTATTATTCAAACACATCCCCTCTACTTTAACTAAGGCAAATAAATATATAAACACTTCAATTTTAAAGAAACTGATATAATGTTGGCAGTAAAGTTTGATGGATCACCTGCTACTTCCCTTTTGTCAGTGTGTTAGATGATAAATGCTAGACTAGTTAAACAATGTATCCGTTATTCTTTTGGTTCCTTAAGGGCTCACACACAGTCTGAGAAAACACCTGTTAAAAGCATAGACAAACTTAAAATCTGTCCTTTCTTTTAACAGAGAATTTAAATAGTGTTCTCAAAGCTTCCCTGCAGCTTAGTGTACTATGTACTTAATGATTGCTCCCATCATACTCTGTATCGCACAGAGCATTACCGCTTCTGAACGCTGCAGGCAAAGTGGAAATAGAAACTTAAACGCTTGTCAGAAAGTAGATGTTTTCATTTCAATTTGCTTCCATAATGGATTACCAGCTCTAAGGTGCATTTACTACGCTTTAAGAACGCACAATAAATGCCTGTGTGTACAAGTCCTAAAGGCCTGAAAACCTTTCTTTGCTCAATTGTCTATAATAGAGAATAAATATGCTAGATATATAGTTTCTTATTGGCTTTCTCTTTGTACATTATATGAGCAAACTCTTGAAGGGTTTTGTTTCTCTATACCTGCTCCATTAATTTCAGTTCATTTGGGTCTGACCATGTATTATGTTCAAAGTACACCTCACATAACATGGGACCCTGCACTCCTTTTCTAGGCCATGTTCTTGTGGTTTTGTGAAAGATTTATCACTTAAGAGTGACAGGTGGTGTTTATGAAGAGATAAGGGAGTATTGCGTCAAAATAGTCCCTGTAGGCAATAAAAACTTTACAAACTAGCAGTATGGTAGCTACACATGATGCAGTATCAGGCAATTGACTGATATGACAGCACATGACCACAGAAAAACCACAGTGCCAGATAATCTGATTTGAAATTGATCAGATTATTTTTGAGCATGTTGGACGATAACAGTTATCTGACTGTATATGTGGACATTATCCACCCATATTAAAATGTCTCCGTTACACTGGAAGTGTTATTACCGTTCAACCAGTGGTGTGTTGCCAAATTGTGCATCGCTCCTGTTGCTTATGTATGCAGTAATTAGTCACTATTTGGTGATCAGGTCTAAAGATCTGTGCAGTTTGGCTCGTCAAATGTTAGATGAGGAGGTCCAGTGGCTGCTTCTGCCAGATTAGCAGACTTAATTTTAATATTTAGTAAGTATTTAAAATATTGTAGGTTTTAACATGCAATGTCTCCTTAACTGTGACAATTCTGTTAATTTAAGGGAATAAGTGACTTAGTAGAAGTGCACAAGGGTTCCAATTCTGGTTAGAGTTGAAAATATTTTTCTATTACCTTTAGAGAGTTAGAACTATTTTCCTGTATTCAGCGCACGATTGTATTTGTTTTGTGATGACCCTATAGTCATGTAATTAGCTGTGCAGTTCAGTCACAAGATTCACATACTGTTCTCTAAAAGCATGTTACTGAAGGCAATTTGTCACCCCAAAAAATAAATTGTATAGAGATATATATAAAAAACAAAAGTATAAGAAATATCCACATAAATTATATTACCCTCTTTCCTGTCGGAAAGGAAATAAAGACCAGTGAAACAAAGGAACCTAATTGAAATATCTTTTTATTGTTCTAAGGTATACATTCACAATAAAAAGAATCACTTCTCCCTAAATGAGCTTTCTTCACCCTTGCCAGATGATTTTAAATGGTCCTGTCCCACAAAATTTATTTTTTCAAGGAACTTCCTTGATCTACCCATTCCCTCCCATCAAATGGTGCAAATGTTTGTACCCCTGCAGGTGCAGACATCTAGCCCTGCAAATCCATATGCTTAACCATAAGAACAGGTGCATTGCTCTAAAGTAGGCATGTGATGTCACAGTATACCATTTGCATTATGGGATTGCACTTTTGCATGTTTGTAAATGGCTCTTAATGTTTTTTGTACACTACCTTCTTTTTATTTATTTTTCTGGTGGTTTGAAATATCTGTTTTGGTAATTCTGTATTCTTGTTAAGTGTCTTAGAAAACAACTAAAATGTAAACTCTTTTTTTCTTAACAATGAACTTGTGTGTTCTTGCTTTTGTAAGTCGTGTAAGTGCTGCTGAACCAACCTTTTACTTGGATTCACTTTTGAAGTCTCTACCCAGGTGTTTTTCACCGATTGTGAGTCCTGTTGCTCCCTTCTGCCTACAATACATATTCCGTTTCCAATCTTGTGAATTGATAGCATCACCTTTTGATCCTCTGAATTACAAGCAACTTTATAACCATGGAAGATCCCCTTGATGCAGTTGCTTATGCCTAAGAATTTGCCACTGTTATATTGTTTGAGGAACTGAAACAAACGCACAATTAAGGGTGTATTCAATTAACGGATGAACATCGCGGCTGTACATTTTTGTATGTTAATGTGATACAATAACATTGTAGATTTACCTGCGATGTTGTGGCAACACAGAGTGCCTTTTGGTCCGTTCTGGAGGTACTTCACGCTTAATTGAATATGCACCTTATATTAATAAAGGAAATATACAAATTGCTTCAATTATAGAGACATGGTCTGCCCCCATATGTCTTTTGTCCCTGAAATATGTAGAACACACATTAATTCAGGCTCAATCTGAATGTTCCACCTCAACCACCATAAAGAATTCCAAACCAACTTTTTGATGAATAAATGCAACTTCAGCCTTATACCTCTTGTAATTGAGATTACGGGAAGACTAGTTCATATATGTTTATTACTACATTTAAGGTCCATCCGGAGTGGACAGACAGCTGTGACTAAATGGCTCAAGTGTTCCCAAACAAAACATCCAGGAATCCCAGTTAACTGTACAGGTCTCTGAGAAAAAGAACTTCTAAACATTGTTCCCTTGACTCTTTTAGAGTATCTTCATCTATTTTGGAGTTTGCAATAAGATTTTACACCAAATGCTGCTTGACCTTTTTTAAAATCAATGATTCACAAATCAAGCACCCCATCCTTTTCCCAATACACCTTCAGTGTAATTTGGCCTTATTTTCCATATAAGTGATCATGTTCTTTAAGGCGATTTTACATTATCTTATGAAGCACTCTTGTCCCTTCAATGTCCAATGGTATGTTTCATATTTACCTAGGCTAGTAAAGCTGAAGGTTTTGTACAAGGACACCAATGCAGTTGTTTGTTTGAAACTTGAAGCACCAATAACCGCATATTTACTGATCCTGAGGCTGAAGTGCTTATGTAATGAGATCAGTTTTATGATAGAGGAGCTAAGCGACAATTTGTCATGCAATGCTGAAATAATCATTTTGAGCAGTACCATTGCAATACAGGACTACAGTAATGAAGTTCACTGACTGTTATTTGACATTAATGGTACAGGAGGATTTAATAAGTCAAGTAATATCTAACTAGCTAAAGTGCCTAAGAATCCCTCAATCCACTTGGTAGACTGATCACTGCAAGATGCTCCTTTTCTGCTAGCAAACTTTTATTCATGTAGCCTCTTTAAAAACCAAATTTCATCTTGCTTTGAGCTTATCCCTTTCAAATGTGTTTTTTTTTTTTTTTTTTTTTTAATTTTGTGGTGATTTCTGTCATAGTAGGCATCCTAAAATGATTTGGCTAGGAGTGCTTCATTTTAAACAAATCCTCTTTTGTAAATTGATGTAACAGCGTAGTAGGATTAGTTTATGCTGTATAGGCAGCATATACGGTGGTTTGGCCTTGCTATGCAACTTTGGGGAATTTAGTTACTCAAGGATACCCTTCTAGAGAACCATTTTAGACTGTCTAGACATTATTAGTTAATCTTAACCATATTCTTTTATAATCCTTATGCAACCACTATTTACAGTTTAAATACAATCTGATTGTTTAGTCAAAATAGTTTTTCCCAGGCTGTAGATTACACCCACTTCAGCCTAAATCAGACTTGAGGTATGTTTTCAGATAAACATGGCTTTTGTTTTAAACTTAGTACAAAATATCACAATGTTTTATTAGTGTATTTGCATTTCTAACCCCAATATACATATAAACATACCTCAGTAGTTTCACTTTTTATTTTCTTTTAGAATGCAATTGGTGTATGTAAACTAAATAGCCTAGTGTTGCTAATGTATTAGTAGTCTTAGGGGGCAAGTCAATTAAAAGCAAATTTTCCGTTGTCCCCTTGCTTGATGTTCTGCAGACTTCACGTGAGTTTTCTTTTTACAATACGTTCATGTGAAATGCAATTGTAAAGCATGTGTCACATGTTCAACTGTGTCCTGTGCAAAGCACATGGATGGTATGAATTTGAGGTCTGAAAAAAATCTCATCCGTAAATGTTTGTTGACTTCTTAATAGCAAGTTCGCATGTCACCTGGGTTTGTACTGCAGCAAACACCATCCACAATAGTATTGTTTCTTTTATAAATAAAAATATATATTTAATAAATTAATATGATTGTACATTTATAAGGTGTCACAAAAATCTGCGGTGTAGTGTTGAAGCTCAGAATATCCTAAGAATAATCAGCAGACAACGTGTATGCTTTTTTTTTTTTTTTTGCACTACTTTATGTGTTGGCCAACACGACTAAAACACGCAGGAGAGCATGCAATCAAATCAGGTGGAGGAGATGTATGATAATGCTATAGAGGAGCTTGCTAGGAGTGGACATGAGCAATTTGCTTTATAAATAAAGTAGCAGATGGTATTTGTAAGGTTACGCAGGGATATTGAAAGTGTGTTTTACTATTACAAAGTGGTCAAGTGAAAGGGATGTATTTCATATCTGAATTAAAATGCAGTATGACACAGGTCACTTTTGACTCCACATTAAATTTCTTTTTGTAACTTAAATGATAATACTTTACAGCAGGCTGCGCCCAAACCACTTAACTGTTTGAAGAGAGACTACTTAAACATAAAATGAAAATTGAGCAATGAACATACAAGCAAGTCAACACAAAACCATCAAATTTGCGTCATACGGCTACTTTTGATGGAATCAAAAAGCAATATACATATATAGCATAAATTATTATACCCCATTTGTAAACCGCAGTCTGTTTCATCTACTAACCACACTAACATGCCTACCCCACATCAAAAAAGACTTATGTTTTAGTGAATTGGCGTAAGCCATATGTTCTTTATTTTAGTCTCTAAAAACATTTTTACTTTTAAGGAGGGGTTTTGATGATCTGTACTATATTCTGACCTTTCCCGTTTACAATTATTTTCAAATTGTATCACCACCTCTTGGAGGAAAAATGAGCAAACATATTTTCACTCATGGAATTGAATAGCTAATTAAGTTTTTCTCATGCGACCATGGAAAAATATTGTGCAAGGATACAACAGAAAGTTTGTTTCTAAATGAATTGCCCCTTTAGAGTGCTGGGTACCTGAAATTGATTTTGTAAGCAAAGTTGGGGTAAATCAATATGTTCATTCACCATTTAAGGACACTGAAGTGGGAGAAACGAGGCTAATATACTAAAATGATCACATTAACTCTCTTTGGATGATGGTATTACAGTATGCATAAATTGTAACACTTTCCTTTAAGGGGTATTTAAATCGTATGCTCAAACATAAATTGTGCTGTAATACAGGCATGGTTCATTAACATAGACATTTTATTTTTCATATTTAACTGTTTGACAAATCTGTATCGACATTTAGGTATCTATGTGTATGAATAGATACATCCTTATAAAATGACTGCAATCTTTTTAATTCCTTTTGAAGCAGTCTCTGTGGAGAATGCTCCAGCACACTGTAAGTATACAATGTAGATTCTTTAGATGTGCAATGCTGACTCTTGTGTGAGGTACCCTGAAAATGCTCATTATCTGTGAGCAGCTAACAAAATGGAACCTGGGGAGGTTTGTGCTATTCCAGGTACTGAGATGGGAGGGGAATTTAAAATGATCCGCATAGCCTTTATTTGCACCTCTACTTGTTCTCATGCTTTGTCTGTTATAAATGCTAAATTTACATGATCTTTCTCTTCTAATGTGCCTGTTCAATTTCAGCAAATGGATGTGTGACTTTCTAATTTTAGCCCTTTATAATAGGTTAAATTTATAAAAATGGCAAGGCTTTATTTTATTCATCAAAATGAGTATTGAAGCCTGATTTGCTTTGACAAATCTTGGCCTTGACAAGATGTGCTATGTATATAAACGAGGAGTGTGAGAGACACCATAAACTTCAAGGTTTCCAGTTGGACAGCTCTGTTGTATTGTATAAATACAGCATGTTTTGTAGAAATTTGTATGTCAGGCCTGCATATATTTTATACAAAAGATAAGAACCAACTTTGTAATAAAAACTTGAGCCAAAACAGGCATTTTAAGGAGTGTAGTTGTATGCACACTGACTGGTGTCTGCGTTATGTCTAAGAATGACAAGCAAACCATTGACTGGGGATATCTTATAGTATATGGCCTATGCCCAATATGTTATATAATGTAGCTAGTACCCCCACAAAATGTTTACACCAGCCTATAACTTTTCCTTTTTGGTCTGTGTCTCTACAAAACTACACACCAGCTTGTCTTGACTACACCAGCTTATGCACCCAAAAAATATTTACATTCCGCCCATAGCACGTTCAATACACCACCTTGATTTCCACAGCAAAAATATTACGCTAAACCATGAGCTGAATACCTTACCACTCCCCACAGTCCAATGCAGGTACTAGAAACCATTATAATTGGTTTAGACTTGCTGAATGCTATTTTTGCTGCAGCCATAGCTACTCTATAGTGATGTGACTGGTGTATCCGGCAACAGTAGCTTTGGCTGAAATAATCGTAATATCACTCAGTGATGCTGTGTGTGAGAGCTAAATGGAAATAGGGCTATCATCCAGAGCATGTATACATTGCAGCGAAAGGTTGTCTCTGGTAGCCATATTGAATGAATATTGTGCCCGGACGACTGGAAAAATCCACCCTGTTCTTTGCGCTTGCACTGGATTTATTCAGCCATGTTTTGAGTACAGCATTTTACCACAGTCACATTTGCTAACTACTGACCCAGACGAATTGGACTTTTCTAATTGTATGAATATATAACATTACATGAAGCCAATTGGCTACCGAAGCTGCACCATAGAAGTAGTATTTTTGTGCTGGCTTGACTGCTTAATTTTTCTGATAATATTTGTATTTCTGACTTTCAGCATAGCTATAGTAAGCTCTGTTTTAGTCCAGATAATATAATATATACATTAACTTTGGACACTGCTTGTAAATACACATTTAACCAATTTCTTTGCTCATTGTTTACATCCTCCAAAGTTTCCTGATAAAAGTAATAGAAGCATAGGGGGAAAAAAAGAAAATTTCTTCAAATGGTTTTTTGTTTTATTACTTTTTGCCTTTCCTTTTTTTTCTTTTTCTTTCTTTACTTTGGACTACTATACCAAAAATAACTAAATTGTGTTTTTAAATGATTCCAGTCATTCTCCTCACTGTCCATAGCATCCCCTATCTTATTAAATTTGCTTAGCAGTGCTGCTCAAATTACTGTAGGAGAAAACGCTCAGTCGTCATGTCCGTGCTTTATGGCATTATTTCAGAACAGTAGCAAATTCCTTTTTGTTTTTCAGGTTTACAGGATTTTTTTCTATAACTGGTTTGACTTACCAACCCTATAATTGTAATTGGTTTCATGAAAAGATGTATTGGTATAATCATTTTCGTCAAATACAATTTAACAGTACATTACTTGCTTTAATAAATTTAATTTTGAAACCATTTACCTATTTCCTAAGGCCACTTGAGTTAAATTAAACATTACGTTGTATTCTTCTAAAGTTGTGGCTGGTGATCCACAGAGTGATGAGCCATGCTTATATTGCTTGCATGGGGTGAAAACTGTGTTGCCCATACTTCTCTTTAAATTGGTTGACACTTGTTAAACCAATTTTTTTTCGCTCACCTCTCAAAGCTTCAAAACCTTCACAGTAGAGGTATTTGTGTTTTGAAAATCTTCTGGTGATCATTTTTTACTTTGAATTCTTGTTGCTTTTTGTTAAATGCTTTCCATTTTATGAAATGCAGCCATCGTATGCATGATGGGAATGTACATGCTATTTCTTACAGCGGCCTCAGTGTCAAGCCAGAAAATGGTTTGTATTACCAAATTAATGTGAAATATCAAGTAACTTTAATTGCTTTGCAGCTGGGAAAACCCTCCAGATCTTTAACATTGAAATGAAAAGTAAAATGAAGGCTCATACCATGACAGATGAGGTCACCTTTTGGAAGTGGATCTCTTTGAACACTGTTGCTCTAGTAACTGACAATGCTGTGTATCATTGGAGCATGGAGGGAGAATCTCAGCCTGTAAAGATGTTTGACCGGCATTCCAGCTTGGCAGGGTGCCAGATTATTAATTACCGAACGGATGCAAAACAGAAGTGGCTGCTTCTAACCGGAATATCTGCTCAGGTAAGATGTGAGCGGAAACATAATTGCCCTCTGTTTTTTTTTTGTTTGTTTGTTTCTATACAAGCAATATGTTGTCGTCATTGCCTGTATTGGAATTGTCACATGTATATATCTGCACAAAAAAAGGGGGGGGGATTTGCCTGGAACAGCCTGACAATTCTGATTTACATGAAAGCAGTCTTTCTTCACATGCCTTTCTGTTAGGATGACTCATCCTCTGATACAGGGAGGGATGTGGGTGTTGAAACATCCACACTTGTGAGATAGTAGTTACAAAATGTGATCCATTTTCCGATTTGAAGAAAGAATTTATGGCTGTCAAACACTAAATACAAACTGCAAAAAAAACTCAAACATATTTAAATGTCAGAATTATTCCAAAATATAGTGCATTTTGCTTCATTAAACATACATTTATGGCACAGACCTTTTTCTAGATTTTAAAGTGAGCTGGAATGTACACAGGTCCCTTTGATTCCTCATCAGTTTTACACTTTACTGTGAAAATCTGTTCCCATTTGCCTGGATTATGGATTTAAACCAAATCAGTATCTTTATTCCAGTGTTTCTGTGCTCTGACAACAAAGTCTACATTTTCATTACATTCATACCCATATAATGCTGTAAACCTCAGCTTAGTTTGATATCCTTCTATTATGTATTTTATGGCATGGTTTAATTTGACCCCATGTTGAATTGCAATGTTTCCTCAGCAAAATCGTGTTGTTGGAGCGATGCAGCTTTACTCTGTTGACAGGAAAGTGTCTCAGCCTATTGAGGGTCATGCAGCTAGCTTTGCTCAATTCAAAATGGAGGGAAATGCTGAAGAATCAACCCTGTTCTGTTTTGCAGTAAGAGGCCAAGCAGGTGGTAAGGTAAGCTTAATTCAGTAGTTGCAATTGTTTTTGTCTTCGATGCTGGTTGTATAAAGGTTAAAAAACAAAAAACAAAAAAAAACAAAGACAAGATTTCTGAGTACAGGTTTATCATTCCAAGCTGCACACAGATTTGTCTTGTTAGCCTGTAATTACTGACCACTCATACTGCTCACCACACTACTGACTGTCAACTGTGTACAGCTGTAGTGCCCCCAGTTGTAGGGGAGTAGTCATTGCAATTTACAGGCACCTTCACAGACACCTGGAACCTCTTTCTTCTGGAAGGTGTCTAGCTGCTGCAGAACCTCTATGCTGGCGATAATGGGTTGTTCCTCTTGACCGCTTATTTTGAATCCGTACTGCCAGGTAGCAGGCACTGCATTGACTGACTGGATAAAGGCCAGCCATGGGATTTATTTAGAGGATTGGCTCTGTAGGTCCCAGTAATTCAGTAGGTATAGACATCTTGCAGTAATGAGTATGATCTTTAGGAGAGTAGTGTTTATTGCTCAAATATAACTCTTAAAACATTTTTGTTTTTTTGCACACATGTTGGCAGTGGGTAATCTTGCCTCCTATCCACATTTAACAATTCCGGTTTGAATTTTTCCCCCCTAATGTCCACGCACTGCCAGTGTGAGTAGGGTCTTAGCCCCCACCCCATCCTTGTGGAACCAAGCGTGAGCTGGGAGCTTTATCTTTACATCTCCTGCCCTAAGTATCTTCCAGGAGACCTGCTCCGTGGTCTAGAACCTTTTCCCACCCATAGTAATGATACTTCTGCAGGGCTCACAGTTCCACTTTACATGACATGAAGTAAGGATTATGGCATCCGCTTCTAATTGGTAGCAGAGCCTATTAGAAATCAATGGCATATAATGGCAAATAACATGATAGTTTAGTTCAAGGCTAGTAATTTGTCGCCCTCCACCCACTCTGTAGTCTGGGTTTAATTCAGGAAGTCTGATTTTTATTTTATTTTTGTCAATTTTAGTGTGCAGGACACATAGCCATCACGTGATAAAATTACCTAGAAGTATAATTCTGTATAATCATTGGACACCTTTTTTATATGCAAATTAAGGGTTGCATAGTAGTGTTAAAGCAGCATAATTTGTATTATATGGTACTTATCAGGATCTTATACATATATATTCTTACAGATTCTACATTTTGTGTGTATGTGTGTGTGTATATATGTATATGTGTGTGTGTATATGTATATATGTATATGTGTGTGTGTATATATATATATATATATGTGTGTGTGTATATATATATATATATATATATATATATATATATATATATATATATATATATATATATATATATATCTCTGTGTGTGTGTGTATGTATATATGTATGTATGTATGTATATGTATGTCTCTGGAGCGTTAGGAATGGAAATTAATATATAAAGATCCTTCCCATCTAGATTAATACCAATATGTATTTATGTGATATGTATACATGTGTGTGCATATATTTGTGTTACGTTTATTCCGGAATTGCTTCAATGCTGGTTGCTGGAGCAGCTTAGTTCTTTTATTAAACATGTGTCATGCCTTCCAGTTGCATATCATAGAAGTTGGAACTCCACCCACCGGGAACCAACCTTTTCCAAAAAAAGCTGTTGATGTTTTCTTTCCACCTGAAGCCCAGAATGACTTTCCTGTAGCAATGCAGGTATGTTTTTTTTTTTGCACAACTTGTAGTTAAAATGTTATAATGTAGATGATCGTTCAGCATAAATGTTTTTTTCATACTAATTGGAATGAAAGTAAAGAATAAAGCTGATTTGTCAATTGCACAATAAAATATCTCACCAGCTTACTCTGCTTGAACTTCCTGAGCATGTAACATGAAATAAATATAGTGTAGTATGTGAAAGAGAACACAATCAAACTCAAGTGAATAGTCCTCAAACTAATGTGGAGACAGATATAACACACTGCATAGTGTTTTAAATATGACTAACCAGCCACATATAAATATAAGGTGGATTATAGAGCAACACTATGAAAACAAATTTTGTTCCAGATGTCCCCTTAAGTGAATGTGTTTTCTTGATTTGAAAAGGAAGCAGGCATATACATATTTGTTGAAGATATATTAAATACTACACTGATCCTGGCCAATCATCAAGAATTTATCCTAGAGAGAAACGAAAAAGGATTATATTGTGCATTATCTCACTTTTTATTGACAAGCAAGCTTTTCAAGTAGACAAAAACATTTGGCAAAAAGGTTGTTGTTGTTTGAGTAGTGGTTGAATACATTTGGTCACTCTCCAATGACAACTTTGTCGCGGCCACTCAAATCCTAGTATCGGCCAAAATGGTAGATATGTAAATTAGTTTATTCCAGCGTAATAAGTTGGCTCCAAATTTTAGGGAAATTAGCAAATTTAGGAGTTTGGTAATTGTTGTCCATATATACTAATCATACCTTTTCACATCTTTATAGATCAGTGGAAAACATGATGTTGTTTTCTTGATTACAAAGTATGGGTACATTCACCTCTATGATCTTGAAACTGGTACCTGCATCTATATGAACAGGATTAGTGGAGAAACCATATTTGTCACCGCTCCTCATGAAGCCACAGCAGGAATTATTGGAGTGAACAGAAAGGGACAGGTAAAATGAATGGATTCGCTCATGTGTTAAGTATCCTTAAGACAGTAGAATACATTTTTAAAAGGTCTGCATCATGGACATGCCTCCCACCCACGTAATTTAAGCCTAGCAAAGTGTGCGTTTCATTTTGTGTGTGTTTTTTGGTAGAGAGCTCAAAATCTCCTTATTTTTGATTTGATAAGTGCTGGGTCATTTGAGTCCACGTTTTCTAGCAGAAAAGCTTGTGCCCTACTTCTTTCTGATTTCCTGAAACTTAGCCTCTTGCTAGCTCACTTGATATAACACCATGTCCAGCCCCTAACACAATCATTGTATCTTTCTTTTTGTCTATTAAACCATCAGATTTTGATTTGGCTGACAGCAACGACCAGCAGTAATGTTTTGATTTGCAAACGGGCAAGGCTTGTTAGTGGGTTTTTTGTTTCATAATAAGTATTTCCTCTGATTTATTTGTGTTATTGAGTCCTGCTTTGTTTTACTTTTCTTATACATTTATTCGGGCTCTGGTGCCGATTTATGTATTTATTTGGTTTTATTGGTATTTTTGGAAGGCTGAATGCCTCCTTTAGCTGCTGCTTGTAGTTACTTCTGCAGTGCATTCTTGCTGTTTAAGACTGTGGGCAGATTAGACGTCCAGAGTATATTTCTAATGACTAGATTTCTGTAATGTCAGCAATGGGATTTATTTATTTCTATGTCTTCCTTTTCAGGTTCTTTCTGTTTGTGTAGAAGAAGAAAATATAATACCATATATCACAAATGTTCTGCAGAACCCTGATCTAGCTCTGCGCATGGCTGTCCGCAATAATCTTGCAGGAGCTGAGGAACTGTTTGCTCGCAAATTTAATGCTCTTTTCGCACAGGGCAATTATTCTGAAGCAGCTAAGGTGGCTGCAAACGCACCAAAGGTAAGATGTAGTTGAATGCGATTTAGAAAAATGAAGGCAGCAAATGAACTCAAAATAGCTTACAAACATCACATACTATAAATAAATGATGATGATGATACTTGTGGTGCAGTATGTATTTTCCTGTAAACTTGTATGTAAATGAAGTATCACCTTCCTTATTGCCTTGATGTTGGGAGCATGAGTTTCATTCAGACCAAGATTCCATCTGTGTGGAATTTATATGTTCACACTGATTTTGGAATGTGGGAGGAAACCCATTCAAACACACACTTGTAAATTAATTGGCTTCTGACTAAAATGGACCGTAGTCTGTGTGTGGGGGTAGGGAATTTAAACTGTAAGCTCCAATGGGGCAGGGATTGATGTGAATGATAAATGTCTATACAGCCCTGTTTAATTTGATGGTACTATATAAACAGTAATTTAATTATTAATTTTCCCTTGGATCTGGTGGTAGTTGCTAGATTCTGATTTTAATTTTGGCAGGCTATTTATTATGTTTGTGATAGGTTGATCACTTATTAATATGTAAAAGTAACATTGATGTGCTGCCCTGTTTCTGTGTTTGCAGTACTTGACAGTGTATCCATTTATTCTAGGGAATTCTTCGTACACCAGACACAATCCGTCGCTTTCAAAGTGTTCCTGCGCAGCCAGGTCAGACCTCACCACTGCTGCAATACTTTGGCATTTTGTTAGATCAGGGTCAACTGAATAAGTACGAGTCTCTGGAATTATGCAGGCCTGTACTTCAACAGGGTCGCAAGCAGCTTTTAGAGAAATGGCTCAAGGAAGATAAGGTATGTCAGAAATGTTTTCGTATTTTCCAGTTGTATGTTTATCTGTACTGTGCTTAACTTTTTGTCTGTTGGACAGAATATTCCAAAAAGAAAAAAAACGCAACCATACGTTAACACGCATCTTTATAGTTTAGTGAATAAGGTAGATAACCATAGATGTGCACTGTAATACTTTTTTCTTTTTATCAGGGCTGCTAGACGGTATAATTGGCATACAACTTTTTTTTCTGGTTTATCAATGAGATAAAGACAAAAGAACCTATTTTACAGCTAAATTGTGCTTTGCTGTACATCTGGTCTTGTCTCCCAATTAAGGAAGGTCTCCTGGCCTTTATATCCCTCTAAAATTATAAAATTGGGAAAATCAGAGGCTGAAACCAGAAAAAAAGGCCATGTTCTATTCTTCCTGCAGTGCAAAATATTGTACGCAATTCAAAGCGGACCTTCTCTCATCTCTAACTTTACACAGATCCAGTTCTCTATCCATAATTAAAATATACATAGGAAAGTGTTGATTTCTTAATGGTCTGCAATAGCTAGGACAATGGAAAGAGGTACAGTATATTAACTATTGGCTTGTTTTTCTTTTCACTAACAGCTTGAATGTTCTGAAGAACTGGGAGATCTTGTGAAGTCTGTAGACCCTACATTAGCTTTGAGTGTTTACTTGAGGGCTAATGTTCCCAACAAGGTTATTCAGTGTTTTGCAGAGACTGGACAGGTTCAGAAGATTGTATTGTATGCTAAGAAGGTGAGTTACATACTGTGGTCGGTTTGGTTACTGCTGTTAAAAACATAAAAGAAACAAAAATAGTTGTTGGTAAAGTCTCTGATACATGTAGGAAGATGTGAAGTTGTGTAGTTTTCATAAAGTTCTGAAACACATTAAGCTATTTCCACCTTTTCTCCTACTTTAAGTCATTTTTGTTTGCTTTATTCGTTAATCACTATTTCACCTGCCTTTTCTTTTTCTTTTCTCCTCAGTGGAACAAATCTGTTCTATTTTGCTTCTTAGTTAAGTTGCCTAATTTTGTAGTGTTTACTCTCTCCAAGACTGTTCAGAATTCTGTTGATTAATGGTAGCTGCTCTAAAATCCTACACAACAGGTTTCAGCTTGCCTGGGTAATCCCTACTTGATTTCTCAGAAACATGCTCTGTAAAATTGCCCTTTATACTAATGCATTTATATCCATGTTGTTTGTAGGAAAGGCCAACTGTTACCAATTTGAATTGGTCAAATCACAAAAAAAGTTGAGCAGTATCCAAATAATTGAATATACGTTTACAGGGACTGACCCAGTCTGTCTGCAGATTACCAAGTAAATGATTCAGAGCTAGGGGATTGTTGCTGCCAGAGAAAGGAACGAAACAAACAGTATTTTTAGTGACAGAACATATATATTGAAGTGCCTTTGAGAGGCATGTCTGCTAGCTGTGCACTATTCACATGGTAGGTAAGGTTCACTGCATCCAGCCTGATCGACATATTAATGTAATGAGTTGTGCTTTCTTTGTGTATCTGTAGTAATCGCTCCTAATGTATGCAGATCCACCATCTTCTTTGAGGTATGAGTTTGCTGTGTGTTCTCTACAGGTTGGTTACACCCCTGACTGGATTTTTCTGCTGAGGAATGTCATGAGAATTAACCCAGACCAAGGTCAGCAGTTTGCTCAAATGTTGGTCCAGGATGAGGAACCACTTGCTGATATAACACAGGTAAAACAGAATATTTAGCATGCTTTATTTATTAAAGTTTCATGCATTTGTGTTTAGTTTTTTTTAATATATGCATTTTAACACCAGAGCCCTAATTGCTCTTTAATATATTAACTTAGGAAGTTAACTAAAGAGACACAGATATTTGAGTAGTTCTGTGTTTAAGGAAGCTGACTGTATAAAAAGGACATTGCTGGAAACGGTTGTTGAAAACGTTATAATTTTCCTTGTTGCCACACCAAAATACCCCAAAATTAAATTGTAGGGGAACTATCTGAAAAATCTATATATACAGTGCAGCACTGAAATGCATGTCTCCAATTTTATTTCTTAAAATTGTTTTCCTCTTTCTTCAGATCGTAGATGTATTTATGGAATACAACCTTATCCAGCAGTGCACTGCCTTTTTACTGGATGCTCTGAAGAACAACCGTCCTAGTGAAGGGCCCTTGCAAACCCGTCTACTTGAGATGAACCTAATGCATGCACCTCAGGTAAGTCTGTCTTCAGAGTAAATGATACCTAATTTTTATATACAGTTTTTTTATTTGTATTGGTCAGAGTAAACATTTTAGAACTATTGTCTGGTACGTGTCCTTACAAATTATTTTATAGTTTTTATATGCCTTTTTATTCTCTTCTCCTTTAGGTTGCAGATGCTATCTTGGGCAATCAGATGTTTACACACTATGACCGTGCGCACATTGCCCAGCTTTGTGAGAAGGCCGGTCTGCTTCAGAGAGCTCTAGAACACTTCACTGATCTTTATGATATCAAACGAGCAGTTGTCCACACTCATCTTCTCAATCCGGAGGTAAAACTTTCATCTATCACAAAACATTGAAATTACTTTATTTATGATACTTAAAGTCCAGGAGAGAAATGATTTTAAATAAATAATAAAAAAAAAGATGGCTATTAACTGGATGTAAAGTGTTTGTCACGTAGTTTCTCCACCCTTATTAAATCTTACATTTTAATTTTTAACTTAAAAAATATCTCTTGAGACACTAAGCATTGGGTTTTGTGGCTCACCAAGCCTAAATCATTAGCCCAGTCTATTACAAAGCTTACTCTGCTTGCAACACATTCCAGTGTGATGACCAAAGATGTCATTCCTGCCGTCTACCTCCTCACAACATCCGGTAAGCAGCCTCTTCTGGTGGAGGATTCAAGCTAGAGATTTTCAGCCCCCTTCCTACACAGGGGAGCTGCCTTAGGCTCAAAATCTGTACAAGTTAGTTTAGAGGCTAAATAATGGTTTTCATATCCTTGGAGAAGATTCTAAAATCCACCTCTACAGTCATGGCAAAAGGTTTAGAGCATGACACAAATATTATTTTTCAGGAAGTCTGCTGCCTTTTATGATAGCAATTTGCATATGCTCCAGAATGTTATGAAGAGTGATCAGATGAATTGCAATTATTTTCAAATTCCCTGTTTGCCACGACAATGAACTTTATCCCAAAAAACATTTCCACTGCATTTTAGCCCTGACACAAAAGGATATCCGGTTAGTGATTCTCTCGTTAACACAGGTGAGTTTTGATGAGGACAAGGCTGGAGATCACTCTGTCATTCTGGTTGAGTTAGAATAACAGACTGGAAGCTTTAAAAGCAGGGTGGTACACCATCCATGCAGAGCTTGCTCAAGAATGGCAGCAGACAGGTGTGAGTGCATCTGTACGCACAGTGAGATTAAGACTTTTGGAGGATGGCCTGGTGTCAAGAAGGCCAGCAAAGAAGCCACTTCTCTCCAGGAAAAACATCAGGGACTGATTGGTATTCTGCAGCAGGTACAGGGATTGGACTGCTGAGGTCTGCAGTAAAGTCATTTTCTCTGATGAATCCCCGTTCAGATTGTTTGGAGCATCTGGAAAAACGCTATTCCAGAAAAGGAAATGTGAGCTCTACTGTCAGTCCTGTGTCATGCCAACAGTAAAGCATCCTGAGACCAATCATGTGGGTGGTTGCTTTTCAGCTAAGTGAGTTGGCTCACTCACAAGTTTACCTTGTGAATAAATAAAGAATGGTACCAAAACATCCTCAAAGAGCAACTTCTCTCAACCATCCAAGAACAGTTTGGTGATGAACAATGCCTTTTCCAGAATGATGGAGCACCTTGCCAAAAGTCATAACTAAGTGGCTCGGGGGATCAAAACATTGAAATTTTGGGTCCATGGTCAGGAAACTCCCCAGACCTTAAGCCCATTGAGAACTTGTGGTCAATCCTCAAGAAGCCGGTGGACAAACGAAAATCCACAAATTCTGACAAACTCAAAGCATTGATTAGGTAAGAATGGGCAGCCATTAGTCAGTATGTGGGCCAGAAGTTGATTGACTGCCAGAGCGAATTGCAGAGGTTTTCAAAAAGGGTCAACACTGCAAATATTCACTCTTTGCATAAACTTAATGCTATTGTCAATAAAAGCCTTTGACACTTATGAAATGATTGTAACTTCAGTATACCATAGCAACATCTGGCAAAAAGGTCTAAAACACTGAAGCAGCAAATTTTGTGAAAAACAATACTTGTATCATTCCCAAAACTTTTGGCCATGACTGTACAGCTAGGCCCTTCGAGCACCAGAGCCCTGCTGTGTTCCAATCCTAGGGGGTTTAGACTCTAAGTTTTCCTCTCAGGATGAAGGTAAAGTCGCGGATACTTTGACTCCTCTAGAAGGCAGTGTGTGAAGGTCTTATTGCGTGCTGTACTGATGGTACTTTGCATTTCGAACAGTGAGGAGCAGATTATTCCAGACTTATCATTTTGTTCTTGTTCCTCTTAAACAATCAATATAATTTACTTTTCTCTCCTCGACTTGAAGATTTACTTTGTGAGGCATGGACCAAACTTGACAAGAATTTGAAGATTTCATGCAGACTTTAGAGGCTTATCCTCTCCCTAGTGAAGATACTGAAAATTGGGAGGCGTTGTGCTCCCGTAGCGCACTTGTTAATGATGACATCTATTCTGATTATGAATGCTGCTTCTCTTAAAAATAGTACGGATAGGAAATGCAAAGCCAGTTTAAAGTCAATATACATTGCTGCTGGGGCTGTCTAAAACCCATATTGAAATGGCTTAGGTTAACAAGGCGGAAGAAAAGTGGTCTGAATTGCTTCCAATAGGCCTTCAGTCTGGCAATCCAAGGTCTGAGTTGACATTGGTTGACCACCTTCAGTAGATATCAGAGTATCTGGATGATGTGAATCTTGATGCATGATTCATTGGGGCTAGGATTTCAGCTTCAGAGGGCCATTGCTTATGAAGCAATATGTGGAGTCGAAGAGGACTTTTGAGTCCTTACCTTTTGCGGATAATGTTTTATTTGGTTCTGAACTGGATATAATTATTAGCCAGGCTATGGGGGAGAGTTCTTTTCTACTCGTTATTTTCCAGGTCAAAAGTTACCAGGTTTCGGTACTTTTGTTTCTCAGGTAAGGCTAGGGATCCTAATTCCATAGCATAATCAATCGGCTTTACTGGCCATCTGCTCAACCAGGAGCACATTTAGAGGGACCCAGTCTACTTCTCTTACAAGCCAATTGTTCAGTTCCACTTCAGATGCCTGGATGAAAGAAATCTTAGATTGGGGTTACATCATAAATCTCTTGAAGTCCCCACCCGGATGTTTTTTCACCAATGGTCTCCCCAGAGATTCAGTTTGTGAAAACTGTTGGAGCAGTCACCAAAGTTCATGGCAGTTATTCATGCTCCTGAGGTCCCAGGGGGTGATTGCCGTTCCTTACCTGACAACATGCTAATTGTGGTGATATACTAGACTTTGCTGTAGGCCCATGTCTGAGTGACTGCCCAGACTTTGAAGTCCCATAGGTGGATTATCGATCACCAAAAGTCCAACCTAATTCCTGCACCGTGAATGATTTTTCTAAGGCTGCTGTTCAACAGCAGACAACCAAAGGAATTCTTTACAGAAGATAAGATTCTATAATTACTGAGGCTAATAAGGTCTCTATTAGTTCATAGATGTGCATCTGTCCTGTTCTACATGAAGGTCTTGGGATAGATATTCTTGACCTTTTGAGGTGGTTCAGTTTGCATGGTTCCACTTGGGGGTTCAAGCTAATATCGAAATGGAACAATTCACACCATCACTTAGTAAGTTTATCATACTATCTCCAATGGTGCGTCATCCGCTCCTCTGGTGGCTTGAAATCAACAATCTCGATATTTGTCATCCCTTTGTCATTTGGGACTGGACAATCCTCTTTACTCTTGGGAAAAGTCAAATCTCCACATAAATGTACTATAAGCGAGTTTGGTGTTACACCCTCCACTCAGAGGACAGCCTCTCTTTACGAGGAAAGGCAGTAAAGATTGTCTGACAATTGGACAACGCCTTTGCGGAATATATATTAACCATCAGCTAGGTGCCAAGATCTCCATTGCAATGATGGAAACCAACAGTTTAATGTGTTGGGCGTACAAAATGTTCCCGCATTCTCAGCCATATTCATACAACGGGTGGAGAATTGGGGAGCAGGCATTCCCTACACCCCGGAAAATGGTCTCCTCATCTGGAAGTGTTTCAACAGATCATGAACAAAGTCTGGTCACCCACATGTCACATGATGGCATTTCTGTTGAAACACAAGGTATAGTATTACAACTCCAGAACAAGGGCCCCAAAAGCATTTTTGTTCCTTGGAATTTTCTTATAATTTACATGTAGCAATGCTTTCACATTTTCAAAATAAAAATAGAGTGTGTTTCTGTGATTCTGGTGCCAAGAATGTCATGGTACATGGACCGTCTCGTTAGGTCACAAGGCCCGTTGCGATATTTTCCTCCAAGACAGGACCTGTTAAGTCAGGAACCCTTTTGTCATCAAAACTTAGCTTGGCTGATTTAAATGGTGTATTTATTGAGGCCATGATCCATAAGGCAAAGTGCTTCTCTAAACCTGCAGTAGGCCATGCTTAAGACTAGAAAGTGGTTTTTGGCTAAAAATATCATAAGGTTTATTTCTCTTTGTGTGATGAGGAGTTTCCTACCACTTTTCAATTGGTCCAATTACCTTTATTTTTGCAGGTCAAACAATGATTAAAGACTTTAAGGTTCTTTAAAACTTCAGATTTCAAATGTTTTGTGTGTTGATATTGTACGGTTTATTGTATCCGCTTTCACCTGTTTCATTTCTGAATAACATGCAATTGCTTTCTGGGAAAGCTAAGATGTGCATGCAGACACAACATTTATACCGTAATATTTGTATCTTTTTAATCTTTGCATAAATACAAAGGCAAACATAATTAGAAATTACAGTTAGTGTTTTAAGCTAGTAAAATGTGAATAGTATAAATTGGCATAGATTTCCCTGTTGTGCTATTTCATAGGTTAACCTATACAGTATGGTTAATATTTGTCCCCCCATAAGTGCAATCCAGAATTGGAGGCATATATCTGATATTAAATATGTCTTGTAAGAAAATTCACGTCTAAATTTCTTCCTACATCACTGGAAGTTTCTTCAGAGTGTTACTGCAACACTGAATACAGCATTAGAGCATACTGATATAATTATTGTAGGTTATTGATTTTATATCGCACTCCACCAAGTGACTCAGTTGTTTTGACAAAGTTATTTCCTGAGACCAAGTTGCTGCACGTTAGCAGATGGTATGTAGTGAGAATGCTTTATACATAAGTAGTAAGGGTTGCTACTGCAAATTCCTTGGTGTTGCAGCAAATTCATTGAAATTAACAATTTTCTTTTCTCCCTGCTTTTCTTCTTTGCAGTGGCTTGTTAACTATTTTGGTTCTCTATCGGTTGAAGACTCTATTGAGTGCTTGCGTGCAATGCTCTCTGCAAACATCCGGCAAAACCTGCAGATATGTGTCCAAGTTGCCTCTAAATACCATGAGCAGCTTTCTACCCAGTCTCTGATTGAGCTCTTTGAATCTTTCAAGAGTTTTGAAGGTGTGTAGAAGAAAACTCAGATACATTAATGAATTTAGAAATAACTGATCTGCCCTTAGTAAATTGGCTTTATTGTACATAATTTGGGCAGATTAGAGCAGAGTGTAATTAATAGTGCTGATTTTATAAACTGGAATGTTGGTAGATAAGGTGTGTTTATTGTATGTACTACAAAAAGCAATTGGTATTAAACAGACAATACGTGATTGTTATATGTGCAATTTCAGACATTTTAATGTAGTGAAATCATGTAGTAATAGAAATCAAATGTTGTTCTTATTTACCTTTTACTGGATCAACAAGATAATGAGTTTATTTACATTAATTCATAGTAAAGCATATAAAGGAAAACATTTCCACATTAACTCTGTTAAAGGTTGTCTTATTTATTTTTGTTAACACATAGGACTTTTTAAGATGAACCAGATCTGTAAAAAAATAAATAAAAATCAACTCTTGTAGCCAGACAGGGAGAATCTCTTTTCAGTGGTTTCCAAAGTGTATTTGAGGGCCGCAGCCATTGGAAGCCTTCTGCCTACATGTGGTTTCAGTCCTCTGAGCTCTCCTTCTTAAAGCAGTTGATGTGTTTCAATGATCCACAGACAGATAAGGCTTCACAGGAACTATTACTTTCTATGTTTCCAAACATAGAATTGATTGTTACTTCAAGATATTGAGAGACCATATTTATCAGTATGTAAATTAAAGGTCCATTTCTTGGCAAGCAAAATTTAGATTTCTCACCATCTATTTGTAGTTTTGCTAAACCTTGTCTTTGATGTCCGTAGCTAGACTGACACCTGTAGGCTCTGAAAACATACTAGCGAAAATAATAAAGAGCAGCATCAGAGCAAACCAATAAATTGAAATGGCAGATCTAACCGAGTGTTTTTGCTGACGAAACAATGTTTTTGATGGCTTTTTTTGTTTTTGTTTTCCAGGACTTTTTTATTTCTTGGGCTCAATTGTTAACTTCAGCCAGGATCCTGATGTTCATTTCAAGTATATCCAGGCAGCCTGCAAAACTGGGCAGATAAAAGAGGTTGAGAGAATTTGTAGAGAAAGTAACTGCTATGATCCCGAGCGAGTGAAGAACTTTCTCAAGGTAAATGTGCATACAACGACTGATTCCTGAAGGTTCCTGTAATACTATTACATTCAGAGCCCGTGTCCGCAGTAAAACGCGGCTGTACCAAAGCTATCTTAAAAAGTGGAATTCCGTTGTCATTTATTAAAAATCTCCTACCATAGAGAAGTTAAGTGCAACACTAATTGGTAAACTACAGAAGAAAAGATTCTTTAAACCGGTTTCTATTTTAACTGTTAGTTTTAGTACTGTAAAGCATAACTTAATTTCATTTCTAATGTACATTGAGAGTGGACAGGAATTTAACATAGGTCTGTGGATGTTTAGCTATTTTTTAGGGTGATGTGTATGCAAGACATCTTTATCTATTTTGATGACATTTTTAATCTGCCCAAATGTCACTTTTAATATCCCATCATGAAAGAATGTCTTGTTCATTGTAATTATTAAAATTGTTCTTAATCTCTTTTTAGATTTTAGTGTACCAAGGGAAATATTGTTTTTCAAGAGAGCTAAAGCATAAATAATTACTTTGAAGAAGTGTGCGATTTCTAAAGGAACAGATTATAAAAAAAAAACAAAAAAAAAACCTGTAGTGGTCTGCTCTTCTAATTTTTGTAGCTGCCCTCTTTCAAGTCCTCATTGTTGATTGTGTTTAGAAGGATTATCTTGGTGCTGCCCTATTAATAACTGGTTGTCAGCTGGAGGGCAGTTTGTGAGCCACAGCTTTAAAAAGGCTGTCAGTACAAAAATGTAATCCTTACTGAGTGTAGTAACAAGTTGTAATTCTAGTCTCTGTAATCTGCCAATTTTTAACATTTTTATTTGCTGGCTTTTTAGCCATAGTTAAACATTTTAAGTTGTTCGTATATATTTAAATGTCCATTTAATGTATGCATTGTTAGCAGGGTGTACCACTGTCATTCAGTTGCTTCTTACAGAACATCTAAAATTGGGAGCTACCTTTTTTTAGTTCCATATTTTGTGGTTGATTTCCAACCATCAGATTAAACTGTTGATAGAGACGAGCAGTAAATGTGGGGTGATGCATGAATTGTGATGGTAGCCTGACCTCTAACATCTGGCCACAAAGTACAAGGTATGGAAGTCAGAGAGCAGACTCTGGAGCTTCATTCCCCTATTGGATAATAGTATTACATTATACATTTAGTTGCAATCCCTTAGATTTATCCTTTTAAGAAGTTGCTTACATTTCGTGACACGTTTTTAGAAGTAGAGTCCTGTATAGTAATTCTAATGTATTTAAACATGTTCCTGATGGAAGTTCTTGTTATGTGCTTTTCCTTCTGTCTATGGAATGAGCAGGACATGTACAAGGTAAATCTTACACTGGTTTCCCCACTGTATTTTGGTATAATTGTGTGTATGGGATTGTCATGTGGAAAAAAATGCGCACATTAAGATTTCCTTTTTGTTTTATTGAATCTTGTATTTGTAACCCTGGCGTGCTAAGTGACTATTGCAGAAACATGATACTGTGATTCTGCCTACAATACTGACATCTGTTCAGGAATAAGCCTCTTAACATTAAAATTTATAGTTGCATTGCTGTCAGAAACATTTATTTCCTAGCTATATTTTGCAAAAGCATTTTTGAATACGAGTTTGATATAGATATATATATATATATAGATATATATATATATATATATATATATATATATATATATATATTTTTAATTGTATACATTCCTTTTATTTACATTCTATTTAACGTTTGATACACCATACTTGTACATTTTACTTTGTACTAGTGTACTTATTGATGTCTGTCCTGTTTTCTGTTTGCTCAGTAGTAACTTGTTTTATGCATTGTTGCAGGAAGCTAAACTTACTGACCAGCTGCCACTTATAATTGTATGTGACCGCTTTGACTTCGTACATGATCTTGTGCTGTATCTGTACAGAAACAATCTGCAGAAATATATTGAGATTTATGTACAGAAGGTAGGTGTCATTTTGGTTTCCCTTTTTAAATCTGCAACTGTTTTTCTGTCCAGAGTTAATATGTTCTATAGTAAAACTTTAAGGGACACCTTCACCCCTCAACATATGGAAGTTGTCATTTTTTCCCCCATACTTCAAAGAGATTATGTTCTTCCATTAGAGAAATGGATTATTTGACCTTTGTTTTGCTGAAGTCTGTGCTCCTCTACCATTCTAAGGCAAAACTGAGAAAATAGGTCTCCTTTTCCATCATTACATTTCTCCAACCCTTTGGAGACTGCAGGCATCACTCTGGGTTTAATATCTATTCATATGGGGCACTGCCTCCTGTTGGCAGAGCTTCCCCCTTCTCCAGTGCCCTCTTAACTCCTCCCACTGTCAGGCAGGGTCAGGTCTAAAAATGTCCTCAGACCTAGGAGTTTGTGGGCTCTGCTTTGTTTTTTGTTTGGAGAATTTTCTTTACTTGATATTCTGCCAGATAATCAGTCAAACGTATTGCCAACGCCTGTATTGTGATAGAGGAAGACTTTTACCCTTCCATCCACTCCCTACATGGGATACTCCCTGTTATTGGAGATACCTGCCATGTTCCAGTGGTGTGGTACTCACTGTACATCTGAGTCTTTACCCTATGGTTATATAAAATACATAGTAGTCGGTAGTGCTAGCATATTAAATAGCGTGTAAATTTTATTTGCTGCCCTAATAATATTAGAGAAACCAAGAGGACAATCATAGGAAAACTGTATATACCTTTTTTTTTTTTTTTATCGCTATTTTTGCCTGCTTACTCCTAGGCAATGCTTATAGATTTGTTCCACTTTGCTACCAAAAAGACCCTATATTTCTGATTTAAATAAAACAATATAAAGCTCTTTTGGATAGACTAAGAAACTAAATGCAGTTTGCACAATATGAACCTGCAAATCGCTGTTGCAGTCAGTGGCATAAGGTGACGTCACCAGGAATATCCTGTATGGTGGAGGGCCACATAGGCAATATAAAGATCAGACGATAGCACCAGATCCATCATGTTACTGTGCAATGGAGATCTATTAGACCCGCCTACTTGTATGTGGCCTGACTAAAGTAAAAATAAATAAATTCATCAGTAATGAAATGTATTTATGAAGCTTTTTATTAAGTAATTAAAATATTTTTAAAATTGTTGAAACAACCCCCTCCCTCTCAAACATGACTAGACTGTGATGCTTTCTCTGCAAATCTGTTCATTTCTTAGTGCCTTTCGTTACGGTTTACATGTTTGAATAGTTATTCTAATTATTAGTTAGCTGCATTCTTTATTAAAAGGTGACCTGATAATGAGACTACCTACCGTATATACTCTAGTATAAGCCGAGGACCACAGAAAACTGGGGAAACTTATTGACTCGAGCATAAGCCGAGGGTGGGCTTTTTCAGCATAAAGAATGTGCTGAAAAACTCTGCTTATACATGAGCATATACGGTAATTGAAAGATAGTCTTAAATAACATGCAAATAAAATGTTTTATTTATTGACTTGTAAAAAAACAAATGCATGATTTCTGTAAATGGGGATATTTTCATGTTAAGAGTTTATAATTTAATGGTTAACTTGCAGGTTTTGTTGGGATTTAGATACTTTAATATTCTTTACCAGTGATTAACACATTCAAAATACTTTGTTTTCTCAAAGGTTAACCCAAGTCGGTTGCCTGTGGTTATTGGTGGTTTACTTGATGTGGATTGCTCTGAGGATGTGATCAAAAACCTCATCCTAGTGGTGAGAGGCCAGTTCTCCACTGATGAGCTTGTTGCTGAAGTTGAGAAAAGGAACAGGTAGGTGGTATCTGAAGGTTGCCTCATTTAATGATTGTTTCATATATTTGGCAGCTGTTTATAAACATCGATAACACTGTGTAGGCTTAGGGGCATATTCAATTGTTGGATTTTCCCGCGACGTTAAGAGCGGTAATGCCAAGCCGGATTTCAGCTCGCAGCTGCGGGAGCTGCGACCTGAAATCCAGCATTAAAGGTACCGTAATAAATGTAATTACGCACACTATTACCGTAATGACGGTAATAGTGCGCACTCAGTGTTACTTTTCTGAGTAACGCCAACAATTGAATATGCCCCTTAATGCAATAAACCCTATGTCATGTATTGAATGCAGTTGCCTAGATGGCACAGCAAAGAGGGAAGGCTTTTAAGCTCTAAAAATGTACTGTGGCTTTTGTCATATTTTAATACAAAATTAGTCATCAGAAGATGTAGGGCTATCTTTTATGAGTTGGTTAGTTGTTTTTTTTTTTGTGTTTTTAGAAGTAATTCGATAACTGCTTTCTATGAAAATCTTAAAATGTAATTTCAGTTTTATTCGTTCTGAAGTTTTGAATGAAGATAAGCATTCAGTTAATTACATTTACACTCTGCCAGCCTGTATCTATCTGCTTCTGAACTTGCAGGCAGGCGATATCCTTTATCACTGAAGGATCAGGCAGTGGTGGTTAAGCTGTGGTGAACACACTCCCCTACAATAAAATTTAACCAGTCCCCTGTTCAAACCTCCTACAACATGACAAAACAAATTGAAGCATCCTGTGTAGTGTAACTGGCTATTTATGAAGTATGAAGGGGCTTCAATTCTACTTTTGTCCTGCCCCAACAGATGATGGATATTAGATTATGAAATGTACTCGGTAAACCCATACACAATTTAAATTATTGTAAGGTTCTTGGAGTGGACATATTACTCAGTTAAATCATGCCATCTCCCAAAATAGAATGGTCATTTTATTCCTTCCTTTTACCTCTTCAGGTTAAAATTGCTTCTGCCATGGTTGGAATCCAGGATCCATGAGGGCTGTGAGGAGCCAGCCACTCATAATGCTTTAGCTAAGATTTACATAGACAGCAATAATAATCCGGAACGTTTCCTTCGTGAAAACCCATACTATGACAGTCGTGTTGTTGGAAAATATTGTGAAAAGAGAGATCCCCATCTGGCATGTGTGGCATACGAGCGAGGACAGTGTGACCTGGAACTAATCAGTGTAAGTCTTTATATCTTTTAGGAAGATGAACACTGTTCTCTATATATTGTAATATGTATTCTAATATGTTGAGTTCATAATTGTAATTCCTAATTTTACTTATTATGTAGTGTTGGTTAGTTGGTCATTCAAAATTACATTGGCTAGAGCTATAAATCCCTAATGAACTAAGGATGATACAAAACAAATTTGTTCTAGATAGTATTACTTTGCAGAATTAAAAACACTGACATTTTTTCTCTCTCCAGGTTTGCAATGAAAACTCACTTTTCAAAAGCCTATCAAGATATCTTGTACGCCGTAAAGATCCAGAATTGTGGGCCAGTGTGTTGTTAGAAAGCAACCCATACAGGAGACCTTTGATCGATCAGGTTATGATCTATTCATTAATAATTTTATGGGCAGGGCAATGAAATCAGAAATTTTTTAATTTGAGCTGCAGTGAATCCCCATCCCCAATTGAAGGAATGTTGTATATCTCCATCTTGCCAGGTTGTACAAACAGCTTTGTCTGAAACCCAAGACCCCGAGGAAGTGTCCGTCACTGTGAAAGCCTTCATGACAGCAGACCTTCCGAATGAGCTCATTGAGCTCTTAGAAAAAATTGTTTTGGACAACTCTGTCTTCAGTGAACACAGGTAAATAGTTTTAAGCCATGTTGCTACAGGATACCGGGACAACCAAATGGTCACCCAGTAACCTTTATTGTTCAGCACAAACAATAGTTTATTTTAAATTCTAATATTTTCAACAGACAAAACATTTTCTAATTGTTATTTTAATAAAATTACTGAAGTTGTAGCCGATAAACCTAAAGATGAAAAGGTGTTTTATGAATTTTCAATTAAATCCTGTGCTCTTCTAAAGCCCATGGTGGGTCAGACCACGTATTAGGGGTTTCCTGTTGTACACCAAAATCATCATTTAGGGCAAATTTTTGTATCATTTTGTATAAGATTCTTTGGAATACCAAGCTAATATAGTAAAGATTGGAGTAGGGAAGTAAATAATTGAATGCTGTCTATAATATTGGCTCCTGCAAGTGTTAACAGTGTTGTCACATAATGGGATTACTTTGTCACCATTTTGGGGGTTTAGACAGTGATTAGGTTTCAATTAAAATCAGTAACTTGCCCTTGCCGACCACTCCTACTGGTGTCACTTGACCAAACAAACCACTCACTGATTGTAAGCATCAACTACGCACTAATGTTGTACTCCCAGTTGTAGGAAAATAGTTGCCTTCTCTGGCACCTGGAAATGCTTCTTCTGGGTGGTGTGTAACTATTGCAGCTGTTTGTTTTGACTGCATCCTTCTGACTTTTAACTTTAGAGAAGCACTACATGGTAGTGTGTAAGCGTCGACACTGGTTCAACATAGGACGGCCAGGACCTTTAGGTCACAGATATACAGCACATGTATGTGTCTCACAGGATTTTTTACTAGCAGGGGAGAGCCATTTTGTGCAAGTAAACGTCAAAGAACCATTACACACGTGCAGATGTTTGTTTTCAGGCTGTAATACCCATCTTTTTATACGGTTTATACGGTTTATACACAACATACTGGCATGGGATACAGCCAGCCTCCTATCCCTATCCAATGGTATCAGGAGGAATCCTATTTCACCATGCTTCTAGTTTAACATGGGCATTGCACTCGGTGGTAGTATTAGTACCCCCCCCTTCTGTCCAATCTCAGCCATGGTGAAGGGGGCCCTTTTTTTTTTTTTTTTTACCTTGTCTCCACTAAGTCTGGGAGAGGATAATCTTTAAATCTCTCACCTAAACTAAATTCCAGCACTTTGTTCCCATAGTGACAATTCTTAGCTAAGTATGGCTCCAGGATCTGGCAGCCATATACCAGGGCTGCAGTTACTGCTGCCAAAGCTATAATACAGTGGCCACATATCATAGCACCTCTTACAGAGCACGTATGGAGCTAGGGGAAAGGAAGCCCACCACTTTATATGGAAGAGCTACTAACAAGATTCTTCAACATATATAAAGGTTTTAAGAGCTTGGCAGTGGTAACTTTATTCTTGTACATTAGATTCCTGTGTGTAATTCTACTGAAGGGCATATACTCAGGCCTCAGTCTGAAACACCTGATAATGGAGAACAGTAGCAAGCGCTTGGCTGCATATCAAGTGTGTATGCCGTACATCTGGTGAATATGGCATATAGACTTATACACTTTTTTTTTTTTTTCTTTTTTTTAATTCACTCTTATGTACAGTGACTTGCATTTTATGTTTAGAAGCCAATTTTATTTATGGTTTTACCTCAGGCTGTGCAGGCTATTGCTTAGCTGGTATAAAATATTTAGTTTTTCTGGTTTGTATTGTACAGCATAAAATAAATTTTCTTTCATCCGGTCTGGGGGACACTGCTTACCATGGGTTGTGGAGGGGAGCTTGGGAGTTGGCACCTAACTAGTTAAACTTTAGTACTGCTGATAGACCCCTCCCCTCTACAACCCCCCTGCCTCTTCCTGTTCAGTGTTTTTTAGGTGCCCTGGAGTTGGGGCAGTGTTTTAGTACATAGTGTAAATTTTAAAGAAATTTATTTTATTTTTAATTTTTTTCACAGGTGGCAGCACTGGAGTGTGTTCTACTATAGAGAACACACTCACAGCAGGGCAGCGCAGGCATTCCCCTGTCAGATGAGAGCCAGTGGACTTTATGAGGCAGCCCAGAACTCAGTGGCGGTTTCCTCTTCCATTCAGGCGGCCTCTATTTCAGCAAGGACGCTATGGCTGAAATCCTGGGAAGGTGATGCGGAATCAAAAAGGTCCGTTGAAACTATTCCGTTTTCTGCAGCAGGTTTGTTTGGCCCGGAATTAGATACCCTTATTTCACAGGCAAAAGCACTTCCTTGCCAGTATATTCATACAGGAGCCGCAACCCACGGGGCAGCTCTTTCCTTCAGCCCTTTCGGGGGATCTCCTCTCATAGGGGACAGTCCTTTTAGAGGCAGACAATCTAATTCTCGAGGCTCCTCCACTAGGGGGAGATCCTCGTTTGCATCTAAGCGCCAGGTCTCCAAGACCCAGGAGAAGCCTGCGTCCTGACGACCACCCTGTACCACAGGGGGCCCCAGTAGGGGGACATCTGTCTCTGTTTCGGGAACAGTGGGCAGCGTCTTCCCAGGATCCTTGGATCCGGGGAATTATTTCAGAAGGGTACAGGATAGACCTGTTGGGCCCGGCTCCACGGCGTTGCTTCCAGACCCCGCTACCCCGGGATCCATTAAGAAGACAGGCTATACAGGATTGTGTCGCTTCTCTTCTGCTTCAAAAGGTCATCTGCAGAGTTCCAGATTGCCAAAAAGGTCTGGGTTTCTCTTCCAACCTATTCCTAGTCAAGAAGACGGACGGCTCCTTTCGTTCCAACCTAAACTTAAAGGGCCTCAATGTTCACTTAAAAGTGGACAGATTTCGGATGGAATCTCTGAGGTCAGTGATAAACGGCCTAGAGAAGGACCAGTATATGGCGTCCATAGATATAAAGGACGCATACCTCCACGTTCCCATTTGGATTCACCATCAGTCCCTTCTCAGATTCTCGGTTGGATCATTCCACTACCAGTTTCGGGCCCTCCCCTTCGGCCTCTCAACTGCGCCAAGGGTCTTTACGAAGGTTATGTCAATAATGGCAGCATGTCTTAACCTGCAGGGAGTTCAGGTCGTTCCTTATTTGGATGACCTACTCATCAAGGCTTCCTCAGAGAATTGCCTACTTCATCACTTATCCCTCACCTGGGCGGTTCTCGAGGGCCACGGTTGGCTGATAAATTCAAAGAAATCCCAGATGGTTCCGTGTTAGCGCATGGTTTTCCTGAGACTCATCATGGACACCAGCAAACAAAGAGTGTTTCTCCCAGTAGAGAAGATCAGCTCTTTTCAGACTGTAACTACTCAGGTTTTGTCTTCCCCAAGCCCCTCAATGCATTTATGCATGAGGCTACTCGGAAAGATGGTGGCCTCCTTCGAGACCATTCCCTTCGGTCGAGCCCATTCTCGATGTTTCCAGTGGGATCTATTGTCGAAGTGGTCAGGATCATACCTACACCTGGAACTTCAGAAGATCTCTCTATCTCCGAGGGCGAGAGAATCCCTTCAGTGGTGGCTGGTTCAGGATCACCTGAAAGTGGGCAGATCTTTCACTCCATGGTCGTGGATCTTGGCCATGACGGATGCCAGCCTGAAAGGTTGGGGGGCGGTAATCCTGCACCTCCGACTCTAGGGACGTTGGTCGGTTCAGGAATCGGCTCTATCAATAAATGTATTAGAATTGAAGGCCATTTTCTTGGCCCTCAGGGGAGCACATTCCCTTCTTCTGGGCCACCCGGTCAGAATTCAGTCCGACAATGCCACGGCCGTGGCATATGTCAACAGGCAGGTAGGAACCAGGAGTGTAGCTGCCATGGATATTGCAGCTCAAATATTGGTTTGGGCAGAGCTATATGTTCCGGCAATATCAGCAGTTTTTATTCCAGGAATAGAAAACTGGGAGGCGGACTATCGTAGTCGAATGCAGATGATGCCAGGGCAGTGGTCACTCCACCCGGAGGTCTTCCAGTGTCTGGTTCAGAAGTGGGGTCTTCCGGACATAGATCTCATGGCCTCCAGACACAACAGGAAAGTTCCAAGGTTTTGTGCAAGGGCAAGAGATCCCCTAGTGGTGGCAGTGGATGTCATGACTATGTCATGGGAGTTCAGGATGGGATACCTGTTTCCTCCAATTCCTATGCTTCCTCGCGTCCTCAAACGAGTAAGGCAGGGCGGTCTGCCAGTAATACTAGTAGCTCCCTCTTGGCCGCGCCGAGTGTGGTACGCAGACATGTTGTATATGGCGGAAGGACAGGGAATTCCTCTTCCGTCACGAGACGACCTGCTTCTGCAAGGTCCATTCCGTCACCAGAATTTACCTCAGCTCAATTTAACGGCATGGCTGTTGAAGCCAGCCTCTGGAGGTCTAGAGGTTTTTCTTCCAGTGTAGTTAACACTATGATGTTAGCTAGGAAACCTGTTTCATCTCGCATCTATCACAGGATTTGGAAGGCCTACATTAGGTGGTGCGAAAAGAGGACATGCAATTCGTCCGCTTTTCATATTCCTCGCTTGTTAGCTTTTCTTCAGGAGGGCCTGGAAGCAGGTCTCAGATTAGGTTCCCTAAAGGTACAGGTATCGGCACTTTCAGTATTTTTTCATATGAAATTAACTGATTTGCCAGATATTAGAACTTTTTTCCAGGGAGTCTTGCACTTACAGCCTCCTTATGTACCTCCTACAGCTCCATGGGATCTCAACATGGTACTGGATATGCTCAAGGGGCCTCCATTTGAGCCTTTGAGCGAGGCAGATTTAAAGTGGTTGACCTAGAAGGTCCTCTTTCTTTTGGCTATCGCATCAGCTCGTAGGGTTTCTGAATTAGGAGCCTTGTCCTGTCGAGAACCTTATTTGGTTTTCCACGAGGACAGAGCGGTGTTAAGGACCCTTCCTTTTGTCCCCAAAGTAGTGTCGGCTTTTCATCTTAACCAGGAAATTGTAGTTCCGGTTTTTCATCATCTTCTCATTCAGATACACAATCTATGGATAAGTTAGATGTTGTTAGGGCTCTCCGCATTTATGTCAAAAGAGCTTCCCAGATTAGACGTACCGACTCTGTTTGTCCTTTATGACGCTAATAAGAGAGGCTGGCCAGCCTCAAAACAATCGATCGCAAGATGGATTACGTCTACCATCAGACAAGCATATATAAAGGCTAACCGTCCTGTGCCGGAGAGACTTACAGCCCATTCCACCAGATCGGTAGGGGCTTCGTGGACAGCAAGGAATGGAGCTTCTGCAGACCAGCTTTGCAGGGCAGCCACCTGGTCCTCTGTCCACACCTTTACAAAATTTTATCAGTTTAATGTTTTTGGCATCAGCTGAAGCAGATTTCGCTCGTAGTGCTTTACGAGCGTGATTTTCAGAGTAGTCCCACCCTTAGGGGGCTGCTTTAGAACGTCGCCATGGTAAGCAGTGTCCCCCAGACCGGATGAAAGAGAAAATAGGATTTATGTACTTACGTTAAATCCGTTTCTCTGATTCCGTCTGGGGGACACTGCGATCCCTCCGTTCTGTTTTTCTTCTGTGTGCTCTTGTTTGACTGCCCTCTTTATCCTTGGGCTTTTTAAAACTAACTGAACAGGAAGAGGCAGGGGGATTGTAGAGGGGAGGGGTCTGTCAGCAGTACTAAAGTTTAATTAGTTAGGTGCCAACTCCCAAGCTCCCCTCCACAACCCATGGTAAGCAGTGTCCCCCAGACGGAATCAGAGAAACAGATTTAACGTAAGTACATAAATCCTCTTTTTGGTGCTTTATAAATTGTTTAAAATATTCTGTTCCTTGAGTTTTTCTGTTTTTAACTTGCCTGTTTCTTTCCCAGAAACCTCCAGAACCTGTTGATCCTGACTGCTATTAAAGCTGATCGCACCAGGGTTATGGAATATATCAACCGGTTAGATAATTATGATGCTCCTGATATTGCAAACATTGCCATCAGTAATGAGCTGTACGAAGAAGCCTTTGCCATTTTTAGGAAATTTGATGTAAACACATCTGCCATACAGGTATGACACCGTTTTTCACTAGCATACTATCAATCTTTGTCTTTGTAGTATTAATTTCTACTTTTATATCTGTTAGGTTTTGATTGAACACATTGGAAATTTGGACCGTGCTTATGAATTTGCTGAACGCTGCAATGAACCAGCTGTTTGGAGCCAATTGGCCAAGGCTCAGCTACAGAAAGGCATGGTCAAAGAAGCAATTGACTCCTACATTAAAGCAGATGACCCTTCTTCTTTTATGGAAGTTGTGCAGGCTGCCAACGCCAGTGGTAATGTACTAAATAATGCTTCTATATTTATAATACTTACTGCAGCCTAGCGAGTTGTCATATGCTTAGGTTGAATACTAAACACATGCTATCACAGTATACTTAATGCATACGCAATCAGTCCGAGTTGTTTTTTGTCTTTTTTTCATGTCTGTTGAGGGAAGCATAGATTTGTACTTTTTTCATATTGTAATATCTCTGTATAATACATCTATAGTGTACCTTATCTAGTGCTCTTTTGTGGTTCTACCAGTTTATTAAACAATCTAAAGCATGCCTTGTAGAGAAGGTTGTTTTATACTGGAGATCATATAGAATACGTTTTTTTTTAATGCACATTTTGTTTAGAGAAGATGCATGGTGGTAAAGCAGGGTGGGGTATGACGGAGGTTTTTATTTGAGGAAGTATTCTACTTGTTTGCGACTGGCTGACGTAGTGATATTCTATAGGAAATTGGGAAGAGCTGGTTAAATACCTGCAGATGGCCCGGAAGAAGGCAAGGGAATCCTATGTAGAAACAGAGCTAATCTTTGCCTTGGCGAAAACTAACCGCCTCACAGAACTTGAGGAATTTATTAATGGACCAAACAATGCTCACATTCAACAAGTAAGTTTCTAGAATTTCTCACTATGGTCACATTGCCAATAGTACATGAGAAGTGTTAGGTCAAAATGTAGGCGAAGTTTTTCATGGTCTTCTTTCATTCATTAGTGATATGACAAAGCAGCTAGTGTAGCCTATTAGATGTTTGGGTATACCACTAAACTCAAAATAAAAGTTGTTCTAAAATGAGAAGACTTTTTGTAAAAACACCCACAGAGGAGTGATTGTAAACACTGGACAGCAACTTGTAGACAAAGCTACATACATTATAGGTCATTATAGACTTCAAGTGGTGCCCTGCAATGTCCTTTTTAATGGGCTTACAGATAATCTGTTTGATATGTAGAGGTAACAAAAATGCCACTCGTATGCCTTGGTAGTAGCTACACTTGGCTCGAGTGTTAGATTTCTTTTTTGGAAGATTACTGCACACGCAGACATAGTGATTATTTCCAACATACCCTAACATGGTCGTCCACTTTGATTGTTCAGCTATCCAATATCAGATGGTATGTGCAGCTTTCATCTTCAAATCAAATCCTTATGCCAAATATTCATCCTGATAAGCTCCTTAAATGTTTTCATATAGATTTGTAGATTTCAGTTGCTTTGATTTTTGCTTATTGCCTTTGTTAAACTTCTGTACTACAATTTCCTACTTATTAGGTTGGGGATCGCTGCTATGATGAAAAAATGTATGATGCTGCTAAGCTTCTCTATAACAATGTTTCAAATTTTGGCCGTTTGGCATCAACACTGGTTCACCTGGGAGAATATCAAGCTGCCGTTGATGGTGCCCGAAAGGCAAACAGCACTCGCACTTGGAAGGAGGTGACAATAATGGCTTTTAGTCTCTGTTTATACAATATACAAATGTTGAAATATATGCTAATTCATTTACTGTTTTTGACAGGTGTGTTTTGCTTGTGTTGACGGTAAAGAGTTTCGCCTTGCGCAAATGTGTGGTCTTCACATTGTGGTACATGCTGATGAACTGGAGGAGCTAATAAATTATTATCAGGTATGTAGGGATATATGATTTATCTTGTTACAAATCTGTAGAAGAATTAAAGACTCTTTCTAGATTCTAATTGTTACTTTATTGATCTTTTCACAACTCCAAGTAATGTCCCATGAAACTGCTCTTGGAGAAATTTTGCACGATTTCATGTCTCTCACTAAAATTACTATTGATTTTATAACTTTTGTATACTTTGCCTGCCTCTAATTTTTGGGGTGGTTAATTTCCATCCTGTTTGTATAAATTATGAACAAAATCACTTTTTTACTTTTAGGATCGTGGTTATTTTGAAGAGCTAATCACCATGCTGGAAGCTGCTTTAGGCCTGGAGCGGGCACACATGGGCATGTTCACAGAGTTAGCCATTCTGTATTCTAAATTCAAGCCACAAAAAATGAGGGAGCACTTGGAGCTGTTCTGGTCCAGGGTCAACATTCCCAAGGTAATGTGTATATACTCTTGTAATGTTGATAGGTTTAACTTCATAGATAATGTGTGTACGGTATCGAACATATCTTGATTATTTGGGAGGTCAGATCCATTAAGATTATAATACCCGTTTGTAAAAAATGATTTAAATGTGCATTCTTTTTACAGGTGCTCAGGGCAGCAGAGCAAGCTCACCTGTGGGCAGAGCTGGTGTTTTTGTATGATAAATATGAAGAGTATGATAATGCCATTCTCACAATGATGAGCCACCCTACAGATGCATGGAAGGAAGGACAATTTAAAGATATCATAACTAAGGTAATCATTATTTTTACTTTTATTTTATTAGCATTTGCTGCTTACAATACCCTTCAGTTTAACTGTGTAGCCAGTACCATTTGTTTATTATGGATACAGCTGTAAGGCCCTTACCAGCTCTGTTTTCAAGAAAGATGCTTTTGTTACTGTGTGTGTGCATTTGTAGAGGAGCTATTTCCCCTCATAAGTCTTAAAACACTAAATTTAAAAGTGTGTGAGATTATATAATGTTTTTGTAAAAGTTAAAATACATATAAACCACATTTCTCTTGCACAGCCATTTGGGGGACACTGCTTACCATGGTTTATAGAGACGCTGTGCTGGAAGTAAGGCACTAAATTCTAACAACTTGTCTGGCCTGCTCCCTCCCTTCTATGCCCCCTAAATGAAGGATAATCAGTTTTTATAGTGCCTAAGGAGTAGGGCACTTTGTAGTTCTATTTTATTTTCAATTTAATTTCAACTTATTTTAATTATTTCTATGTTTGGCACATAGCGTTGAGATCTGGGACTCATATTTTTTTATTTCATTTTTTTGTTCTAAAACAGGACACTATCTGGCATCCTCTAACAGATATGTGCGGTCTGATTTGGTACAAAGCTTTTTACTTTCACATCCATTTACATGCTCTTAACTTATGTTAGAAATGCATCTTAAATGCAGTAGTTTAAAGTCAATGTGTATGTTGCCTAATATAATAGCTCTCCAGTTGGGAGTTGTAGCTGCAGGCCTTGGTCTGTTAGTCCTGTCTTTAAGTTACTGAAATAGATTTTTTTTTCCCCTAATTTTAAAAAGATCAATCTCATGCAGTGTTCTCCCCAGAAAATTTTGTCAGCTGGGTGGCAATAAGAAGTAGCTGGGTGGGAGCAATAATAATGAAAAATGTTGGCGGTTATTGCCCACACCTGGCAGGACTGGTCAGACTGGTGGTCAGTGGTCTAACACACACCTCTGGCTGTAGTGCTCACATAGTGCCTATTATAATAGGGGAAACAATGTTTTGTTTTTTTTCTATTATATTAGGACTCTAATGGACTCGGGTGAACATTGATATGGTACACTTGACAAGATATCAGTATCATTTGAACCTTGTAACAACTGTTGTTGTGCTTAATTGCATATTCCTCTCTTGTAGGTGGCCAATGTTGAGCTCTATTACAGAGCAATACAGTTTTACTTGGAATTCAAGCCATTGTTGCTGAATGACCTTCTGATGGTGCTCTCCCCAAGGCTGGACCACACACGTGCTGTCAACTACTTCAGCAAGGTAATTTGCACTGGACAACCTCGTTCATATTGCCTAGGGAATCATTAAATTGAACTCTCTCGCTGGCTAGTAGTTTACCATAATGCATAGAATTATATCAATAAATAATGTACATTAGTGTATTTAATTTAAACAAGTCAATGGATATCTTCTATAGGAAATTATGCAGCACTGACCAATACTACTTTTCTTTCCTCCCATTTTATTTTTTGGACTTTTTCTGTTTTCTGAATTTAGCTGTTGTAAATACAAGTGTGTTTTTGTGTTCAAGGTGAAACAGCTTCCTCTGGTGAAACCATACCTTCGCTCCGTACAGAACCATAACAACAAATCTGTAAATGAGTCTCTGAATAACCTCTTCATTACAGAAGAGGACTACCAGGTAAAACTTCTATGTGTAATTCATTTGCAAATGCTGGGTGTCCATTTTTATAGCTGGACTGCCACTTAAATTGAAATGATGGCGATTATATTTAGTAACCAGTAAATGTTGTATTTTTAAGGCTCTTCGCACATCTATAGATGCATATGACAACTTTGACAACATTTCCCTCGCTCAACGTTTGGAGAAGCATGAACTGATTGAATTTAGAAGGATTGCTGCATACCTCTTTAAGGGTAACAATCGCTGGAAACAGAGTGTGGAGCTGTGTAAGAAGGACAGACTCTATAAGGTATGTATGGAAACCCATGACATGTCTGCAATATCTCCTCCACCCCCCCAGCAACAGAGATTTTGCTCACACTGTTAGTAATAGATATATAGAACCTGTTATCTAATTTACTCTGGTTATTTTAGAAAATGTAAAATATTTGACAATTGCATGCTAATGCGTGGTCTCTGCTCCTACCTGCCCCCACTTTCCTTATTTATTTACTTTTTTTTTTTTAGTTTTTATTCTTTTCATGTGTGCTTATGTTTTAATGTACTCCCCCTGGATGACAGTCATTATTATTGGTCTATCACAGTGTATCTCTGAATTTATTTTGGACTGCACCTTTATATTTCTTCCAAAGATGGAAGGAGACACACAGAGTATGCAGTCTTGAAGAGCCAAGAGGCACTGGCAAAAACATACTGTTTTTTTTGCTATATATCTCCTCTTCTAAATGCATCATAGATCTATTTTTATCTTCCCAATTAGCATAGTTAGGGGGGCCTTATAGGTTGGAGAAAATTCAGATTTGAAGAATCCCTTCTCTACATAGTTGTCATATGCCCTCTGCATCCTCTTCCTGTCAGCCCTTGTCCTGCTTCGTTCCCCTCTGAAATGGGACAATTGCTATGAGTGTCAGTGGGTGGTCTGCTAAATATATATCTCTTTCCTACCATTGGGGGACACTGCGAGACAATGGGGTATAGTAGTGGGTGTAGGAGTCTAGGCACTTATCAAGTTCTTTGATCTTCACTCTCCTCCCCTACTATGCCCCTTCTCTCCTGTGGATACCTCAGTTTTTTTAAAGTACCTAGGAGTTGGGTCCCTTCAGTATAGGCTCCAGCCTATACTAAATTTAGAAACGGGTTTTTTATGTTAATATTTTGTTTCCCCCTTTCAGGTGCAACACAGTAATCGAACCCAAGACCCAGAGGAGTGAATAGCCTGTCGACTCCCTTCACTCTGGGTCCCTGCGGAGGGTGAGCAGCAGCTTCAGCTCACTCACCCTCGCACCATTGCTGGCAGCCTGTCCTTCCCCTAGATTGACGAGCAACAGGGGGACATTTCATAAGTCTGCCATAGAGGCAGCATTTACTTAAAAGCACCATCTGTGCTCTTCAGGATCAGCAGCAAGCGGCCACAGTTTAGTCTCCCAAGTCGGGCGTGAGTGAAGCTGTAGCAGCCCCTCCTCCTGTCCCGACGGACATGCTGGCAAGTCTCCCCGCCCCTAGACAATGAGCAGCAGGGGACACCATAAAGATCGCACTCCTTAGGAGGCGATTTGTTTACAGATCACTGGCACACGCTACCTGTGCACTCTGAGAGAGGTGTGATTGCTACACACGCCGACAGCCATTCTAATGTATGCGCTGGTCGGCGGTCTACAGGGGCAGCCATTTTTGGGGGAGGTCTTGGAGGAGGAACTTCCCTCCATCCCCTTCCTACTTACTGGCAACGGAAGCAGCCATATGTGGACACGGAGATCATCGTGCTGCACGCTGTTCCTCTGCTCTGCCTCTCAACTGGTATCGTTTATGCTTTTTTAATATTGTACTCTATAGAGACATAATGAATACTGTGTTTTTCACAATCCGGACTATTATTCTCAGTTCCTTGGGATTGGTGTAGACTCAGACATTTAGCTGGTATAGATACTTGGTAAAATTCTTGTTCTGTGCGCAGAATATAGCGCCTCAGACTTTTTTTTTTCTTTTCTAAATATTGTTTTGGTACTGATCTGTTATACCTTTTTAAACATGTCTGAGAAGGGGACGTCCAAAAATAAGGGATCCTCCGGTATGTCTGCACTATTTTATACATGTGCAAGATGTAATGCTAAAATATCTCTTGGACTGCCTAACCAGGAAGCTCTCTGTGCGGCTTGCAAAGCTGAACACCAAGAGCGACATGATCCAGCTCAGGGGGCAACAGCTATGGAGGAACTGCTCTGGGCTAAGTCACTAACAGCCATGGCAGAGCTCACCAGGGTGATGTTACGGTCCACAGAGGTACGTGAAGTTTCAGTTTCTCATACTTCTCCACACCCCCTAGCTGTTGCAGGCACATCCTCTCAGGCCGATTCAGTTCAGGGCGAAGAGTGCCTGTTTACAGTGTCACACAGGGCCAAGAGGATTATTTCTGATGCGGCCCAGGGCTGCGATCATAACTCGGAGCATTTCTCAGAAGAGGAAGGTGAATTTGACTGATCTACAGGAAGAAGGCTCACTTAGTGCTGTAGATTCTACTTCTGCTCATAATGTTGATGACCTCATTTTGGGTATCAGACATACTATAAGTTTTGCAGATCCGGAGCCCACGGCTCCTTCGGGTTTCTCATTGTTTAAAAAGACCAAAGCACAGGTGGCTGCGTTTCCACCATCCCCTCAGATCTTAGAAGTTGTAACCGATGCCTGGCTAAGGCCTAATAAGCAGTTTATGATGCTGGGTAGATTTAAGTGTCTCTACCTTCTCCCGGCAGAAGATTCTGTTAAATGGGAGGACTCCCCTAGGGTGGATACTCCTGTAGCGCGCTTGTTCTTCTCTTCGGCTATCCCCATTTAGGAGCGGGTCTCGCTAAGAGACCCCACAGACAAAAGTACGATCATGCCCTTCGCTCAGCTTATGTTGCGTCAGGTAGCATGTTTAGACCCACTATGGCAGTTGCCTGGGCTAACAATGCTATTCAGCAATGGGCCGAACAGTTAGTTGCAGGCATTCAGAGAAACGTTCCACGTGCGGAACTACTCTCCTTGGCTGAGCATATTCAGGAGACTTCTGATAATGTGAGCCAGGCAGCCATGGATGCCGTCTCCGTTAATTCTAGATTCTCGGCTCGGCGTACTTTGTGGTTACGCTCTTGGACAGCGGACGCTGATTCAAAGCGAGCCCTAGAGGGTTTGCCTTTTGATGGGGTTACTCTGTTTGGGTCAGAGCTAGAAAAGGTCATTCATGTGGCCACTGGAGGAAAGAGCAACGCTCTTCCCATGGGTTCCAGTAGACCACGACAAGGACGTTTTCTTCGGTCCTTCCGATCTTTCGCCCAAGGCTTGGGCACCCCGTTGAGAGGCTGGTCCTCTGCCCCTATGGGAGCGTTTACCAGAGCTAGGGGTCTGTTAGGCGAGGAACTTCGAGACCGTGGCGATAAGCCTGCAGCGTTAGTCTTCCCCCAGGGGAATATGTGGTGGGGGGTCGTCTTCATTTCCAGGGCCAGTGGCGGGCATCCACCACGGATGCTTGGACACGTGGAGTTGTGTCCCAGGGTTATGTCATAGACCTAGCTCAGTTCCCACCACTGAGGTTCTTCTCCACAGCAGCCCCCTTTGTCCCGTCAAGTGCAAGGCTCTTCAGGAAGGAATCCAGAATTTGCTGACAGCCGGGGTTATTGTTCCTGTTCCAACACAGGAAAGAGGTCAGGGGTTTTACTCCAGTCTCTTCCTAGTGCCAAAACAGGGCGGATCATTACGCCCAATTGTAAATCTGCAGTCTCTGAACAAGCAGGTAATAACTCAAAAGTTCAAAATGGAGTCCCTTCGGACTGTCATCGCAGGAATGCAGCAGGGAGAGTTTCTGGCTTCCATAGACATCAAGGATGCCTACCTACATGTTCCTATATGGAGGGGGCACTATTGACTTCTCCGCTTTGTGGTGGGAAACTCCCACTTTCAGTTCAGATCCCTACCTTTCGGCCTAGCTACCGCTCCCCGAGTGTTCACCAAGATCATGGCGGGGCTCCTGCGGCAGAGGGTAGTCACAATAGTTCCCTATCTAGATGATCTTCTTCCGAAAGCATCATCTCGCCAAATTCGGACCACTATGCAGTTTCTGGAAGCTCATGGGTGGATTTTGAATTTACCCAAATCGTCTCTCATGCCGGCACAGCGAATGCGCTTCCTGTGTCTCATGTTCGACACAGTCTATTTAACCGAAAACAAGGTCATCGTCCTCTTGCGCATAACCAAGACCTTACTTGCGCGAAGACGGGTATCTTTCCTCAGTTGCATGAAATTCCTGGGGACCATGGTTTCAGTGTTCAAAGCCAAGCCCTTTGCACAATTCCACTCTTGTCTTCTTCAGCAAGAGATTCTTCGAAAGTGGTCAGGATCTCAAGAGAATTTAGACAGGCAAATAATTTGACTGTTGAAACCCACTCGTCTTTCTCTGCCGTGGTGGTTGTCCATACAAAATCTGGACAAGGGTCAGACCCTTCGGACCGGCCCATGGACCTTGGTTTCCACAGACGCAAGTCTCCTAGGCTGGGGAGGGGTGACAGGGCCTCTGAGATTCCAGGGTCTCTGCTCCCCTCAAGAGGCCACACTCTCGATCAATGTCCTAGAACTCGGACCGGTGTACAGGACATTGACGAAAGCTCAGAGGTTTCTGACAGGGAAGCCTCTTCAGATTCAATCAAACAATTCCACAGCTGTAGCATATCTGAATCACCAAGGGGGAACTCGCAGTGTAGGCGCCTTGTGCGAGACAGCCAGGATCATAGTATAGGCGGAGCGCCACGTACCTCAGATATCAGCCGTTTACATTCCAGTCGTGAAAAATTGGAAGGCTGACTTCCTCAGCAGGCAGAGGGTTCACCCGGGCGAATGGTCTCTCAACAAGCCGGTCTTTGCTTTCCTAGTGGAACGCTGGGGCATGCCGGAGATCGATCTCATGGCATCCAATCTAAACCATCAAGTTCCCCTGTACGGCTCAGTCTCGAGACCCTCAGGCACATTTCAGGGATGTCATGTCAGTTCCATGGCACTTCCGGCTAGTGTACCTGTTTCCTCCAATTCCCATGCTCTGGCGGGTACTAAAAAAGCTAAAAAGAGAGCGGTTTCCCGCAATTCTGGTAGCCCCTTATTGGCCACGTAAGGCATAGTTTTCAGACATTCTGAGACGGACAACGGATCCTCCCTTCCGCCTGCCAGTGCGATCTTATCTTCTCGTTTAAGGTCCTCTTCTCTACCTCGATTTAGATCGGCTAACTTTGACGGTGTGACTACTGAGACCTTATTCCTCAGGACCAAGGGCTTCTCTCAAGAGGTTATTGGTACTCTGATCAAGACCAGAAAATTGTCCTCCTCAGCCATATATTATCGAGTCTGGAAGGCTTACATTCTTTGGTGTGGGGGGCCAGGGTTTCCACACATCCAGGTTTAGCCTGCTAGCCTTCCTGCAGGCCGGCCTAGATAAGGGGCTCCGTCTGGGGTCCCATAAGGTTCAGGTCTCGGCGCTCTCCATTTATTTTCAGCAGAAGCTGGCGGCCGTCAGGAATGTTCAGACCTTCTTGCAGGGGGTCCTTCATGTGCAGCCTCCTTTCGTTCACCCAGTAGAGCCTTGGGACCTCAACCTGGTGCTCAATGCGCTCATCCATACGCTGTTTGAACCGCTAGAGTCTGTGGATTTGCTCCATCCCACTTGGAAAATGGTATTCTACTTAGTTATCTTGTCAGCCCGTAGAGTATTGGAATTAGCAGCACTCTGCTGCACTCCCCTTTCCTAGTTTTTCACGAAGATAGAGCGTTTTTTTGGTTTTTTTTGCACCAAACCCTCTGTTGTTTCGAAGATAGTATCCAGGTTCCACCTAAATCAAGAGATTATGGTCCAGGCTTTCCGCCCTCCGCCTTCGTCTTCTTCGTCACCCTCTTCTAATGACGACTTACTGTCACTGGATGTGGTTCGTGCTTTTTTGTATTATGTTGACTGCACGGCCTCTGTCCGTAAAACCAAGGATCTTTTTATTCTTTTCGATGCCCAGAAGCCGGGTTGTCCGTTGGATCACTTCCACCATTAGACTGGCTTATGCTCGAGCATCTCTGCTGGTTCCGGTATTGTTGAAGGCTCACTCTACCAGAGCTGTTGGCGCTTCGTGGGCGGCGCGTCATGGGGCCTCGGCGGAGCAGCTATGCAGAGCGGCTACATGTTCATCTTTCCATACGTTCTCTAAATTCTACAGGTTGCAGGGCTTTGCACCCTCTGATGCGAGCTTTGGGTGCAAGGTATTCCGCGCAGTCGTTCAAGAGCATTCCCTCCCTTAGAGGCAGCTTTGGTAAGTCCCCATTGTCTCGCAGTGTCCCCCAATGGTCTCTTACTCCATTGGGGGACACTGCGCACCCTCCCTTGCTCTGTAAATAGTTCTGTTGTGTGAATTTTATGCTTATATTCTTTGCCCTATTTGGCTTTTCCTTCATATGCTTGGCTAATCACAACAGGTATCCACAGTAGAGGACGGGCATAGTAGGGGAGGAGAGTGAAGATAAAAGAACTTGATAAGTGCCTAGACTCTTACACCCTCTACTATACCCCATTGTCTCGCAGTGTCCCCCAATGGAGTAAGAGAAATCGATTTTACATTGAGTAAAAATCTTTTATCACCGCTTATATTTATCATCTGTTAAGAATCTTCAGATATTTAGAGCTTCTAGGAATCCTTCTAATGGTAAATTGATATTGTGTTATTGAGTCAGAGCTGGCATTTAGAGTACCTTAGTGCATTTGTGCCAATACCATGGTGAGTGGCTTATTGAGCTAAAGCCTTTGCCTTCTTGTGGCCTCTGATTCATGTGCACCACTATGTTTGTCCTACAATGGCCTCTGCTGATGTGCAAACCCTGATGCCTGAAAATGCTGAACAGGCCAAACCAATGAGGTTGAAGACCAAACACAGGCAGGAACCACAGGAGATTTTCCCCTTATTGAGCAGCTTGTCCTATTTCCCATATTTATGGACTCCAGAGTCATCCTTCAGTGCCTTTAGAAACTAGTTGTCACCTTGGTTGAAGGGTGCTTTTGGAATGACTACAAAGAATCTCTTGGTATCCAAAATGCTTTGGAATTGCATGTCTGTGGATAATTTTTCTGGAATTCTACTAAAACACATTTATAAATGAACCTCTTTCACCACACTGTCCCTCATAAAATTGTTTGGCAGAGCTCCTAACCGTTACAAGTAGGAAGAGATACATGGTGAACTTTTGTGTGACAAAATCATCAAAGGGCATAAATAATTTACTTCTCTTTGTCTGTATTTCAGGAGTTTAGTAATGGGTTGTGTGATGAGGGCATCTATATATAAATATTTATACATTTTTGTTTCTCTTTCCTGGTGGGGGTCTCTTTGTACTGTATATTTTATATTTCTTTAGTATGCTGAATTCGTGCCAATTAAACAAAGTATAATTATTTTGGTATATTGTAATGTCTCCCCAAAGCTACAAGGCCATAGAACTAGGCATATTTTTGTTTCATTGCCAGAATAATTTTTTTTTCTTTACAGTGTAGTAATAGAAGATCTGGATATACTAAAAATTCCAAATTACAATAGCCAATGTGTTTTGGTGGTGGCAGGGATCTGTATTTTTAGTTTTGACAATTATTCTGTCTCCCAGGATGCCATGCAGTATGCCTCCGAATCCAAAGACACAGAACTGGCAGAGGAATTGCTGCAATGGTTTTTGGTGGAAGGGAAGAAAGAGTGTTTTGCAGCTTGTCTCTTCACCTGCTACGACCTGCTGCGGCCAGATGTTGTCCTGGAAACAGCATGGAGGCACAACATTATGGACTTTGCCATGCCCTATTTCATTCAAGTTATGAGGGAGTACTTAAGCAAGGTAAGAGTTGCTAGATTATTTTGTTGCATAGAAAGCAGTCCTTTACATTTTTTCCCCATGTTTTGTTATAATAGAAATCTGGAAGGATTGCGCTCTCAACAATCATACCTATTACAATAACTTATGGCAATCTAGAAGGGGGAAGCATTAAAATTTATACTAAGAATATTGTGCCTGCCAGATGTTGGTTTGATCCTTTGGATTATCATTTTTAGGATCTAATATGTTGAGCACCTGTATTCTAAACTAGAACATTTATAAGCAAGACATGTATTCGGTTTTACATATAATACATACATACAACACAAGGTGGAACCTTTTTTGTTGTATGTTTTTACTTTAGCATTCATTTATACTACTGTTTGGTGGGACACAATATTATTCTATAGCTGGCCACACACACACACACACCAAGTTTGCTCAGTGTGACTAAGAAACTGAATGGTTTCCAATTTGGTAACACCTGTATATGGCCAAACTTGAGGGATCTGATAATTTAGTTGGCATGTAAAACACATGGATTGCAAGGGAACAATGTTTTCTTTATCTCTGTGACCAGGTACACGGGTGTAAACTGTGATAAACAATATGATTCTGGAAGGCCATTCTATAACTGTTAGCCTTTACATTAATGCTGTACTCAAAAGCTGGAGGTGATGCAAGTAAAAATATTTTGGTTTATTGAAAGCATGTTGTTTTTGTATACAAAAACATTTTGTAGCCCAGCAAATAAGCTGACTTTTTGTGAAGCCCGTGTACTCTAATTTGAGTTCGACTTCAACTTCACAATGCGAAAAGATGTATACAGTTTTTTCTAATCTTGGTAAACAATGACAACACACAGCACTAAATGTACAATACAATGGGCTGATTTCCAGTGATGAATAGCTTTCAATAAAATAATATTGCCACTGGATTTACTACAAATAAGAGTCTTTATTAGTAGAGCTTACGCATAATACCAGGTACATAATTTGTGACTGTAAAAGACTGCTAAAGCTAAAATACAAATTGCCTTATATAAATCGGTGAAATATATATCTTGTATTTGTAAAAGTAACTATACTTTGACAGTCCATCAAACAAAACCTTCATTGTAAATCTTAAAAATTACAATCTGTGCCCTGTACCATGCAGTGCACAGTATTTTACATTGCTGATCACTGTCATGTAAAGGAAAAATAAAGCATGTACAGCGAGATCCAATGTGTTGCATTTATATCTTCTATGCAGTCACAACACAATATATTATTATTAGGGTGGTGATCTTAAAAAGTGACTATAGCTTAATAGTATGGGACAGTGAGCTTTCATGCAAGTTTTTTTAAATGCTTTTCATGACTGACTATGATCTTATGTGGCATCCATATACTCAATAGACTAGCCAATTAAATTGTGGCTTCAATTTCAAGGATGGCACTATTGACAGACATGTCCCCGAGTATAATCAAGGAGAAATATTTATATTGTTGCTTTTGCCAATGTGGCCTTTATACTCCAAGACATGGAGACCACCAAAGTCTGGAATTGTCCCATTCTTCAACAAGGATGCCCATAAACTAACACCTGGTTAGTGGTCATGGTAAATGCTTTCTCAGACTTCGTTCCAGAGTATCCCATAAATGCGCTATTGTGTTAAGGAACGACTAGCGCAGACCTTGCCTTCTAAGGGAAAGACTGCCCATAAACCATGCCAGGAAAATGCAACCACCACTATGTATATCTCGCAATACTTGTATGCTTATAGATGCACCTTGACCTCAAATGTATTGCCAACTTCTGTTACTTTCAAGATTATTTAAGTGATTTATTTAATGCACATTTTGTTGGTAACAAACTTACCTGCCTTCACGACCTCTTCCTCATAGTCTCAATCTTCTGACAATAACCGGTCTCACGGAAACGGACTCTGTCACCCACACCTCCAGGTCTAGAGGCAGACAAAGATGTGGGGATGGACTCCTCTTCACACACTTCTCCCACCTGTGTCTTCACTCAAATTTTCATATTTTGAAGTATATCCTACTTCTGAATTCAATCTCACTATATGTGCTGTGATCTATTCTCACTCTGGCAGTTCCTTGAACATATTTAACTTGGCTCCATCATTTCTCATCTCTCATTTCTCTCAGATCCCCACCATTATCATGTGAGATTTCAAAGTCTAAATTGATTATACATGTTCTCCTTCTTTCTCGAAGTGACTCTGTAATCTCCTCTCTTAGCCAGTGTACTGGCTCTTTCTCCCATTGTGACAGCACTTGTCTTGATATTTTCAACCGGCTTTACGTTTTTGCTTTCATTAAAAATCTGTTCCCTCTCTCAAACTCCATCATCTGTTAACTCTTCTCTACCACTTTAACCTTGTTATACTGTAACTCAACCAAGCACCCTCATGCCTGCAGAAATCTCCATTCTATTAATTGCCAACAACTATCCACCTCTGTGCAACATCTCTCCCAAAGCTCTACATTCATCTGTCCTGATCTGGTAGTCTCACATCTTAAAATCTAGAACTACTAGTGCTACACCTACATATCTCCTATCTTACACACACAACTGCAAAATATGAATTCATGCACTTACAAACCCCCTGTTCTGCCCAAGATCTGTGGCTCTCATCCACACTCATTACCTGCTCCCATTCCTGTTTACAGGATTTTTCTCTGGCTACACCAACACTCTATGGCAGTGGTTCCCAAACTTTTGCAGTTCGCGGCACCCTTGGAGTCTCCAAATTTTTTCAAGGCACCCCTCCAAAATAATTATTGAGCAGTCCTGTTTTAGAAGTAGTTGGGTCAAAAATTTTTAATAAGTATTTAGGTCACGACAGAAATATTTATTTAGTTGTATGCAAAAATGCCCCCTCTGCATCCAGACACACTGCCCCCTCTGCATCCAGACATGCTGCCCTCTGTCACGCTGTGTCCTCCTCCACTGCCCCTCTCACGCTGTGTCCCCCTCCTCTGAGCCGTTCCAGGCACCAGTCATAAAAAAAAAACACAGAAACTTACCAATCCGTCGGGCGCCGGGACCCAGCAGCCTCCTCTCTCCCGCAGCTTGTTACTGACGTCGATATTCAGTAACCACTGCGGGAGAGAGGAGTCTGCTGGGTCCCGGCGCCCGACGGATTGGTAAAATTCTGTGGGTTTTTTTTTTTATGGCTGGCCCGTGGCACCCCAGTGACAGGGCCGCGGCACCCCTGGGAGCCGCATAGTTTGGGAACCGCAGCTCTATGGAATTCCCCTCTTGTATCTTTCCCCATGCCTCCAAACTTTTAAGCATTCCATGAAAACTCACCTCTTTTAAGCAAAGTTATCAAATTCCCAAACCACATTTTTAGCCTAACTAAGCTATTTTACTCCATTACCACCCATTTACACCCATTTACACAGCTCACTCAAAACCTACATTTGTTCCCTCCAATTTCTAAATCAACATTGCTGTGTATTTGGATTATATAGCTCCAACAAGGACTTTTTCTGTTTGCAGTTTGACTGGACAAATATGCATTGTGGCATTTGACCTAATGTATCAAATTTTTCTATTATAAGCGTGCAAGCAGTGTCCTCTTACCTCCAAGTCATGTTACGTTGATGTATATATTACCCATTGTAAAATTCCCAATTGTAATGTGCTTCGGAGTTTGTTGGTTCTATGTAAGTAGATTGTTATTTGGGAAACTCTTGATTATCAATGTGCATGCATCTCCCCCACCCCTTTCATCATCAGTCAGTATTTTGCTTGCTTATATCTGTGGAGAGTTAGATCTTTGTTTGCGAGGTGTTCTAGAATGAACCTCCTCTTATATTCTACTTGTGTAAGGTGGTCATCCTATACTGTGTGTGCTCTGGGGAATTTAGAGAATGAGACACATGGCAAGTTGTTTAATATATATAGATATATTTGTTGGTGAATATCTTCCACAGCTCTCAAGGTAAAGCTGCCAAATCTTATTTATTTAGCATTGAAAAGTAACCTATTAGACCACATTGGGTTGTAAACAATTGTTTGACTGCTGGAAGGAAACCTCACCACAACACGATATAACTACGCCACAAAGAAAGCCATCTTATTTTCTAAATTGTATTTTTGGTCTATTTGCCAAATAATTTGGTAATATATAAATACTGCTTCATATTACAAATCAGACCCGTGCAATGCCGGGTGAACCCTCCTAGTAGTTTAATAAAGTGTACATGCAGTCTATTGAGTGGAAGGATACACATGTATGTGTGTGTGTATATATATATATATATATATATATATATTAGTGTGTGTGTATATTTATACACAGTGCATTCAGAAAGTGTTCACAGCACTTCACTTTTTGACGACGTGTAATTTTTTTTTTTGAGATTTTAGCAAATGTATTAAAACTAAAAAACTAAAATCACATGTACATAAGTATTCACAGCCTTTGCCATAAAGCTCAAAATTGAGCTCAGGTGAATCCTGTTTCCACTGATCATCCTTGAGATGTTCCTACAGCTTAATTGGAGTCCACCTGTGGTAAATTCAGTTGATTGGACATGATTTGCAAAGGCACACACCTGTCTATATACGGTCCCACACTTGACAGTGCATGTCAGAGCACAAACCAAGCATGAAGTTAAAGGAATTGTCTGTAGACCTCAGAGACAGGATTGTCTCGAGGCACAAATCTAGGGAAGGGTACAGAAAAATATCTGCTTCTTTGAAGGTCCCAATGAGCACAGTGGCCTCCATCATCCATAAATGGAATTAGTTCGGAATCACCAGAACTCTTCCTAGAGCTGTCCGGGTGTCTAAACTGAGCGATCGGGGGAGGAGTGCCCTAGTCAGGGAGATGACCAAGAACCCGATGGTCGCTCTGTCAGAGCTACAGTATTCCTCTTTGTCCTTCTAGAAGGTTCTCCTCTCTCCAACCATCTCTGCAGCAATCCACCAATCAGGCCGTATGGTAGAGTGGCCAGACGGAAGCCACTCCTTAGTAAAAAATCACATGGTAGGCCACTTGAAGTTTGTCATGGTCAGAAAGTCCTTCGGGTACATCTTGGCAAACAAAAATCTCTGGTCTGATGAGACAAAGATTGAACTCTTTGGCGTGAATGCCAGGCTTAATGTTTGAAGGAAAACAGGCACCGCTCATCACCAGGCTAATACCATCCCTACAGTGAAGCATGGTGGTGGCAGCATCCTGCTGTGGGGATGTTTTTAAGCGGCAGGAACTGGGAGACTAGTCAGGATAGAGGGAAAGATGAATGCAGCAATGTACAGAGACATCCTGGATGAAAACCTGCTCCAGAGCGCTCTTGACCTCAGACTGGGGAGATGGTTCATCTTTCAGCAGGACAACGACCCTAAGCAGACAGCCATGATTCACAGAGTTGTCCTAAAGCCACTCCTTTGTATGTCCTTGAGTGGCCCAGCCAGAGCCCAGACTTGAATCTGATTGAATAGAAGAGATCAGACCGTGGCTGTGCACCGACGTTTCCTATCCAACCTGATGAAGCTTGAGAGATGCCGCAAAGAGGAATGGGCGAAACTGGCCAAAGATGGGTGTGCCAAGCTTGTGGCATCCTATTCAAAAAGACTTGAGGCTGTAATTGCTGCCAAAGGTACATCAACAAAATATTGAGCAAAGACTGTGAATACTTATGTACATGTGATTTCTTAGTTTTTTATTTTTAATAAATTTGCAAAAATCTAAAAAACTTTTTCACGTTGTCATGTGGTATTGTGTGTAGAATTTTGAGGGGAAAAAAGGAATTTATTCCATTTTGCAATAAGTCTGTAACATAACAAAATGTGGAAAAAGTGAAGCGCTGTGAATACTTTCCGAATGCACTGTAAAAAAAAAAAAAAAAAAAAAAAGATAGATATAGAGATAGATAGATATATATTACACAAAATAAGGCTGCAAACCAGTACACCTTATCTGAACAGAGATAAAATTACAACAGCTGACCACCATAAAACAATTAGTAAAGTAATTAAAGAAATAAGGCCAGTACAGTAGAAATAACTATTGACCCGTGGGTTTCCTCTGGGTGCTCCGGTTTCCTCCCACACTCCAAAAACATACTAGTAGGTTAATTGTCTGCTATAAAAATTGATACGTGTGTGTGTTAGGGAATTTAGACTGTAAGCCCCAGTGTGGCAGGGACTGAAGTGAGTGAGTTCTCTGTACAGTGCTGCGGAATTAGTGGCGCTATATAAATAGCTGATGATGACCCGAACAGATTTGAAACCTAAAGTATTGTACTGCCTGCAAAATATAATTCTTACCTCAAGGTATGATAAAGATATGCACAGCAAAAATAAATTCCGTAAAAAAACAAAAAACCTTTTGCTCACACATTCCAATATTGAGGACCTGGAAATGACACTGCTACAAGTAAATACTTTTTATATAATTTTTTTTAAAGATTAATTTAGCTATGTAGAGATTAAAATATATAGTAACCTACAAATAGAATGCAGTTAGAGAATAATGTACATCATTTAATGCCTCTGGAAGGGATGTGAAGGCACTCCACAGTGATGCAACATCGCAGATTCTTTCTCCTGTCCCATAGATGTGCGCAGGAAAAGCCATGATGTTGGGGGTACCGTAGTTCCCAGAAATGTGCGCAGCCAGGCATTGCGATGGTGTCTGGCAGCACCGCTTATAATTGATCAACCCCTATAAATACTTCTGAAAACGTAAAATGTGAGTGTTGTGGAAACTAGGACAGATCTTAGATGAATGATCAGGTTAATGTTTAACAAATTTCAATTGACGTTTCATGTTCCTTTTGAATGTTTTCTGGGAGGCCATATTCATGCACTTTCTTGTCTTTTATTCACCCATGCTACCTCTAACAGTATGTGGTTAGCATTTTTGTATTTGAGTTTATGAATAGAATTGAAATTTAATATGGAATCATAGACACCGTCGAACACATGCCTCTGTTACTTTTTACTTGTCACATTTCTTTTTGGTTTATTTTTATCTTTTCTAACAGTTGCAGTTTTGATTTCTTTGCTTATTCTTCCCTTTTTTTATGCTTGATGTAAAATTTGATTTTCTAAGCTGCACCCTCTGAATTCCTTTGCAGGTTGATGCAATAAAGGAAAAGGTGAAAGTTGATTCTTGTTTTCCATCTTTAAACCTGGAAGACTAAGTCTAAAGAATATGCATGCGTTTCCCAATCCCCTTCCTTCTTTTACTACTACAATTACTACTATTACTGCTGCTTTCTTCCTTTCCCAAAAAAACACTCACTAAAAGCCTCTGTTGGCCTTTTAATATCAGAACTAAAATAGGATTAGACATTAGGATGTCTATAGTTTTTTGCTACTAATCAGCTAATCTATGCTCAGGAAGATGCAAGGTATTGGTTCACAGTTACTAATGTAAAACTGGTCGATAGTCTTCTAAATCTGAAGGATGAGATACATATAGCAAAGGCATCAGCTGTGCAGTCCACCACACTAAAATGCTCACTTTCAGACCTATTCAATATTGTCTAGGGCAGATTTGTAGTAAAGCTACAACTGAAAGCTTCTGCCTTCTCGTAAATATTTTTTGTTTGTGTAATGAATGTGAATAGTTTGGGGGGGGGAGGGTGGGTTCTCGCCCAAAAACACTCCTTGTGCCAAATTTGCATTAAAGCACAGTCTGTTATGACTGAAACATTTTGATTACCTTGCACATAAATACTATTCCATGGCAGTAACAATTTCACATATTGAAACCTCACAGTGAGTTATATTTATAATATTTGGGGTGATTGATGTATCATTTTACTGTTGTGTAACAGTTATTTTTTGTCATTATTCATAAATATAGTTTATATTTACATCCTTCAGATGTGTCCATTTTTGCATTCCTTGATAATACAGAACTGTGATCCAGTTCCTGATCTTTGTTTTTACTAATTTTCTTACAGTAGGCAAAACAATAGTCACAGAAGTGAATTCTCCTGCTGTTTTTATTTTCAAGGGTTCATTTGTGGTGTCAGTGTCCACTGAATAAGTATTTTTTAGAGTATCCATATGTAATGACTTCAGGTATTATGACAAATGTTATCCATTTGTTTTCCACAGCCTCATCTAAAGGAGAACTCTTGGCAAATTCAAAATAGTATCAATAAATCTTCTCTACTTCAAATAGTATAATTTCCTAAATGCCTGCAGTTGTGTTGCTTGTCCAGACATAAAAGCTTGGAGGAGTTTGACACAGTTGTCATTAACTAGTTTTTAAGGCAGCTAATTGGACATCCGTGCAGCCTGTTGGGTGCTGGTAGTGAGTAGATGTATTTTGCCTGTAGTTCCCCTTTAAGGAAAATAATTCCCATTCATGTCTTGTATAAATAGTCGAAATCTGGTGGTAAGTGAGATCAAACTGTAGTCCAACAAAAATACATTTAATAACGTTGACGTGTCAAATCTTTGTGGCCACATTTAACTTATAAACTCTCTTGACACCATAGGAGCAATGCACTGCACTACGTTAAATACATCAGGGGAATGTCCTTCTGTGTCTTGTCTTATCCAAAAAAAAGTGTGAGTGTGTTTGTGTGAAAACAAAACAGGTAATTGAACTGTAGTAGTATTGCACTATTGTGTTTAAAGCATGTTGTTTACAGCCTTTGGAAATGCATCACCATGTAAGAACAAGCATTGCTGTTGGCTGTGTGTCAGGAGCCTGTATGGCAATCTCCATTTTCAGAATCCACCCTCACTTCAGTTCTGTTGCCCTTTCTTTTCATGCACACATTTTACACTTGACACACAAACATTAAATGCATGTTTTAAAAGGAGTTTTATTTTTTACCTCTGCAATTTGCTGCAGTCTCTGTGGAAAAGCCTTTTATTGCAGTTATGTCCTTACTGAAGTGGTTCTATTTGCATGGATGATCCTTCTGCATATCCAGGTGCCGCCTGTAAAGAATAGTGATACCCCCTATAAGCAGTAATGTAGACATTCTCATTCTGCTGCTTTTATTACACTGGATCTTTTGATTAGCTAGCGTCATTGCTTTACCAACAAGTGGCATTCTGATAGCCGTACACAAGAGTAACATATGTTGCCATAACCAGAGCTAACTCCTTGGTAATTGCGTCAGTTTATTTTTATACATTTTTGTCTATTTTCTCTGCTCTGTCTTTTAGGATTTAAAATGTAAAACATAGAAATTTACATATTGTGCATCATGACCACAATCTTTTCGTTATGGGAAAATGCAGTTATTAATAAACAAGTATTTGATTTTGTAGTGTTTATGAATTTTGTTTAATTTTAGATTTTGCCTTGATTTTTGTAATTATGATGTGAAGTGGCAAGCCGTATGTCAACATTGGTGGTCCTTAAACGCTTTGTCTTATTTCCCTCAACTGATTTATTTAAAAAATATACCCTATTCCATAGGCAAATGTTTATTATTGCTTTTGAGCATGTTGAAATGTTTGATGTACCTTTTTAGCATGCATAACCTTGTATATGCATATTTGGTCATTATTATTAATGTATAAGCTGAGTGATAAAAGCTTTTTTGTTTTGTTTTTTTTTCCTCCTGTTGGTTGGTCATTGGCATGACTACTGTTAACCTCCATAACATTGTACTTCAAAATTTGCGTAGCAATGCTTTGCCTGTATAAGGAGCAGGAACGCACGCACAAATTGTTTAGGTGGTGTCTTCCAGCCCTTTTATGTTCAGAGTCCTTAAGTACTCTGGTTTGGAGAGAAATAGCCAGCCATCTAAGAAGATGAAGTTCTTTTTATCTGCCTCATAACAGACCCCACAAGAGGCGTAGTGTATTAGCGGTTATAGTGAATTTGGCATATTTTGCTGCAGTTGCTCACTTAGGTTCATTTCATGGATCACCGTGGAGGACATGTGAGGCATGATCAGACAGAATGAAGAATTTGGCTTTGAAATGAGGTCAGGGGACATTTCATGATACATGTGAATTTTAATTTTTGTTATAACATCGTTTGTTTTTTGTTTAACCTACTATTTGGCATTAGGTTTATTGTGACTGAAACAATTAATTAAACTGTACAGTATTTGAGAATCACTTGCATAACAGTCCAGTTATCTGACACACTCTTAATGGACAAAGCGGTAATCTGAAATTATACATGTCTTACACATGGTATCTGAACCTGATAGTCGGAACAATAACTGGGGAATACTTGTAAAGAAAGTCAGCTACTGGCGTTTTAGAACTTATATTTTATATCTTCATACAGGTTATAACTTGAAAATGATCAATACTTTATCTAGCAGAAAGTGTTTTCTGTAATATTGGTGTAATGCATCATTTTCAAATGTAGTTGAATTAAAATATCTTATTAAATATATGTTCATAAGCACATTAGGCTTGAATCGTTAGAAAAGCTGCCCCTTATCCTCATACTTCTATATTTTTGAGTATGTATTATATTATGCTACGGCATTGGTAAGTTTCTCAAATGTTGTGCATAATTACATTAAACAGATGACTGCTGTTACTAAACACAGGCATTTACTGCTTAATATGGCTGCAGTTTGTGGGTGGTATAATGTGTAGGCTTTGAAAAGAAATACTCAAAATGATTATTAAGGCTTTTCCACTGTTTAGTTGTCCTTATAATAACCTAAATTGATCACAATGATTGTATGTGGTTGTTCACTTGATTTCCTATGCTGTTTTCAAGGTTGACAAACTGGATGCCTCAGAATCGCTAAGAAAAGAGGAGGAACAAGCAACAGAGACTCAGCCTATTGTTTATGGTAATTTATTCTTGAAAATATTAAAATTAAAGGGCACGGGCTGTGAGCCCCTTTTCCTGTGTGCATCTAGAATACAACAAACTACTGGGCACAATTGGTTCTATTTTTTGTGTGTATGCTGCACAGTGGTGACCTCTGTCATTTCTCAACTATGGATGATGATGCCCTGGAGTGTGAGCCCTATATCTTCTAAATTATTCAAATTAACAATCCCTGTGTGCTTCCTGATTGTGGTTGCTACCTAACAATTTATTATCAGTATAATATTTTATAGATCCAGTAACTTGTGTCTAATGTATGTAGTTTCATCATAAAGTGCCTTTTTAGACATCCATAATGTGTTGACAAATAACTGATCACATTGGCTAAAATGTGTTCTGCTGTACTTTCTGAATGTGATATATTATAACAATATTTTTTTATTAGTCATTTAGATGTATGTGCTATCGGTACTTTAAACAAGTAACACTGCACCTGTTCTCAAAAACCGGATTAATTAAGAACTTTAAAATCCAAGTTATTGAAAGCTTTTAGTGCCATTACCCGCTAGCATCAAATTACATGTTCTTACTAGTATTTTTAACTCTAGTAAAGACATGTAAACTGTTATGAGAATGAAAACCCTTTTGGATCCTATGTTCCCATACTACCATTTGTGATGGCGGCACCAGTTTGTGTTCCATGTACTTGTGCTTCAACACAAGTGAATGCATTGTGGTCAGTGGAGTGGACCATAATGGCAAATGCTTGTTGCCATCGCCAGTTGGTGACCAGCCTTGCCACTTATTAATGTTGACTAGTCGGGTTTTTATGTCTGTTCTAATTCTTTAGCCTACAATTGCTATAGTGTGTAACCCTTTATCCATTTTGTTCTCTTTAGGTCAGCCGCAGTTAATGTTGACAGCAGGACCCAGTGTTGCAGTACCTCCACAAGCTGCATTTGGCTATAACTATCCAGCAACTGCCTATGGGCAGCCCCAACCTGGATTTGGATATAGCATGTAAACAAACGGGTTGTAGTCTCTGAACCTGGGCTATTTTCTTAATGAAACTCCACCGTCCCTCTTCCGCCTCTTGACCCATACAAGGGAAAAGTGCAGAAATTGGCTCCATATTCTTAAATCCTTTGTTTCATGAAGGACAATTTATTTTCTACAGCACATCTGGATCACACCTCCATTAATTCTTTTTCTTCACATTCCGTATTCTCCAAAATTACTATATTGTTTATTTTGATGGGAATGCTTTGTTTTAAGTGGGCTTTCTACTTTTTATTTTTGTGTTTTTGTTTTGTTTTTCTGAGAGCTGCTTGTAACATCTCCAATAGTTGGGACAGTGTATGTTTAGTATAGGTGTGGCAGCCTCTGCTATTGAAGAAGTTAATGCAGCCCTCTTAACCCTTTACAGAACCTGCAGACCTTGCAAAAAAAAAAATGTATGGTGTAGACACTGGCAGCAAAGGGGTTAACAATGCTAAGTCTATTGTGAAGAATCTGATTTGCACTCTGTAGTGTTAGAAAACTTAATATTGACTCTCTCAAAATTGATGTATGTAAGCAGCTTATGTACTGTCTTATCTAAATGCATATAAATCTACTTGTATATTCAGAAGAAAAAAAAAGAAAATGTTTCTATTTCCACATGCAAGACTGCCGATGACAAAAGAACACTAATATACATATTCTATACCACTTTTGTTGTGCTACTCTTAAAACTATTAATTTTGGCAAAATACAACACAACTTTTGCTTAAAAGAAAACTTCAGTCATGTAAGGGAATATTCATTTGCGCATATAGATAATGCTAGTGTGTATCTCACTCCATGATGAACAGATGGCCCTATGTCGTGCTGTATCCTGTGCTTTTTTCGTGGGACCTTTTCATTCAGGAACAAAGGAGGCACCATAATTCCAGTCTGTGTACTACCTGTATTTTCCTACTCCCTGAGGTTTGTGTATGTTGGATATTGTGGTGTTCTTAGGTCACTGTATTGAGTGTACAGAGGAGAGAATTTAAGTAACAACAATGAAATAAAATGCTGTTCAGTTTTCTTTGTGCAATTTGAGATGACAGATTTAAAAATAAAAATAAAAAAATGAAATGAAATAAAAATACTCAACTGTGGACAGATTATACAATGTGAGTTTTGATGTATTTTTTTAATTCTACACGTTACATTTTTTTTTGTTAAATTGTAAAACAGATATCAACTGCAATCAACTCCTTACAGCTTCTAAAGAGTCTAAAATCTGGAGTTGGTCACACATTCACATTGGATTTTCTAAGCTTGTAAAAAGGTTTTTATTCCAACCAAGGCCCTATGTTTGTGTAGTTTTGTATGTTCTCCGCTTGTTTGCATGGGTTTCTTTCCAGGTGCTCCAGTTTCCTCTCATGGTCCAAAAACATGGTAATAGGTTAATTGACTTCTGACAAAATGGACACTAGTGTGTGTGTTGGGGAATTTAGAATGTAAGCTCCAATGGGGCAGGGACTGGGGTAAAAGACTACATACCCTCTGTACAGTGCTGTAAAATTATTGGATAGATATAGATCAAGATATAGATAGATTATATATATATATATATATATATATATATATATATAATTTGTTTAATCAGACCTGTCAGGTGATAGAGAACTTTACATATTTCTGAATAATACAGGTTTGTTTGGTTTTTTTATTCAATCCTATTGCTATTTTAGTTGTCCTTTTTAAACCTGCCTTTTTTATATTAAAATGCCACATTCGGTAAACATATGGATACATAATATGTATCATTTTAGGAGTGTTTTAAACCATTGTTATATAGACTTCCAAGGTATTTCAATTGCCTGTGTGGCACAGCGATGCGGTACACTAAAATGTGCAATTACCCAGTCTGTTTAGCACAATTCACGTCCTTGTCTAATGCAAAAACAATGATGGAGCAGCAGTAACTGTTAAAAAAAAAATCTTTATTAGGTAGTTATAGCTTTAGCTAGAATGGTCAGATGACATGTTTCAGATGCGAATTACCCTTTCACATACATATTTTACACAGTAATACTGTATTCAGGATAGGGCCACAGAGGCATCAGTTATATTTAATGTATAGTATATTACATGCATTGAAGTTACAGGTGGGTTAAGATGAGAAGGAATAGAGCAGCTTTCCTAGGGATGACTATTATCGTAAGGTGCTACATTGCTTCAACGTGCTGGACAGTGGGGGTAACAGGACAGACATAAAACAGGGACATATAAGGTAGACATGAAAACAAAAGGTAGGGAGGGCCCTGCTCAAAGAGCTTAGATTCTAAAAGGAAAAGGGCATGGCTAAAATAAGGAATGAGTGTGGCTCAGTGGAATTTGGGACAGTTTTTTTTTTTTTTTTTTTTTTTTTTTTTTTAATAGAGCATATAAATACTTGAAGGCTGTGAGAGGGGTTTATCAGGCATGGTAGTGGAAATTCATAAGTGGGTAGTGCCACCGAGAAGTCTTGTGTGGGGGGAGGGGGAGGGGGGGGGGGGGGTTACCAGAGGGTCAGATGAGGGGACGTTTTTTGAGATGAGCTTTGAAATACATGAATTGATGGTTGTGTTGTGGGCTATGCAGGTAAGGATGAGTAATTTGAATTGGATTCTGGAGGACACAGGAAACCAGTGTAGGGATTTGCCAAGTTGTGCAGCAGGTGACAAGATGATCAGTCTGAGTCATTTAAGAGGTACATGGTAGGTAGAAGGTTATAGAAGTCAAGATGGCAGATGAAAGAGAGTGGATATAAGGGTTTTGGTAGCACCTTGGATAAGAAAATGCTGTATTCTGACAAAAAAAATTCCTAGGATGGAGATGACGGCACCGGGAGAAAGATCAGATATGAACAATAAAGCAGAGGGTACAGTCAAGTGTGACAGACAGCAGGTGTCGGAGACTGAGGCGATTGTGGTGGTGCTGTTGAGAAAGATTTGAGAGGAGGTAAGATAAGTTGAGCTCTGTTTTGGACATGTTAAGCTTTAGGTTGCGTTGGGACATCCATATGGAGATAGACGGTTACGCAGAATGATACAGATGGAGAGATGTCTGGAGAAGAGGAAGTTTTTGGTATCTGTGTAGAGGTGATACTGGAGGCCAAATGAGCAAATTAGTTCCCCAAGAGATGAGGTGTAAAGCAGATGCCAGGAGAATGCTTCCTACCTGAATGTGTTCTGTCAATTGTAAAGATTGTGGCTGTTTTCATGCTTTGGCCGGGGCCCCTTTCTCCAGCAGGGAAATCTTAATGCTACAGCATACAGTGACCTTCTACGTAGTTCTGTGCTTCCATTTTGATGACAACAGTTTGGGGAAAGGCCCTTTGAGTACAGGGCATTGTCATACTAAAATAGCAAAGTAAGTTCTATCAAAAAATGGTTTAGGGAGTCTGGTTTGGAAGATCTTGACTGGACTGCTCAAAGCCCAGACCTCAACCCCATTGAACACCCTTGATATGAATTGGAACATGCGGCTGACCTCACTAAAACTCTTGTGGCTGAATGAATGCAAATACCTGCAGCCATGTTCTAAAATGTATTAGAAACCCCTCCCAGAAGAGTGGAAGCTGTTATAGTAACAAATGGGGAACAGACTCCGTAATAATGCCCATGGTTCTGGAGTGAGGTGTTCAGCAAGCAAATGTACTGTATGTATATTTCTTGTCTTGTTTTGGTTGCACCCAAGAATGGCCACAGATACCTGATCGTGATGTTTGACAGCTTAGAGAGAAAACAGTTGACATTGCTATAGAGAGGAATAGTGGCGAAATTGAAACTGCATAAATGCCTCTCCATTTGGATTAATGAGCTCACGGGTAGAGGGGCTTTGATAACTTTAATAGCAGTTTGCAAATAAAATAGCCTGTTTGAACAAGAAAGACAATCTCCGAATCAAGACTGTAAGAGGCATTGTGGGAGCAGGATCAGGGAAGCACAGACAAATGAGATTTTGTTTAGCGTATCTTGCCTATTTCCACTTAAGTAAAACTACATTTTTAGTTTTGGGTAGAATTATCCTTTTATCCCATTGTAGTTGGTGTGTTCTGTCAATCAAAATCTTATTGTTTTATAGTGAAACCATATAATTACAATATAAATCTATTGGATATGAAAAAATTTAATGCCAACATTACATTAACTAATTCATTATATACATTTTCATTGTACAAAAAAAGTAATTAAATTATAGCACTACACATATATACTTCCAAACGTTTATATTCCAAATGTACAGACTTTAGTACAAATAAAAACTTTCACAGAAGTAGCCACTGTAATACATTTAATCACATAGATGCAAAAAGCAGTTGAAATTCCATTCTACAAAACAATGCTATTTTCCAGTTCAAAATAGAGAGAGCTCATCAGTCTGCTCTGTGTGACATGAGGAGAGTTCATTTATCCACAGCACTTTGTACCTTTTGGGATCCTGGAATGTCCAAATGAGGGAGTTTTCTTCACCTCACTCTTGTGTGCAGCCTTTGTAACTGGCAAACTCGGTCACATGGAATTTTTTCGCTAATCGTGTTGGGTAAGCGGGGTTTAAAGGTTTGGTAGATTTCAGTATTGTAAAGGGTAGTCTTTCCATAGAAAAGATGCAGGTTTTAATTTATCACTAATGGGAATTCATACTACTATATCTTTTTTTTTTTTCCCTTCCTGTCATATAGTCATGCATACACTTCAAATTGCCGTCAGTCCAGCAATCACACATCAAGACAGATTGTTTCAATTTGCTCATAAGAGCTAATTATCATTGACAAGAGGCTACATAGTTACAAAAGTGTTTCAGGGTGGAGATCCTCCACCGTCCTCGGGTACAATAATTAATTCAACTAGTGACGTGGATATTGTATAATTAGCATATTTAATGTATGTATAACTTGCAAAGCTAGTTTAACCCACAGGACCACATCAAAGATAATTGATGTTTCTTGTTTCCATTTTGGGGACACTGCTGTTATAGAGGGCGCTGTGCTGGGAGTAAGATGTACCTAGATGGCCTTTTGATAATCCCTACCCCTCTTCTGTCACACTTGTGCTTGACCGTGAAAACACTGGATGGGTCATAGATTGGGAAAAAACAAGCCTTGTTCCTGCACAGCGCATGATTTTTTTGGGTCTCCCCTCAGACACCAGATGTCAGAGGGAAAAGGAACAGATTCTGGCCATTAGAAAACAGTGAAGACCTTTTTGTGATTTTGGCATGTTTCCATCCTCAAATGCATGAAACTCATGGGGAGGAAGGTGTCGTTTGCTCGCTTCACGTGCTGGACTTTACAAAACGAAATCATCACCAGGGGGTCAAGGTCCAATCAATTGGCGCCATTTTTTCAATCTGTCAGCAACGACCCACCAGTCGCTAATGTGGTGGATGAAGGCAGGGAATCTCAACCAGGGCGTTCTTTCTCTGTGCGGGACTAGACAATCGTGACCACAGAAGCCAGTCTTCAGGAATGTGGTATGATGATGCTGAACCTCCGCCTTCAGGGGCTTTGGTCCCAGGAGGAAGCCGTTACCCATCCACATCCTTGTGATCCAAGCAGTTTTTAACACTCTGGTGCACGCTCAATTGCTCTTGAGGAAAAGGTCCATCCGAATCCAGTCCAACAACGCCATGGCTGTTTTGTATACAAATCACCAAGGGGGTACCAGAAGTTCTCGACCTATGAAAGAGGCAGCCAGGATCATGCACTTGCAGCAATTTTGGCTGTATTTGTCCCTGGGTTAGACAATTGGGAAGCTGAGTTCTTCAGTTGCCAAGCCATTTATCCCTGGGAATGGTCCCTCCATCCTGAGATCTTCAACTAAATTGTTAAAAAGTTGGCAACAACCAAAGGTCGACGTGATGGCTTCTCGGCTGAACCACAAAGCTTGTATTGTGCCAGAACCAGGGATCCTAGTAGATGCCATGACTGTTCCCTGGCAATACCAGCTAGTCTATCTTTTCCCTCTGATTCCCGTGTTACCTCAAGTGCTGAAAAGGGCCAAGAGAGAGAGGGTGCCAGTAATTCTGGTGGGACCGGACTGGCCAAGAATGTCACAGTATACTGATTTTCTCAGCATGGGGGCAGAACCACCATGGAGACTTCCTCTCTGAGACAATCTTCTAAACCAGGGCCCATTTTTCCACAAGCACTTGGTATGGCTGGCTTTGATGACCTTGCAGTTGAGGCCATGACTCTCTGTAAAAAGACTATCTGAGAAGGTCATCCAGACCATAAGGGCCAGGAAACCGGCTTCTTCCACAAATGATCACAGGGTCTGGAAGACCTATATAGGCTAGTGTGAAAGGCGAGGTGCTCTCACTTATTTTCGACTTGCTCGTTTCTTGTCCTGCCTACAGGATGGCCTGGACAGGTGCCTGAGATTGGCCTAGCTCAAATTTCATATATTGAGATTGTCCACCTTCTTCCCCAAAAGACTAACTGTTTTGCCTGAGGTCCAGACCTTTCTACAGGAGGTTCTTCGTGTGCAACTGCTCTTTGTTCCACTGATGGTGCCGTTGGATCTGGACTTGTTTCTTTCAGCACTACAGACCTCACTTTTCAAACCTCTGGAATGTATTGATTTCAGGTTTTTTACCTGGAAGGTGTCCTTTTGCTTACCATATCTTCTGCGAGACAAGTGTGTGAATTGGCTACCCTGTCCTGCTAGTCAACTTTTCTTGTCTTTCACTCTGACAGAGCTTTTCTGCGAACTAGGGATTCCTTTCAGCCCAAGGTGATATCCAATTTTCATCTCAGTTATCTCTGCACTGGGCCAGGATTTACTTCCACCAAGTAGACTCTTCAACTGTTTGATGTAGTTAGGGCCTTGCGGGTCTGTGTGTACCGCTTGGCCTCCTTTAAATAGAACTGATAGTCTCCTTGTCCTATATGATGCATACAAACGAAGATGGCTGGCAAAGAAACACAGTTGGTAGGTGGATCAAGGCTACTACCAGTCAGGTTTATATCTTGGCAGGATCTCCAGTTCCTGAAGAGAATACCGCTAACCTTACCAGATCGGTAAGCGTCTCCTGGGTCGCGCAGCATGGAGCCTTGCTCAAACAATTGTCGGGCAGTTACCTGGTCTTCCGTACACACTTTCACCAGGTTCTACAGAAACAACATATTTGTTTCCAAAGGTGCCAGTTTTGGCCAAAAGATTTTGCACGCAACAGTGTGTGCTTACCATGGTGATGTTCCAAAGCTGCCCCTAGGGGTGGGTATGTTCAATGTCCCAAATGGAAAGGAATGAGAGAAAAGTATTTATGTACTTGCTGTAAAATCCTTTTCTCTGAATCCATTTGGGAAACACTGCACTCCCATCCCTTTTATGTTTGGTTTGTTACTTTAGTCCTATCTTTAGTGTCTCAATCCCAGCACCCTGCCCTCTATGCCCCATTGTAAGCAGTGGCCCCAAATGGATTTAGAGAATTGAATTTTACAATGAGTATAAAAAAAACTCTTTTTAAATATTATAACTTTCCAAAGTCACTATTGTAGTTAAAATCCCAGAAAATTCTGTACTGTACCTTTTTAACAAATGTAATTGTTTCAGTCTCAATGGGGCATACTTGACCTCCCCTCTACATCTCTTCCCCCCTCCCCCCCCATTTTCACTTGATCTGTTAATTAAATCGGCATTGATAAATGAACGCGTTTGTGCAATAAAGTTATAGAAGACAACGAGGAATCCCCCTAAGAATATACCACATGTACTACTGTTAACCAACCCTATCCTGAAATTTGTCCTGCAAAAAAAAAAAAAGAAAAAGCATGCTCCTCTCTTGCGAAAACATCTGCTGCACTACTGGTTTCATGGCGGCCTTAAATTCTTGGGGGTATGTTGTAGAACTACAAGTAGCAGCAGTCTGCTGTTTTGTAGAACTACAGCTGGCAGCATGCCCTGGTGTCCAAGACTTAAAACATTCTAGTGATGAATCAGGAGAAAATAAAGAATTGCCTAGATAATTTAATCTGGAACATTTCCTCATTTTAAAGGTGAAAAATCAGTTTCTACAACAACTCGTAGCTCTGGCTTTGAAGAGCATATTATAAAGAATAGTGGTTTTCCTATACTTCAATTAGTGAAAGAATTGATCTATAAAGCGTAAAGAAAATATTTGTAAAATAAAGTGGATAAAAATATCAAGTCTAATTCTAGAAACTAGAACGGATGTGTCTATTTTTCGATTGAAGTCCAATTTTGAGCTTCTTAATCTCCAGAGTAGACACAGAGATATATCTATATCTATATCATATAGATATATAGATATATATATAAAATCTATATATTAGTTAGAATGTCTAGATCCACCATTCTACTGGAAGATGGTGGTCCTTTAAGGGATCCTATGGACAGGATAGCAGAGTGTTGATTGAAAAGGCTTCATGTTTCATGCGGGACCTCATTAAAGTTGCGTGGTTATAGTATCTGTTGCTAGGGCTTTAAGGTTATGGGATGAAAACCTCAATACAGACAACCAGCAAGAGGTGAACATACAATGTTCAAATGAAAGTTTTTAAAATATGGAAAGAAAAAAAAAGCCATTTTGTTCCAATACAACATATAAAGTATATAGGAGTCTAAATAAACACCATACAAAGCAAGATATCTGTCAGAAGACAGATGTGCCAAAATGCTATATCTGGCAAGGCAATAGCAGATTTATTGTCAATGATAAGGAAAGGGATGCAGCTTTTGGGAATGTTTCTCTGCAATTGGACTAGCCTCATGGGCAAGTTGGCACATGCAGGATCTCCAAATGGAACTCTTGAAGAAATGGAATCACAAACAGATTTCATTAGACCAGATCATAAAACTTTCAGGGACCACCGAGAAATCTCTGAAGTGGCAAAGCCCAAAATTTGGCACAAGACGAGTATCACTTTCAGAGCCAGAGTGGGTGATCCTCACAATCGATTCTAGTATTACAGGATAGGGAGCATGTCTTCAGGAAAAAATAGCATGCTGTGTATGGTTGCAGAAGGAAAAAAAAATAAAAAAATAAATAAAAATAATTATATATAATATATAAAAATGTGTGCCAAGTATTTAATATTATTAAAGCACCTCTTTTATATCATAGAAAATGTCAAATCATATATACATACATTACAGCTTAGGTTAAAACAATCAAAATCAACAGTTCAACATTAAACGCACGTTAACAAAAAAACAAGATAATAGAGGGAAGCTAAACAAAGCTTCAAATATAGTGTAAACATAATTTAGTTTAACTGAAATAAGTAAAACACAAGCAGCATCCAAATAAACAGACAAATTTGAAATAGTTAAAATTAAACATTAAATATGATATAGCCACTTCTGGAAACAATACATGTAGACAGAGAAGTCAGATAATATTAATGGGTTGATCATTTGCACACAGTCAGGTCTCATACCAGACTGTATCACTAAAGCAACTACTGATAGTTATTTGATTGGGTCAGACAAGATTTCAATGAAGGTTACCCAGATATAAAAAAAAAAAGGCTAAGTAGAAAAATCATGAATAGTCATTGCAGTGATGAGGAAGCTACCGCCACAATTGTTGTTTATATGCCCTTCACCGGGTGACGGCCAGTCACAAAACCAAATTGATGAGTAGTCAGGAGCGATAGAAGGACTGCAGGTGAGTGGTCATGATTTTGGCAAATAGTTTAAAATTCAAATTTAGGAGGGCAATAGGATGATAGGAGGCATTTCCCAATAGTAATATCAGCATGGCATAGGCTGTGTTAATAGTAGGATAAGTGGGCCTTGTCCTATGAATATGGAGGAATAATATAAGTAATGTAGGGACAACATCAGATTAGAGATATTTATAATATTCGGAGGAGAAGCCATCCGGACCCGGAGATTTGTGTAAGCAAAGGTAATAGCTGCCACAATTTCACGATTTTTGCACAGAACTGGGAGTTGATAAAGTGGAGATACCAAAATGGCAGAATTTGACATTCATCGGAAACCCCAATTGGAACCGCCAAGAAAAGAAAAGTGGCAAACAGTTCAGTGATCTAGAAAGAGTGCCAAATGCCCACAGACTGAAGAAGCTATGGAGAATACCCGAGGACAGTGAAGCAGAGACTGAAGACATCCATTAATGTTTAATACTTAAAAAAAACAAAAAACTTTTTATTAAAGCATATAAAATGTAATATAATTAGACAAAGTAGCAAAGCAAAATACAGTGGTGCATATGTGATAAGTCATTGCTAGTAGTTCAACACTTAACACTTTTTCAGAAAAGATAAAATAATGATAAGGACAAAATATTTGGAGCCTATTTGAGCCTCACCAACCAGAACTACATTTACATGGAGTCACATCATATATAACATGTGGGAGCCACCCCTGGAATGGAAATAGGTCATCACAGTAGTAAGAGAAGAAAAGGTGGGTTGTCAGCAAACAGGTGAGTTTCATACCATAAAGTCTTTCGAAAGCAACTATTGATACGTTCAATTAAAAGGGTGTCAATGATGCTTTCCCAGGTATCAAAGAATTCTTGGCAAAAGGAAGTCCAAACACAGGCTTCCACCCAGTCCATTCTGAATATTTGAAAGAGTTGGTCCAGAAACTATGATGGGGCTGGGGGGAGGGGATGATGTGGACAAACATCTGGAATATACTCTTCCTGGCCACCGCTGAAAGTGCCAACAAGAGTTTCCTAATGTTTTATTATAGCTCTGGGTAAGATTCCAAATATAGCCCATTCTGCAGTCAAGGGAAGATAATTCACCAAGTAACGGACGATGTCGGCCATCGAAGAGCCACATTGCAGACGTCAGTAACAGGATTGGAATAAATAGGCTCTATGATAGATATTTAGGGACAACTCAGCATAAGTCTTTGCCGGAAGCAGACTATTAGAATTGGCCAATGAACAAAGCAAAAAGTAGATAATTCTGGAAAGCATACCCTCCATTGTCCCATTTTCAATGTATCATAATCAAGTGTCTCTCGTAGAAAAGTATATTGAATAGAAATAGCCCCACATTTAGAAGGTGGCCCAATAAGTAATTAATCAAGAGGGTTGTTCCAATCTTGTCGGAAAAATACTATTGCAACTGCACTTGCATAGTGTTGAGCTTGTAAAAGAGCAAGGTTAAATGGCCTTCTCACATCATGCCTGTCGCCTGCTGATTGGAACGTCAGAGGTTTCCGAGTAGTTTTATTCAGAAACTATTACCTCCCACATCATTCCAAACAATGAAAGGGTAGGCAGCAACGCCAATTTGGAAAATGGAGTTCCCCAACAGAGGACGTTGTATAGATAAATAGCAGTATAGTTTTCGTTTATGTCTCGGGATGTGCCATAATTTCTAGTGGACATCAAGAGGGTTGGCAAGGGCTGGAACCGGTATTACTTGATCATGTAGATGTAGGAAAGTAAGCAGATTAGAACCATGTTGGACATTTTGTGACAAGTGAGGTGTTTGCATAGTTATCATAACCGTGAATTCAATCCCTCAGGTATTGTAGTTGAGCAGCCTGATTATATAACTCAATATTGAGCAAATTAATGGCACCATTAGTCCTGGGTTGTTGGTGTTGTTTGAAGAGCCCTATTCTAGATTTTTTTCTTCTCCCAAATGAAGACCAAAACTTTTTATTTATACTTTTTATTTATTTATGAAAAATATTTATGTTTCAGCAATACCGGCAAAGACTGGAGCAGATATAGAATTCTCTGGAAATCATTGTTATTAGGTCTCCTTTACACAAAAAGGAGACATGATCCCAGCCCTCATCATCTCTGTGGAGGTCTCCAATAGCTTTTGTGATATTGAGTCGATACAGGAGCCACAGATATTAGGGAAGTTGCATATCAAGATATGGGAATGTCTTTATTGCCCATATAACGTCTATGTATATTGCCCAGTAGGGGCGTGTGGAGCTAGAATTCTTTGGTAAAGAAGCAAACCTTTACAGTTTGACTGAAAGAGTAATATGCCATCTGTGAAGGCAGATAGTTTAACTTCTGCAACACGAAGCATGGGATCCAGAACTAGATTGAAAAGTAAAGGAGATATGGGGCAACCAAGGCATGATCTGAGCTCATACGGTCACCAATCATTGAGTCACAGATCACAGTCATTAGATTGTTAGCAACCAAAATATGATTGATATTGGACCATGATTTATGGACTTCGGAACGAAACATAAACGAAAGGCCTTCAGGGGTCTACCAGACCATGAGTCGCCTTTTGTCTGAAAATGTATGGAGTCTAGAATTGTATATTGTAGATATTGGGCTAAGATTATCACTACACCTCTAGTTTTGGCACGATATGGAGCTAAAATACAGTCCACTATCCACTTTGTTTTAAGACTAGAGTCGTCTCCGTCCCTCCAATGCATTTTTTGTAGAAATTAAATGACACTAAGAGATCTCTTTAGATGTGTTCTCACCTTCTTACGCTTAATTGGAGTGTTCAAAACCCCCACATTCCAAGATGCTAAATGAAATTGTTGTGGTGAAGGAATTTAGTTAAATTACAACAACTGTATGGCAGATGAATCTGTGGTGTCCAAGTCAGGGTCCCACTCATCCCATCTGTCAAGCGGGGACCCCTCCAAAGGGTGGCGCAAAGAAAGCTGTGTGTTGAGATTCTGACTGCAAAACAGTCATCATATACAGATAAAATAACAACAAGAAACATGCTTTACTCCATTTTCAAAATTTTCCAAACCAAAACAATTTAAGGATGAATCCTGGATATCAAACCAGTGACCCCTGTAAATGTTTCATGGAAAAATAGAAATCCAAGAATAATCTTAGCTGTAGAATAGTTTAGGAAGAGCAGTCAAAAATTGAGAAATACTTCCTTAATAATGTAAATACTAGGTTATGGTCAGGTACGTTAGAGTAGTGGTGGAGATCTACAGTGTGTCATTGGGGATCCCAACAACGGAGTAATGGTTTATAAGCAATAACTAGCTCCATTGGGATCATCAAAAATATAGGTCTGATCATTCTCAATGATCCTGAGCTTTGCTGGGTATAAGAGTGAAAAGTGTTAACCATTTTCTACAAGCTATTTAAAGATGGGATGAAATTCACTTCTTTTTAGTGACAGGGAGTAGTCCTGAAAAATAAGGATTCAATTGTAGTCAACGACCAAGCAATTTATTTTTGTATATGCTGCAACAATTTTTTCTTCAATCCTAAAGACAAGGAATTTGGCTATGACCAGGTGAGGTCTGTTTGCAGTAGTCTCCCTTTCTGGCGCTATATAATGTGAGATAACTCCAGGGGGTAAATGTATGAATGTCCGATTTCTGCAAGTTACCAGAAATCGGCAACTTTGCAGTAAACATTTAAAAGCGGCGATGGCTTGTAAATGCAAGTTTCCCTTTACAAGCCATCGCCCCTTTAAATTTTCACTGCAAAGTCGCCGATTTACGGCGACTTGCAGTAATCAGACATTCATACATTTACCTCCCAGGTCCCCTTGTAAATGCAAGGCTATGACTATGTATTGGGAAAGAAACTGGTAGAATACTGGGCCTTTTATCTGTTCCTATTTTCCAAATAGTCAATTTAAAGCGGCAATGGCTTGTAAAGGCAAACTTGCCTTTACAAGCCATCGCCGCTTTAAATTTTAGCTGCAAAATCGCCGATTTCCGCCGAGTTGAAAAAAATTGGAGTATAATTCCCTAATTCTCCGCTGTAACGATAAGATTCAGGCAGAGTTGTCAAATATTTTCTTAATGACCATATCCAGGGAATTGAGTCTAGTTTTGTATCTACCATGTGCATCAAACTTGAGGAAATCTCTTTTGCTATAGCAGCAGCTGAGGGAAAGATGTCCTGGCTGGAGGGGAGATCCTCACCAGCAGGTGGGGCATTTGTTTGTGAGGGGGCTGGGGACGGAGGTCCGTTTCCCTGAACTCTGTTTTTGTTCACCCATATGTGACAAAACGAGTTTGATAACACCTTTACCAGCCTGCCCCTCGTTTCTCACAAAATGTGGATTATAGCATGTGCTTTTTATGGCTTTTGTTCCCCAGCTCAACAGCGTGTAATTGCAGTGTCTATTTACATGTGGATAAGGGGACATTGTCACTCATTGTAAATATGTATATTGTTCATATTGCAGTGAAGCTGTTATTCATTGTCCTAAAGTGAAGCCAGGGGGGTTATATGTAAGGATCAGGTTGCAGGATACAGGTTAGGGGGAAGATCAATTAGTATTTATTGTTCCTCCATAGGACTAGTCCAGTTTGTCTGCAACCCAGCAGAGAGCATCTGTGAAAGCACAGCTCATCTCCACTCCCCCTCCAACCCTCTAGTCCAGCACTCACCAATGTTTAAAAAGGAGAGACCCAGGGGTTTGCCTAGGGAGGGGAAAACACTATGGAAATTTGACCCTAGATATAAAGAGCCACTCCAGGGGGAAGGTGAGATTAATTCTGAGAATTGATGGCTGGAAGCTGCAGGGTTTCTATTACAATAAATGTATTGTTTTACTTTCTAACTGCATTTGCCTGAGTGACTATTTGTACCTTAGAAGGTACTGTGTAGGCTTCCCTGGCATAGTAAGGCACCCGTGGGTAGCCAGCCAGCGTGATGTGGGTAGAATTGTGCCAGAAAACCCGGTATCTTCACACCATATCTGTAACATCTAGTTTTACAGAAGCTCTAGTCATCATGTGTTTGTTAAGAAATGTATCCATGGCTCAATGGGCAGACATATAATGAGAATAAAACAATATACATTTCAAATGGCACAGGACAGCAACCTGCACACAAACCTAGCACAGTCGCACCTAACTATGAGGAATCAAGGATCAAGAAATAGAAGTAATATGCGAGGTGCTTTCAAAACACTATTAAAAAACATAAACGAAAAAAAGAATAAAATATTAAAAAATAAAATGGCTAATTAATTTATTCAGTATTCTTAAAGATTGCAGACTGTATATAGGGAAGTGGATTTCCACAGGCCTCTATGAGAGGAGTTAGGTGTTCAGCTGACACTCTGCAAAGCAAAGCTGCAGACAGAATTATATATTCGCACAGCAGTTCACCTAGTTTAAAGATAAATCGATGGAGGACATATGTGTGACAAAATAATAGTATAGTGTGTGATTTAACGTACATATTTTGTAGTGGTTTAAATTGATTTTTTTCCACAGCTAACAGCAAGCTGGCAGGCTGTGTCTGCAGTAAGAGTAATCAAATAGAACACCTGCAGAGAACTCTTTTAAAAGGTAAGATGGGAGTGTCTCCTGTCAGTCAAGTTGGGGCTGTGGGAGGTATGTAAAGTATTTAAACCTGTCTTTTTAATTTGTAAAGTGTGAATGATGCTGAATAAGTCGGCCGGTGTCTAGGGAGTTGGTCTCTGTTTATATAGCATTAGGGTCACAAGAAAGTGTGTGGAACATTGTGTTATCTGTTACTTTGCTATCCGGATAATAAAAGCAAAGAATCAGCCAAGAAGTTGTCTACATGTGCATCACCAGAAGGGTGTGCATGCCATGACCATTACACCAACAGGGACTGTAATGACATTGTATTCAAATACATATACTTTAATATGGAGTTGGTCCCACTTTTGCAGTGATAACAGCTTCGACTCTTCTTGGAAGGCTTTCCACAAGATGTTGGGAGTGTTTATGTGGGAATTTGTGCTCATTTATCCCGTAGAGCATTTATGAGGACAAGCACTGATGTTGGACGAGAAGGCCTGGCTCGCAATCTCCATTTCAGTTCATCCCAAAGGTGTTTAATGGGGTTGAGGTCAGAGCTCTGTGCGGGCCTGTCAAGTTCTTCCCCACCAAACTTATTACACCATGTCTTTGTAGTCCTTGCTTTGTGGGACACTGTCATGATGGAATAGAAAAAGGCCTTTCCCAAACTGTTGTCACAAAGTTGGAAGCATAGCATTGTCCAAAATAACTTGGTATGCTGAAGCATTAAGATTACCTTTCACTGGAGATAAATAGCCTAGCCCAAACCCTGAAAAACAGCCCCACACCATTATCCCTTCTCCACCAAACTACACAGTTGGCATAATGCAGTCAAACAGGTAAAGTTCTCCCGGCGTCCGCCAAACCCAGTCTTGTCCATCTGACTGCCAAACAGAGAAGCGTGATTCGTCACTCCACAGAACACGTTTCCACTGCTCCGCAGTCAAGTGTCGGTGTGCTTTACAACACTCCATCCAACGCTTGGCATTGTTCTTGGTGGAGGGAGGCTTGCATGCAGCTGCTCGGTTATGGAAACCCATTCCATTAAGCTCCCGCTGCACAGTTTTTGTGCTTACATTAATACCAGTGGAAGTTCGGAACTCTTCAGCTATGGAATCAGCAGAGTGGTGGTGACTGTTACGCACCATGCGCCTTAGCAGTCGTTGACCCCGCTCTGTGATTTTACGTGGTCTTCCACTTCATGGCTGAGTTGCTGTTGTTCCTAAATGCTTCCACTTTCTAATATCACTTACAGTTGACCGTGAATATCCAGCAGGGATGAAATTTCACGAACCATTTTATGGCAAAGGTGGCATCCTATCACAGTACTACGCTTGAAGTCACTGAGCTCTTCAGAACAACCAATTTTGTATCACAAATGTTTACAAATGGAGACTGCATGGCTAGATGCTTGATTTAATACACCTCTGGCAATGGGTCTAATTGAAACACCTCAAATCAGTAATTAACAGGTGTGGCCAAATACTTTTGTCCATATAGTGTATATAATCTAGTATATAATAATATTCCTGATGCATTGAGTAGCTCCAAAAAGTAAAACTGATTATGTATCTCTTTTAGGACGTACTTTTATAATGCAAAATTATCTGACAATACTCGACACACGTTATAGTTTACCAAAAAAAACAAAAATGGGTGACTTGTCAGCTACTATGTTTATTACAAAGTAGCAACATCAATAGAGTTTTAAATGTCCAGTCACTTTATCAATTAAGTCGCTAGGACCAGGTCCTACACCAAGGACAGTTCGAGATCCTGGTGCTATCTGTGTACGACCAGCATCCTGTATTAGACTAATGGTCAGTCCCAACTGTTTTGCTTGAGTAAGAAGGTCAACCAAGGCCTCTTCATCTGGTGCTTTCAACACTACTTTTGGTTGCCCACTATACTCCCACTGCTTAAGTAATTCAGGATTTCTTTTGAGGATCTGTTTGTACGACGATACTGCAGCATGTGAGCATTGTGCAGCAACTTTTCCCTTCCCCATTTTCAAATCATTCCGAACTACTATTACCATCTTGAGCTCGCCACTCTCTCCCATAACACTTGTGTTACTTTCCTCCTCATTTTCTGCTACACTTCTCATGTTTCGGGAATGACCATAGCGACCACGTAGGCTCCATCCTAGAAAAATACCACATGCTATTCCTGCTGCCAATGACAGAGTCCCAGGATTTGAAATGTAATCCATTCCAATTACCTAAAACAAAAAACACTTTTTATTACATGTTTAGAATTCTATTGTAAATGGGCAAAGAAACATTTCATGCGATTATGAGAAAGGTCTTACATATAGCAACAAAATATTACCATATGGCCAGGTTTCCCAGTCTCTTATTTATATGTGTCAACACATCACTGCATCACATGTATTTGCTTAAACAAGTATGCCTTAAATACAAATAAAAGCAAGAGGAAACGCTGCAACTAGTTTATAGACATATAATTTGATGATTTATTGGGAGTTTTTCTACTGTTAAATGATGATCCCATAAAAGAGCTTTTCACAGATTAATTTGAAGGAATAAAATGAAAAGGATATTAAGTGCCTTAATTGCTTGTACAGTCAAGCTGACAGCAGCATTTTGGACAAGGATGGCGTCACACAGACACTTTTAACTCTAGCGCTTTTCCAACTAAATAACTGCAAGAGTTCATGGCGGTCAAACTGCTCTGAGCTGACATAATTAAATGAGGGACTAATTTCCTGTCACATCGGAGCAATTGTGCTAAAAACAAATATTACATGCATCACCAAATGTCCAAAGTGCGCAATAAAAATGCTCTATAATTGAAATGCTTTGCATTTGAGCAGTCCCTGTCACACAAATTGTTTTTAAGCATTCAGTATATGCTGTGGGATTTGAAAGTGCTGTGCTCTTCAGGGTATGTTAAAAACACTGTAAAAATTAGGCATGAGCGCTATTAAAGCTGGAAAAGCTTCCATTCTGACACACTTCATTCATTAAATGACATTTTCTGGCTGCAATATTAAATAGTAATTTTTGTCCAGGAGGGGGCACTGATTTATAAGTACATTATTTTCCTCATTGGTAAACTTGACCTGCTTGCTATAGGTGCAGCCTTGTTGCTTTAATAGTGCCCTCCAGTGGACAATTTTTAAAGAAAAATGGTAGAATATTTGATTGCGATTTGCGCAACGTAATAGGAGTAAGGAGTATTGTGGCTGGATCACTTATAAGTAACTTTTTGTATAACTATATTTAAATTATTAGCACAGTACGCTAATTTATATAATTGCAAATGTACTGATTTTTTATTAGATTGTGTTGCATTTTTGTATAGGAAGCGTATTTATTGCTGAGACAGTATACCAGGGGAGGAAATTGGAGTTGTGTAACTTTTCTAAAGAAAGTCCATCATGCTAATTAGACCTTTTGATGTGTGAGTGTCCAACATATTCCTTAGCTTAAAGGCCCAGAAGGTCGTTACCTATTGTCACGTCTTGTTAGAGACAGGAACCTGTTTCAACAATGTAGACTCAGGATACAAATATTAGGATATAACAGGTTAATATGAATTTTGTTAAAGCTTAAATTGTATTAGTTCCACGGTTAAAAGGATATATTACATCCTAATGGTAATTCTTGAATGTGATTTATCAGTCTTTGCGGAGCCATCTAGGATAAGTGGCGGCGTTACCCTGCTAACAGTTGTGTCAGAATCTGTATAAAAGGAGCTATGTTTGGCCATGGATCATTATACCATCTGTAACTTCTGGAAAGATCGCTAATACCACAAACTTGGGTGTGTAACTGTCCTTATTAGGACATCACTGCTTCAAGAACCTGCTTTAACAACTACTTACCCTGCTGTAATTGCTGTGACCTGCAGATTAGACCAAATCTAATCCGTTGTCAGCTGCTCTGAGGTTGGAACCCTGCATTCAATACCCACACTCTGCAGCTCTAGCCAGTGTGATAGGCCAGGGGGAACCATCCACAGCAACCCTGATCTGAAGAGGCAAGAGGTCAGGAGTACCAGCCTATGTGCCCAAAATGGGGGAATAATAGCAACGAGAGTTGCCCAGTACACGGTTCTACATGCCAGTATGGAGCCTTGTGGTGGCAGCTGCAAAAGACCCTCCTGCTGCAGTTAGTAGGCACATAAGAAAGAAAGAAAGGGGACAGTGGCAAGGCAAGCCCAGCCGGTCCCCAGCAATACAACAGACAGAGTGGCATAGGTGGTCCATCCTTTCACGAGTAAATTAGTCGCCAGTAACATATTATAGTCGTTGGCAGTACAATATTTCTCAAAGCAGTGGTGGTATGAGTTAAACTAGAAAGATGATCTCCCTAGTCATCATTGTAAGTTTGGTAACGGTAATCAATCATAACACAGTAAGAGGGAACTGCTCACTACCCGTTAATGCCAGTCAGATCTGTGGTACATTGGAGCTTTCAAAACAAGATCAAGTTAATATTTATTTAAATGAGTCAGTGTGTGTGTAGAAAGAGACAAGAGAGCAGCTCTCACCGGGTACAGCGCTCTTCCCACGTTGCTTTCACTTCGCCACTTCCTTGTTCAACGTGTCGCTTCCATATGACGTCATCACTGCTCATTATCGGTGTCTTCTCCTTCCGACGCCGTTTTTATTATACCTCATACGTCGCTATTTGCTTGTTTGGTTTAGATTATCAGTCTCGGCGATTAAAAACTACAAAATACAGAAAATAAAAATGAAAATCGATGAGCGGGTTATCCGCCGCTGAAGTGGTCGCATATTGATGACGCGGCTGTGCAGGAGGGGGTGCTGCTGGCAGAGGTGACGAGGCTTCCGGTGGAGTGACCCGGTGACTGTGTGACAGATCGAGAGTGAGAGGCGGCGGCGGGGAGGAGGTGAGTGTGGGGTGATGTGGTGGAGACCGGTGGTTACATTATGTGACACACACAGTGACCGGTCTGTCATGACAGACGGCGCTGAGATACTGGGCCGACACTGACTGACAGCACGGGGGATCAGGCGATAGCTCTGTGATCTCTACTGACGTTATTAAACTCGTTAAACAGCGGAGGGCTCGGGTTGGTAACGAGCTGTGACAGGCATGGCGTGTGCACTTGTCTGCCTGTGTTTATTATCACTTGTATACTGTTATACACTGATAAGATAGTGAAACTGCGATGTTCATATTGCTGTAGATGGGCTGTAGCCAGTGGTTGTTTGACTGTGCATGATTCATCTTGCCGGTGAATTAACTATACCAAGAATGTAAGCGAGATGTTGATTGTTATAGCAGAATGACAGCTTTGATACATTAGGTAGAATGTGTTCGTAAACATTACAATAATTTTAATTGTTGATTCGATTAATTTGAACTTCTCCTATCTGTTGTATCTTTATGCCCATATTTAATGTAGAGACAACACCAATGGATAATCAGCGAAAAACATTTAATTGTGCAACCATACACTCTCTCAAATGTATGCACTTTGTCCTTTTAGATTTTATTTTTTAGTATTTGTAAAATCAGACATTTAATATGACATTGTCATTTTTATGCTAGTAATTATAATTAAATTTAGTTTTATTTTGAGCAATGTCTTGTTTCCTTATCATTTAAAATCATAGTTCTGTGTGTGTGTGTCTATATATATATATATATATATATATATATATATATTACATTATACATTTTTTTTGGTTGATTTTTGAGCTGCTAAATTGAACTTGATGGGGTTTACTGGAAACCCATCCCTTTTATTGTGGGTATTTAAACACTTACAGTTTGTTATTTTTGTTACAACAAAAATGTATTACTTTTTTTGAATGTCTTTTTGTAATAAATATGACTAAAGCTGGATGGTACACATTACAGGGGTTTCAACCAATTATTGTGCCAATCACATGATAAATGACTGTTAGGTCCGATATTGCATTAGTGTGTAGGCATCAATGATTGTGTTTTATCGTACCAAAGCACATCATATCATTTGATTTTATAAACTGGCTAAAAATCTATCAACGACGGAACGATGTCGTGCAAATGCGAAAGTGTTTATGCGCTTACAACCGACAGTGTAGACAGATCTCCATAGAGTGTGCAGGGTCCTAATCTTTTCAGCAGATAGTTGTGACAAATGAAGAGCACAGATCTGAAGGAAAATTGTTTCAGAAATCGCATCTGCAATAATTTTATGTAGTGTGACTGTGTACCCAGTTTAATCCTGAATAAAATGCTGATATGGAACTCCTAGGGGTATATTTACTAAATTGTGGGTTTGAAAAAGTGGAGATGTTGCCTATAGCAACCAATCAGATTCTATGGCCTGATTCATTAAGGATCATAAATGAAGAGGATTCTTATTTTAGTCTCCTGGACAAAACCATGTTACATTGCAAGGGGTTCAAATTAGTGTTCTGTTTTGCTAATATGTTAAATACTGCCTGTTTTTTTCATGCAGCACACACATATCAACTTAAAATTTCAGTGTACAAATAAGCTGTCAAGTATTTGTGTGCTACATGAAAAAAACAGTCAGTATTTAACTTACCTTGTAATGTAACATGGTTTTGTCCAGGAGACTGAAATAAAAATCCTCCTCATTTAAGATACTTAATGAATCAGGCCCCTAGTTATCATCTATGTAGTACATTTTGTAAAATGACAGCCAGAATCTGATTGGTTGCTATAGGCAACATCTCTACTTTTTCAAACCTGCAGATTAGTAAAATATATCCCATAATCTTAAATTAATTGGGCTGCTCAATGATTGTATTGATTTCTGTTGAGCCTTTGCAAAGTGGCAAAGTTTTTACCGTAGCCAGATTTTGCTTTGATACCCTTAAAAAACCCCAGAAAACCACAATTTCAACAAATACTATCCAAATGATGGTATATGCATAAAATTAACAACTTCTATGATGTTGGTAACTTTTTTTTTTTTTTTCTAAACCTAAAACGCTGCCTTGCTGTTTTCTCAGGTAGTTTGAAAGATAAATTTGTAATCCTTACATGTGCAAAGTACAAGTTTTGTGAAGATTTAGACTAGGGAGGGGAGCTTGTTTAATGCCTTACACCAAGTAATTGAGTAAATGGACAAAAGTTTGGACTTTGTAAGGGCAGATTTGTATAAATTTACAGTTATCAGCCACAACATTAAAACAACCTAGTTAGTATTGTGTAGGTCTCCCTCATGCCGCCAGAACAGCTCTGACGTGTCGAGGCATGGACTCCACAAGACATCTGAAGGTGTCCTGTGGTTTCTGGCATCAAGATATTGCCAGCAGATCCTCTCACTCCTGTAAGTTGCAAGGTTTTGCCTCCATGGCTTGGACTTGTGGGATACAAATACTCTTTGTCATGTTTCTCCTACCATTCCTGAGCAATTTTTTCTGTGTGGGTAGGGTGCATTATCCTGCTGAAAGAGGCCACTGCCGCAGGGAATAGCGTTGCCATGAAAGGGTGTACTTGTCATCCACTTAAATTCTAGGACCTATGGACATTGCCCAGATCATCACACTGCCTCCGCTGGCTTGCCTTCATCTCATAGTGCATCTTGGTGCCATCTCTTCTCCAGGTAAAGTCACACGCACCAGGCCGTGCTCATGATGTAAAAGAAAACGTGATTCATTAGACCAGGCCACCCTCTTCCATTGCTCCATTGTAAAATTGGCTCACGGGCCCATAGTAGCCGCTTTCAGCGGTGGACTGGGGTCTGCATGGGCATTCTGACAGGTCTTCGGCTGCACAGCAGGCTGCCATACACTTTGTGTTCTAACACCTATCTATCATAGCCAGTGTTAACTTTTTCAGCAATTTGTGTTACAGTTGATTTTCTGTGAAATTGGACCAGATGGGCTTGCGTTCGCTCCCCACGCGCATCAGTGAGCCTAGGGCCCCCATGACCCTGTCGCCGCTTCACCATTTGTTCTTCCTTGTACCACTTTTGGTAGGTACTAACCACTGCATATTGGGAACACCCCACAAGAACTGCCGTTTTGGTGATGACCCAGTCGTCTAGCCATCACAGTTTGGCCTTTGTCAAATTGTAATTAGTGACTAAGGCCACTAATGACCTTCTCCCCGCTAAATCCAAAAGACACTACTCCCTTCTTATCCTTCTTGACCTCTCTGCTGTCTTCGATACCGTTGACCACACACTCCTTTTGCAAACTTTCAAATCTATAGGCCTCTGTAATACCGTCCTCTCCTGGTTTTCCTCTTACCTCATCAACCGCTCCTTCTCATTCTCTACACATGACTCTGCATCCCCCCTCTTCCCTTACCTGTTAGCGTTCCCCAAGGTTCTGTTCTTGCCCCCCCTGCTTTTCTCCCTCTACACCTCCTCCCTTGGTGTCCTCATCTGCTCCTTGGTCTCTAGTACCACCTCTATGCTGATGGTACCAAAATTTATCTTTCATCCCTTAACCTTTTCCCTTCCCTTTTCTCTCGTGTCTCCTGCTGTCTCTCGGCCATCTCATCTTGGTTGTCCCAGCGCTTCCTTAAACTCAATATTTCCAAGAATGAACTTATCATCTTTCCCCCTTCCAGGACTCTCCCAACTCCTCCACTTTCTATTTCTATTAATAACACTACCCTCGTTTCTGTCCCTCAAGTCCGATGCCTTTGGGTCATCCTTGATTCCGCCCTCTCCTTCAAACCTCACATTCTGTCTATCTCAAAGTCCTGCTACTTCTATCTTTGGAATATATCCAAGATAGGCACCTTTCTCACCACGGAAGCCACGAAAACCCTTGTTCACTCGCTTGTAATCTCTCGCCTTGACTACTCTAACTTCCTTCTCTGGCCTACCTGATTATCACCTTGACCCTCATAAGTATATCCTCAATGCTGCTGCCCGTCTCATTTTTCTCTCCCGCCGCTCTATCTCTGCTGTCTCCCTCCAAGAGTGACTACATTGGCTCCCCATGGCCTACTGAATTAAATTTAATCTCAACCTCACCTTTAAAGCTCTTAATCAATTCTCACCTCCCTACATCTCCAATCTCATCTCTACCTACACGCCTAGCCGCCTCCTTTGCTCTGCCTGTGACCGCCGCCTCACTACTTCACTGATCACCTCTTCCCGCTCCCGTCTCCAGGACTTTGCCCGGGCTGCTCCCCAACTGTGCAACGATCTTCCACATTCCATCAGGTTAGCATCTACTCTCAAAAGCTTCAAGCGTGCCCTTAAGACTCGTTTCTTTATTCAAGTCTATCAGTCCTCCTCCTAACTCCCTTGTCCCTGCTCTCTTCTCCAGTTAGTATGACCCTATTTATGTCTACCACTTCCTTTAGGATGTAAGCTCTCAGGAGCAGGGCCCTCTTTCCTTGTGTGCTCCATCTACTATTCTATCACCTTCTGTACCTCTTGGCCTGCTTCACTAGCCCTGTTTTCTTAGCTTCGGCCTATTTCTCGCTGATTTCTACCATCACCTTCACTCATTGTCCCAGAAATAATGTGTATGTACGGCGCTGCGGACCCTTTGCGGCGCCTTATAAATTAAAGATAAAAACCCTTGCACTTGCCTATTTTTCCCGCTTCCAACACATCAACTTCAAGAACTGCCTGTGCACTTGCTGTCTAATATATCCCATCTGTTGACAGGTGCCATTGTAACGAGATAATGTTATTAACATACTTGTCAGTGGTTTTAATGTTGTGACAGATCGGTGTATATCATAATTCAATAAGTATAGTAGAAGTTATTTCTCCTCCACACAAGAGTAAATTATACCTTAACAGAACTGGAGGTAAGGACGGTTATGAATGCCCCAATTTTTTTTATTTATTTTGGTTAAACTATATACACAATACCATCAGCACCCAATAATAATATACACAGTGATTACTCCTATTCTGAAAAAATAAAATTGTGACCCAAATTATTGTCTTCTCTCAGCTCCCATGCCCCTCCAAACTTCTCGAGAGAATTGCCTACACTCGTTTCACACGCTTTCTTTTCTCACATAATCTATTCAGTCAGGCTTTCGTTCCCAACACTAAACAGAGACTGCAGAGTCTGACGTTGTCAATGATTTGATTACAGCTAAATCTAAAGGACATTACTCGCTTCTAATTCTCCTGTTCTCATCCACACTCATTACCTGCTCCCATTCCTGGGGCATTGCTTTTTTTTTGGGCTGCACCCACTTTGTGGAATTCCATCCTTCGCACAATAAGACTTTCCTCTAGTCTTCATGCATTCTATTCCTCTTCATGCAACCTTATCAATTCCTCCATCACCTTCTTAACCTCCCTAGGCTACCCTACTACCACACGTTACACAGTTTACAGAAGATCTCAACCCTTTGACCAACATTGCTGTGTGAGTGGATCATATATATCCCACTAAGCACTTTTATCCTTGTATTCCTGCTGGACCAATATACAATATGTAGCACTTAACCTCATGTATCAAACTCCTATTGTCCCATAGAGTGCAAGCTCTGCTTCTTATTTCTCTGTATTACCCAGTATTGTTTTATTACTATGATTGTTCCCAATTGGATAGCTCTATGGAATTTGCTGATGCTATATAAATAAATGTTGATATTGATCATTTGAGTATGTTGACTTTTTTTTTTGTTTTTTTTACTGTTTTAAAACTGTGTTGTGTGTTTGTTCTTTTAATGTTGATCATAGTGATGTTTTCTTAGTAAAACTGATTCCTCCTAGACATTAACTTTAGAGGTTGCAGACATAGTCAAGCTCTGCAGTTCAATTAGACAACAATATGTATTTGGTAGTATTTATAGGTTGGTAAACATGTCCCTCTTCCTTAGTGTGCTTGGCAGTGCTCTCTTCTAACCTCATAAAGAGATTAGAGCAATTTCTTGTGTCATGGCATAACAGACCTCTATTTGGAATGCTACTAATCAAGTTTGTTGCATGGTTTTGATTCAACCACAGTATGGATATAGTCCAGTATTGTTGTTTATGGGATTCTCCTATTGACCCATTCCAGAAAAGTGCACATGTAGGTTCCAAATGCAGTGGAGTATTGTTTGAAATATATCATGACCACTATTATATAGGATAGGTTCAATGAGCGTCGGAATTCTAGAAAAGTAATCATTGTAGATTAAACAGTGGAAGATATATGTTCTGCAGAACATTAATAGAAACATACAATTAAAGTGACACCTATTAATAAATTGAAGACTTTAATTTTGTTACTGTTAATATAGGTTCAGTTAGTGTTCTCCCCAAAAAGTTTTGCCAGTGGGTGCAGTTGGAATACTGTGCAATAATAATGAAAAATGTTGAAGGTTATTGCCTACACCTGCCAGGACTGGTCAGACTGGTGGCCAGTGGTCTAACACACACTGCTGGCTGTAGTGCTCACATAGTGCCTGTTATAATGGGGTAAATAATGGTTTATTCTATTATAATAGGACTCTGGTGGGCTCTAAGAGCCGGCTGGCGAGCAAAAACAGCCGGGTGAAGCACCAGGAAAATAGGTGCTGGGGAGAGCACTGAATTATTTTGATAGAAAGGTCAGCATTTTACAGCATACATTAATCCAATACTTATTGTTATTCAGTCTGCCTCCAAAATACACATTGTTCTGTTATCTAAACAAATCCAGGTTTGTAAATGTAATAATGCTTTTTGCACAGCTTAAAGTTGATACATGGAGAGCGAACATTTGACACCTTAAAATACACTGTCAGTGTCGTTAGTGTCCGTTTTGGTAGCGTGTACTAAATATCAGCTGAATATAGCGGGATGTTCTAGTTCCTGTGCTATATCTCTTCTCTGGTTACTGGTTGGTAACTGTTACTTGCTAGAAAACCAGGTTGGCCGCTAAACATGAAACAAATCTTATAATTAATGTTTTGTAATAAAAATATGCTATGCCCTGAAAGGGAAAATAACTTCTAATTCTTACACTTCCAAAGTCCATGCACATAAATTTCATGAAATAAGCTATATATCACATGCTTAAAAAGGCTGAAGTCTACTTAATCTGGATGTCATCGTTGGCATTGTAATTATACAGAAATTTGATTGTATAGATGGTGATAACAGTACATACATCTGGGGGACACTGTTAACCATGGGGTAGAGTAGGGTAGGGAGTCGTCTGGCACCCAAATAGTTAATATTTTGCTGCTGACAGACATATACCCCGCCCCTTCCCCACAGAACTCTGTTTGAAGTAGGTTCCCTAGGAGTATGGGCTGAAGTTTGGAGAGCTGCACAGTGAACTGAGTTCATTGGGTTTAGGCTTTTTTGTTTATAGCTGTTGACATAGTGCATGAGTGGCTCTGTGAGACAGAGCGCACTCGTGAGCAGAGAAGGACTGTACAGCGGGGGAGCCGCGGCACCCGCTGACAGGTTGGAAACAGTGAGACTTCTCGCAGTGTGAGATGCGTTCTTGCACTGCTAGCAAAGTGAGGCGCTGCCACAGGCAGTAAGCGCCGGTGCTCTTGCCGTCCCCGGAGCCATGGAATATACCAAGTCCCCTCCTCAAGGAAAGAGGAGGGGTAACTTGAGCTAATGGTCGCGCTATTCAGCGCTTTGCAGAGGGGAACAGAGGAGCGGATAGCAGCGATTCCACTCACAGGAAGTGTGTGGAAATTGCTGTCAGTCTGCACAGGAGAAACAGAGAGAGCCAGGGAGGGGGAAGTCAGAAAACCTTCCCCGCTGAGTGAGCAGGTGGAAGATTAGCCAAATTACAAAGGAAGGAAGGAAGGACACAGCAGCCATTTGGAGGAGGCACGGCTGCTGGCAAACATCTCCCTGCTAAGTATCATTTATTTTCTCTATATTGCATGGATAGAGAAGTATAATTGTTATGGGCATATATATTAAGAAGAGCCTGTATAAAACAACAACATTTGGCTCTCCTGTGATGATTCAGAAATGCTGTAATGTGTTAAGACATAATTAGTTAGTATTTCTGATAACTATTGAGTGTCTGTGCTTGTCTGGTTGTTTGTGGCTTTGTTTTTTCACCCAAAAATGGCTGATAAAAGTAAAGTAACACGTGCCAAACATATGATCTGTTCAAAGTGTAATGTTAAATTAACTAGTGAACGTGTGGATCAGGGGCTTTGTGCTGTGACACCTGTAATATTGCAGCCTAAAGACAGCCCTATTCAGGGGACAGAGCCTCCAGAGTGGATGGCAACCTTTTTACAGGGGGTTAATACCCTTGTGAACCTGTTATCTAAACCAGCAGAGATCCCAGTGGTGACTATGAGACTTCCATCTACCTCTGAGATACAACCCCCAGTGAAGTTAGGAGGGTAAATGAGTAGTTCATTACCTCCAGAGGTTGTACAATTTCCTTTCCCGGCACTGCAAGAGTCACCCCACAGTGGGGAGGCGGGATGGTCGGCAGTGGCTAGAGGTCTTGACCGACTAAACCAATTGCTGGAAAATCCTAGACATATTCGTAGTTATTAAAGACATAGATCAGCTAATACGCTGTTGTCTGTCTGATTCAGAGGGATCCTCGGTGGAGGAAGGTGAATTGTTAGAGGATTCTGATCTTCATTAATAGAATCAGAAGGAAGCTCCAGGCACCAGGGTATGGACGATCTGGTAAAAGCAGTACGTCAGACCTTGGGGTTTATTGAAATAGAGGAGACGAGGTCCTTGGACCGGTCTCTCTTTAAGAAGGCTTCTAAACAGGTGGTCAGGTTCCCTCCCTCAGCAGAGCTGAGAGATATTGCAGAGGCCTCTTGGAAGCATCCGGACAAGAGGTTCACTGTGCCTAGAAAATTTGGTTCATTATATCCTTTACAAGAGGGGGACATGACCAGATGGGAACAGGTGGCGAGAGTAGATGCGCCTGTGGCGAGACTGGTTCGCCAGACCACGCTACCCGTACCAGGAACCGGCAGCCCTACAGGATTCGACCGATCGTAAGTTGGAAACTTTTTTGAAATCGGTCTTTACGGCTGCTGGTACAAACTTCAGACCGGCATTATCTTCGGCCTGGGTAGCAAGGGCTATGGAAGCCTGGGCTGGGCAGTTAGAGTCCGCATTACAGGATTCGGAACTGCTCCCCCTGGCCATGCACCTTAAGGAGGCGGCAGTATATATATATATATATATATATATATATATATATATATATATATATATATATATATATATATATATATATATATATATATATATATATATGAGGCGGCCCAGAATTCAGCTTCCATATCATCTTCTATTTCTGCTACAGCAGTAGCAGCAAGAAGAACATTATGTTTAAGAGCCTGGGATGCGGATTTGGAGTCAAAAAGATCATTAGAATCCATTCCGTATACTAGTGGGATGCTATTTGGTCCAGAGTTGGACTCCTGTATCTCATAGGCCTCGGGGTGTAGGAGTACGTCCTTGCCTGTAAATGCTCCTAGACCCAGGGTTACAAGGTTTAGTTCTTTTAGACAGCCTTTTCACTTTGGCGCGTCTGGCAGAGGCCAGACTGTCAGGTCAAGGGCTGCTGGAGGTAGGAGACAGTCGCTTAGAGGAAGGTCATCCTTTTCCTCCATGGCAGCAAGGTCCTCTTCCGCCAAGCTGCCGGATAGACTGACAGCATGACTACCACCCTCCTCTGATAACGGAGGGGGGAGTGGGAGGACGGCTGCTGGGGTTTGCCCAGCAGTGGACAGAGTCCTCAGTGGACAGGTGGGTTCAGGGGATCATGAGAAGGGGTTACATGATAGAGTTGGTGGAGCCTGCTCTACACAGGTTTTTTTGTAACCAGTTTACCCCGCTGTCCTCAAAAAAGACAGGCAATGCTCTCTTCTGTTGATTTGCTTCTTTTAAAGAAGGTTATTGTACAGGTTCCGGAGTACCAAAGAAGGGAGGGGTTTACTCAAACCTATTCTTGGTACAGAAACCGGAGGGTTCATTCAGACCAGTGCTGAACCTCAAGCAGCTAAAATCTGCATCTGAGAGTAGATTCTTTCAGGATGGAATCCCTAAGATCTGTCATAGATGGCCTGGAGGAAGGCCAGTTCATGGCATCAATAGACATCGGGGATGCCTATCTTCATATGCCGATCTGGGAGGGGCATCAGCCGCTTCTCAGATTCACGGTAGGCTCAGCTCACTATCAGTTCAGAGCTTTTCCGTTCGGGCTTGCCACAGCCCCAAGAGTATTCACAAAGATTATGGCGATTATGGCAGCACTCCACTCCAAAGGGGTGCAGATTGTACCTTATTTGGGCGATCTTCTAATCAAGGCGTCAATGGTTCAGTTGTTGGAACAACATCTTCGCCTTACGGTGAGGGTGCTGGAACAGCACGGTTGTCTCCTGAATGTAACAAAGTCACAAATGATCCCTTGTCAGCGAATGACATTTTTGGGACTAATAATGAACACTGCAGACAGCAGAGTTTTTCTTCCAGAGGACAAGATAAGGTCCTTGATGGAGTAGACAGACAGGGTTCTGTCACACAGGAGGCTGTCAGTACTCGTGTGTATGAAGCTGCTATGAAAGATGGTGGCATCTTTCGAGGCCCTGCCATATGGAAGGATCCACTCCAGATGTCTTCAATGGGACATTCTGAGGAAGTGGTCGGGGTCCTTCCTCTGTTGGATCGCCAGTGGGTGAGGTTATCTCTAGAGACGAGAAAATCCCTCAGCTGGTGGTTGTTAAAGGACAACCTAATAAAGGGCAGATCCTTTGCCCCGTGGGCCTGGATCTTAGTATCCACAGACGCCAGTCTGAGTGGTTGGGGGGCAGTGGTCCTTCACCTAAGGATGCAGGGTCTGTGATCAGAGAGACAGTCGGTTCTTCCCATAAATTTGCTGGAACTTATGGCCATCCTGAAAGCACTGCAGAGGGCTCATGGTGTGTTACAGGGAAGGCCGGTTCGCATCCAGTCCGACAATGCCACGGCAGTGTCATACATAAACAGACAAGGGGGCACCAGGAGTGCAAGAGCGATGAGGGTCACGTTTCAGATTTTTGCCTGGGCAGAAAGAAACGTGCCTGCGCTCTCAGCGGTGTTTATCCCAGGGAAACAGAACGTACAAGCAGACTATCTAAGTCGGCACGAAGTTTTACCAGGGGAGTGGGTTCTGCATCCGGAAGTATTCCAGTTGCTGGTGGACAAATGGGGACTTCCGGATTGAGACCTGATGGCGTCAAGAGTCAACAGGAAAGTCCCAGAGTTTTGCGCAAGAACAAGGGACCCACTGGCTGTGGCAGTGGACATCCTAACAATGCCTTGGGACTTCAGGTTAGGATACCTGTTCCCCCCCCCCCATATCAATGATTCCCAGGGTCCTCCGAAGGGTCAGGCAGGGAGATCGACCAGTCATTCTGGTAGCTCCAGCCTGGCCACGAAGGGTATGGTTCCCAGAAATTCTTCTGGTAGCAGTAGGTCAAGGGATTCGGTTGCTACTTTGAAGAGATCTGCTGACCCAGGGACCGTTCTTACATCAGGGTCTAGACCGGCTGAATTTAATGGCATGGCTTTTGAATCCAGTCTGTGGAGAGCCAGAGGGTTCTCTGTGAGTGTAGTAGACACTCTCCTAAGAGCCAGGAAGCCAGTTTCGGCTAGGATTTATCACCGCATCTGGCATGTGTATATAAGGTGGTGTAAAAAGAAATCTTGCAATTCAAAATCCTTTTGTCTATCTAGATTTCTAGTTTTTTTGCAGGGTGGCTTGGATGCGGGTCTCCGGTTGGGAACCTTAAAGGTTCAGGTGTCAGCATTGTCAGTGTATTTTCACAGACAGCTGGCGGAGATTCCGGATGTTAGAACTTTCTTGCAGGGAGTGCTTCACATCCAGCCACCCTACGTGCATACTACGGATCCTTGGGATCTTAATTTGGTCCTGGACATGTTGCAGGAGCCTCCATTCGAACCACTTCGCTCAGCGGAATTGCGGTTCTTGACTTGGAAGGCAGTTTTCCTGCTGGCTATTGCCTCAGCTAGGAGGGTCTCTGAGCTGGGGGCCTTATCTTATAAAGAACCTTATTTGGTCTTTCATGAGGATAGGGCAGTTTTAAGGACTATTCCATCCTTCCTCCCTAAGGGGGTGTCGGGTTTCCATATTAATCAGGAAATAGTAGTTCCGGTATTCAGAGAGGATCCTCAGGTTACTGGAACAAAAGGAAGTAAATGTTTAGATGTCGTTAGGTCGTTGCGGATATATGTTAAGAGAACTGCAAAGATACGCAAGACAGATTCTCTATTGGTGTTATTTGATTTCGCTAGGCGAGGATGGCCTGCGTCTAAGCAGTCAATTGCTAGGTGGCTTACCCTAACAATTAGGGAGGCTTATGTCCGTACTAAGCGTCCTGTGCCGAAGCGTATTGTTGCCCATTCTACCCGTTCGGTTGGGACGTCTTGGGCAGCGCGAAACGGGGCCTCAGCGCACCAGCTAGGCACGGCAGCTACCTGGTCCTCGGTCCATACTTTTACAAAATTCCACCAATTTAATGTTTTTGCGTCTGAGGACGCCTCATTTGGCCGTAGTGCTCTACGTGCGGGGCGATCAGAGCGGTCCCACCCATCGGAGGGACTGCTTTAATAAGTCCCCATGGTTAAGTGTCCCCCAGATGGATGAAAGAGAAAAGAGGATTTATACTTACGATAAATCGATTTCTCTGATTCTACCTGGGGGACACTGCGATCCCCCCCCCCTCTTTTCTTTTTTGTATATCTTGGTTGATTGGCCTGTCCTCCTAGGGCTTTGTTAATCAAACTGAGTTCTGTGGGGAAGGGGCGGGGGTATATGTCTGTCAGCAGCAAAAGATTAACTATTTGGGTGCCAGACTCCTCCCTACCCTACTCTACCCCATGGTTAACAGTGTCCCCCAGATGGAATCAGAGAAACCGATTTATCATAAGTATAAATCTTCTTCTCTCATTAGTTGACCTAAAATGTGTAATGTATTTGCGCTTATGTCTACTAGGTATATGTCAATTGACATTTGTAATTATGTGTAAACTTGCTTTTAGCACCTTTTACTTTTGGCGAACAAAAATGTAGCTTTCTTGTTAAGCACATGTAAATAAACAACATGTGGATGATGGTTATTATTCAGCATTTATTCAGCATTATATATACCCTATAAATAATTATTACTGGAAGGGTATTGAATGCACTGCTGACTCTAAATACAGTATTACAGTGTTCTATTAGCTTAGTAATGCATAGTTGTTACTACTTATGACTTGTGTATGACTATCTGTAGTGGTTGTTTCAGTTTGTGAGTAAATGGCCTAATATTTGTCCTAGAAAAAGGCACTCCCAGTGATAATAGAGTAATAATAAATATGTGTATTCCAAGGAGGGCTGAATCCTGTCTCATTACTTCACTTATAGTAGCAGAGTAGACATTATTAATTATTGCCTCATTTGACTGTGCAAGGATGCAAAACCTATTTTTTTTTGTCTGTGGCCAAATTGCAGTCATTTACAGCATGTTGAATGTACTACAGAAAGACGAACCGCTTTGCAGTCATGGCGTGCTGGTTTAATTTTGTGCATTGGAGGGAGCAGAGTGGAATTGGTCCATAGGGTCGTGGCCACCCTGGCAACATATATCCTGTAATGCATATTTTTTCCTCTTTGTGGTGACACATTTCTTCTCTCCACCACTATTATTCACCAGTCTGAAGGATCCTCCTCCCAAAACGGAGTTTGTCGCTGGTGTCACGTCCAGCATATAATGTTTTGTAAAGATGTTCATTGTAGACCATCCTGCTGCTTTACAAATGTTACTTGACAATACTTGCTGCCTTCGAGCCCAAAAAGTTGCCACTGCTCTTGCCCTTTCCCCATATCTGCCTGTGTGATGAACCCATGGATCCATCTTGCAAGGCTATCTTTTGATGGGTCACGCTTCTGTCATGTTCCAGATGGTAAACAAAGCTGATTAGTCTTTCTAAGATTCTTTGTTCTCTGGAGATATATGGAGATTACTCTAACCACATTGTTATGGGAAAAATATGCAAGGCCTAAGTTTGTTCAAAATATGCTGGTTTATTTTGTACGCACAGGACAGACCATTAAAATCAAAATGACCAATATCAATTATTTATCAATTCTATATTTCTTTTATAGCTTAAAAGCATAAGATTAATACATAAATAAATGCGTCATTACAGACTTTAAACCAATCATATCACTGTAACTAGGGGTCCACACAACCTCTATTTTGTAACTTGTTTCCAACACGTAGGCCCAAACCACAACTTCACTTTTTTCCATGATATAGGAGAGGTATTTTCTAAATAACTTTTAAGATTAAATACCACAAAATACCACAAACATATCTTTTAAAGCATATATCCTACTTTCCTTTCAAAAACCTTGCAGTATCTCAAAGTAACGTTTGTTGCTTAACCAGTGTTTTATAGCAGCTGTATTCACCTCTGTGAATACATTCTCTCAATTATTGTGCTGCTCTAGTACACTATTGGTAAATTATATCACAGCTTAAATTGACATTAGAATTTTTATTTTTTTATTTGTCATGTTTTCAGTCAAGGATTGAGGACCTCTTATGTTGAGTTAGTGACATTGAAGTGAAAGACAGAATATAATTTATTTTGTGTACACCTGGAAGGTATTTGTGAAGAACATTATTTGATTTTTTTTTTTTCCCTTCAACATATGTGCACAGTATTATTGTTTTCTAGTTCTGTCTCTAACACTAACCCGAATAAGAGAAGGTTTTTCAAAGTGTCCTTCAGAGATTTACACGCCCTTTCTTGTTTTTATTTCCATTCCACACACAAAGTGAAAAATCTCAGCAAATGTTGAAACACACTGAGTATGTTGTAATTAGAGTATTGCACAATGTGTTTTTATTTCAATCCCATCTGCTTTACTGGAGAGTAGCCAGTAGTACATACATATAAACTCCTCTTAAATTTTTGAGCAGAGCATCATGCAGTTAAATTAGATATTATGTTTCTTTGCATACTCCTTGTAACTGATTTAATTGAATATTTCAGCTTCCTATTTTATGAATAAGTAATGTTTATGCATGCAAACATGACCAAATTATGTTTTTCCGCCCTTCATCAGATTCTCAACCTTAGTTGACCTATGAAATGGCAGAGAATGGTACTGATTGTGAACAGAGGCGTGTTGGAATGCCTAGAGAACAACACAACGGGAACTTTACAGGTATGGCTGCCAAATATTAGTAGTAATTTAGATATTTTGTCTGTTATTAAGTGAAGCCTGTTTAATTCACACTCTTAGAACAACCATTCCATTTCATATATTTTGCTGAGCACAAGAAGCACTTATTGCACTAGACTGTTGCTATTTCAGTTTGTATTTAAAAAAACTGGCTACACCCTTGCATCACATGACTAATTTTAAGCATGTTCAGTAATGCCAATAAATGCAAAAGTCACCTAGATATATGGGGGTCATATCATACCACCAGTTTTTTTCATACAATGCTGTACTGTGTATATGGCCCTTTAAATAGACTTTTCATTACTACAAGCTCAACTGCTATACGTTTACTGAACTTAATGTCATTTGGATTTTTAAATAGTTCACTTTGACATATGTATACAAAAATAGATAGAGGTGAATGCACTCAATTAACTACCAAATAAAGTAACAAAAAAGTGATGTGCATAGTCCATATAGTAAATTGCATATCCTCAATTGTTCAAATAAAATGAGCAGACCAGCACCACCAAGCCAGAATACAAAAGAGTTTTAATAAAGAAATAGAAAAATACAAAAAAAGTCCAAAAAACAAAACAAAGAAAAAAGATGCATTATGAAATATTTCCTGCAGGTTTCTAAAGTATATCCATACATTATTACATATCTACTGGCTCTAAAATGTCCTTAATAAATGTGTTGTGTGACCATATCCTGTCACAGTGTCCTCATGTGTGGTTTGGATTAGAGGGATGGGTGTAATATGAGACTTGCTTTTTCCATGGGCACTGGAAGATTTACATTACAAGTTTTGCTTTCAGATGTTTGTCTCTGTTAAGCTGGGGTGGAAGGTAATTGCAGAAAGCTTGTTCATGGTATTAAAGTGCACACATATACATTTGCTGTATGTTTAATATTTGTTTACGTATTAATTAGTGGCATCTGCAGCATTGCTTTGCCTAATCTTTTGCATTCTGTTTTTTATTTTTGCCTTTCATGTGTTTATTTTTACTGTGCCTTAGTGCACCAAGACAGAGATCTACTTCCCAATGCTCAGCAGGCAGATGCTTTCCTGCCTTCCAGTCATACTGGAACTGGCCTCTTACTGGCAACGTCAGCACACTACCCATAAACCATGGGCTGTATCCCTACTTTACTTCCACATTGGGACTTGCTATGGAAACCCAACAGTGTGATGGTGACATCACCAGGGACATCCTCCATAAAGGAGTGACCCAATCTATGTGTCTTGTACGCCAACAAGAAGATAGTATGCATTAGAGATTTGATGCTAGAGTGACAACTGGCATTAAGTCACTGCTGCAAGTGATCGCAGTGGTTTCCATGTACACTGCGATAACACAGCTTGTAAAGGCCTAAAAAACAATATAATAATACAAAGGGATTGTTATCTGCATGGAGGACAATGCTGACCAATGACTGCAGATAAACCATGACGACCTGTGTATGCAGCCATTTCAAGCCACGTTATGCCACCCACTCCCCACACACAGAGGTTATTGGTGAATAAACTGTACCAGTTGCTATTTTAGACAAAGCTATTTGGTTTGTATGGGTAGATGGTCTGGAAGCATCCATCCTGACATGTTGATGCTTTTAGCTGATATGTTGACATTAAGCCCTTCATGACGGTAATAATATGACTAAGGGTGGATTGCCATTTAGAGAAATATTTTATTGGCAATGACTGTGAATCTACCAGGGGATATATATATATATATATATATATATATATATATATATATATATATATATATAATGTTAACCCGTGCATGATACTCATGCATTCTAGTCAAATCAAGCTACTTAAGGTGTTAAAAAGGTTCTTGTCATGCATTTGGGCCTAGCCCAGGCCTCCTCAGGGGAAGAGCGTTATGAATCGAATCATGTGGTGACACATTTCTTCTCTCCACCACTATTATTCACCAGTCTGAAGGATCCTGCTTCCAAAACGGAGTTTGTCGCTGGTGCACGTCCAGCATATAATGTTTTGTAAAGATGTTCATTGTAGACCATCCTGCTGCTTTACAAATGTTACTTGACAATACTTGCTGCCTTCGAGCCCAAAAAGTTGCCGCTGCTCTTGCCCTTTCCCCAAATCTGCCTGTGTGATGAACTCATGGATCCATCTTGCAAGGCTATCTTTTGATGGGTCACGCTTCTGTCATGTTCCAGATGGTAAACAAAGCTGATTAGTCTTTCTAAGATTCTTTGTTCTCTGGAGATATATGGAGATTACTCTAACCACATTGTTATGGGAAAAATATGCAAGGCCTAAGTTTGTTCAAACGTGGTTTTGTCCACATGTCACCACCTCATCATTTTTCTCCATCACCTCATCCTTCATCTTCATCGCCACATCCTTCATCAAGCTACTTAAGGTGTTAAAAACTCCCCACTGTCACCCCCGGCAACCACCAACCACTCCCAACTGTCACTTCTCCTTCAAGAAATATATAGGTCAGTGTATAACTCTTCCCAGCAGGTGGCGCTGCAGCTTGGGTTTTTTCTCTCACACACGCCACTAGGCATTTGTATAGTAGAGATATATATATATATATATATATATATATATATATATATATATATATATATATATATATATATATATATATATATATATATATATATATAGATATATATAGATATATATATAGATATATATAGATATATATATAGATATATATAGATATATATAGATAGATATATATAGATATATATAGATAAACTTCCAATGAGAATTGAATGATCATTTTAAAATATAGTAAAACAATAAATCCAGCAAATGCTTATGGATTATACAATAAGCCACGTTCTTACTATATTCATGTCAGATTAGTACATAATTACCAGTATTACTGACATCAATTGCTCACTATCTGGAACATATTACAGTATCTGGACCAATCATTTTGATAGATTTTTTTCCAATTTTATGAATGATAAATCTTTTGATTGTATTGGTGTGACAGAAGTTCAATCTACCATTGATTATTTTTTCATGCAGTTTTGGAATACTCAGGTACTGTGTGTATATATTGAACCACTCTGTCTTTCTGGCAGTTTAGAAAGAAGCATGTACCCACCTGGTCATTGTGTTTAAGGGTTATTTGCAGTTTGCTTGGCAAATTGAGCTAATAATAAACTCTACTTAGCATGTTGAGTGAGAAGCCTACACAAGATCTATACCTTCAAATTTGTGATCCTTAACTGCCCTTTTCCCTCTCCAACATATGCTACCAATACTTTTTAGTGTGCTTTTAGTGCTGATTGTCATCACTATATGAGTATAGTGTGGCTCATGCAATGGTACAGGATACAGTACTGGGTGCTGGTAATGGTAATCCATTTACCAAAGACAGTTTTACATCCATGTTTTGTTGGTGAAGCTCAATAAATATCAGGCAGTAACTGCACTCTGACCCGGTATTTGAATACTTGCAGAAAGTGATTATTGGGATCACATGACACATGTGGCTGGAGACATTGTTATACTGATAGTGTCACTGACCTCTGAAATTTCTCTGCATGTAAGTATTCATACAACTAGTGTTAAACCATTTTATTTGTTCTGTATTTGCAGAAGAGAAACCCTGCCAGCATGGGGACATATGTAAATGTATTTACATGTGAGATCACCATTCAGATTACCAGTTGTTTGTGCTGCTCTTCCTGTTTTAAGTTGTTTTTTGTTTTTCTCTCTCTCTCTGAATACAGTCATGGCCAGAAGTTTTGAGAATGACACAAGTATTGTTTTTCACAAACTTTGCCGCCTCTGTGTTTTTAGACCTTTATGTCAGATGATGCTATGGTATACTGAAGTTACAAACATTTCATAAGTGTCAAAGGTTTTATTGCGAATTACATTAAGTTTATGCAGAGAGTCAATATTTGTAGTGTTGATCCTTCTTTTTGAAGACCTCTGCAATTCACACTGTCATGCTGTCAATCAACTTCTGGGCCACATACTGACTGGTGGCTGCCCATTCTTGCCTAATCAATGCTTGCAGTTTGTCAGAATTTGTGGGTTTTTGTTTGTTCACCCGCCTCTTAAAGATTGACTACAACTTCTCAATGGGATTAAGATCTGCGTAAATTCCTGGCCATGGACCCAAAATTTAGATGTTTTGATCCCCGAGCCACTTGGTTATCACTTTTGCCTTATTGCAAGGTGCTCCATCATGCTGGAAAAGGCATTGTTCGTCACCAAACTGTTCTTGGAGGATGTTTTGGTACTGTTCTTTATTCATGGCTGTGTTCTTAGGCAAATTTGTGAGTTATTTTAATAAAACGACCAGTGGTTTTTAATAATTTAATCCAGGTATAGCAGTGCCCTGAGTGCAATCCACAGCCTGGATTATCAGCTTTGGTATTTGGACCCTGTGTCCTCCGACCATCTTTCATGGGTTGGAATGTTCAATTGCCCAATGGGTTTATAAAGCCTGCTGGGCACTAAAGGTCACTGCAATCCTCTGATCAGTTGTACTATTCTACCCCTGTATCTGTCACCATTCCTGGCACATATGACCAAGACCAGTGTATTTCAACTCACACTAACTTTCACCTATGCTTACAGAGGAAACTCCTAAATGTCTGCCAGTCTCTAGGTCCTAACTATACTAGCTTTCACCACCTCCTTGCTCCTTTTTTTTTATTTCTCTTTGAAACTGTTAGATCCTAAATCTTGAATTTAACCTCCAAGACAAGTTAAAGGAATAACAGGGTACTGAGCTAATATTAGGCAAGGGTCTTCTTTCAGTCCCCCCTCCCAATCTTAAATAGTTTAGCTTCTTTCCTTTTTTTTTTTCAAACCCAGTGAGGCCAGAGGGCCTGTTTGTTTACCCCTGTTACATATTGCTTTCTACCATGCTGGGACACCAGTAGCTTGTTTCCCCTCTCAGTATTTTATGCTGGCAGCACTTTAAGCTTAAGTTTCATGTGTGGTCTGGTCCTCCATGCTTGCCAATGATCCAGCTGGGACATTATATTACCTCCGTTCTGTCTGGTGGTAGACTAATATAGCAGTGGAAGTTGCTCAATTAATATATAGGCTCATAGCAGGTGCTTGAAAGGGTGGGGTTATCCTAAAAGGAACAAACACAGAGAATAATCCCCCAGCACACTGCTATAGCCAGCAAAGGAGCTGCCATTTCAGGTCTCGGTTGCACACATTTGAAAATGTATGTTAAGCCACCTGCCTCTCCACGGCGCTTTTGCTAATAGGGTGTTCCTAACTCTAAAAAGTGAGAGTCCCATATATTTGGGCCATACATATGTGTTTTTAAATTAAAAGCTAACTTACCAAGAGGTACCCCAGAAGCCTCTTTTCTCTGGTGGTAGACGAATGCCTGGGGAATGGAGGTTTTGGGGACATTTAAACAGACCCCTCACACTAACTTTTGGTCTCCTTAAAAATATAAAAACTGTGTATTGGACCTTTAAAAAAAGCTGTGTAAAGATTTTGAAGTTAAGACACTGGTGACTTTTTCTTTCAGATCCCTCCTTCCTGAGTGAGAAGAAGCGGAGGGACCGTGAAGAACGACAGAGTGTTGTTCTCTGGAGAAAGCCATTCATTACCTTGCAGTATTTTTTCCTTGAAACCCTGATAACCTTGAAGGAATGGAGTTTAAAGTAAACATTTATTATTTCTGAAAATGATTTGTTCACCATTTGAATTTATATTGTGTTTTTTGTATTTTTAAAGACTATGCTTACGAAATACAGATTGCAGGACCGTACTGACTAAATCAGGCCTGTCCAACCTGCGGCCCTCCAGATGTTGTGAAACTACAAGCCCCAGCATGCTTTGCTGGTAGACAGCCAGTTGATAGCTGGAAGGGCATGCTGGGACTTGTAGATTCACAACATCTGGAGGGCCACAGGTTGGACAGGCCTGGACTAAATGTTCACTAAAACATTGTATTATTTGAATTTAATTTCAGAAGAAGTGCTCACAGGAATACCTTTAGGAAAGAAGCAATAAGAAAGGACATTAGATAGTGTTTAAATTCTGCCTGTGAATTTGTTTCTCGGCTTACAAGCTGAAAGCACTACAAGCACCCCCAGCATATTTCTATGAAATATATAATTCCATTTGGAATTAGCTGGGTAGAAATTAATTTGATAAATTCAGCCCCAAGATTTATATTTTTATTTTGGCCTTAATGTTACTTGTTTGGATGTCTGATTCAGCAGCTTATTATCTGAACAGTGCGGATTATGCAGAGGTCTGGCAATAATTAGGGACACTTATCTGAGGACTTTGGCATTAGATATGTACACACGTTGTTCCAACCTGGCGTATAAAGTACAGGTATGAAATCTTGTATCCACATTCACAGTAATCACAATACTTAGAAAAGCAAAGCTATCTCAGGACACTGTCAATTATATTGGAACTGTCACTTTCTCCTCACAGGGCTGCTGATGCTATTAATTTTTTTGTTTCCCCTTATTATGCCTTGTTAACTATCCTAACATAATATTAAAAGAAGTAAAAAAAGATTATACTTTCACATATTCTAATAACTTGAATGAGAACAACGTATCTTGCTGCAAATCAAATTTGTAATAAGATATCATTGTTTGGTTTCTAAAAAGGCTCATTGCTTACAATTTTTCCATTTTGACTACTATGAAAGCATAGCAACACTTAAGTAGCAATGTACATAAAACGTAGATACCTGAAGGTAATCTGATTTTTTTTTTATTAGCATACTTTAGGACGATCCAATTAGATGTGAATTGCCTTGCACTTTATTATTCCACTTAGAATGTGCCGAAAGCGATTGAATTACAGGCCCTGCGGTTATCTCTGCTGAAAATAGGTCTTAATTCGCTCATTTTTCATCGCACCTCCTAGGGTTGGTTTAATTGTCTCTGGAAATACTAGTTGAAAGGACGGTATACTGTGAAATCCATAGTGTAATCTTACAGTATGTATTATTCTGTAGTGGGTGAAGGGTGGCAATAAATAAGATTGATACAATAAATTATTTGGAGAGCCCTGTAATACAATACCAAATACCAATACCTGCAATACCAAATTGCATGTTAACTGACACGCATTTGAAACATAAAATGTAAGCCACACTCTCTTAAATCTTGTTTGATTTTGAAAGGTCAGCTGGATTATATGAAGTGCTATAGTAATTGCCTGTATGAATATAAACATGAAGAGAAATGCTTTACTTCTATGATTTGTAACCCAGTGCTGAGGAGTAATTATATGGAAAATAAATGTGCCAGCCCACTTATTTGAAACCTTTGCATTGTTTATTGGAAAGCCTGGGCAAATTTTTGTTTTCTATTGAAAACATTACCGTTTGACACCATGAGGGTGATTCAGTGTGATGAGAGTAGTTCAAGACCCGCGGTAATGAAATGAGTAAAATTTGTTGGTTGTAACATTACCAAAATCCATTCACTCACATTTTCCATACTTCTAAATTTAATATTTTAAATATACATACAGTGGCTGTATGGAAAGTGTAAGTGAATGGAATTTGATTTTTACCTTGATGGTAGTAGGGGAAGTGGCGGTATGGCATACCATTGTATATACCCTCTTTACCACCACTGGGAACATAACATTTATAAACAACTTACTGACTGCAGCACCCTAGGTAAGCACTATTTTGTGGACATGTGTGTATGAGCAATAACAATTTAAGGCCTAATAAACCCAAGTGCATTGCAACCAATGAAATGTTACTTCTAAATGTGTTACACTAATTTAGAGTAAGGGAAGCGTATTTATTAATGTTTGTAACTGTTTTATTAAATAAGCCTTTAAATAGGCAGCTGCAACGCGTTTGTAAGCATTACACTTGTTAGGCTATTTTTGTGTTTGAGACCAGGAACACTTATACACTTTGTGTAAATATAGTGACAAATGATGTTACATGTTTACGTATATAACTTTTTGTGAATGTTGCGGGTAACGCTTTTTTTGAAGTCTACTTTTATTTTTGATTTTGTGTTCCACCTTGGAATACAATAACACTGTATTTGTTTAATTTCCACCCCATAGGTTATGGCACCGCCGTGGGATGGTGGGGTCATTATTGCTTCTACTTACAGTTCTTACAGTAGCGTATTATATTGAAGGAGCACATCAACAGGTATGTCATTTATTCTTTCTCTGTCAGCACCTCTGCCATACATAAATTTAGTGTAACTATGTTCTGTCCACTGGGGGTATCCTTTATTTATTTTTTACCATCTTGTTTTAGTTGTGGTATCTTTTATAAAGTTTTGTTTTTTTATTAATGTATTAAAATTTGAATAACCTTTTCATGTTAATTGTGAGTTGCAGTAGGTAGAATATAACCATTCCTTCCATAAGCGACAGCGTTTACTGTATTAATCTTCCTCCTTATTTTATTTATGCCATGTCAATGGAACATTGTGTGAGTATGAAGTCATCTGGACAAGCTCTGACTTAATAAAAAGCCAACAAATTATTTGTATCTGAATAAAAAGTCCAAGTGTAATGCAGGGCATAGTTTCACATTCCCAGCGGCTGTAGTCAGATTTCTATATGCTGTCTGTTTCCACTGTGACCTTAGGAATTAAGTGAGAAAGTATTATTATTTTGCAAGATGGAAATACACACGTCTTTGTTGTGTAAACCAGTATGTTAAAATTCATAGTCCTTTCTGAATTTATTTATTTTTTGAATCAACTGGTTTCCAGTTGAAACAAATGCTATATCTTTCCCAAAGTTGAAACATGAAGCACTGTTATTTTTTGTATTTGTTGTATACTGTTGTATTTGATGCAGTGATATTTACAGATGCTCTTCTTTTGCAGTATGTACATTATGTTGAGAAGAAATTTTTATGGTGTGCCTACTGGGTAGGCTTAGGAATTCTGTCCTCTGTGGGACTTGGAACAGGTCTTCATACGTTTCTTCTATATTTGGTAAGACTCTGTTTTATACATTATCTTTCGTTTTCATTTAATGAATAAAACTGTTGATTTTGAATAAAATATTTGTAAATATTGCTTTCTGCACCTTGTGGTAAAAAAGTTGTTTTTGTTTCCTCTTTTGCTGTGGAGAAAACCACTTGGACTGTATATAAATGCCCTGTCTCGGCTTTCGAATTAGGCTTCGTACTAATTCAGCCTCCGCTCTCACTGGACAGCCTTCTTCATTCGCTAACTCTGCATCTGTCCAGTGCTGCATATGGAGCACTATGCAGTGCCAGCAGTAGCCAAGTCAGGGCATTTACATTGTTTTGCTATGCTGCATTTCTGGTGAAGGGAGCCCAGGAAAACTTTTCAAATCTGGAAAATTAATTTGTTTAGCACTCCCAGGTTCCCTTTAATGTAGGAGCTGTCAGTTACATATTAGACATATACTTGAGATTCTCAATAAATTACATCTTTGAACACTATTGGTGTTTTTGAACTTGTTCCATACTGTCCCCGCTGCTTTGCTCTTTCCATGTATAGGGAAAGTGCCATCAAACACTTTATGGAGGGCATGTACATAACTGGAAAAGAGAAATAACGTTAAAAACATTTCAAGATTTGGCTGGACCATCTTTCGTTCGTTCGTCAAATAAAATAAAAAAGTAATTAAATATTTTGGCTTTTGATTCCAAAAAGAGAATTGTTTATCCAGTATCTTAGGGGCACTGTTTTATAATCTGATTTTCTCATAAACTGTATTGGTTAATAACTGTACATTCCATTTACTAGACTATAAATTTGAATTTTCTTACTGACACATGCAAGGTGAACTTTTTAAGTTGTTTCAGTTTATTTGTATTCCATTTTATACGATAAAAAAGTAGAGCTACACATTGTGATTTACATATGAAAAGGCATCTTGTGTGTAAATAGGAACGTGTAAAAGTTGCCATAGCATGTAAGAAATGAATGTTGGTCATTTTATGTTAAGTACAGTTGTCTGCATTGTCTCTTACTAGACTTACAGTAGAGTCTTATCTGCAGCACACGTCCTAGGCTGTAATAACTTCACCTCTAAATTGATCCTTTTACATTTATTGTTTACTCTTGTATATAAAGTTATTTTAGTGCTGTTCAGTGGTTCTTCCTTTCCATTGGTCAATAATACATAAAATAAATTATAAATAAATGTTGTACTTAATATAACATGCCCCACTGTGTAGCAAGTAAAAGTGGACCTACCGTATATACTCGAGTATAAGCCGAGGTACCTAATTTTACCACAAAAAACTGGGAAAACTTATTGACTCGAGTATAAGCCTAGGGTGGGAAATGCAGCAGCTACTAGTAAATTTCAAAAATAAAAATGATATATATAATCTATAAAAACAAATGTATTGTTCCCAGACTAGATAAATAAATAGGATGATTGACTGGTGTAGCAATACCAACATGTAATATATCACAAAGGATATATAGGAGATGCAGACCTCAATAAACAGTACTGAAGGGAATGGTGGTATATCCGGAGGCTCCAAACTGTATAGGACATAACAATAAGTAACAATGCAGTGTTGGAGTGTATAACTCACGATTTCTTGATAGCAGTTCTCAGTCCGTCCGCGGTATTCCTTAAAGACTGCAAGCAGCGGCAGAGGATGAATGGGATGTGAAGCGATGAAGCGATGAATGGTAAATGAATCATCGCTTCACATCCCATTCATCCTCTGCCGCTGCAGCGCTGGACTGCACTGACAGCCTGTTTAGTGAGACATGAGGAAATCAGTAACAGCCGGGACGTCAGGAACCTCCTGCACAGGCGCGTCTGAAGAATGGAAACATCACTACTTCAACCAGCGCTATTGGAGTGGTAGGACCAAACGGAGCTAGGAACTTTCCTTCAAAAGACTTTGTGTCTGGACGGCTATTATAGTCAGCGCACCCCATCTGTTTGCTTGCAGTCTTTAAGGAATACCGCGGACGGACTGAGAACTGCTATCAAGAAATCGTGAGTTATACACACCAACACTGCTCTGCATTGTTCCTTATTGTTATGTCCTATACAGTTTGGAGCCTCCGGATATACCACCATTCCCTTCAGTACTATTTATTGAGGTCTGCATCTCCATCACCCGAGTATAAGCCGAGGAGGGCTTTTTCAGCACAAAAAAAGTGCTGAAAAACTTGGCTTATACTCGAGTATATACGGTAACAGGAAACCAACCTCCCACACGGATATCTGAATCAAGCATAATGCAATGTATGCAATGCATTATGGATCGTATCTTGTTGTTCTTCACAATTGGTATATATATTCAATACGGTTTAAAGGTTTAATATTCTCTTGTGCAATAGTATGCAATTTGTTCTACATTGCTTTTTCGCTGTGGATTAATGGTAGCGAAAACTGTAGCTTTTTGAATGCATCCAGGTGTGTGTGTGTATATATATGTGTGTGTGTGTGTGTGTGTGTGTATATATATATATATATATATATATATATATATATGTATATATGTATATGTGTGTGTGTGTATGCATGGATCAGCATATTGCTCATATTTCCATGCTGAAATTAGAACTTAGATGGAACACATAGGGGTATTTACTAACATATATCTGGCTGAAAAAGAGAAGTCTCTTAGTTAAGTGTAGCCATCCAGGAATTATTGATGGGCTGATAATAGATTCAGATCTCAATCTATTTTTTATTACTTTAATTTATGCATAACTTGTACTTATAAACACATTTTAACAATCCCACACCATATTCTGCTTATTTTCTTTCCATTTTGAGGCTCTGCATAGGAAGTCTATGATTTCTGGGAATAGAAATGGCATGTGAGCTCAGATGAGCATTGATATATTATTATATATTTATTTAGTCTCTGTTTGTTTGTGTTGTAACATTGATATTTATTATATATATTATACGCAATTCTTACTTTTTTTACGTGGAATTATTATGCCCTGACTGCCTGCACTTTTAGAAGGCTGCCACATCTATACAAGAGGAAGTGATTTTGCACAATTGACTTTCATTTTAAGCGCAATTATTAACCACGAATATTCACTGTAAAAGTTATCTTCCATCCAAAATTAGTGCCTGCATATTATGTTATGATATATTTGTATTATTAAAGACAATATAGTGCAAAATGATTGGTTTCAGCACTAAGTGAAGTCCCTTCTATCAGAAGGTCTAAACCTTTTCCCAATACGGGAGTATTTCTTTATGCACTTCAAATCTTCAAAGATCCACGGCTTCCCCTTATTAATGTCTGTTCTTTTCCTTAGAACTACAGATCTGAAAAAGCAAACAGAAGAGGGCACTCCATAGTGCAGTTAAAACTTTTTTATTAAGCAATTCAACTGCTTCAATAGAAATGTTAATACCAGATTAACAAGAGCATGTAGGTGCAAGACACTGGCAAATATTCTTTAGGGTTACCACCAACAGACAGGAGTCACCAGAGTCTCCACTTCATTCACTCTGGGAATGTGGACCAATCCAAATTGTCTTCGGTACGCCAAGTTATACCCCAAAATGTTTTGTCAGCAAAATACATGCAAATCTACATTTGTACAGCTCTAAAACATGGAGACTGTCATGCAATAAGGGCTATAATATATTATGTAAAAAAAAGTTGATTAATTCAAATTGTTCAGCTTGAAAATATTTAGGCTTTAATAGTCTTAAGGTTTGTGCTTTAGAATGATTTGACCTCCTGAAATGTGCACAGCACTACCTGGTAGCCTGGAGCTGTCTCCCAGTGGAGCTATGTCAGTCCTGTTGCATCATAAAGAAATCCTGTAATGTAAACTATTAATAATCTGCTCACATTAGACATGAAGACAGTGAGAGTTCACACAGGCAAAGTTCATAGGCACTGAAAAATTTGATTGGAAGAGGTATAGCTCTTCCCAAGCAATTTTTCTTTCCTGGGTGGGTTTCAGACACATCTTGCACTTCCCTACTAATTTTTCATTATAGCTCTGGTTAATAGCTTTCATATTCTTATAGCTGCTTACTAGGCTCTGAGTAAATACAGTAGTTAATCACTTAAGAGATTTCTATCCATGCTTGTTATCTGCACGCATGAGAGAGATTGTACACACAACCACTAGCAGCAGAAGCAGGATCCAAGTGTCCACAAACGGCTTTGGTAACAATTAGAAGAGCCGTACAAGTGTTCGGATCACAGTCCACCTGACTATACTTGTGTAACTCCGAATTTCCATCCGATGCAACAGATTTTCTGTAACAAAGTCAAAACAAAGCATTATTCTTCCCCTAAAATATTACATTAAACTTTTTCTATGAAATACAAGCAAAAGGTATTTGTGATAAGTTTCAATTGTGACGTCAGACTTTTATTGGTGGAAATAGACAATGTTGCTGCATATTAAATTCTCAGTAAGATAGAAGGTAATTTTTATATAAATCTGAGGAAATACTGGGCTACTTTGTTTAAACAATGACCTTGGTTCATTTGTAAGATAGCAACTTTTCTTACACCAAAATATACTTGTCTGGAGGTATCCTAATCCTTTTATTAACCCTCAGCTCTTTCTGTTTTGTTACAGTATAAAATTTTCATCTGTGAATCACTGTAAATCATGAAGTGCATTTAAAAGGGGCCTGAAGATGGCCCATGTCATATGACATACTTAAACAATAGTAAAAGCATGTAAATGGGTATGGAACATATTGGTTGCAAGAACCATTTACTGGCTTGTGCCTGCGGGCCAGAGCAACCACATGACAGTCATTTGAAGGCTGCCTGCATTGTTTTCAAGAAAACAATGTATTCACGGCAAAGTATACGCAATGGAGTGTCTGTCATTCACCCACCTGCCATTCCCCCGCAAACGCAAGTGCTGGTTGTCACTGCATGCCCAATGAGATTGCATTTGATGCAGTGTCATTGGTGGTTTCTTAACACCAATAGGTAACCAGCTAATCTGATATATGAGCATAGTTTAATAAAGAAGTAAACGATTGTCATGCAAACTTTTGACAGCCACCTCGCATCACTGCTCTGTTCAATTGTTAAAATGAAATGTTTGCATTGGCTGCTTGCATAGTTTGTCAGCTCTTTCTCATTTTATTTATGTTACAAATATTTTTTAGTGACTTTATTTAATTGTATGCTCACACCATAGGTTAATATTTGCAGTCAGATGACACAAACTTGCATGACAAACCAATGCATGCAGTAGGCACATTTGTCTATATTTGTATCTAGTGTATCCTATCACTCATCCAATCCATGTCAGCATAATCTGAACCAATGTTCTTCAAAACACATCAGCAGTTGAGCGCCTCTGACACTCAAATCTCGCACTCCTTGTAGGCAACTTTGACCGCAAAATCTCTTTTGTGCAATTGAGGAACAGTGTTTCCTATTCACTGTCATGTTTTGTTGATGAGATTATTATTATTATTATTAATAAAAATGATATCATCAACATGGATAGATATTATCATTGCTCTAGAATGTTAGGTTACTGATCAGAAATCTGTAGTTTTCTACAGTGCTCGCCTGATACGGCTGTAAGCATGGTACGCTGGAACACTCTGTGTGGGTATACCTTCTTTCCCTTTTTTTTTATCCTTAATTTAATGTTTTCTTTTATGTTGGTAGTTATCTATATCTGGCACTTTATGTATAGATATTAGCTTTACCCTGCGTTCAGGATCAGTCCTAATGTTGTACCATTCTCAGATCTTGAGACATGAAGTGGTACAAAATGGCTTCAAAATATATTTTATCTGCTATTCTATATAGTATGATTTAGCACTTCTGTGGCTACTAAGCCTAAGAAGGAAAATTGTTTTAGTCTACCGACTGTTCATGCATGCTGCCATTGGCCCCAAAATGAACTTGGCGCCCAATGATGATTTGATTGATTGCATGTAGACCTGTGTTGGTTATGATGAACATTTGACAGCAGTCAAAGCAAAGAAACTTTGCCAGTGGCTCAGTACAACACCGCCATCTTGTGGCATATTTTGGTATTGCTATTAAATAAGTTATATACATTCCTACCAAATTAATTTTCAAAATGCACGTCCATGTTGTAGACTTAATTTCCTAAATTTGATATATTTATAAAATTCAGTGCTAAATATACACTAGCATTTAAACCTAAGATGCTGTATTTAATTACACACCTAAGGGATCCTTTTATATGTAGCTTAAAAAGTATGTTCTGGGGTTAACATGAGTGTTTCTAAGATTGTTCTTAAAATATTCTAGAGACACCCATGTTGTGCTGAATTGCTGTTTGTATGCATGATGTCTGACTTTTTTCCTCATGAATGTAAAGTACTTCGTCACCTGGTGGCGTCAGACTCTAAGCTTCCCAGCCAGTGCAAAGTGTGTGTGGTTAGTGGATTTTGTGCGATCAGTTCAATAGATTATTTTACATGTAATGTCTATATTGATAGTGATTAGAAGCTTCAAAAACTGCAGCGCTATCCTGTATCTTTCTCAAGTGCGAATAACGAATTGCCAAAAACCAGCTTTATTGTTTATATGTTAATAAAGTTGTGGACGCCAAAAGCTGGTCCAATGGATTTACGCTCCTAATATTGATTGTTATTATGTCACTTTGGTCTGGCCTTTTTCCTCTTCAGTATGTTTTTCTCTCAATTGCAGTTTTCCAACAAGCAATGTGTTATAAAATATTATACAGCTTGAAACTGGTTATTTTGATTTGATCGCATTGTTTGTATTGTTAAATCATCCAGCAACATGATAGAGGTGATCTAATGCTCATCATGGGGGAAGATATTCCTAAGAGCTTCTGTTGGTGCTTGGACATGATTTCCTCACTGAGAAGCTAGAGGTCAGCGCTGCTCTAAATCTGGCCTTCATTAATTCAGTAGTGCTAGGGCTCTCACCTTTTCTTTCATTCTAACAAAGCATGTTTAGGCAAAATGTAAACTGTAATGTCTGATCTTATTTTGCCCTGTTATAATTGAAAATACATTACTTAGAATTAGCATAGTGTACCACTGTCTAAACAACACTTACATATAAAATGGAAATAAGATAAATATTATTGCGTAATGTTTGCATTTAAGAAACGCTACAGCCCCTTATTTGAATTATGATTAGGGCATGAAATTTGCTCCAGAATGAAATGTCAAAATTGTCTTCAAAATATGTAAAATAGATGAAAATTAAATAGGGATAGGCTAACAAACTTTAAGAGTTTAAGAGCCGGATCCTTAAAGGAGCCATATTGATTTCATGCGAATACAAAATAAAATGTTACCAACAGTAATACTTTAGACATGTTGGATACCTAGTTTGTGGGATCAGTGCAGTTCTGTAAATAATTGTTTGTGTTTGCCATATCACCATGTAAATAACCCAACTTTTTAAAATGTCCATAAACAAAATCACCAGACACCTCAAAATCACATCTATTTCTGCAATGTAAAGTAAGAACTGGGGGCATCTAGGTAAAAACAACTTAGTAAATCGCCATTGAATACTCCAAAAAAGATGTTACTGGTTTCAGACACTCGAGCCCTTGTTACCACTATGATAGGGGAACACCGCGCTCCCGGTTTCCTTGTTATATTTGGACTGGTGCTGGTTACTACTTGAACGGAGGGAACACACACTGTTTTAGTGGGGAACAGCCCAGGCTGACTAGTACAGAGGCTCGTTGAGGAATTTGGGAAGGAGGATTATGCTCCCCGTTTATAAAATTAATTTATGTACTGGGGATTTTCTTGTTCATTTCAACAGTTCATTCATTTAAATTTGCTCTCTGCATTTAGCACACACTTTGGAAAGCCCAGTGAAATGCATTCATGGAAAACGCAGAAATATTTTTATAACACTAACTAATGCCGAGTTAAAAATCGAAATCACTGCAATTAGTTTAATTTAGAAATAAAGTCGCTATTTACTGGATTAGAGTTTGGCCAACTAAATCACAATTTTATTATGGCAATTTTAGGTGATATGAAACTGTTGCACAATCTCTGCCTTTACCATATATCGCCTGTGTGCGAGACCTAGCACCCACACCACGATTCACCTGGAGATGATTTTGTCACACTTACAACTTCCTTATGATATTTGTCATGCACTCTTTGATCCACTGTAACCCTTTGTCTAAATCCTATCTTCCTTACAATCCCTCTAGCCATCGCTGGGCCTGTACGCCTTTCTGTTCATTCTCATATGTTTTACTACTTTACATGTTAACCTTTTCCTACAGTTGGTACATTTATGTCCAAGGTGAGCAGTACTAAAGGGACGTATATTTAAGTAATCACAATATGGTAGCCTGGATACAGTGTCAGTATCGTTATTTACTTTTCCATGTCACTGCATTGCTCTAAACTCAGAGTAAGAAAGAGATATAGTGCAGTGGCATATTGAGGTTTTAATCAATAACTTACTCTTTAGTAGGTACTAAAATCATATATCTTTATTATACTACTTTTTATGATTTTTATGTGTTTTTAACAGCTGTATTCACGGGGTGCTTGGATAATGTATATAGTACTATTTGCAGAAAAAGAAAAGATTACCCATTGAAATAGTGCACATCTAGTAGATCACATAACTTCTAGAGTAATAAGATCAGTGATACTCACATGATTGTGAAAATCCTCTTTGAGGAAATATGCTTATTGGGAATTAAAACATATCAATGTTATTATAATTACATTTAAACTCGAAAATTTGAATAGTGTAATGCATTAAAATCTCAGGGGGAACTCTGTGCCTCAGTGCTGGGGTCCTGATTTTGATTCCCAACCAGAGCACTCACTGTCTGTGTTGAGATTATATGTTCTCCTGGTGTTTGCGTGGGTTTCTTTCAACACTCCATGTGGACAGGGAATGATGTGAATGACAAATGTTCTCTGTACAGTGCTGTATAATTGGTGGCGCTATATAGGCAAATAAGGTGGTTGTTGTTGTTTATTTATTTATTAGCTCCATTGGGGCAGGGATCGATGTGACTAGCACTGAATATTATTACACTGCGCTGTATAGGGAATATGTAATCATTCACGTCAGTCTCTGTACCATTGGAAATTACAGTCAATATTCTAGGGTTAATTTTGTCAGGAGCCAATTAATCTACCATCATGTTTTTGGACTGTGGGAGGAAACTGAAACACCCGGAGGAAACCCACACAAACACTGGGAGAATTTATAAACTTCACCAGAAAGGGCCTTTGTTGGAGTGACCCCATGGAATCTGTGAACAAGCGTAATGCACGTCTGGTTTAGGGAGTGACGCGTGTGTGATGTCACACTTAGGGTGTGACTACCCACTATGGAATATTGGCAAATAATGTAGCTCCTTGTTTAAAGACAGAAATATATATATGCATTTAGTGTGCTGACTCGGATAAGGTTTTTATACTGGGAAAAATAAGTTACAGACAAGCCCGGAATATAAATATATAATATAAATTGTAATAAAATGAATATAAATGAATGTGTTGGAGCAGCGTCCAAACATATTTCACTGCTCCCTACATCTCCAACTTCCTCTCTATTCACACTCCTTCCCGCCCTCTGCGATTGGCCAACGATCGTCGTCTCTCCTACTCTCTTATTACTTCTTTCCACTCACGTATTCAAGACTTCTCCCGTGCTGCCCCCCTCCATTGGAACGATCTCGCTCGTGCGATCAGAACCTCCCCCCAAACTTAGTAGTTTCAAACGGGCATTAAAAACCCACCTCTTCTTAAAAGCCTTTGTCATCTGCCTAACTACCCACCTGTCGGCTACCTCTCCCTCCTTCTGGCTCCGTTCAAGCCTGTGTCCATTTCACCTTGCCTATGTCTTCAATTTGTCCGCCTTTCCCTTTAGATTGTAAGCTCCTCTGAGCAGAGTCCTCTCTCCTACTGTTTCCACCACTTTTTACTATGCTCTACAGCTATACTTCCCACCTCCATCTTTAGCCTCCTGCCCACTGACCTCGCTTTTGCTTTTCACTGCTTCTTTTCTAAAGCTCTTACCTGTTACTGTGCCCACACTCCTGGGCACACCATGGGGTAAATGTATCAATATGCGGGTTCTTCAACACCCGCGTGTTCAGCCTCTTCCGCGATTAAATTTCAAGCGGCGCTGCATTGTAAAGGGAAGTTAACCCTTTACAATGCAGGGCCGCTTGAAATTTAATCGCGGAAGAGGCTGAACACGCGGGTATTGAAGAACCCGCATATTGATACATTTACCCCCATGTCTCCTGCTGTCCTGACTTTCCCTCACTCTTACCCTTTCCTTAGGTGTGCTCTGAGCTCCCTGAGTTATTGTGATGCTTGTTTGTTGTACTGTAATGTCATTCCTTGTACTGTCCTATTGTTTGTTCCTGTACGGCACTGCGGACACTTAGTGGCACCTTACAAATAAAAATTAATAATATTTACTAAATATTGCATATACAATTTTTCCCATTTCCACATTCAGAAAATTGGTTATGTACAAGTCCCTCAACAGGAATTGAACACACATTTAATAAGAATATTTGGACATATTCCTTGTGTATTTGTCATCTTATCTGTATAAAACTCCCTTCAGTATACATATGAGAAATCTTTGCTGAGATGAGCTCTTCCTTCTTGAGATTTCCAAAAACAATGTTTCATAAAAACAGGCAAGATATAATATGGAACTGTTTGTGTCCTCTCGTATCAAGCTAAGACTGCTTCTGAAAGTATTAGTGGCAACAAAGCTTGCTAGTTTCAGTAACGAATGTTAAGTTGCACTTTACACTAGCATTATTCATGTACGGACAAGTTGGATTAACACAGCGCTGACTTTCACATTAGAAGTGTGATACATAGACATCTGTAATATAAATATGTCTGAACAATTGAAATAAAGCTGTCATATCCTCACTATTATAGAGCTACATTATTCATGAATGAATTAGATGATATTAAGAGTTGATGTAAGAGAAGTCTCAACAAGATGGACTGTAATTACAATGCATACTTTATAGCAACATAGAGAACTGTTGCCTTATTATTGTAATCATATCTAAGGCTATTCTGGTGGGTAACTAACAATGACAGTCACTTATGTCATTATATTAGTGGGAGACTAAAAAATTGATCAGTGCATTATGGAATTAAGGGGCTGTGTACCCAAAGCTTATGCAAGACAGCCAGATATCACTTTGTGATCCCATAAAATAAATTAGAAGAGATAAACAGATACTGATTGACTCCTTGAATAGTAACATCCTTAGATATGAATACATTACACTATACATATTTTATTTTTTTCCTTTTTTTTTATTTTTTTTAATAAGGAAGGTTTTACTGTAATAAAGTTTTATGTTTTAATTCCCATTATTAATGTCTTTGTTCATAGAGAGTTTTCATAAGCATGTACCCCATCTCTCTCTCTTTCCACATCCTTTAGGGTATCACTGATCTTATTACTTTGGTAGTGAATTGAATTGTCAATTTATGAGATATTTGACATAGAAAGGAAACTGCTGTTTAAAGTTAAACTAAACCAAGTAAAAATGAAGTGCAACGCATCTGAAAACTCTGTATTCTAAAATATTAGAAAATGTTCATATTTTGTCGTTATGGAGCTGCTGTGGTGACCTTTGTTAAAGTCGACGGTACTGTGAAAGATCCATGGTTATGGATCATCAGACAAAAACTGTTTGAAGGAAACAAAATTATTTAAAAAATGTGCTATAGCATATCTTGTTGATGACAGAAAAAAAATATATTTAACCAAATGCATTGAAGAAATATGACTGTCCACTAAGCAATTAAGCCTGCCCTCTGTCCCATTCAGAGTGATTTTGACAACTAACGAATAGTAGGTGCATTTCTTAAAATCAAGATTTTCTTCACTTGTCAAGAAACACTAATTGTGCTTGCCCATTATCTATCTGTACTGAGGCAAAACAACACTAAACAAAACCCTAAATGCAATAACATAATAATGTAAGCAATATATTATTATGATCATTCCCCCTCAGTCGAAATTATATAGAGATATATAGAGATATATATAGAGATATGTATGTATAGAGATATTTTTTTTTCCATAATTATTGTTATCAGCAGCATAGTTGTTTTTAGACAAGGGATAAATACTTATTGTGAATCATTCTGTAATGGATTAAACATATGCTGGGATCATGTTGAGTTGAAAATGAGATTGTATATGTTTTAAAATAAATGCTATCTACAGTATGCAAATGTGTCCAAACACGCATGAGTCACTCTGTTACACAGGGCTGGGGACAGGAAGCAGACGTGTCATAGGACAAAAATAGCCACTCGGCATGGGAACAAGCACTGCCTTTACTAAGTAATTAACGCCTCCTGCATCTAATGGCCCTCTCTTACTTGTTTATATTGCATGACTGATGTTGTGTTTTCTGCTGACGTCTACCAAAAATATTTCATAAGTCATGCTACTGGTAAATAATATTTTCCTAGTAAAATCTGACCACAGGTCTTCATTAAACCATGTATTCGACACGCTAATCGCTCATTTTTTTTTAAATGTAATCATTCACTGTGCTTGAAGGGTATCATAATGTGGAAGACCTAGCAGCTAGGTGTACAACGGACAGAATTCAATCACACTCTGTATAGTACAATTGATCTCTATGCTTTATTTTCTTCAAAGAATAGCAATGGCAATGTGTGTATGAAGCAGTAAGAGGGACGGAGAACTCGCCTTGCAGTTTGTATATTACCAATCTGTTGGCTTGATCAGCTGCTGAGAGGAATGCTGTTTGCGTCAAAGAAAGGAAAATAGTTTACATTTTTATCTGATAGTTGAGTTCTCCCAAGTTGAGCTAGACAGAATTTTAGTCAAAATAACACAATGCAGGTGTCCATACAAATGTTTAGTCGTAGGATCAGTGAATGAATCACAAGAAAATCGTAGTGTGTTTTGAAGGCTGGAAAGTGAGATCTATAGTTCAAGGAAAGGTAAAAACCTACTATAGCTGATTTGTGTCTTACTCATACAGCCACCCCTGCTCTGACCGGACAGAGGAGAGAGCCACCTGGGAGCGAGCATAGCACATTATGCGGCAGTGTCTAGTTACGGCAAAAGTGCTCCCGGCCAGCAGAACACGATTTTATTTTTTTTATATATATTTTTTCTTTTTACGCGTTTCATATCACGTATGACTGTACAACTATGTTCTGTAGGTAAAGAGGTATGTCTCCAGCCTTGTCATTTTCCTGATATCAATGGAAATTTAAACACTTAGCATGGAAAGGTATTAGCTAGAGGCTGGTTCTGTACACCTTTTTCCCCACAGTTTAAATTGTGGCCCATGGAAATCATTTGTAGTCTGAAAGGAAAGCGAATGTGTTTGATACACCAACAGAGAGTTTATCTAGTCAACAATGAGTAGGTGGAAAGTAAATATATGTTATATACACAATTTCCTATGATTATACACTGTAGTTGATTTTTTGCAAATAATGCAGCCTCTCAAATTTACCCCAAAGTGTATTCTATGTCTCTCCAGACCCACCCCTCTCCTACCCACACACTTAGAAAAAAATGTTTTTTTGACAGATTGTTTTTTGTTGTGTTTTATTATTTTGTGTGTTTGGTGCTTTTATCTTGATTTGGATGGGCTACCTCCTGTGATGGTCCTGGAGTTGCTGCTCCAATGTCCTTCGTGTTCATGTCATCTACCAATCTGATATTTGCTTTGGTCATGCTAGTTAGACTTATGTAATGCATATGTCTGATATCAACTACAGTGCTGTCTTTTCACCATGCCATTAAATAAGCTTTTTAGTTAGTAGTGCAAACCGATAATAATGTAGAACATTCATATATTGCATTACAAAATAATGTAGAACATTCATATATTGCATTACAAATCTATTTTTTCTCATTTAATTAATCTAGCAACCTCGGCTGTAAGGTTATTTATTTTATGCTTGTAGGTTTATCTCCCCAGTGGCATAGTGTGCATTGTTTTTTGTATTTTGCACTTCACTAGTTACTTCTGTGTTCAGAAACATAGAGAAAGCTATTCTCCACTCCACCATGTGCTTTTCCATTTACTGGAAACAAAAAAAGTACTGTACGCCACTTAAGATTTTCAAAATAAATAAATTTTATAGTATTCTGAGTTCAGACTATTTTAATACAATATAATGTGTCTTCCAGGCAGCCCTAATTAGTGTGATTTTGTGAGGGCATGTTTTTGTTGAAAGACATCTAACTGCAAGTCATGATTCAGCAAGGAGGTTTTTTATTTTTTTGTTATAACAATGAATGTTCTTTTGATAACTAGTTCATTGTGGTAGCAGAATGAAAGGAAGCAAAGCTGCGTTGCTTGGTATTACTCTTATCACCTTTTGTCTATGGTGGCTGATGGCAGAATGACTGCGGAGATGAATGTGGAATGAGTCACCCATTTCCTGGCAGTGGATTGCCTGGGGATTTGGGGTTTTCTTTCACTCTCTATACCTTCTATGGAAATCTTTAATTTTATCTTTTGTAAGGTATGGCTTTTTTTCAGTTCTTTCACTGGAGGTTATATAAGATAGGACATAATATGCTTTTGATCTACATGACAAACATTTTTTTTTTTTTTTTTATCTTCCATGTTGTCTTGAATAAATAAACTTTATAAAGAGACAACTGCCACACACTTTACAATCTAGTCATTCAATCTGCTCAGTTATTGAATTGATGAAATAAAATCTTGTGGATGATAGTTCATCCAATATGGTCAAAAGGGATTGATAACACGGTAAGTCTTTAGTACCTATATTGTATTTAAAGTGTAATTATTCAAAAGCAGTGCTAGTTTGTGCGAGCATGGCAAAAATTTTGACTATTCCTTATCAATTCATAATGGCAGCATGTTGACTTAGTGGTTAGCATGTCTGCCTTACAGCACTCGGGTCATGAGTTCAATTCCCATTCATGGCCTTATCTGTGTGGAGTTTCTATGTTCTCTTTACGTGGGTTTCCTCCCACAATCCAAAAACATGCTAGTAGGTTAATTGTCTGCTATCAAATTGACCCTAGTTTGTCTGTGTGTATGTTAGGGAATTTAGACTGTAAGCTCTATTGGAGCAGGGACTGATGTGAGTGAGTTCTCTGTACAGCGTTGCGGAATTAGTGGCACTATATAAATAAATGATTATAATCTGTGTGCATGTAATTATCGCTGTTTGAACAATCTTGTTTAAAACTGTCAGATTAAAAACAATAGTATTATTACGTCTGTAGATTTATGGGATTGTACAGAATACAGTTCCATTGGAAACAAATATTTTTTACTTGTGTCGCCATTTTGTGGCTAGTTACCCACTGGCATTTCAACAACATACGTTCAAACCCAGTGGCGCCAAATGTGAATGCGTTTGACTTCTGTTCATTGAGGAAGTTTTGTACTTGCAGAGGTAATGAAATGCTTTCAAGCACAAGACGAGCACAAATGGGTATGATGACTTTGCAAAGAATGAATTTCAGCGTCGCCCCCATTTACATGCGTTGTACTTTGTTTTTTAACTATAGCCCAATAACTCAATTTTCTTTGTTACATGTGATAAAATTTCCCACCAACCCCCCTAAAAAAAAAAAAATCTATACATGATTTAAATGAAAAGTTATCAGCAGCTCCTCATTTTTAAGGACCACCAGACCTAAAACCAAAGTTGTCTGGTATTAAAGATCTGCTGATAACTTTTACATATACATATGTAAAAGTTCCTGTACTCCCCAAAAAAATAAAAAAAATAAAATAAAAATTGTCTTTCAATGGGATTACTCACAGGAAGCTTGTTATGTCCTGGGAAATTACTTTTGTTGTGTGTAAGGGAGTTCTCCGTATCTCAGGTTGTATATTGGGGAGCTCTTTCTCTTCCTACATAGATGCTGATTTTTCTTTGAGAGGGAAAAATATTTTCCATACAATAATAATTTTACATTTAGTTCTTCTATTTCATTTATAAAACGTCTCCCTGGAAATAGACTGAGAGAAGAACATGCCGGAGTGACTTCCATACAACTTATGCTAGTGAGTAAATCATGCCAGTTACTGAACTCTGTGTTGACATATCTGCTCTTCTCCAAATATTATTTATTTTAATATTTAATCGTCTTCACATATGTACATTACAGCAATAAGGAAAGTGTTCTGTACATTAGGGATGTTGGTAGACTAGATGAGTACTACAGGAATCCAGTTTTCTTTTTCATATAGAAATAATATAAGTTACAATTGCGTCTAAGCATGTAACTATTGGGGGCGAGTCAGACAGCCTGACTTATGCCAGTTATCCCAATGACCAGTCATTGCCTGATTCCATTTATAAATCACTGTGGAATTTGTAGCAAATCACATTCCAGTCTAACCGCAGGCTCCAGTGGGTCTCTAGTCAAAGTGTGGCGAGTAAATGTTTCTCAGGTGAATCAGGGAATTAGGATGTCTTTGTCTATGCATGCCTCATTTAGGGAATAGCATATTGATTTGTTTCAAACTTTATCACCTAATAATACATTTACAAATATTATAGACCTATTTTTTCCATATTATTTTCTTAAGCAGCATAGAAAAAAATGAATGGACTTATATCAGAGAAATGTATTTTTGTTGATGGTATAGTTTACCTTGTTCTAGAATGGCAGTATATTTTTTGTTGTATGTCATATATTAGACCCACAGAAAAAAAATAACAATCCAGTTAGTCACCTTAATTTAGTAAAGCCTACATCAACAGGAGTATACTTGTTTTACTGAGTAATTAAAGTGTATAGTGTAGTTTCACTTTGAAAGCATAACACACTTAAATTACGCTAACCTCTTTTGTTGTCCTTTTTAGATTTGTTTGTTGAAAATATTGTATGACTGTATAATAACATTAAACAATAAAAGTCTGATGATCTTCCCAACAATCAAAAGTTTGGAGTGTTTGTGCAATCTTTTAACACAATCATATAGAGGGGCTGGCTCGGCTGGGGGTTATTTGCAACAAACACATGTATGGTTAGTAGGTTTATCTAGTTTACTGAACCTTGGTTGGCGATGTAAAAGTAAATACACTGAGTGGACTATATATGTGAAAGGTTAGTATGAAGTTATTAGTATAAAGTGTCTGATTTCATTATAGCACATTCAATTGCTTCTCTAACCTCTAACTTAAGTCAGACTTTTTTTATGTATCTTTTTTGTTTTTAATATTAATCCACCCCCCCCCCCCCACTTCATTTAAGTAGAACTGTGTGGCTCCCTGAACTCCCACGGACCAATAGGTGCCAGCCCATAATGATTTTCTTGGCCTGACAATCTGTTGAATTGTAAATGCATACTGTGTTGTGATACTGGACAGAAGCTGTTTGGGCAGTCTAGTGTTTGACTGCACTGATTTTCAATAATATGTAATTTATCTGGTCGCTAAATAGAAAAACGAAAGGAGTGAAGTCCGAACGCAATCTGCAAGTAAGTTTGCGTGTTTAAAAAGAGCATGATATTGTGCGTATGTCCGCCTGCACTTGGTTGCACCTGTACCTCAAGATGTGTTTCAGTTTAAATCTGGGTGTAGGAATGCTCTGCCTAAATATTATTTGCCGTATGTAGATTGACCAAACAGATTGTAGTATACGCACAAGCGTCTGTGCAATGTAAGGTAACATCCAAATGCTTTCAAGTTGTGTTTGTAAAATAATTGAAGAACTCTTAATAACATGATCATTAATAAAAATATGGATTGTTTATATATTTTTTACATTAAATATTTAAAGATCCTTTTTAATGCATACTGTAAAAACAGTGCATTTTTATAGTGTATCTAACCTGCACTCACATGTTCTGAGCTAGTGGCATGCGTATATGTAGTTTTTAAAACAAACACTATGCTGTGACTGTCATTACTATCAGTCGGCACTTACACCTGCCCTGTAGCTGGTGCAAATGATACTGCTTAAACAAAGCGTACTTACAAGAACGTCCTATGCATGCCCTTACTGTACATTGCCTACGTTAGTCCGCCCCGTTCCACCTCTCAAGTCGTAGGCAGTAGTAAGTGTCATTTGCGTTCAGACATGAATTGCATGCAACTTGGTTCATTGGAATAAGTTCCATTTCTGGGCATGCGCAGAGCTGTATCATGCAAGATACGCTACTCAAATGGACGTACATCCGACCATGAATCAGGCCCAGAATGTATTTTTTACTATACTTACGGTTTCATGCTAATTTGGCCAGTATTGAAGGAGTAAGATTAGTCAGGGACATTTTTAAAGTTTTTACAAATTGAATTATGCTACATCTCCAAGCATCGCATTGTTAAAATATAATTTTATTTTGTGCAAATGCAATTGTCAAGAGCACCAACACAAAATATGAAATAAAGAAGCACAGGATTATAAAGTGGAATACCAGATAATATCACTTTGTAAGCTTTTGGACTTTCTGGGCCTTAGGGCAACATGGTCATACTAATAATAATAATTCAAGAATAAACACAAATCTTTATATTTTTAATACTGCTAGTCCATGATATTTCAGGTAAATTAATAGCAGGCTAAATTAGATGTCTTTTATATAGTGTAGCTAAAGGTAGTATTGCATCAAGGAAAACCTAGTATAATAGAAAAAATGTGAGAATCATTGTCTAAAGGAAAAGGAAAGTCATGATAATGGATTCCCATAGCTGGGGTGGATTTGGTGGATATTATTAGGATAAGAGCAGCTGTTACTTAGTGCTCATACGGATATTATTCTGCTCTCACCCCCACCGTCACAATATATACAACATGGGCAGCACGGTAGCTACGTGGTTAGCACTTCTGCCTTACAGCACTGGAGTCATGAGTTCAATTCCAGACCATGGCCTTATCTGTGAGGCGTTTGTATGTTCTTCCCGTGTTTGTGTGGGTTTCCTCCGAGTGCTCCGGTTTCCTCCCACACTCCAAAAACATACTGGTAGGTTAATTGGCTGCTAACAAATTGACCCTAGTCTGTGTCTGTGACTGTGTTTAGGGAATTTAGACTGTAAGCCCCAATGGGGCAGGGACTGATGTGAGTTCTCTGTACAGCGCTGCGGAATTAGTGGCGCTATATAAATAAATGGTAATAATGATAATAAAATATAAGCTACTGTAGCGGTTCTCATTGTCCTCTTCGGTGGCTTTTATAACCTTGTGCAATGTCAACCACACATCTTTTTACTGACCCAAATTACTGTGTGCTAAATCTGAAACCTTTGTAAGCAGGCTATTGCCACTATTGACATCTCAAACGTCTTAAATTAACCCTCATCCAGTTTCTAAATGAGGTGTGAGGGGGTTTCTTTGGATAGTACGGCCACAACACTGGATTACATTAATAACTGCATCACATTTGAAAACTTTAGGCTACATCAGAAGGACTGTGTTTCTGCTTCCAAGAGACAGTTTGAACAGATATGCAGATATGAAGTACTGTGATTGTACACTCCCTAAATCTCTAATTTTATATGAAGCTGTTTTCTATTTGTCAAGCGCCTTATTGAATAAATATACATATATTTTTATTAATAACGAATACTGCTTCCTCTAAATGAATTGCTAGCATTATTTTTGTTTGTATTATTCATTGGCTAGCTGATCCAGTGCACCTTTTTTAGCGCTGCCATTTATCTCATTTGTTCCTAGCTTCCTAAATTTAGCAATACCCTGTGGGTCAGCCGCTTTATGAGTGCACACTGCTATAATTAACGTCACTTTATTAGCGCCTGCGGTATTCTGTTTCCTCCTCCTACATCAGAAGAACCCTGCAGCATTACAGACACTTTCCCGCATCTATCTCATCTTGTTTAGTACCAGAAAGGGGATGGACATGGCAGAGATATAGCTGCTTAAGATCTCGCTCACATGGCTGTATGATTTCATATGAAGAAGTAAGTAATGATGGCCTCCACTTTAGCACAGTTTTCCGGTAGGAATTCTCACTGAAGTCATGCTAAGTGGAGGGGGTCAGGGTGACTTAACTAGCATTACTCTATTTGTGTTTAGAGGTCCTTTTGAATGTGCTCAATTTTACCCTACATTTCCCCGTGTAGACCCCCTGGTTGTCCTGCTATTGATGTAATTGACTGCCCCTTTCTACTAAGTATCTCGGTAGCATAGACTTCTTCTGACTCACTCTCTGTTTACTGGCATTAGGATCTTCATCCTTTCCTTTTATGGCCTTCTTCCTCCTTATTTTTGCTTTCCACAGCAGTAACCATCCTCGCCATGGTTCTGCCCTTTGCTCTGTTAAGCGTCACTTGTTCATTGTCTGCTAATTTTTGTAGACTGTTTAACTTGTTAAAATGTTGACTAATTTTGGTATTTTTGCCTTACACCCTCCTGTTCTACTTTTATAATAACTTTTGAATGCCATCATGTGGCAAACATGTAAAATAGTATGTGACTAGAAAATGTTACTGGATGTACCTATTTGAAAAGACAAGTTTGTTTCAGTGTCTTGTCCTTTTATGTTAAGTCTCCCTATATAAAATGAAATGGCTCATCTGTAGATGCTGAGCTTAGCAGGGGTTCAGACAGTTGGTAAACATTGTGTCTACTGTTTATATACTGCTCATTATTGCCGCATCTCAATGGTCCGCTGACAAAAGCAGCAGTACTCTAAATGTATCAAGCTGCAGGATTAAACAATGGAGATCTTGCCTATAGCAACCAGTCAGATTTTAGCTGTCATTTTGTAGAATGTACTAAATAAATTATAACTATAATCTGATTAGTTGATGTAGCCAACACTCCCCTTTTCAAACCAGTCGGAAACTCGCTGCTTGATACATTTACTTCTAAATCTATAGTTTAGTCATCTTTAAGGGGATATATTATCAGCTTCTTGCTGCTTTATAATCGAATGCAGAATGTTGCTACATGGAAGAATGGTCGTCGGTTTTCCAGCAAGCTTCTGGGTACTACAGACACAAAGGAAAAGAAACCCAGCACAGCATATATTTTGGATTGTTTTTCACTTGTGGATTAATTTGATTGCAGATTGTTTTATAACAACTCTTTTGGTTGAATAGCATAAATGCATTTATAGTTACAAAATTAATTTTGACTTCTGTGTTTGGCTGACAAATGACCAACCGACAATTTATTCAAACGGTTTAATTGAATTTCCTCAAACAAAGGTCACCTTTCATTAGTACTGTATAAGTGAAATTCATAAAACTATCCTCTGACCAAATAAAGTCTTATTTTGATGCAAAAACAAGGAGTTTTTCTATACAGACTTTGGCAAATAGTGCTAAAGACTGGCTCGGGGGAGATTAAGCTGTGGCTTTTGTAAATATGAACTTTTAGCAGAAGCAGATGTCCAAAGAATATTATACACACCCTGCCAAAACCATAGGATGAAGTCGCACTGACTTCATTTCGGACAGCTGGTTAAAGTTGTGGAAAAGCAGGCACATGATGCATTGAGTCCTTGTGGTAGTTGTGGTGGGGGGAAGGGGGCTATGTCTGAGAACTTGTATGTGTTTACCACAGAAAGCATAGCAAGTCCGTTGTCTCTCTTACAGTAAGGGGAAAAGTGATGGTGGGGGGTTTCCTCATTTGTAATAACTGTTCTTTTATTTTCCTTAATAGTAGGTATTGGATTCTTTTCATTGACCATTGTAAATGTCAACTTGTGTAGTTCAATTGTACAGCTGCGTTTGTGAAATAAATGATACTGTTTTGTTTCCTTCACTTATTTTGCACTGTAAGTCTTCTGGTCTTATGACTTGCTGTTTTCATATTCTGTTTTCTCTGGCTGTAGCACAGCTGGAATAATAGACACCATGGTCTATTACTGGAAGCAGTGTTGGTAGATGTAATAAGCACATTATGAACTCCTTATTTCAGAATAACCAGTGTAAGCCTGCCAGGACATTACATTCATGTGATGTACTTACCTGAAAGCAAAACATCTTGGCCATTCTATACAAAACACACTGCTCATTTGGTAAGTGTTTTGTACTACTTTCGGCCACTTTGTCGATTGAAGGATAAGTTCACTTTGTTTTTGTTTTAGTTTTTTGTTTAGCTTAGTCTTTAATATACCCAAAGAAACAAGTGTAGCCAATGTTCCCTTTAATGGAATAATCTCTGCGGAGGGATAGGGGAATACAATAAAGTTCTCTTAGCCACTCCTGCTGTGTCACCTTATGATGTCAGCAGTTTTAAAAACGCTAAAGTGAAAAGTTGTTTGCGCCTGTGATCTAAAAACGGCTGAGATCGCCAGACATCAGGAAATCCTTCAGCTGCAATTATCGTTGGATTGAACACTGACTCTAAGTAGTTTTCACTCCCTGGAGACTACAGTAACCTGTAATTAAAAAAGATCTATATAGTGCTGTACTGATTTTTTTTTTCTTCTTTTTTATGTGTGTGTGTATCCTCTGTTTCATCTGTTTAATTTATTTGGAAACGCTGTGGTACTTATTTATAGTTGGATGCATTTGTGCTCCAAAAAAACTGGAAAGGTTGCAACTGCGTACGTGTGTATATATGTTGAGCTGAATGCTCCCAGATCAAAAAATAGTAGCATTTGCATAATGCATTTGGGGCAAATGCTACTATTACGTAACAAATGTGTATAATTTTGCCCCACAATAGGTAGAGATCTGACATGACAGTATTGGTAGTAAAGACTAAAGTCACATATATAATAAAATACAAATAATTAAATACAAACATTTGTTGTTTCCCCCCTTTGAAAATCAAATGGAAATTGTCTTTCTTGCAGCAATGGAAATGAAAATGTTAGTTTGGTAATAGATAGACATGATTTTGCATTAATACCCTTAAGAGATACACCTCCTAAAAATTGCATGTGGGGGTTCATTCATGTCTATCTGTATTGCTGGTCACAACCAGCACTTACCTGAGCCTGTGTGACATTTGTTACAAGGGGTTAATTAATCTAAAAGTGCCACCACCAAGATTTATTTTCAAAGATCACACTTTGCGTAAGTCTTAGGCTATTCCCCTTAACTCAAAATACTGAGTTTATTATTCGCCAAACAATCTCCTGTTTTTTGAGTTATGTTGCTTTTTAATAAATAAGCTATCTAGCTCATTATGCTCTGCCTTTTTGTTCATTGAGAACAAAAAGTCAGAACATTATTCAATGGAATTTAATATGGCAGCCACAATACTTAAGGTATAAAAATGAAGGGATGGCCGGGACTACTGTTAGTGAGCTATTACCTGGCTTATCATATTTTTTTAAATCATACTTAATTTTACTAAATTAATAAACATGCAGAAGTGCAGTGCAGCATAGAATTATTCTGTAGCTTTGGCTGATCATACATTTCAGGAGCTCATCACAGATACTGCTGTGGCTCCTATTAAGGCTCATTGGGTTTTACCTAACCCTTTGACTATAGAAGCATCAGTGTGTTCTGAATACCACTTATAACATGTGAGCTAGACAGGTAGGCAGCACTGATACAGTGGCTTTGGTAATTATTAGGGAAGGGCATATGTGAGGGAGCTCTTGGTCAGACTTTACACCATGACCCAGAGGCCTTCAGTGATGCCACTGCAGTTTTGGGTGGCTGGGGAAGGGAATTTTTCTGTGCAAAGACTTCATCTCTATAACTGTTTTAAAGGGTATTGAGGTAGTGTTTTAGAGCATAAAATCGCTCACACTTGAGCTGAGGTTTTTCTACATAACATAGTTGTTTGTTTTTTTTGTTTGTTTCATATATATGTTAAGTAGGTATTAGAGTTGTGTTTTTTTTAATTATTGTCATTATGCAGTATTAGGTGCCCCTTTACCCTTTTTCAACATTGCATAGTGCTGATCTCTTTACTAGTTATGCTTTGTAGACTATATAGTGTAGATGTAATAGCACCCATGCTGATCTGTGATGCTCTCTGGGACAATTAATGTGCCTTGACCACTTTTGATTTCTAATGAACTTTTGTTATTGTTGCACCGTATGCTATTATCCCTTTTATACATATAGCACCAGCATATACACTCAGGGAATTTTCTTCAGACACACAAGTTCCTGTCCCAGTGGAGCTTACAATCTAATTTCCTTTTACACCAGTACATAAAGCACACATCTTTGTGCTGTATATTGCATAGACTAAAGTAAATGCCATTAGTAATGCAACTTTCTGTAGAAGGCTGCAGGGAAGGCTGTCTACAACTCAAGTAAAGCCTACAAAGTTAATAAAGGCCAATTAATCAAATGCTAACCTCTTTGTTATTTTTTTCACATGGCAGGTTTTATTCACACTACTGCCTTGGATGCATTCAGAATTTTTGTTCTTTTTGCAGTCCCTGGCCCCCTTATTACACGTGTACTACATTCCTAATCTGGAACAATTTTGTGTTTCAAGTAGCCTTAATTGTGTTAATTGTTTAACATAAATGTTTCACTGGCAGCTGCAGGTTCAGCGCTGCATTAGTTTGTTTTTACCATCTTTCTTTTAAAACAAGTAGTGTCTGCTACACCTTTCTCCTCCCTATTATCAAAAGAGTGGAAGGAGATAGCTAGAAATGTAAGTAACTAACACACAAATATATGAGCAAATGACTAGCAGGATTGTGTTAGTAGTTCTTTGTGTGTTTTGACACTATACAAAAAATAGAAATATATAAAATAGTAGATTTTATGGATATTTAAAGGTAAAAGCTAACATCCATGTCTTTTGATATAAAAGTGAATCCCAAATATGCAAGCTAGATTTATTCATGTTCATTTGACCGCAGGGTGCCACTTTTCTAAATAATTTTTTAAAAAGTAACATTTTTTTTTAAATGTTTATTAAAAACGTAGGTTTTATTACATATTGTGTTGAACGTTGCCATATGCGCATTCTTTGCGCTCGTGACTTGTGTTCAGCTGAAATTATTAATGCGCTCTCCATCACACTCGTCTTACAACCAGCGCAGCAAACTGAGGGTAATCACACACCAAACAGCCCACACTCTTATCTAGCTGCGGCATCTGTCCAAACAGCTGCAAGCAACACACTGCACTGATATTCCATTATCCTGACTGCTATGGCTGGAGGTAGGACCACTGTCGTGGCACTGGTAGATAAAGATCTCCTGAACTGCTGGGGTTTGGAACATGGGACACCATATTTTTAACAATTAGGAGCAGGAGGGTTTTGGGTTTTTTTTTTTTTTTTTTTTTAAATTCTTTTTATTTAAGTCTTTCCAGTCCGATGATATGGGTATATAGCTGTACACAGAATACACATTTTTTGTTTTTTTTATAAATCGTCAAAATACTTTCTGATTATATCCTGTTTTAAAATGTTATTGTGAGTTCCTGAACCATGGAAGGAATGCCTTTTAGCCAATACACGCAGAGTATTTTTATTACTTCAAATTTATACCAATTCAGATTGACCCAGTTTCTATGAAGAGTTCCAATAATTATTTCAAAACTTAGACCACTTTTAAGTTACCCACACACATAATCACATGAGTTTATCCAGCACCTTTGGATATTCTTGGAGTCCACACTTTAATGTCTTAACCCTTTTAGTGCTGTAGGATTTACAGAGATTTCTATCCCACACTTGCCATAAATCTTGGCAGGAAACTCCATTGGTGTTATCACTGCAAGATAATCTGGATCAACCAAGATGCAGATCATCTCTCACAGCTCCCCTAGTTTTAGAAGTCAGGTGGCATTCAAGCATATAGTATTGCATGTTAAAACACGCATTAACTCAATCTAAAACAAGCAAAATAACTACATACACATATTTTATATGTAAATTGTATTCCTCAAATATAGACCAACCCTATGATAAATGACAAATATTTGGTATCCCAGTAAGACTAGGAAGTCACAGAATAACTAGGGGTAAAAGTTAATTTTGTGGATGTTGTTAATAGAATCATGTTAAAAAGTTAATTTTTGTATATTTTCTTTTTGTATTTGTTCCCATATTATACCCATATTTTTTTTTCAATATGCTCTACTATGTTTCCAAAAGAAGTCCTATATGTTGTAAAAAAAAATGCAGAAAATGCTAGCGTAAAAATATAAAATAATGCTGTACTTTTGTGAAACCGCTAGTTTGAAACCTGGAATAATGGTGATGCTCCCTGATGACGAAACAGTTGATTATTTAAAAACCACACTAGAAAAGTTTTACCTTTTTACTATTCAGTTTGGCTAGCTGATTAATCTCACCTTGTAAAGTCACCAGTTTGCTCTTCTGCACAGACTGAGTGGAGTTTGTATGTTCTCCCTCCCACACTCCAAAAACATACTGGTAGGTTAATTGGCTGCTATTAAATTGCCCTTAGTCTCTCTTGGTCTGTGTGTGTGTATGTTAGGGGATTTAGATTGCAAGCTCCAATGGGGCAGGGACTGATGTGAGTGAGTTCTCTGTACAATGCTGCGGAATTAGTGGCACTATATAAATAAATTGTGAAAGTCTACCATTATCTTCATTGTCAAAGCAAGACATGTAGATGTTTTCAATCAAATTGATATGAAAGGTTAATATTTTTATTTTCCAATAAAAATCATATTTGCTGCAATTTCAGATTTTCTCTCTAAATGAAAAATGCCTATATTCCAACAAAATATAAGTTAACTCAGCAAGCACATGCTTGTAAAGCAGTTTTTAAAACTTTGGCAATTGTTGTTTTGGTACCTGTAAATGTTTTTATCAGTGGTAAAATGAGGGCTCACTATATGTATATTCAGTGAAGTTTCAAAGTTTTATTCTTTGTATTTTAGCGATAGTGTTCCTTAAACTTGCCTATGTCAGTGTTATCCTATTACAATGTACATACAAGCAGACAAGACACATGTTTGCATCAAAATGCCAATACTGGCACCATTACATTTTATTCTCACATGTCTTCCAGTCATCACAAAGGGTCTAACTTTGTTAGAGAATCCAGCAGTAAGTGTCTATCGACAGACCAGTGTACGCATATATTTCATATTTTGTAACTTGCACATATTCCATGTTGTTAGCACTGTTTTCTACTCCTAGCATATTGTATAATACATTTTTTTATATATGGTTTCTTTTTTTCTTTAGTGACCTCTAATGCAGCTATTAAAATGTAAACCTTTGTAGAAGTCTTGTAAGAGATTGAATTTGCTGGGTACACGTGTACGAATCGATTTTAAGAAGTGTTTTTATTTTTCTATCAGGGTCCACACATAGCTTCTGTGACACTTGCTGCTTATGAATGTAACTCTGTCAATTTTCCTGAACCACCTTACCCAGACCAGATTATATGCCCAGATGAAGATGCAGAAGGTGCCATTTCATTATGGACTATCATCTCCAAAGTCAGGCTAGAAGCCTGCATGTGGGTAAGTATAGCACACGCTTTTAAAATGATTGTGACACCTAAGGTCACTCTCAGTCATGTACCGGTACCTATTTTATGTCCCCCACCTACTTCCACCCTGCCTCTGACATGCCACATTCATTGAAATCCTGTTGTGTGTTTTCAATTTTCACAGTGGGTCGCTTAATCTATAAATCTGGATTTAATAAAAAAAAATTAAAAATACTAGCACTACTAATGACATTCACATATGAAAGTTCCAATACCTTGACACATATTGAGACATTTTACATAGAATTTACTGTTGCTGTGAAGTTGTGTTACAAGCTAGAAAGCAAAATGCAACAAGTTGATTTGTCTACTTTCCTAATACACCATCTTGATTTCTATCACCTTCTTTCCCATACAACCCTTTGCAGTCCATTGCAAGCTTTTTTGTAGTATATAACCTGACACTAGGCTTACATTTGGCTTCTTATTTAGGACAGTGCCTTGTCCTAATGTGCCTTCTACCCCTGACCAGAGTCCCGGGGTCCGCTACTTGCAACTATTGGTTGCAGATTGTGATTTGTCCTCCCATTCACATGCCCCCTCTCCTCTTCCGGTTTTCGTCAGTGGCTATGAGAGGAACAGAGGAGACCCAGAAAGAAACAGGGCTCGGACTAAGGGAAATAGTAAAAGGGATTATGTTACAACAATATTTTTTTAGTTGATAGCGCAGCTTTAATCATCTCTGTATTATCTGTATTTTGTGTAACGCTATATAAGATATATTTTAATGTAAGTAAAGGTTTAAATGTTTCTTACATTAATGTATAGTATGAAAGCAGCAATGGTCTACTATCCCGTTTGCCAACAGTATTCATTCCATTAACATCACACCAACAATTCTGGATAGTATATAGTCTTATAGTCTTTTTTATTTTACATGGAATCTACTACTCTTAATATAATTTAGCATGTTTCATAGAACTATTGCTCAAGATACATCATGCTTCTGGGGGAAATAGCTATGTGTTTTCATTTCTTTCATCCATTATCTGTTAAAATACTAGTTCAAAAGATGTGTACAAATGCATAGTCTGTTATAATCCATAATAGCCTCAATAATAATGGAATTATCGTTAATATTTTTCCTTTTCCCTTTATCTCCAGGGTGCAGGTACTGCTATTGGAGAACTGCCTCCATACTTCATGGCCAGGGCAGCCCGTCTGTCAGGAGAAGAACCCGATGATGAAGAATATGAGGAATTTGAGGAGATGTTGGAACATGCCCAGACAGCACAGGTGAGAATGGCAAATCCTGCACACCTTGTTCATTTATGCATGAATGGCAGAACATTCCTAAAGTAGGTCGTGTTATTCACTTACCATAATTGTTTTTATGGAAAGATGTGTTGTACAAAAAAATATTTTTGGGGTGTACTAAAAAGGTGATACAATATATCATTTAAGGCTATATTTACAGATGCACAGTTTGTTGCATGTTATGGCAAATATTTTTTTTATTACAAAAGATTCACAATATTCACAGTGCGCAAGCTGATAAAAGGTCAGATGCTTGGTTGCATAGAGAGAGGAATCGGCAGCAGAAAGAAAGAATTAATAATGCCACTGTATAGGTCATTGGTATGGCCTCATCTAGAATACTGTGTTCAGTTCTGGAGGCCATATCTACAGAAGGTTATATATACATTAGAGGCTGTACAAAGAAGGGCAACTACAATGGTGCATGGCCTGCAGCACAAAACTTACCTGGAAAGACTAAAAGATCTTAATATGTATAGTTTGGAGCAGAGTGGCAAAGGGGTTACATGAGAGAAACTTTTAAATATATCAAGGGATTTAACAAGATACAGGAGGGAAACATTCTTCAAAGGAAAAGAAGTAGTAGAACACGAGGATATGGACTGAAACTGGAGGGAAGTAGGTTCAGAGGAAAAACGACTTCACAGAAAGGGTAGTGCATAAGTGGAAAAGGCTCCCATCAGAGGTGGTAGAGGCTAATACAGTAGAGTACTTTAAACATGCTCGGGATAGACATAAGGATATCCTTACAAAAATTAAAGGACCAAAAAGAATTTGAGGTTACTGGTAGTTAATAAAAAATAATGGGCAGACTAGATGGGCCAAGTGTTTCTTATCTGCCATCAAATTCTATGTTTCTACATTAAAGTAAGTAAATTTAGCACCGAATACTAAGTGCAAATGTTAAAGATGTAAATAAAAAGTACTTGACAATATCTGTGAATGCTTCATCCTTCTCACGGAGTTTCTCAAACCAAGTAGACTTTTAATACATGCGTACTCCCCTTGATTAACCCGATATCCACAGGTAATTGATTTCTAAAAGACCAAACGAAAAGAGGGTGCTTCCATGGTGTGTTTTCCAAGATAATAATTTTATTGATTAAAACACACAAATATTGCATGTACCAAAAATCTATTAAATGTCAGCATGTGATAGTCACTTATAGGTTTGCTCCTGATGTCTCTTGTACAAAGAGCAGACCTCATACACAGTGATCCTCATCTAATCCCTCTATGCGTTTTGTCTAAAGCGACTTTGTCAGGAGGGGTCTGTATTTTATGAAATAAAATTGTTATCTTGGATAACGCACCATTGAACTGCCCCCTTTTCGGTTGATTTTTTTTTCATTACAATTTAACTCTCAAATTCAAGAGATTCACAACTACAATAATAGGAGATCTTTCTCAAGACAGCATGGACCTACCGCCCAATCCTGAGTACTTAGGTGATTTTCTATTACGTCTGTCTGGTAGGAAGCAGACCACATCCACAGTGAATATGGATTTAGGCACTTTACTGCACTACAGACCGTGGATTAGTCATTTGAGTCTATCAAAACTGCTGTAATTATTGTATGCTAGTAAAGTATAGTATATCTATGCCTATTTAAAAAAACAAAACTATTAGTGACACTTCAGTCCAATTTAGTACAACACTACTGGAAAATGATCATTCATAGTGTTTTGTTCTGCTTGTATCACTTTTGCTTGATAACTTCTAGTATGCTCAGTGTATGACATCATTGTGCAATGGGTGAATAGTACCATCAGCTTTGCCCTTTAAATGCTAAGCCAGTCTGCATTAAAATGATGTGGATATTTAATGACTTACTTTATTTGGAATGTAGAACACACCTACTACTCCCATTTAACTCAAGTGGGCTGCATGTATTCATGTTTGTTTTTTACCGACTAAATAACCTTTCATCTATGACACTCGGATGTAACAATTTAATTTCTTTGAGAGAACATTTCATTATACATGTTCAGCTCACTTATATTTTCATATAATTATCTTGTAAAACACCTGTATACATGGAAGGCATTTGTTTCAAATAAAATGTCTGTTAACACTTTCAGATATTTTCTTTTAATAGTATTGTTTTACAGTATAAATCCTATGTATTAATAGTTTACAGGAATTCTTTTTACTTATCTGTGCCAAAGGGCAAGAATGACTTTTTGTGCTAGCTCAATTCTTTACCAATCCAGATTCCTTCTCTTTCCTATCTCTTATATCACTTCATGGAACACTTTGAGAATAAGACCAAACACAGACTTAATTGTATGGCAAATTATAGATCACTCTCCACTGACTTTTCTTAAGAAAAAAAAAAAAAGGAAGGTGTCCAATCAGTTCAGATGGAGACTTGTAGGGAGTTGGAGCAACTGCTTTAAAAGTGGGGTAGTGCTGATAGCAAGTAATAAATAATAATAGAAGGGTCTAATCTGTAAATGTTTGTATGTTCTTCCATTTTAAAAGAAGTTACTTGATGAATGGTTTCCTTTTAACAGTCCTTTTTCAGTCAGCTACTTGCTGGTGACGACGTGTTGGCTTTGTGGTGTGATTACAATTACTTTATGCATATGGAATTATTCTATTCTGCATTGTCTGTATATACACTCTTGTTCTTTCTTCCTTCCTCTCTTGTGTTTTCCTGCCAAGTGCTTTAGCACTTTGCATGCCCCTGCATTACATCTGCCAACTGTAGAATGACCAGGTCCTTACAGCTCTTTGCCAATATGATGTGTTTTAGTGGCTACATGCTCTGGACCCATGCCAGCTTTGTCTGCAATGTCCCTTTTTGACCTGTTTAATTCCAAAATAGATTACTGGATCGTCATGACACATTGCTTTTGTCTGCATTTTACATTTAAAACTGTGCTTTTGGAAAAATCAAAAGTAACAATATTAAAGGAACACATCCTGTCTGTTTCTAAATGTTTTATCAGCCGGCTATAGTTTATGCTTTATTGGAAGCCAACAGAACAGACCGATTCATAAACTGACTATTGACTTGGTTAATGTCTAGAGACTTGTCTGGTGTCTATGGTCCTTGACTTTGTGCAGGAAGTGGAAGTACATATAATCCAGCTAATGATGGGTGCTGTAATGTGTGTTTGGCATGCATAGGATGATGGCAGTGTTCCCACCATTTTTGGGGCTTTGCACATGTATCCAAAGCATCCCCACACTGGCCGATATCTGGTAACATCGAATGTGATTTATTCTCTTGCTGTCACTTCAGCTGTCACTGCACCATGCCATAATCATAATTGGGGGACGTTGAATGTCTGCAACTGGCTGGTAGTGTGGGGTATCCCTGCAACACATTGCCTGAAAAAGTAAAGCATTTCTCTGCAATGTACTGTATGGCTGGAAATGGTGGTGGTTTTTTTTTGTTGGTAATCTAACTGGAAACACGGGGTTTGTCCATGTGGCTAGTTGTGCAGCATATGGCTGGCCATGGGTGAGGGTGAATAATTGTACAGCATATGGCGGGCAATATGAGGGATATCTGTGCAGCATATAGCGGTCAAGGTGGGGGTTTGCCTGCAGTTTATGGTGTGCAATGGGGAGCGTGTGTGCAGTTTAGGGTGGGTGGGTAACGGTGGGATTGGGGGGGGGGGGGTAGCCAGTGGAGGATACCTATATAATATATGTTTTGATAATGCTGAATATATTTATGCAATAATTAGCTGGCAAAAGGATGATCATTTACAGCAGGCCTGTGCAACCTGCGGCCCTCCAGGTGTTGAGAAACTACAAGGCCCAGCATGCCCTTCCAGCTATCAACTAGTTGTCTACCGGCAAAGCATGCTGGGGCTTGTAGTTTCACAACACCTGGAGGGCCGCAGGTTGGACAGGCCTGATTTACAGTATAAGCTAAATATGTCTGCGAAATATTTGGGTGGCAGTTTTTTTGGTTATCTGAGCAATGGGGAGTATGCCGCCTTCACATATTAGAGGATAAATTGTTATTACTGGGATAGAGCTATAATCATCCTCTTGTGAATGTGTGCAGAGGGCAAGACTTGATATGGTGGTAGTAAAAAAGGGAACGGTGGCAAAGTAAGCCCAGCCGGTTTCCTGCAACAACAGACAGTGGCATAGGCGTTCCATCCTGTCACAGATATAACTGGTGGCAAGCAGTGGGATAACCCCAAGCGGCTTTTCGTGAACCAATCAGGAGAGCCGAGTTATTCAGGAGAGGAATAACTGCAGCCAGGAGAACGCACATGATGTCTGATTACACAAACGTGTCCAGGGCGGACCTCAAGACTCTGTGCAGTGCCAAGGGCATTGACATCAGCCATTCACCAAACAGGGAGAAGATGAGAGAGGTGCTGAGGTAATGGCACTGACGGCATTGTACCCAGGTGGATGAAAATGATGGTGGCAGTGGCCAAGGCGGTGACCCAGTTGACGATCGGGAATGAGGGGAAACAGATCCCCAGACAGCAGCGACTTCTACCCAGAAGATTGCACCCGCACAAACAGCCCCTCTGTCCTATGATGAGAGCAGGGCTGCCGGGCTAAAGATCCAGATGGCGGCCTTAGTGGACAATGCATCTGCAGCTGAGTGGGCACAGGTCATTGAGGAGTGGCGCCAAGAGGGAAGGACATCAGCCATGCAACCCAGAGGATAGGCACCCCTAGAGAGGAAGTGGGCTGGGATGAGCAGTTAAGTACCCGCAAGAGGGGGAACTGCTTGAGGCAGTGATATGGCCCTTTGCGACTCTGTTCAGTAGGAAGCCTGGTCGGACATCCTCGGTGATGCACCATGTGGACACTGGTGAGCATAGGCCAGTTAGGCAACCCGTTTATCGGGTCTCCCAGAAGCCAAGGAAAGAGTATATACAAGGAGGTACAGGAGCTAGGTGTGATCCAGCCATCGCATAGTCGGTGGGCATCCTCCGTTGTATTGGTACCCAAGAAGGACAAGACAACGCGGTTTTGCGTAGACTACCGCCGTTTGAACGAGGTGACCATGTCTGATGCCTATCCCCTGTCCCGAATTGATGCTCTGTTAGATGAGTTAGCTGGAACAAAGTATATTTCCACCTTTTACTTGAACAAGGGGTATTGGCAGATTCTGCTGACCCCCGAGGCTCAGGAACGGTCGATATTCATCACCCCATTTAGCCTGGTCGAGTTAAAGTCCATGCCACTTGGGATAAAGAATGCGTCGGCCACCTTTCAGCGTGTGGTTGATTACCTGTTGGAAGGGTATCCAAGCTTACTTGGATGACATTGCCATTTTCAGTAAATACTTAGAGGACCATCTGAAACATGTAGGGCAAGTGTTAGAGAAAATTCAGTGGGCAGGTCTGACTATTAGAGCAGACAAGTGTCAAATGGGGATGTCAGAGGTGCAGTACCTGGGTCATCATGTGGGGGGAGGTAGGCTTAAGCCAGAAACAGATATGGTAGAGGCAATCCGAAACTGGCCCAGGCCCACAAACCAAAGTCAAGTACTGGCCTTCTTAGGGGCCTCAGGCTACTACAGACGTCTCGTCCCAGACTTTAGCACTGTAGCGAAGTTCCTGACAGATCTCCCTAAGAACAAACTCTCCAAAGTAGTTGACTGGACACCCGCTTTTGAGCTGGCATTTCAGTCATTAAAGGAAGCCCTGGTTCTTTCTCCAGTACTGTTGGCGCCCAATTATGACAAGGACTTTATTGTTCAAACTGACGTGTCACAGTATGGACTGGGAGCAGTACTTAGCCAGGTGGGGCCAGATGGGCATGAGCATCATGTGGCCTATTTGAGCAGAAAACTGCTAAACCAGGAGGTGGGGTGTGCCACAATTGAGAAGGAGTGTTTGGTCATTGTTTGGGCAGTGAAAAAACTTCAACCTTATTTGTATGGACGACCTATTACTGTGATGACTAATCATAATACTTTAAGGTGGCTACAACACACCTCAGGGGAAAATGGCCGTTTTTGGAGCCTTGCCCTTCAAATTTATGACTTTCGCATAATTCACAAGCAAGGAAAGGCTCACAGCTATGCGGATGGACTGTCTCGGCAGGAAGAGCCGGAGCCTTCGGGTCACCCCCGGTAACCCTGAAAACTGCGGGACCATTAGCCAAATCGTTGGGAAATGGCACGCTGGTTGCCCCCATGGACAAGGGATAGAGGAGTGTGACTGGATCACTTTATAAATAACTTTTTGGTATAAATTTATTTAAAGGAAATAGCGCAGGGCTCTTATTTATAGAATTGCAAATGTACTTATTTTTGATATTTTGGGTATGTTGGTTAAAAAAATCTTTTATTTCTGAGACCAGGTGAAGAAATCCGTTTGTGTTTTAACCTTGGTAGATGAAATGCATTATTTCTGATGTATACATCTGATACAATAAGCCTTTGTTTAGGGAGTCTTTTGTGTATCCTGGTGTAAGGAAATGCCTTGTTTGGGGGTTTTTCAACTTTTTTTGGGGAATTCGTAATCAGTGGAACTGTCCTTGTCAGGACGCTTGAGTGAAATAAACATCACGCTCTGCTTGAAGACCCTGCTTGACAACTACTTCAATATTGCTGAAATTCTGTGACCTACAGATTAAACCCTAAATCTAATCCATCCTCCGGCTGTTTTGAAGTTTGGACCCAGCTCTTAGTGCCACCACGTACCCAGCATCTCTGGCCAGTGTGATAGGCCAGGGGGATTCCATCTACAGCACCCTAATCCATAGTAAGCAGTCAGGGGTATCAGCCCAAGTGTACCAGCACGAGAGTACACTAGCAGCAACAGTTACCCAGAAGGAACGTGGTTCTGGATGCCATAAAGCCAGTCCAGTGGTTGCAGCAGGCTCCTACTACTGCGGGAGGAGGGGCGTATTCAGGAAAAGGGATGGTGGCAAAGTTAGCCCAGCCGGTTCCCAGCAACAGCAGACAGGGTGGCATAGACGGTCCATCCTGTCACACTTACATTCGGTAGAAAACTTAGAAATATGTGAAATTATCCACCCAATTTCCAGTGTTGCGAGTTTTGAAAGGTTTTAGATATGCCTGTAGAAAGGAGAATAATTTAAGGGCCTTAAATAAATTACTATAAGTTCTAAAATCTCTCTAGGGTGTACAAGATTCATGATGATGTTTTTGTTTTACACCCTTTTGAAATGCGTAAATTGAACCTCAAATTGTATTAAATGGGATTTCCAACCAATTTTGTAATTCATACTGACCAACTAACAATAAAATGTTGAATGTGTTTGTTGCTGCTGCTATTGATTGTTATAATGTGTAGAATTTATAAGGCAAAAAATGTTCTCTTGAATCATATCAGGGATGGTGGAAGTCTAACCAGTGTCTTTTTAAATAGGCTAGATTCTTCTACAGACCACAAATTGTTCCAAAAATAACTTTTGTATATGTTTTATTTGTAGCATGAAATGAATAACAAAGATTTGCAAATTATGAACTGTGAATATTAATTACAATTGGTAGACTTCCCTTTTGATTTCATAGATGCCATTGTCCCTGCTATTCTTCTGTGTAAAACAGAGAGAGACCTCTTACTTTTTCCTAACAAAGCAGTTTTTAAACTAGCTCATTGTTTTTCTCTTTTGTTGCTGGTCCCTACGTCCTGTTCGCAAAACAACTGAGTCATTCATTATTCTTTTTTTATATGCCATTGACTTAGGCAGAACAGCAGAGCTATGTTCTCTCTTAATATCTTGCACATTTATGCTTTATTTATAATATGCTGAATAAGCTATATATGAAGTTCTTTCTTTACAGTTCCTATCATTTGAATTAAAACTGATTTTTGAATGCCATTAAGTACCTCATTTATTAAACTAATATTGATACTTATTTTAAAGCATTCATTGACTTTTTGTTAAAGAATCCTTTTGTTACAATATTAAGAATATGAGAATTATTTTAGGTGTGTTTTACTTAGAGTATAAATAGCAAAATTATAAATAGTAAGTGGGTCCAACAATTGATAATGTTGTTTTTAAGTGAAATGTCTAATTTTTCAGTCTGTGTTTTAAAGAATCCTCTACTTTCCTACCAAACATGTACATCCCAGCAGAACTATGAGGGCCTTTTTAGTAAAAGACATTGCAAGTGTCAAGCTCTCTGAGTAAACACATTTCCTGCAGTGTAGTTAAAGCCTTCCTGGCGACAACTGTACGCAATAACAAATGCACAGGTAAAAGGCAAATTGGTTGATTGCAGCCAATTCGATTCCATCTGTTATTTTCCTTATGTACATAATGTACATAATTTCATAAATGTCTCCATAGAAGGAATTGATTGAATTGAGCTTTGCCACTTGTAATTCACAAGTAAGTCTTGCCAACAAAAATGTACCATTGTTTAACAAAATGGTAAGATGGATTTGTCAAATAAATGCTTTTTTTTTCGAGTTTCATGTGGCAGAACCAATGCAATGTCTAATTATGGGTTTTTGATATAATTTGCATGGGCTCATGCACATCTTATTCTTTGTTGTAGATTAAGATTGAAATCTCAACTTTTAGTGACATATGTTCAACAATTTAATGTACTTATGTCTTGTGACCATGATGCTTGGAAATTATTTAGGTTTAGTGAGATTTGTTATAAATGACACTCAAGATAGCATGCGATATTCTACGTTTTCAACACAATTATTTTTATTAATTTTAAATAGCACCCCATTTTAGCTTGAATTGCTTAATGCATACCCACAATGGCTCAGAGATTGCTGCTAACTCTTTTTCAGGACTCAGTGGTCACTATTAACCACTGGGTGGTAGCAAAATGCGTACATTGGCTGTTATACTGAATCCAGTCTTATGGAAAGTTCAAACAACATAATCTTATTCCTGATACATGTAGCAATGCATATTATTGTTACAATAGCTGCACAGTGTCTTTGTTTCTCATGCTACATCACACACACACATACACCCACCCACCTATGGTCCAAAAGCAAACACTTTGGCAGAGATGAGGGTCAATAAACACTCTCTGTAAACTGCTGGGTAATATGTTGCCAATATATAAAGGTTAATAATAGCTATAATTCTGCAGTATATCGTCATCTTCTAATGATCACTAAAGGTCTGTCTGAGAAGAGGAAATCTAACTTTAATAAGTCACCTCACTTGGAGGATATAACATAAAAGTTTGAATCATAAACTTTTCTTTACATATTTTAGCCTACCATTTTTGATTAAATGTATAGTAGAAGTCACGCACGTGTTGTATGACCATATAATGGTGAGTCGCAGGCTTTTACTTTTGGTGCTTTGAGTGAATTCTACAATCCTTATTATTTTCTGACTGGTGGCATTGCTAATACATCATTCAAAACATGGGATCTTTTGTAAATTATATTTGCATAATCTGTCTGTTCTGTTGTCAGGACTGTCAGATTGCAACTTTGCTTACATTCCTACCCTAGTTGTTGCAGACAATCAAACAGGTTTCAAGTGGTTTTCCTCATGCTCTGATTGTGACTGTCCTCTAACCCAGGAATGCAGACCATCACAAAACAGGAAGCCATTGTAGCACAACTTCTTATTTCCCCAACGGGCTTCTGTACTGCTTTAAGCATTTGTAGTGTGAAGGGAAAAAAAATGGCTTACCGTAATTACCACCACTGAAATGTTAAAAGTTCATAACAGGAAGGAGAAGGTGGAGTCCATGTCGACTTGTATCAACATTAGTTTTATTATTCTTTAAAGCGGCACTGCCACTTAGTAAAAGTGGTAGTGCAGGGACTCCCTCCCCTACCCAGAATTCCAGGGCTCTGCCAGTCCTGTAATACAGAAATGGCACATTCATTTTGTTAACCTCATTCAAATTATGGTGGAGGGGGGTGTGAGTGGGAGGACCAATCGCAAACGGCTTGATTGGGTTGCCCATACACTTCCACCTTTTTATTAGGTATCAGTGCAGCTTTAAATTAAGCTGCGATATTCTAATAAAATAAGATGATAAAGTATCTTGGAAGTTGGTGGTTTGTTACTTCTATTGAAGCACTTGTCTTCCAGCCTTGTGTCTTTATATAGGCACAGAACACTTTAACCCCTCGTAATATCATTATAGTTTATTGTGGGGGCCCTTTTTGTTTCTTTAAATATTTGCAATATCTCCTAAGCTGTCTGAAATTATACATGTATTTATTTAATTTGACTTATTTAATTATGATCCATAACTATTCCGTTAACATAAGAGTTCATGGGGCAGATTCAATTCAACACGGGGCACGCATCATTACCGTTAGTACGATCTTTTTAACCAGATTTTTTTCTGACAGGTCATAGAGCTGCGATCCAGCATTGAAACTACAGTACTAACTGTAATAATGCACATCTATTGCCTTAGTAATGGTAATAATGTGTTCCCCGCCTCGGGGAATTGAATCTGCCCCATGTGTGAGTAATGTCTTTTAACAAAGAAATTATTTAAAAACAAAAATGAGATAAAAATGTTGTTGTATGGAGAGTATGTTTGGAGGAGTTAACTCTGTGGAAAATGATACAGGACAGCCACACCTTGAGACTTGCTACGCACTTTGTCATGATTGTCCTGGAAAATGCTAACAAATAAACACCACTTGACAAATAAGCACACTATACATTACGCAAAGCTACCGTTTTCTAGAAGAAAAAAGCCTTTTTAAATGAAGTGTGCACAGTGAATCATTAAATAAGTAAACACACACTGGGAAAATAATAGGCAAAAGACCTGTTATGAAAGCTATTTAGTAACCTATATTTTGTAAAGTTTTCCATAGAATATCACAATGCAAATGAGTGCAACTTAGAATTCTGCATTCTTATGTACAAGCAGAAATAGCAACTCTTTTGCTGGTTATAGCAGTGTGCTGGAGGATTTTTCTCCATATAATATCACACCACAATTGTAATCCTAAAGGCCTTTTTGAAATATCTTTACAGTGTTTTTGTTCACAAACAATGCAATTATTATTCTTTTAGCTTATATTTTCTGCTGTTAAATACTATGCTGCCATGGTAAAGAAAATGGTCAGAAATGGAAATTGACTGAGTTTTGATTTTATGCAAAATACTATTTCACAAATCGGCTACAAATTTATTTGTTTTGTACAATGACGTATTATTAGTCATAGAAAGATCCTACAGGATACTTTCAAAACGGAGCTACAGATATGGATTGCTAAATTACTGTTGCTTTGTATCATTTGTATCCTGTTATGGATTTACTAGTGCTTGAAACATGTAAAATAAATAGAAATACAAGGGTGGAAATAGTTTTACTCATAATGACAATCAACATATTCTTCATATAATATTTTAATATGTTTAGCTTGTATTCTTTTTAGTCGTATGTTTTTATGGCCTTTTTATTGAATTTTTTTTAAAAAAATTACCATACGCTGGATTTAAATGTAAAAAAAAAAATGTGTGATATAGATTAATTTTATATTTTTATCGGAGTTTAATTTGGTGTCTTGACTGTAGTTGTTAATTATTTGATTGCAACTTGCAATCAAATACAATCTCAAATCAAATGCAAACATTAGTAGACAAAACAAATCTGGTAACCTCCTTTGTTACAAAATTATGGTACAAATCTCATAGGGTACACAAACTTATAGTGTTAATAAGGCAATATTATTTAAATGTGTAACGTTTCACAATAAATGAACCAAATGTCCTCTTTTTTTTTTTTTTTTTTTTCACAGTAGTTTTACACAAGCAACTTTTTTTCAAAATGTATTTCTACTTTAATGTATGTACCCCCCCATTCCCTTCAAGAGTTAATCCTTTGGTCTACTGTGGTTCTTCCTGTAACCCTGTTCTCCAAATTAAGTTGTAATGACTAAGAGGCCATGCACTCCCTGGGTGACAGTTGCTGTCAGGACCTGTTTTTGACTCTGCTGAACCTATTCTGGGTATGGTTTGTCTGGCCCATCACATGACTTCTCTGAAAATTCCCCCTCCTCTCCATTTCCAGTAAACTGTTTGAACAGGAGTGACTCAGAGTGAAACCATCTTTCCTTGTAACCACAGAGCTTGTTAAAGAATTTGTCAACGTGGACTCTAGAGGGCTTATGCTTAAGTGAGCTGGAGCTGCAATGGCTTAGTCTGTCTTAGGAGTCCCATCTTCTGATATGAAATAAGACAAGGGATACGTGTCTGTGGAGTTTTACTCTCTGTAGGCCAACTGGCTGCACAGCTCATAAGAACACATCCTTTTAGTGATTCCTAAAGGTTGTATAAAGTCAGTTCATCTTTCCCACAGTTTGTTTTACTCTTAGCACATTTTGAACCAAATGCAGAAACGCTGCCTCATCACCACACCCAACTGAGGTTACTAGAGACTACGTCTCTCTTCTCCCACCCATCAAACAGCAGAATGAGATCTAACAATTACGTAATTGTGTAATGTTAAGAGAGATTTGCCTATAATAAATAAATTACCCCCACTCCATTTTGTGATTGTATTTTGTATGAAAATGCGATCGCGAAAGCCTCCAGCTTCTCTGTAAGAATGCAATGGTAAAGCTATACAAGAGGTACTGTGTGTGTGTGTGTATGTATATATAATATAATTATTGTGCGTGTGTATATATATATGTGTGTGTGTGTGTGTGTGTATATATATATATATATATATATATATATATATATATATATATATATATATATATATATATATATCTATATATATATATATTATAGAGATATATATATATATATATATATATATATTATAGAGATATATATATATATATATATATATTATAGAGATATATATATATATATATATATATATATATATATATATGCAAGATAGATGTCAGTGACTTTGAAAGGAGTATTTTTATGCTTACAATAAAGTCCATCTATCGTCATCATTTATGTAGCGCCAGCAAATTCCGTAGCGCTTTACAATTGGGAACAAACCTTAATAAAACAATACTGGATAAATACATACAGACAGAGAGGTAAGAGAACCCTGCTCGCACGGGACTTTGCTACCATGGTTTGTATGAGGGGAGCTAGGAGTTGGCACTCAAACATTCAATTATTTGTTTAACCTACAGACAGACTCCTCACTTCTGCAACCCCCTGCATCCTCAGTGTATTTATAAAGCCCCAAGTAAGGGTTAGACAACTGAGAAATGAGCAGAAGGGGGGGAAAGGCAGTGTCCCCCAGATGGACTCAGAGAAAAGGATTTATCTAAGTATAAAAATCCTCCTTTCTCTTTCATCCTATCTGGGGGACACTGCTACCATGGGGACATTCTAAAGCAGCCCCCGAAGGGAAGGGGCCTCTCTCATACCCTGGCACGCAAAACATTGCTGCCAAAACTGGTGTCCGAGGATTCAAAAACATTAACCTTATTAAAGACATGGACAGAGGATCAGGTGGGCGCTTCGCAAAGCTGATCCGCTAAATCTCCATTTTGTGTGGCTCAAGAAGCACCCACTGAGCAGGTGGAATTTGGTGCAATATGACTAGGCACAGGATGATCTCTCGTGACATAAGCCTGCCTAATTGTGGATGTAATCTACCGGCCAATGGTCTGCTTATTAGCTGGCCGGCCCTTCTTATAAGTCTGCAACAGCACAAAGAGGGAATCTCTTGCGAATGTCTGAAGTTCGTTTAACATATATGCAAAGAGAATGAACAACATTCAGTGACATTGGCGGATCCAGGGGCTTGCTGCCGACAGCTGCACACTATGTGCAGGTCCGTTCGGCAGTGATAGGCAGGGAGAGTGTGCTGCCCGGCTGCTCTAAACACAATCGGAGCAGCACACTGTCACTGCCGAACGGAACTGCACATAGTGTGCAGCCTCCGGCATCCTTAGATGTCAGAAAGGGGGCGGGGCTTAAATCCTCCACCCCCCTCTTCCCTATATCGCCCCGGGTAGAACAATTTTCTAGATCCACCCCTGTTCAAGGATTCCTTGGATTGTAAGCCCAAATATCCATCCCACACCCGGAAAGTCAGGACTACAGTCCCCTAATTCAGGTGAAACCTGAAATCACCTTAGGCTTAAAAGAACGAACCATTTGGAGAACAGCCATGTCATTGGCTAGCAGCAAGAAAGGGCTCTACGTTCTGTGCAGATGATGTGACCAAGAGAAAAAACACCTTCCATGTGAGGAACCTGAACGCAGCCATGTTCAATGGTTCAAAATGTGCTCTCTGAAGCATAGTTTGTATCAAATTCAGATCCCAGGGAGCTGTGGGCGGAATGTAAGGAGGCTGGATATGCAAGACTCCCTAAAGAAAGCTCCTCACTTCTGGCATCTCTGCAATTTTATTCTGCCAATAGAGAGAGAGGGCCAATACATGGACTTTCAGAGAGCTGAGTCTAAGGCTCGTGGACAAGCCATCTTGGAGAAGATTGAAGACTAGAAAGTCAAAATGCCCCCATGTGGCAAGTGAGAGGCTTACAACACCTGCTTGCCACACTCTGCGATAAATGTGGACAGAAGCCGGCTTCCTAGCTTGCAGCATAGTGTCTCCTGCTCTGGTGGATAAACCTTTTGCCCAACAAAGACTGGCTTCAACAACCACGCTGTTAAAGCTGCCGATGAAAGTCCTAGTATTTTGAATACCAAAAACACTTAAAATTAGGCACCTGTGATCAACTTGCTTTTTTTACCGATTCCCTTAGTGAATAGAAAATTATACAACCTATGCAGGGTATAAACTTAAACATTACATATTTCTGCATTTAAAGTGCAATTATGATTTATTTTCTAAACTTAATAGATTGGAGAAAATGCTAGCGAATTGGCATGTGCAATTTTTGTGTACAATGTCAGTTGGTACTTAGAAACACCTCTTTGTCAGAAAGCACAATTTCAAGGTTCCTTTTAAGGAGTCTTTTTGTTCCTAATTTAGTGTTTTCCCCCATTTTTTGCAGAACTTTTTTTTTTTTTTTAGCTAGATGCTGTATATATTCTTAGATTTTCTTGCATACCCTGAATATTTGTGATTTCCCCCCCCCCCCCTCCTAAAAAATCCAACTTATTGGTTAATAGAGCCACTTCCATGATTAAAGGATGGCAAGGTTTTCTTATTTTCAAATACTTTTCCTGTTTTTCTCCAATTTTATCTCTTGCGGTCAGTTTCATCAGTCCACAGTGCTTTGTACCAAAGTGTGTCTGACTTACCTAAGTATCATTTTAATATACTTCAGACATAGGGGGAAAATTAAGTTAGCTATGATGTTCCTCAGAACATCACAGCTGCGCATTTTTACCGTTACTACTGTAAAATCTCCGCTCAGTTATTGTCGCACCTCCGGGGTTGCGAGGAAAGATCAGCAGAGATTTCTGTAAAAATCTCTTCCACAAAGTGTCTCCGGAATGGTCGCGAGACACTTTGCGACTTTTTTTGAATTTCCCACGTTGATTTTTGTAATGAGATTGTAAGATTGGTTTGCTTCTGACATGTTCTTGGGTACCATTTCTTATTAAGCATTGCTACTATGTGAACTGCTAATCTGGTGTACAAGCCTTTCTGGCTGTGTTTTTGGTTTTGAGGATTTTGGGCGGTGGGGGGGGGGGGGGGTCTTCCAGATATTGACTGCAATAGCTCACCTGACCATTTCACAATGATGATTCTCACAGTGAAGTTCCTAGCTTGAAGCTTGTAGATAGATAAATATTTTTAGAGAGGGAGATGTATAGATAGATATAGTCTTGAGTCTTCTGCTTAGAAAAGCCCATAGCTTTTGATAGGTTTGAAAGCTCAGAATAAGTTATTCAACTCTGGAGTTGTCTTCGCCTGGTTTACTTTTAAGGCCTAACAAGTTAATCAGGAAAGCCATAAAAAAAAATCAATCTTTTCCAAAAGCCATATTCACTGTTTTATTTTTATACAGTTTGTGATAATGAAACAAAATGGGGTTTATATGCATAATATTAACACAATTTTATTTGGTCACAGGACCAGTTGCTTGGGGCAGCTGATGGGAAGACATTATTGTTTCTGGTGTTTTTAGATGTTGAGGTGGAAGTGAATGAGATTAATTTTATTTCCTTTCTTCTTTACTTTCTTTTTAAATATTTTGCTATATTAAAAATGTACTTAAGTATTTCCCCAATCTTATATTTCGGGAGGATATAGTATAGAGTAGTGCGGGACATATGTTGGTTGAATTAATTATTATAGTATTCGTAAAGGTCTTTTGAAAATATTTTTTTTTAATGTTATACTTTTAATTTTTCAAGTAACTTTTCTTTACGCCCTCAAGTGCAAAGAGGAGTATAATCCTTTTTTGTTCCTATAAGGAGTAAGGCTGTTCTAAATTTGATATATCGTTATTAAAATAAAATAGAAAGTGATATACTTAAAAAAACAAAGCAAAAAAAATAACGTGCTATTACATTTTCAGTCAGTGATATGGACCTTTTCTAGGCTACATCCTAAAGTGCAATTAACCCGTATTTATAGATGTGTGTCCCCCCCCATCCCCCAAAAAGTGACCAGATAATAGCCAGAGACATTATGAATTTCACAGTGGTTAGCACTGCTGCGTTATTGCACAAAACATAGGGTACATTCTGAGCAGGGTCTTATCTGTGTGGAGTTTGTATGTTCTCCCATGTTTGCTTTAAAAAAAAAAAATTTTTGGAATGCCATTGAATGGCTACATTGAGATTTCATAATAAAAGTCACATCATAAAATCAATATATAATTATCATTTTGATCTTCTAGATAAGAGCAGAGGTCGTCCACCAACCAAACCCCCCCCCCCCCTTCCTTTTCCATATAGTGCCTGAATGCCACACAGACAATACACACTCTGACTATCTAGTTGGATAAGCTTGGCACATTGTTTTATAATTGTTCAAATCCTACCTGCGTCCAATCCTGCCTCCTACCTGAGATGACGCTTTCTTGCTGCCTCTACCTCGTTATACACTATTTGTTTGGATGTAGAGGGAAATGTGGGATCAAAAGAGATTTTAATAATCAATTGCATTCTAATTGTGTGTTTTACACAATCATAGCATGTGCTGTTGTTCACAATTCATCTATTCCAATATTACTTTAAAAGCATCAATGTATGTACCACAATATTTTACCTATAGGACTACTTCACCTGCATTTACTTTCACCTTAGTAGCACTGACACCCTCTGTTCATCTTTTGCACCAGCCACTGACCATGCACTTTTCGTCTTTAATATCACAGTACATGCATCAGCTACTGTATTTGTGAAAATCTCCTATTTTATTTTAGTTTTTTCATGCATTGCCAGTGGGATATCAATATTTGTTGTTATTATTTTATATACTTATTACTCACGGCCGTCTAACCACAGCTATCAGAGTTTCTGTTCTTTTTCCGCTCCGCAACATTTAGATTTTTCTAGTCCTTGCTGTCTGAACAGTTCAAAGCGTTTTCAATTAGTTTTCTGTAACTATTTCACTTGGGAAGACAAGTGATGTCCTAGTAGAATGCAGTAACTGTCCAGTTGGGGTAATGCATTTATAGGAAAAACATTTATTATTGCCATGTATAGTATGAATGAGGTCTGTCATTCTGCTTCCTCAGCTGAAATAGTTAAGTATCCGATGCAATGCAACAGTACTGCTGGTTGCCTGATTTACATGGCTGAAAAAAGATTTTATTAAGATTTTTACCAAACATTAACTTTTGATCAAAGCACCCCTTTGTTGATATAAAGAAATAGTGCTACAAAACATAGTGGTTCTTTTTATATAAATTGTCAGTCTAATTTCCTTATTGCCTGAAGAATGCAATGGGAACCTTGCTGCTATTATTGTGTTTGAAAAATCTATAAACTGGTGATAGTTTCTCTTTAACCTCTCTGCTTTGTTTTGGGCAGTGTGACTGGTGAAAGATGGAAGGCATTGTTTATACAACCACCGCAAGAATAATCTCTTGCGAGTCACTGCAAAACACTATCCTAGATTGCTGAAGAGAAAAGCACGAGCCTTTTACTCATTCAAGGGGTTAAATGAATTCATCTGTCTCCACTGACTATAGAAACCAATTAGCAAGTTGACAGATTTTTCATGTGTTGGTGGGGATGGTTTTATCTGTCTTGTTCTTTTTGCCTGTGCACCTTGTTTCAGCTAATAATCAGAATCTATTAAGCTTTGGAACACAGCTCATTTTAATAAAGACATATTTAGCCATCCATCTCTTGTAATCCACTGCCTTTTGGTGCACTCAGACTAGATTTATGAGGAAAGTTAAGTTTAACATTGCCTGTATTCAGCTTGTGTAACCGGTTTTTAAACTTTGGCATAGGTTGCTATTTTATAGATTATTGGTTAAGGCTAAAGGATGCATATACAATGTACCTGATTTAGCTGGTATCCACATGTTAAACAAAGCAAAATAATAAAACGAAATCACAGAAAGATGTGGGAAGTCCAAGAAAACCGATTTTCAAATTGATATCTCTAAGACCACACTTAGATTGCTTACTAAGCTTTTTCTTTTTATCAAATCACTATCCACAGACCACTTTTGGCTAGAATTTGTGTCCCTAGAGTTCAGTCAGATTGCTCTTGAAGTTTCAGAGCCCAATGAAATGACTAGCTGTAGACTTCAGTCCGCTAAAATCGTGATATTTTTTCGCTTAATGAAAGATTTGTGAAACTGAAATCATGCTTTGTACCCATAATACAGACAGGTGACCTCCACTTATAGGGGACATTGGAAAGGCTCAGTGGTAAAATATTGCTCTTTGTAAGACAAGAACTACATGTTGGAGCAGTGCTCTGCTCCTGCATCATCTGAATTTCCTCACTGCTGTTGAAGAAATTGTTTCCATCATATATAATAATAGCTAAAAAAAATAATGTGACATGGAGAGGTGTGGGTTTTTTTTTTTTTTTGGGGGGGGGTTTAAAAGAAACTATAATGAACACTTTAAAGGATGAAGCAAATGGATGCAGTGGATAGGTCTTGACAGCATTTCATACATTTAATTGTTTTAGTTTTAAAGGATTTCCATGCTTGTCAAGCTGACTTTGCGGCACTATACATTATAAATTAAATAATATCAACAAGTGTGCTTACACCAGCTGGCCACTGTACCTATCGTGTTGTGATATCATTATAGTTGAGTTACTATGTTGCATTTGAATGAATATCTTATTAATTACAAACTGTAGAGTCATTTTCATTACACCTATGAAAACCCTTCTCAATTTACCCATTAAAGGTTTCTTTAAGTATGTTGCAGACTCAACACATGTTTTAATGGGCCATTTTATTCAGCTGGCCAGATCTTTCTTGACTGAACACTTAGATTAGCAACATCCAAAGCATTGAGTACCTACTAAGTGTCTGGAGACAGAGAGGAATTAAAAATCTCTGTGGATTTGGACAGAGTGGAGATTACAGCAATTACCCTTGTACATTCACTCCTCCCCATTGTATATTGATTGGTGAGAATATTCCCAGAAAAAAACTGGTTTTTTTTCTAAGTAATTGGGCTGAATTTGTGGGAGTAAGTGACCGGTCTACCTGTATAATTATGTCAGCTGAGTTTGATGGGGACATATTAATGATGCTGTGAAGTGGATGGAAACAAGCAGGGCTGCCCCAAGAGCAGGTTGGGAGGCTAATGACAAACTGATTCAGGAAGAGTGTGGGTTTAAACACAACTCCATATGAAATTAAATTTGTATGACCTACTTGCATATTTTGGGATGTTCAGAACTACTTTATATTCTGCTGTTTACAAACATAAATTTACACTTTAAATTTTCCTGGTAAGATCTTACTTAAAGACCAGACTAAAGAATAACATCTGCGGAGATGAATATACCCCCTAAACATTATTCCAGTCTCCTGCTTCTGGTGCATAGACCTGTATTACTCTTTTTGGAAAATTAGATTTCTTAATTTATTATATTTAACTATGATAAGTAAATAGTATGTCCAAAAAATATTAAGGCAATTGGCGATCTCAGGTATATTGAAATATTAACAGTCCTCTTTTATAAAACAGCCTGTAGCCTTGACAATTCCAACTCCAGGACAGAGATAATATTTTTGTTATTTGCACTAGTTCAAGCTGGTACCTTTTGGATTCCTTTACTGCCTCTTACCAGCTTTCTGCTCTTGGATACTATGAGGTTCACTCTTAAAATATGATTATCTCGGAACTTTTGCAACTGTTTTTACTTTAGTTACCTCACTTTCCCATGACTATCTTTATGAATCACTATTACTACCTCACTCTCTTCCCAGAAACCCTGCCAAATGCTGGACAAATAAATACATTTTTCTTTTAGTACCTTCTTCCCACTTTTCTCCCTTCTTCCCATTTACTTTCTAAAAGAAAAATCTGCCACTTTGCAGAGGAGATCACAGAAACATTTTTTCTTTTTTGTACATAGTTTGTAAATACTAGTTTTGAAACTGTATCTGCTCCTGATGGAAATCTTTAAACGGCCTGATCTTCAATGTATAATGAGGAATCCGATTTCACTAAATATGCATACATCATCCATTGGGAGGCTGATTTCATTAGAGACTAAAGTCTTGGATTATACGTTGGGCAGAAAATATTTACTAAATCATTTCCCACTGGCACCAACCCCCAGAGAAATTACACAAGAGTTCTCTAGAGACTTGCTCATATTATTTGAGTTTAATTGATTAAAGAGGCTCCTTTGCCCATGTCTGATAGAATCGTTCTGAGGCCCAATCTTTCTGGAGAGTTGTTTGCCAATTTCATACATTGTACTATTGATTCTACATTTCCTATGACCCCTTTTTATATGTAATAGCCAAATCTATACTCTGACTCCATATTTAAATGCAGGAGATGGTTAACTACAACTTGACAACTGCCAGCCTCCTGGAACCCCCCCCCCCCCTCCCCCCATTTTATCCAGCTCGTATGGTTTTTTTTTACTGATCATGCTTTTCTGTTTTCCGTTTACTTTTTTGTGACTTGTGGCATATTCCAATATAATTCGAGTAACAAACTGCTAATGGATTTTTAACTACTAGTAACATTGTTAAATGTTCAAGGAATGGTCACTTTATAAGATTCATCTACCTACTACCGAGTTACTTCCCAGTTTGCACTCAGAATAGCTTGAATTTGTCAGGACATGGACTCTACAAGATGTTGAAATTAGAGATGCTCGGGCTCGTGTCCCCGAGAACCAAACACACCCGAACTTAGCAGATCTGAGTACCGAGCCAGCTCATTATTTTTGCGCGCCCTCTGAATTGAAATGAGGCAAAACGTCATTGTTACGTCGTCGAATCTCGCAAGTTTTGGACTCTAGAAGTAACGCCCTCCATGGCGATCCAGCGCCATTTCACAGAAGGGGTAGCACAGGTCTTGGCAGTCTCTAGTGCAGTTGGGCAGCGTCATAGCTAGAAAAGAAAGAGGAGGGGTAGCAGTATTCTTCAAAGTCTCCTGTGACATTCAGGAGAGCTCCATTGCTAATTGTCATTGCTGAAAGAGAAATAATAGAGCTGACAGTCTTGGTCTTCTAAATCTGCAGTCACATTGTTATCAAAATGGATTCACTCAGTACACAGAAGACCAGGAACACCAGGCTGCTGCTGGCACCAGTCATGATGATAGTAATCCCTCGACATCATCTGCTAAAGCCTAAGTTAAAGTGCATGGTGTGTTTTAAGTCTGAGAAACAAAAATGTAAAAAAACACCTTTTACCTTTGGTCAAGAAAAAAAAAAGACCTATAATCCAGGCAAAGTTATCTGCAGAAAAAAATAAAATTGTCAACATGCCATCCTACACATGCAGTGGCAAGGATAGAATGAGGCCTTGGCCTTTCTTTATGAGTGCTAGTTCTGCAACTGTCACTGAGGCATCTTGTAAGGTCAGTCATGACCAGGCAAGACCTTGTTATTCTGACTACAAAAGTGGTGTCCAAAAACTTTTACGTGTAAAAGCTGAGCTGGAAGATGGCAGTAAAACATTAGAAGGAAAATGTATGTCCAGATCCAGAAATGACACAAATCCCTGAGGAGGGTCTATCCATGAGTGTTATGTGTAAGCCTGATCTTTCTTGATAGTGTGTCGATAAAAAAGGCCCCTTTCAGCATTTTTGCAGATGTGTGCATGAATAGCCCAAGTGTAGCTGGTGATACAATTCCAAAGTGGCATCCTCAATTTGTGTAACAGGATGAGGGGGATATTTGTGTAGCTGACAAGGATGCTAATGAGGATGTTGATGAGGATGATGTTTGTGTAAGTCCTGCACCTTTGGCAGCAGTTCTTGCACGTGATAAGAAGGCCATTGTCATGCCTGGGCAGAAGACCAAAAAATCCACCTCTTATGTGTGGAATTATTGTTAACTAAATCCTGACAATAGTTGTCTAGCCATTTGTAGCGTTTGTAAAGCCACAGTAAGTAGAGGTAGGGACCTTAACCATCTAGGAACCTCAACCATGTTACGCCATTTGAAGCGAGTTCATGGCAAGCTGCTATGGAAATTAGAAACTTATGCTAAAAAAATAACAACAAGCAGTCCAGCATCAGCTAGGTCCCTTCGCTCAGCTAGGTCCCTTCGCTCAGCTAGATCCAGACACCTGCAATCTACACCCACAACACCTTCATCATCAATATCCTCAGTAGCGATGCTATTCCTCTCCCCTCTACCACAAGGTTGCGTAATAATGTAATTATTGGGCTACAAAATGCCATTCTACCCACTGTACACTTAACCACAGATATGTGGACAAGCAGAACTGGTAAAACTAAAGATTATATGACTGTGACAGCCCACTGGTTTGGTGATTCGCCTTCACCAGCAGGAGCATGTAGCCAAGTAGGTCACATTTTTCAGAGGCAGGCTACTCTGTATCACTGGCGTCACTAAGAGGCATACAGCTGACACTCTGTTACAAAATCTAAGGAATGTCATTGCAACATGGCTTATCCCGCTTGGACTCTCCTCAGGATATGTAATTTATGATAACGCCACCAATATTGTGAGAGCATTACAGCTGGGTAATTCCATCACATTCCCTGTTTTGCTCACAGAATAAACTTGGTGGTGCAGAGCTTTTTAAAAAATGACAGGGACATTCAGGAGATGCTGTCTGTGGCCCGTAATATATTTGGACATTTCTGGCATTCGGCAACAGCATGTAAGAGATTGCAGCGGCTACAAGAGCAATTTAATTTGCCACCAAGCTAGAGGTGGTGACGAGGTGGAATTCCACCCTGTATATGCTTCTGCGGATGGAAGAACAGCGAAAAGCTATGCACGCTTACTCCACAAGCCATCACATTGGAAAAGGAGGAGGGATGGGAGGGATTATTATTATTATTATTATAAATTTTTATTTATAGGGCGCCACTAGGTGTCCGTAGCGCCGTACAGGGACAAACGAGATTACAATACGAGGTGAGACAGCACAGTACAGTAGACAATAATCACAGTAACTCAGTGAGCTCAAAGCACCGCTAGAGGGGAGGGGAGAGGGGAAGGTCCGCCAATGACTGAGTCCAAGAGGGAAGGCACGGATGACAGGGAGACCCCTAGAGGGGAGAGGAGGGAGCGAGAGGGGACGCGGGAAAGAGGGTCCTCAAGGAGGAGGGCTAAGTAGCTGGAGAGCAGAGTTAACAGTGGTGAAGACAGGAGGAGAGAATGCCCTGCTCAAAGGAGCGTACAATCTAAGGGGTGGGGTAGACAGACAGAGAGATACGGGGGAGAGATGGAGGAAGGGAGGATAAGGGGGGAGGAAGAGGCAGAAGAAAAGGTAGGAAGTTAAGTGGGAGACTGGAAGGCTTTAAGAAAAAGGTGGGTTTTTAAAGCCCGTTTGAAACTGGACAGATTAGGGGAAGTTCTGATGGAGGGAGGGAGCTTGTTCCAGTGGAGGGGGGCAGCACGGGCGAAGTCTTGGATACGTGCGTGGGAGGAGGTGATCAGGGGGGAAGAGAGGCGACGGTCATTGGCAGAACGGAGAGGGCGGGATGGAGCATGAATAGAGAGGAGGGTGGATATGTAGGGTGCAGTGGAGTTGGCGAGGGCCTTGTATGTAAGAGTGAGGAGCTTGAACAGGATTCTGTAGGGGAAGGGGAGCCAGTGAAGGGATTGGTAGAGGGGGGAGACAGAAGAGGAGCGGCGAGAAAGGAAGATGAGCCTAGCGGCTGCGTTAAGTACAGATCGAAGGGGAGCGAGATGAGTGGGGGAGGCCAGTAAGGAGAAGGTTGCAGTAGTCCAAGCGGGAGATGATCAGAGAGTGAATAAGACATTTGGTGGCATCTTGGGAGAGGAAGGGCTGGATGCGAGCGATGTTGCGCAGCTGGAAGCGGCAGGATTTAGCAAGAGAGAGAATGTGGGGGCCAAAGGAGAGAGAGGAGTCGAGGATGACACAGAGGCAGCGAAGTTGGGGGACAGGGGAGATAGAGGTGTTGTCGACAGTGATGGAGAGGTCAGAAGGGGGCGAGGTGTGAGGGGGAGGAAAGACTATGAGTTCAGTTTTGGCGAGGTTAAGTTTGAGGAATCGAGAGGACGTCCAGGAGGAGATGGCAGAGAGGCAGGCGGACACCCTAGAAAGGAGGGAGGGAGAGAGATCAGGAGAGGAGAGGTAAAGTTGAGTGTCATCAGCGTAGAGGTGGTAATTGAGGCCGTAGGAGCTGATGAGTTCACCCAGGGAAGAGGTGTATAGAGAGAAGAGTAAGGGTCCTAAAACAGAGCCCTGAGGGACCCAGACTGGAAGGGTGGACGGGGGGAGAGAGACCCAGAGGTGGTGACGGAGAAGGAACGGTCCGAAAGGTAAGAGGTGAACCAGGACAGGACAGGGCCGGAGAGGCCAAAGGACTGGAGGGTGTGGAGGAGGAGGGGGTGGTCCACGGTGTCGAAGGCTGCTGAGAGATCGAGGAGGATAAGAAGGGAGAAGAGGCCCCTGGCTTTAGCAGAGAGGAGATCATTGGTGACTTTAGCCAGAGCAGTTTCAGTGGAGTGAAGGGGGCGAAAACCAGACTGGAGAGGATCAAGGAGGGAGTGTTCAGAAAGGTAGGAGGAGAGACGGCTGCAGACGAGCCTCTCGAGAATTTTGGAGGCAAAGGGGAGAAGAGATATGGGGCGATAGTTAGAGGGAGAAGTGGGGTCAAGATTAGGTTTCTTTAGAATGGGGGATACGAGAGCATGTTTGAAGGAGGAGGGGAAGATTAAAGAGGTGGGAGCAGGTGGTGGGGGAAAGGGAGCGAAGAAGATGGGAGGGGATGGGATCCAGGGGACAGGTAAGGGGGGGGGGAGGATGAAATGAGAGCGTGGACTGCCTCGCCCGTGGTGGGGCGGAAGGAGTGGAGGGGAAGGTGGCTAGGGGGGGAGAGCGGAATAGGGGGGGGGGGGTGGATGAGAGAATGGAGGAGGAGATTTCAAGTCGGAGGGCCTCAATTTTAGAGGAGAAAAAGGAGGCGAGGTCAGGGAGGAGGGGGTGGAGCCAGGAGAGTGCTGAAGGTGGCGAAGAGACGGTGGGGGTTAGAGGATTGGGAAGAGATGAGGGACTTAAAGAAAGATTGTTTAGCGAGTGAGAGGGCAGAGCTGTAGGATGCAAGGATGAATTTAAAGTGGAGGAAGTCAGCCAGGGAGTGGGATTTTCTCCAGTGGCATTGAGCGGTACGGGAGCATTTTTGGAGGAAGCGGGTAAATTTGGAGTGCCAGGGTTGGGGTTTGGAGCAGCGAGGGTGGACGGAGTGGGCAGGGGCGACCGCGTCCAGAGCAGAGGTGAGGGTGTGATTGTAGAGGGAGACCGCCTGGTTGGGGCAGGCCAGGGAGGAAAGGGGATAAAGGAGGGTATCGAGAGAGGAGGACAGAGATGCCGGGTTAAGGGCGTCAAGGTTGCGTCTGGACAGAGTAGGTTTGGGCAGGGGGAGGGGAGCAGGAGAGGAGGAGAGAGAGAAGGAGAGGAGATGGTGATCGGATAGAGGAAAGGGAGAGATGGAGAAGTCAGAGAGACTACATTGGTAGGAGAAGACCAGATCAAGGGAGTGACCAAGGCAGTGGGTAGAGGAGGAGGTCCATTGGGTAAGACCAAGGGACGAAGAAAGGGTGAGTAATTTGCTGGAAGCAGGGTCGGTGGGATTGTCCATGGGGAAGTTAAAGTCGCCGAGGATGATGGAGGAGAGGTGGTGAGGAAGCCATGCAGCAAAGTTGTCAAGGAAGAGGGAGGTGGGGCCAGGGGGGGCGGTAGATGACAGTGACACGGAGATGGATGGGGTAGAAGAGGCGGATGGAGTGTGCTTCAAAGGAGGAGAAGGAGAGGGAGGGTTCAGAGGGAATGACACGAAAAGTACAGGTGGAGGAGAGGAGGAGGCCAACTCCACCGCCTGGGCGGGCACCAGGCCTGGCGGAGTGGGTGAAGAAGAGGCCACCATAGGAGAGGGCAGCAGTGGAGGTGGTGTCAGAATCGGAGAGCCAGGTTTCAGTAATGGCAAGAAGGTTAAGGGAGTTGGATAAAAAGAGGTCGTGGATAGCAGTCAGTTTGTTACGGACTGATCTAGCATTCCAGAGGGCGCATGAGAAAGGAGGAGAGGAGGGAGATGGGGATGAGGTTAGCAAGATGGGCAGTGCGCGGGGGAGGGTGGGGAGGAGTGGGAGAGGTAGGGAGGGGGGAGAGTATGGGTATGGATCGAGAGCAGGGAGGCATAGTAGGGTGAGAGAAGGGAGGGTGTAAAAGCGGGTGGAGAGAGGAGGAAGGGAGAGCAGGGGTGAAAGGGATGAGGTCGGTTAGAGAGGCCTAGTATGACAGAGCAGAGAAAAGGCAAGGAGGGCTAGGGAGACAAAAACAGAAAATAGGGCAAGGGAGGCAAGGAGTAACAGAACAGTGAGATAAAGAGGACAGAGAATAACAGGAAGAAAAATAACAGGGAGACAAGAGCAATGTGGAATACAATAGCAATGTGGAATACAATAGCAATGTGGAAGACAGTAACAAAGTTAGGGCGTGGAAGGTATTGAACAACAGGCCAGAGAGATAATAAGGACAATGAAGCAGGTAGGAATAAAACAGGTAAAAATAGTAACATGTAAGTGTAAAATCAGGACAAAAAACAAAACAAAATAATGGCAGGTAAAATAATATCAGGTAAAAATAATAACAGGTGAAGATAAAATCTGGTAGAATAGTAACAGGTACCAATCAAGTCTGAGGAATCTAGGTAGTTGCAGGAACAGATCAAAGGGGTCCAGCGATTAGGAGGTAGGCGCAGGAGATGGAATAGACAGAGGGCTCCAGTGGTAAGGAGGGAGCAGAGTTCCAGAGGGACGATACGGCTAGTTCAGAAATCAGTGATGTATTTTAATGAAGTGCAGTGGAGAATACTTTCCGTGTTGTGCAAGGTGCTGAAACCATTCAAAGTAGTCATCTGTGAAGTGAGTTCAGACACTGCTAGCTTGAGTCAAGCGATTCCCTTAATTAGACTTTTGGAAAAGCAGCTTGAGAAACTAAAGGAGGAGATGAAACAAAGCAATTATGCTAAGTATGTCGGACTTGTAGATCAAGTACTTTATTTGCTTTGCCAGGATCCAAGAGTTATCAAAATCTTGAAATCGGATCACTACATTTTCGCGACTGTGCTTGATCCTCTGTTTAAGACCTATGTCTTCTCTTTGATTCCAACTGACCCAGATCTGAAGTGATGCAAGGAGCTCCTGGTGAGCAAGATGACCGCTCAAGTGTTACGTGACAGGACGGAGTCTCCTCCAGTTTCTTAGTCAACTGCTGCTAGTGTCTGCCCCATGACGACCGGGACGTCACTTCCCTCTCAACGCCGACCGTTGTCAAGACAACGGCCGGACGCCTCAGTGTAGCGCTGCGTCCCGGCAACAGGGGACAGCTGGGCGCATGCGCAAGGTTATCCAATAGCCTGGAGGCTATTTAGCGGTTGATTTAATTAACAGGGCCCTGTGTGTGGTTACAGAGCTAGGCTCTGATTGGTCTAACCATGTATTTAAGGCAGTGAGGTCTGCAGCCTCACTGCCGGTTATAGCTTCTGTACTCCAGTCTGCTGACCTGCTTGTTCCTGTTCCTGTATCCTGATACTGCTACTGATTTCCCGTGTATGACCCCTGGCTTTGAATTGGACTTCGCTTGTGTTTCCTGTGACCCTGATCTCTGGCCTGTTTACCGTTTCTGCTATCTGCCTGTGACCCCTGACCTCGGCTTGTTTACCGATACTGTTGTCTGCTGCCGGCCCTTGACCTCTGCGTGGACCTCACTCCGCTTGCCTGGGTTCTCCCCAGCCGGTACACACTTCACGACCCTCTGTCAGTCTGCGGCCCAGTCTGTCCCCACCATCAGGGGCTCCAGTGAACACCTGATTGGCAGAGTAGATTCCGGGTTGTGTTGTGCCGGCTGGAGGGGTTCCTAACAGCTAGGAACAAATTAAGCTTTCCCAAGAGACATAGGGATGATGCAGATGACTCATTTTGACATCTGGTCTGGTCTAAAACAATTTGCCAAAAAAGTTACACCTCTGCCGTAACTCCACCTGATCCTACTATCAACACCCAAAAGATGGGGGAGGTATAAAAACAGTTTTATTAACAAAGAACAACGTTGCTTGCAGCAGTAATGGATGTCTAAGTAGATGTGTATATGTATTACCTTCCACTTTGCTGCTGTTTCATCTGTATTGCACGAAGTGTTTGTAATCTGCACTTTACGTCAAAAGTACCTAACTATATTGTAATTTTTTGGGAATTGGGGCTGATTGGAAGCTCAGTGATGAACTTTTTGCTGTGAATTACAATGGCTCTTTTTAGTGCATTGTCTGCCACCCTGGATTGGTCTGGGTCTGATAACACACATCCCGGGGGGGGGGGGGGTGGGGGGTTCAGTGCTCGTCGCCATGTATTAGCTGTAGAGTTACCCCAGTTATCCAAGTAATGGGTGGATCGATCAAATAAACCATAACTGATTTCATGATCCGAGGACAATTCCATCTTGCACAACTTTTCTTTTCTGCCACTGCTGTGTGCAATGTTTCTTAGATGTGCTATGAACTGCTGTGTGTTTGTGTCATTGATCTGTCGCTTAGCATCCAGCCAAGTCGCTGCAGTCTTTGTTTGAAAGTGTATGAAAATAATTTTGTGATCTGTGAGGTGGTCAAAATTGACTGCAAATGACTTGAAATTAGTGTTATTGAGGTTAATAATAATGTAGGGGGGGAAAAAAGCAAAATCATGTGATTTTAGCAAAAAAAAAAATAGGGAACCAAAACCAAAACACACAAGGGCGGCTTTGCCAAACCAAAACACGAAGTTAATCCAGATCCAAAACCAGAACACGTCGGTCAGTGAACATCTCTAGTTAAAATTGTGGCACAAATGTACTGGCTGGTTGTTCTAAGATGGCTTTTAGTGAATATTTCCAATAAATGGGTTGTGCCATCTTATCCCACCGATGCCTAATGAGATTGAAATCTAGTGACTGGGCAGGCAGAATTTTATGGTCACAGTTTTGGACCTATTTCAGCTCTTTCCTAACCTTATGGCATAGAGTATTATCTTTCTGGAAAAAAATTCACATATGGTTACATTGCTGTCATGAAGAGATGCACCTAATCAACAGTGATGTGCAGATATCCTGTGGCATTTATAGATTCCACTACTCATGGTATGGGTTGTAGTATCGTGACCCACTAATTGTCATGCCCATCCATGACTAGGTAGAGGAAGTTCAGTGTTCTGTTTTTCCTTTTTTGCACCGCTGTGGTACTTACCTGTCCATTGACTGTCTGTACCCAGTCTGTAACTTTGCACATATTGCAGCATATTAATCTTCTCAGTACATTTTGTCAATGATCATGTTTGCGCAGATATTGTTTGTGTGGTGGATTATTCTGAATACACCATGAAACTTCAGAGCATGAAATCCTGTAATAAAATTGATAGTTTATCAGACAACACACCTCAGAGATGGGATATATTTCAAGACTCATCTGAGCTGGTTTATTGAGACAGGTGGGTATCATAATGCACAAGTCCCCTTCTTTAGGTACAGTACATAGTGATATGTATGGGATTTTAGGCCAATTATCACATCATTGCTATAATTAACTATAAGTGCAAACATGGTGTGTGTACGTGGGCGTAATAAGAGATATATATGTGTTATAGCGCATACAATATATAAATAGCAATATGCTGATCTGTTTAAAATATTTACTAATTCAATGGGTTTTTTTTTTCTTTTTATAAACTTAGTCACTATATAATAATGTATTTCATAAACTCGACCTTTGTTTCCATTGATATGGTAGATATCTTCTGCAAATTGATACCACCTAGGTGTGTGTGTGTGTGTGTGTGTGTGTGTGTAGCTCCATTTTCACACAGGCTAGTATATATTCACAATAGAGAGGGACGTACCATTTTGATACAATCTTTTTATATTTGTCTATAATTAAATATTTGTCTTGACTAAGTTACTATTTTATTATAGGACCAAAATGTCAACCGAACGTGAGGTGTTGGACTGGAATAAAAAGGTTGTATAAAAATGAGTAGTGCCCTCTATCATGAATGTGAATACATGGTTGTTTAAACAGATTTAATTATAACAATTAGAAAAATGTTCTTTGAAACATGCAATATAGTTAAAAACCTTTTCTATAGTGTACGTCCACTTAGCCTTCTTCATAATTTCTGGTCTGTGAAAAATCCAAATACATGAGTTTTCAATACAAATCGACCAATTACACTGGAAGTGTTAGTACTATAAGAGGTGGAGACACGTATATACTACTTTTAAAGAATGGCATTCTGGATTCACAGAATGCATTCTCTCTTTCCACTTGGCTTTAATAGAGAAATATATCTCACTCATTACTTGGATTGAAAAGCCAAATTTATTATGTGGTTTTAACCCAGTTAAATGTGACATTTGTATAACAAAAAATGTTTGCCTTTGCTTCTACAGTTCTTCTGCATCCATAAAGCGCTAATAGTTCAGGAATCAAATCTTCGCTAATTGACTACTTTTCCTACTTAACTCATTGCATATTGATTATCGATACATGTTTTAAATATTGGCAGTTTCATTATAACACACTAATCAGTTTTGTATAGTTCTATATTCCAAGCCTTACACTTTATTAACGTGGACATTTTTTGCGTCGGCTACAGGCTTTCCTTCACAAAATAAATTCAGCTGCCTGTTCTTAAGCTTCCTTTTGTGTGACCAATGCCGCTTATCGCTGATATTGTAGAGTTTGGCTGAAGCTCAATGATTCTTTCCTGTTATGGGCATCAAATCCCTTCCTGCATCCTGGATATTTTATTGTGTCTGGGCAGTTTGTCACTTCTACAGGCACAGGTGTGCAAGGTTGAAATTCAGTATTATATTATTTGTTTGTCTTCTCGAATCTATAGATTTGATTGCTCTTCATTTTCTTTTTTCTTTTATGAAAATTATTGCATTCTATTGTCTCTACTGAAATTGTGAACTTTGATTCTGACATTTAGGTGCACAGTTATGAGCACTGATTGCAATGGCAGTGTCCAATTCTATAGGGGCTGTGTTTACACCACAACCCCTCCTCTACCAGCTATTATTGCTGGAGGTGCAAAGCTTACAGGCTTTGCAGCCGATTATAGCGCCAATCACACAATAAAAGACTGTTCGGACCAAAGTTGCAATAGTGTGTACACTGAAACGATGAACGATTATCATTTCAAAGCTCATCGTTTCATTTGTTTTTCAAACCGGGCTAACAATCTCAATCAACGATGAAACAATGTTTTTCTAATCCTGCAGTGTGTATGCACTCACGATCAGGATCTCCATTGAGTTAACAGAGTCATGATATTTTTAGCAGATGGTTATGACCAATGATGAGCACAGATCCGAGGGTAAATCTTGAATTGGCATGCTGGGACTTTTTTTTTTTTTTTTTTTCCCCAGTCGTAAATTTGTTTCTGATATGGCATTGGGAGAAATTTTCTGTAGTGAGTACCCAGTCTGTTATGAGCGTTTTGTCGCTATCCAATAACAATTGTCGAATCTCTATTTGTGTTTCCAACGCACAAATATTTATTCTCAAAAGGTAGCAGAATAATTCAAACGGAAAAATAGTAAGTACAGCCGTTACTTATCGCAGGCGCTCTGGATCCAGTGTACAGTCGTTCAGTCCTGAAGTCTGTGGTCTAGGTTACTGAACACTGCATGAGAGCTACTGCTTATATGCAAACAGAGATACAGTGAAACCATGTAGGTGGTATAGCTTGCTTCTATTGGTCCAGGCATCAGGAGGGTCCAGGGGGTTACACATCATAGGCTGATTCAATCTAAGGAATCCAAAGGTGGGGGTCTCTCCAGGGGATGAGCTCTGTTCTTCCCGCCAAACTGCTCTGTTCTTCTCGCCACACTGCTCTGTTTTTCCCGCCACACTCCAATTACAATCAGTCCATTTGCATTTGACAGTAAATAATCATAGAAAAGGTTTATTCCCTGACATCAATAACTAGAGTATGCAATGTGTGATCTCTTCGCTGAATGCACCAAACAGCTGCTGATGTAAAGGGGATTACTATGATATTAGACATGACACATTTCTTTTAACCTGAACCATATGTATCACTTATATGCATATAACTTATAATATTACACATAAACACTACTATATTTCGACATAACTAACTATGTACAGTATCAAAAAAACAGGGGCGCTTCCATAGTGTATTATCCAAGTAAAATGTTTTATTTCAAACATTAAAATAGCACGTACCAGATGGCAAAGGTATTCAGGCATAAATAGTAAAACAGCTCAATTCTGATATTCACATACGAACGGCACTATTTGAAGCAGCTCGAAATCAGAGAGTCTCCACAATCACCTCTACGCGTTTCATCCCTTAGGACTTCGTCAGGAGGCGTGGTAAATAAATAACTATGTGTTGCAACTACGATTAATGTATACTATTTACAAATGTGTGTGTTGGTGCCAATGTATACTAAAGTGTAAAAACTGTTATTGCCACGTGTTGCGGCTGGATACGCCCTTCCACGCCGTAGTGTGCTTTACGCATAATTTCAGACAAAGACAATCAAGTTTGCTCGATATCAATTGAAATGACTTTATCCAATTTGCTATAAGGAGAAGGAGCTTACCTACACTAGCAACCATTTCCTGTACCCATTCCCCCAGACCAGAGAACCATTTCACAGGATTCAACCACGAGAACCATCCTGCCACCTTTTCCCCGATCTCCTATAACGAAGAATTATGGTTCCTTCGAAATTCCCATTTCAGTTGCAGAATTTCATCCATCTTCCGGTCTATAACCTCCTTAGTGTCATCCGTATTATTAGTAATGTACGTGCAACATTTGACACCGAACTGGGTGGCCAGTGTCACACAGTACCCACCAGTAATAGAGGTGAGATAATTTAGTACCAGTCTATGTTGCACCAACTCCTTTTTGTACGCTTGTAGCTCCCTTCCAGTATACCTGAAAGTGTCGTCATACATCTCGGTGATATTGTCTATCAATTTAGCTAGGTCTTGTATATATTTAAAGTTTAATGTTCCCCGAGCGGTCCTGGTGAGATCTAGAGCATCCATAACTTGAAAACCAGCGGTTTCACTAATCAATTTTGTAGCTATGGGCTCCTCACCAGGAATCATATTTCTCTTGTCACGGTGTTGTGAATACCAACCATTTCCTCATGAGTAATAGTCATGATTTCAGGAACCAGTTTAGCTAAGAAACACAAACCCTTGGAACTCGGAGTCACCCAGGAATAAGCTTTTCTCCCACAAACAAAGTACACATCATCAGGGAGAACATAAGGAACAGTATGCCCATTAATTATATCACATAATGTTTTGACAAAACTACCCATGCCTAGTGCCTCCATTTGTTCGAGACACATGTCAGCATGGATGACATTCTTACAATTACCTATAGAGACCTTTCCAATGGATACTTTCTTATGTTTAGTTACACGCCCTAATTTGTGGTGTCCATCAACAGTCCTGCCTATTGGTGACCTTGTAAGTCTCCCTCTAAAATGAGCGTGGCGAGCCATTGTCTGATCTGATGGGTCAGCTTCCCAATTCTCCAGACGCTTTGCATGAGAGATATTTAGGCACAGCAAAGATCTGTCTACAGAGTATTGTCGAAGCGTTAGACTAGGGGACCTAGTGTTATTGTACCTCCCCTCTATGGGCCTCCCACCCCTCAATTCGAGTACTTCGGAGATGTTTAAAGGGAATGGCACTAGTCCTATGTTATGCTGCCGCTGCGGCACGTGAGAGCACACCCAGCACTCGGTTTGGTTTAGGACCTTACCCACCAAGGAGTGATAATCCTCCAGAGGATGCCCGCCCACATTCAGATTACCGATGGACTGGCATCGCTGGATGCATCTCTCTTCAACTAGGGAGTCACTGAACTTGCAGATACAATACTCATCAGACAATAGCCCCTCACACTGTCTCCGAGTTCCTGAGCTAGCAGACCTTTTCATAACCCCTGGACCAAGCTTGATAATGGGCTGCTCTGAGTACTCTAGTAATTTTTCCTCGATCTCCATCTCCTCCGTATCACTGCCAGAACCTTCCTCTGTCCTCCATCCTCCTTCACAAAAATAGAATGTCCTAGAAAAAATAAAAACAAGGAAAATCCTGGAACAAAAGAAAAACAAAAACCGCCACTCCATCGCTGGAAAGATAGTTCTGATGCAACGTCTCTGGTTCAGGTGTCTTGACTGCAGGCTTTAGGTCTCCCGGAACAGATTTACGAGTGACAGATCTGGGTCTCAGTTTTATCTCTCACTTTCTCCGGGTTACTGACTCTCCTGCAGTGGGTGGAATGGACCCAAGTGTCTCTCTCTAGAACCTTCAGTGATGTAGTACTGGTCAGCAGCACTTGGTACGGACCCAACAGTCTGTTAAACAACCTGAACGTAAGAAATTGCGGATCATAACATAGTCCCCAGGTTCAACATCATGACAGTTCATTTCTGGCATTCCAGGTGACAGCATTTTGAGTTTTTGTTGTTGTTGTTTCAGCTGTCTGCTCATTTTTATAAGATATTGCACAGTCCCTTCATTATTACACTTTAAGTCGTCTTGCGGACTCACGATCAAATGAGGTTGTCGGCCGAACAGTATCTCAAAGGGGGACAGATCAAGAGGAGGTCTAGGAGTGGTTCGGATGCTATGGAGGACTAGTGGCAAAGCTTCAGGCCACGCCAACCCAGTTTCAGCCATTACCTTACCCAGCTTGTTCTTTATAGTACCGTTTACTCTCTCCACCTTACCACTGGCTTGTGGTCGGTAAGGGGTGTGAAGTCTGCTACTGATTCCCATGAGTTTACACATATTTTGGAAGATATCACCAGTAAAGTGGGTACCCCTATCACTTTCAATGATTCTAGGGATACCGAACCTACACACAAAATCTTGTACAATTTTCTTTGCAGTGAACACAGCAGTATTAGTGGCTGCCGGATATGCTTCTACCCAACCGGAGAACACATCAATACATATTAACACATACTTTAGATTCCTGCAAGGTGGTAATTGGATATAGTCAATTTGTATTACCTGAAAAGGCCCGTCTGTAGGAGGGATGTGGGATGGCTCAGTTTTTCCTCACACAAGTAAGACATGACATTGCTTTCTTACCAGCTTGAGAGGAAAATCCTCTGAGCACACCAGTATGCTCTCACCAGTTTGCACATACCTTCTTTACCCAGGTGAGTCAGACCGTGTGCTGCTTCAGCCAGGCTTGGATAGTACATTCGGGGAACTACAGGCTTACCTTGTCCATCCCTCAAGAGTCCTGAGGACTCTTGACCACATCCCTTCGCCTTCCAGACCGCCTTTTCCTGCAGGGAACACAAATCTTGCATTTCAATTAATTTATGCATGTCTAATGTCTGAAAAACCATCATAGTCTCGGTTGATACAGTCATAGGTTGTCCTGCTGCCCATTTAGCAGCTTCGTCCGCCCTATTATTGCCCAATGACACCGGGTCTTCTTCAGAGGTATGGGCTTTGCACTTTATGACCGCTACCGTCTTGGGTAACTGTATCGCTGTCAGAAGTCCTTTTATGTGTTGTGAGTGTGCCACTGGCGTACCTGCTGCTATCGTAAAGTTTCTAAGAAGCCAAAGGGCCCCAAAATCATGCACTATGCCGAAGGCGTACCCAGAGTCAGTATATATATTGGCTGATTTACCTTCTGCCAACTCACACGCTCTCCTTAATGCTACTAGTTCCGCCACTTGGGCTGAGTGAGGTGGGCCAAGGGGTTCAGCTTCTACCACACCCTGATCATCTACAACAGCGTAACCAGTACATAGTTCTCCCGTCTCTGTCTGTCTATGACAACTCCCGTCTGTATAAAATGTAAAATCAACATTTTCTAAGTCGGTGTCACGTATGTCGGGCCTGGCAGTAAAGGTCTGGTTCCGGTGTTCCATACAATCATGCGTATCAGTACTCTTGCCTAACTCATCAACCAGGGTCTCCTCACCTCCCACCCTTTGTGTCTCTTGAGACACATATGGAAGGTATGTAGCTGGATTTAAGGTGCTACATTGTTTGATGGTGATGTTTGAGGGTGCCATCAGGGCTAGTTCCCACTTTGTGAATCTAGCTGAAGAAACATGTCTGGTTTGAGCTGGATTTAACAGAGCTGATACAGCATGGGGTGTATAGACAGTTGAATTATGTCCTAATACTACGTCCTCGCTCTTACTTACCAGAAGAGCAGTTGCTGCTACACTTCTGAGACATGTTGGGAGTGATCTTGCCACAGTGTCCAATTGTGCGTAGTATGCTACCGGTCTGCTAGCGTCACCATGTTTCTGTGTGAGGACACCTGCTGCACAACCATCAGCTTCTGTACAGTATAGTTCAAAAGGCTTTTCATAATCAGGTATTCCCAATGCAGGTGCTCTAGTCAGACTATCTTTGAGATTAAAGAAGGCTTGCTCTGACTCTTCTGTGTGTACGACACATTCTGGTTTCGAGGAAGAGACTAGCTCCTGCAATGGTAATGCCAGAATAGAAAAACCTGGGATCCAGGATCTACAGTATCCACACATCCCCAAGAAGGTACGAATCTGCTTCTGGCTCTGCGGCAGAGTCATGTGTTGTATGGCTTCAATCCTGTTGGTTGTCAGGTGTCTTAGCCCCTTGGTGAGGCAGTGTCCTAAGTATTTGACCTTAGTCTGACATGGCTGTAATTTATCCTTTGCCACCTTGTGCCCTGTTTGTGAGAGATGGAGCAACAACAATTTAGTATCATGTAAACATGACATAAAAGAATCAGAGCACAGCAACAAATCGTCCACATATTGAATTAGAACAGACCCATTGCGGGGTTGAAAGGATTGCAAACAGTCATGTAAGGCTTGGGAGAAAATACTGGGCTGTCAATGAACCCCTGGGGCAGTCTGGTCCATGTGTATTGCACTCCCCGGTAGGAAAATGCAAAAAGGTATTGGCAGTCAGGGTGAAGAGGGACTGAGAAGAAAGCAGAACATAGATCAATGACAGTAAAATGACTAGCAGACGTTGGAATCTGCATGAGGATGACAGCTGGATTCGGCACTACGGGGAATTGGCTCTCAACAACTTTATTAATTCCCCTTAAGTCCTGGACTAATCTATAGCCCCTCCCCCACTCTTCTTCACAGGGAAAATGGGACTATTTGCTGTGCTGGATGTACGAAGTAAAATCTCTTGTTGCAACAGCCTCTCAATAACAGGATATACCCCCAATTCCACCTCCGGTTTTAATGGATACTGTGGGATTTTTGGAGCTATCCTACCACTTTTTAGATTACCTTGACAGGGGCTACGTTTGCCATTAGTCCAGTGTCCTGTCCATCTCTGGTCCATAGTGAACCTGGTATTTCCAGCAACATCCCCTTTACTTGAGATGGACTTTGTTCTATAACAGTAGAGTGTAACATTAACCTTTGAGGGGTTTCCAATATATCCTGTACCTCATGCGTGACCTTCTCTGGTATGTCGAAGAACACACCATCAGAAGTACAGTATATGACACATCCCATTTTACATAACAAGTCTCTCCCTAGCAAGTTAGTAGGAGCCGCTGCAGCTAAGAGAAACAAATGCTTAGTTTGCAGGGGCCCGATGGTAACTTCAGTGGGTTTAGTTAGAGGATAATGTAACCCTACTCCCGTTACCCCCATAGCTGGAATAGTTTTACTGGTCACCTGTAGATTAAAAGAAGAGGTTATCACAGATCTGACCGCCCCTGTATCTACAAGAAAAGTTTGCTTCCTATTAGCTATGTCAACTATCATTGTTGGTTCTTCTCTCAGACTCTCAGTTAACCTCACTGGCTGTAGACTACAGGTATGACCTGACCCCTAGCGCTGACTATTGCTTTCCCGCGCAGCATTTGCTGCTGTAATATGTGCGGGCAGGTGTGAGTCTTCTAGTCTATGTGAATCCCTCCTTGGAGGATATTTATGCGACCCTTCATTAGGATTATATCTTCCTTTAGTACAATCTCTCCTCATATGTCCTCCTTCTTTGCAATTATAACATCTCAACATTCTGCTTTTCCTGTTATGTGGGTTATTGACTGGTGATCGTGTATGCATTCCCTCTAATGCTTGTATACTCACCGTCATCAACTTGTCACTCTTTTCTTCCGTTTTCCTAAAGATATTTTTATCATGCTCCACAGCAGACTCCCTAAGGGAATCTACCGTGATGGTGATGCCTCTCCAATTAGGTAATGAGGTTTGTACTCTGGTTTTTAAATTTTCCCTAAGACCATCCATTAGTACTCCTACAGCTACTTCCCTGTGATGTGGGTCCTCACCTATGTTTGATATCCCAGTGAACCGTGTTATCGCTGCTATAGCTCTACTAAAGTAATCTGATGCTGTTTCACTATCTTTTTGTTTTATGGTGAAAATCTTACTCCAATTCGCTACTACTGGAAAATAGATGGCTAAATGTTTGACAATCTGTTCTATATTCTCTTGATTAATCTCATCTGTCAAGGTGTCGTCTTCCTCCAACGAACAATCTTTAATAAATTGTTGTACGTTAGTATTGGGAGGAAGACACACCCTCAACACTACACGCCAATCCTTATCGGTTGGTTCGTGTGCATTTCCCAAGTCTTTAACAAACTTCTGACACTTAGCCAACTCTTTTCTAGGATCTGGGAATTCAGTCATGATGGAACGTAATTCTGATCTAGTCAAGGGACAATGCATTGTAACATTTCTTAAAGGAACTACACCATCCTTATCCGCCTTACCATTAGTAACTGATATTGTGCGGACTGGATACGTATCCACTGGTTCACTATCTTCAGGGTTAGCTACTTCAGTACTTTGAATATTGTCTCTCCTAGTGGTCACACTACTCTCACCTGTCTCAGCCATTGCCCCCTTTCCATACTTACGCTGAACCTCTAACATATTAACTTCAGTTAGCGTACCTTAGAGTAAAATTCAGGTTTTGAACACATTGCGTTCTTACCCATCTATGACGCGTCTCCACCCTTTGTTGGGGAACCGAAATCCGTTGGTCTTGCATATCGTCCGGCAACGAAACCTCCAAACTCAAGAGCCCCCAAATTGTTATGAGCGTTTTGTCGCTATCCAATAATGATTGTCGAATCTCAATTTGTGTTTCCAACGCACAAATATTTATTCTCAAAAGGTAGCAGAATAATTCAAGCGAAATTATAATAAGTACAGCCGTTACTTATCGCAGGTGCTCTGGATCCAGTGTACAGTCATTCAGTCCTGAAGTCTGTGGTCTAGGTGACTGAACACTGCATGAGAGCTACTGCTTATATGCAATGCAGACTTAACACACTTGTAAACATGTGTTTGTGACAAGACAGGAAGTTCTGGTTTAAGTCAAATGCATGTGGATGCAAGTATGTAAATTCTTAACTGCATCTCATTGTATTTATTGTGCTCTCCCATTGAGATGAACAGTAGTTTCCACATGTGTTGACCTGTCCTATTACTTTAGATGCATTAAATACACTGACAAACTGCAGTGCAATGCAAGTTAAACATGTGCAAAAATGTAAATATATAGGGTCTCATTTGGTACAATAATTTTTATTTTCGCACCCTTTTACATGCACTTAATTTGCATTAGAAATGCATCTTAAACACAGAATTTTATTGCCGGCATTTAGCCTAATGTTGAACGCGTGATTTTATATCTATGCAGTAGGTCTTCCAACATGCTTTATGGATCTTCTCCCAGGAAAACTGGGACTTCCTTTTTAGTGCATCTCCCTGTGTATCTGAGACAGGACAAGAAAAATGTTTTACATCGTTCCCAAGTGTTTGAATACAAGTGCATGTTTATGAATAAAAGATAAATCATGTGAGCTTTCTGTTCTCTCCTAACTCCAGAGCTTGTCTTTTATCCCAAAATGTTTCCAAGCCCACAGAAGTTTGCTGTGTTGATGTTTTTGGGCTTGTGTTTTTGTAATCTCTACCTTATCATCATCACCATTTATTTATATAGCGCCACTAATAACGCAGCACTGTACAGAGAACTCACTCACATCAGTCCCTGCCCCATTGGAGCTTACAGTGTAAATTCCCTAACACACACAGACACACACGTCAATTTATTAGCAGCCAATTGACCTACAGTATGTTATTGGAGTGTGTGAGGAACCCATGTCCCTAGTGCTGTAAGGCAGAAGTGCTAACTACTTAGCCACCGTGCTGCCCATACCTTATGACTATCAAATAAGTAGTAATGAGATTTAGTCCAATGACATTTATTTATTGGTGGTCATATTCATTCCTGAGCCAGAGTTCATCATTGCTGAAGCATTTTGTAATCTGTAAACCTGAAGAGATCTCTTGTAATTTAAGTCTGTTTCACGCTCACATCCTGCAATCAGGAACATTTTATTCCACTGAGCTAATCATTCTCTATGCAGTGGAGGCAGCAGACAAGATTTTACTGCCTGACCACAAACAGTCTTTATCCAACAAGTGTGTTTGATTCCATTGTAGTATCTTGGGGAAGGCAGTAGAAATGAAATATAGTCTGTCATTTTTTGAATACTTCAAGCAATTTTCAGAAGGGGAAACTATTTTTATAAGCCTGGGCAAATTAGATTATTTAAAAAGAAAATAAAAATTATACACTTGGTTGCTTTAGGTTTCACATGGTCATAGCAGGCCAAGTTTAAAATAAAAAATAATAAACCTCACAAATTATTTACACTACTATTTAGAAAATACAAATAGTTGCTAAATATAAGGTATAAGATCTTTGAATATACCAACAGAGTATGCTTACATTTCATGATAGTGAATTTTCCCATACTAGTTAGTCAGGCTTTTTTGTAAAAGTCTGATTTATGCTTGTTTCAGGGATCCCTCTCTACCATTTGTCTTAAGTCTGCCTCATATGTCCTGTTTCTTTAGATTTGATTTGCTTTTTGTATTTCTTATAGTGACTGCATAGTTTTGTGACATCTCATAATTAAATAAAAAAAAATTATGTGTTATTTTTTATTAAATGTATTTTTGATTGAAAAAAAAAGCCAGGTTTCACCACGAGCTACTAATCCTCAAGAGGGAACATAGTTTCAAATGTCTTAAGTACTGTTGTTACTTGCCCTTGTAATAAGTAAAGTTTCTCTATCCTTTTAAATGTTTTTTTGTGGACTTCAGTTTGGTGACTGTGTGGAGCTGCAGATTTTAGTGGCGGATGCAGAGACCAGACCTGGCTGCACTTGTCAACAGCTTTCAAGATGTAGCGCACATTTTATCATTGTGCGCCTAAGTAGTCTTAGACATGTGGCAGGGCAGGGAATTACAGAGCAAATAGTCTCTAAGGGATACAGAAACTCCACCAGGGATACATAGCTCCACCAAATAACTGCTGTGACCATTAGTCCCTTAAGGAACCCAATAAACATCAGGACTCCTGATTGACTGAGAATTCATTATCACAGCATGCTAGCGAGACTGCTTTAGTTTGTACACATGTCTCACCTTTTTATTGAAGAGATGCAAGAGGTGATTACTGGAAGAGCTGTGTGTCTGTTTATCCAAAGCTTGAGTCAGATGCTGCTGCATGTGCTCAAGCTTGGCACGCCCTTACGGTACATTGACTACATTCATATGCCCAGTCCCCTCCCTGTTCTGCCCCTGAAATTGTAGGCTGTAGGGTCCTTTGTGTTGAAAGATGAATTTGGACGTTGCTGCATACTCTGGCATATGGTTAGTTTCTGGTCATGTGCGGAGCGATTTTACACGAAATACAGAGTGAATCTGCATTTACATTCCTTAATGATTCAGGCCTTTAGTTTATGATTGATGAGATGGAGACTATCTGGTGCACCCCACTCTAGTTCAATAAAAATGATGTAGCTCAAATTGCCGCTCAAGTCCCTTCCAGACCCTGCAGTGAGTCGCAATGCTCTGTGATGTAATGGTCAAGGACTGCTAACTGTGAAAAGAAAAATATATATTTATGGAGCTTGAGATATTGGGAGAAAAGTGTAAAATCCATTTACTCGAAAGAACAAATATCTGGGGGTAAATGTATCAAGTTCCGATTTCTGCAAGTCGCCGGAAATCGACAACTATGCAGGGGAAATTGCGCCACTTTCCGGCGACCTGCAGAAATCTAAACTTGATACATTTACCCCCTGGTATTTATTAAAAAGGTAAAGGGCATACAATGGCTTCACAACAGCCTATGTGTAGACAGTCATTTGTAAATTCAGTAGAAACATGTAAGGTCATTCTAAGGATGCAATTGCTTTATGGGTATATTGATAAACTCAATAGTCTTATTCTGCTAACACATTCTTTTCTCCATATTTTTATGTTGGGCAATTGGTAATGACCTAATTTATATTCTTTGTTAAAAATGCATACGTTCTCAATTAAATTTTGTAAAATTCAGTTAATATGTGAAAAGTAAATTTGAGCCAATTAAAATGACACTAAACATTGTTTGGTTTTTGCAATCTGCAAGTACTAAGCGTGTAGCTGTGGTATCACATCTATTTGTTCGTTACATCTCAAGAAAAACATATAACCTTTACGTTATCGTATGTAAGTGTTCAGGAGAGTGAAATACATTAATGTAGTTGTCATTCAGAAGAAGCCATGGCACTAAAGTAGAAATAATCAACAGGTTTTTTGTTTGTTTGTGTTTTCATAAAACATTGAGTACAACTCATCCCAGGACATTTCTATTGTTTGCAATCCGATATGTGTGTTTGGTTATTAATTAAATATAAATACATATTTGTTCTATAAAATATTAGCCATTATTTCCATCTTTAAAATTAGGAAAAAAAAGACACACACAAAAAAAAACTTAATTTTGAAACTCTAGCATATGGTTTATCTCTCAAGCTTTTTTCAAAGCTTTATAAAAGCAGACCCGACCTTCCTTCTTTTAGAAGATATTTATTTAGGAAAACATCTCGCCATAAATGCTGACTCCATGTCATAAATAATAAAATAAAAGTTCAATTATCCTTTAACGCTCAATTTCCTCCTACTGTAAAAGTTAACAAACATTCTCCCATCGCCCTCCCAGTTGGAGCCCCGGAAAAATGGCAGCACAGAGTAATGCTGTAGTAATACAGAACTGGCAAATCTATTCTGGATTGTGAGCAGGAGGAAGAATCACAAGCCACACTCATACCTGTAGCAGACACAAGGTTTGGGCTAGGGGGAGCACTTTGGTAAAATATTACAGTAGGGTAACAGTGCAGCTTTAATGGTCTTAACTGTATGTTTTGCTGTTGTTTTTTGTTTGTGTTTTTTTTGTTTTCTAATGTCTAAGAATGTATTTTTTTTTTTTTTGTTTTTAGGATTTTGCATCTCGAGCTAAACTTGCAGTTCAAAACCTTGTGCAGAAAGTTGGGTTTCTTGGAATCCTGGCCTGTGCTTCGGTAAGTTTTTAACTTTTTCCAAACCCTGTATTTGTTCTACCATTAAATCATTTCTTTGTTTTGTAACCTGATACATTTCCATGGCTGCATATTACCCTTAATCTAAGTAATATAAAAAACAGCCCCAAAATAACCTCCGTACCACTATATCACGCTTACCAAAATGCCCCCACATTCCCCTTTTAACCCTCTAGGTGACACTCAGACCCCCACTTGCACCAAAATTCCACCAAATGCCCTTAGGATTGAACTGAGGTTAAATAGTGTTTTCTATCTCAAAATACTACAGGATGGTGACTTCAGGATGCCTGAGGACAGGATTTTATTGTTTGGTTTATATGAACTTTGGTTTTATTTTATTCATCATAAAAAGTGCAAACAAAAATTAGTTACTGCTTTGTGTATACTACACTGTGGTTTTAGAAATGTCTGTACATCAGTTTACATTCATGGTACAAGTGATTAACATAAATAAAACAGTGTCTAAGGGTGCATACAGGCGGTCAGTTTCTTGCCTCACCTCTGCATTGTGTTCTGCTCACCTGGTACTGAACAGAACACAAACAAATCAGATATAGGGACTAAAACACGTACATACACCTTTTAGTGTCTAGAGCAATGCAGGGATAATGCTAGATAGTGTATAGTTAGGGAAAAATAGTACAAAATGTGTCTGTTCTTTACTGCAATGCCCCAGTGCATGTGTATGTCCCATGTGTTCATCATAGGAATATTACAAGCCTCATCTGAAGTGTGTCTTATGTGTATTTGTGCTCGGCTCAATACTGTGACTTCCAGCTGTCATTAGCAGAGCATGTTAGTTCATTGACACCTGTCGAGCCTCAGGTTTGAGGAGTCTGTTGTACAGTATGGAAATGTATTGTTGAATTTTAAATTCTTATAAAGACTTTTTAAAATGTCTCAGTTTAAATATTGTGGGTCTAAGTAATGCCGAAAGGTGGTAGAAATTGCAAGACTTGTCATTACTGAATTTTTCCCTGTATTATTGTTCATTGCGGTAAGCAAGCATGTATTAAAATGAATGGAAATAAATGCTCTTATTTATTTTGTGGGAGTATAATGATTGATGTGCTAAGCAAACCATTGGTACATTGTGTTAAGAAATGTATTTTACATACTTCTGAATACATTGTTTGTGACATTTACTGGAATGAGCAGTTTGTAAACGTAAAAGGCTAGAGTTTAGGATGTAAGACAATTAGGCAGCACAATGTGAACTCCACATTTTTCGTTAAGGGAGGTATTCGTAAACTTTTATTACCAACAAGTTTCCACAACATAAATGTTGTTGATTATACATGTATTTGTCTTAGTTCTGTTTGTTAGACATGTTTGCATGTGTTTTTATGTATATTGTTGTATAGCTTTTATTTAAAAAAAAAAAAAAGTTAATGTGAGATATGCAGTATTTATACATATTCAATGCCACCTACTTCCTAGTTCTAAAACACTGTTTCTTCTAAGATGGAAAAAAAAAGAAATGGTTAAGAAATTAATCTAATATAAATTTTACCCTGACTACAGTGAGAATTAATCTGCTTGAGAGTCACTTAACGCTTTCATCTCCAAATCATTCACCACTGAACCTTAGTCATTCTACTTTCTCTACCATATGTACATTTCAAACCCTGCATAGTACACATATAATATTAAAGGTGCTATGAACCTTGTTCAGCTCTGTACCATGAATTCATCTAGCACTGCATAAGAAATTGGTTTCAATTGTTGTATGTAAACTTTTTTTTTTTTGCAATTCTTATTTTCAGATTCCCAATCCCCTGTTTGATTTGGCAGGAATAACATGTGGACATTTCCTTGTCCCCTTCTGGACTTTCTTTGGAGCCACTCTGATTGGCAAAGCAATAATTAAAATGCACATCCAGGCAAGTTCATTTGTAATAAGTTCATCTAAATGCCTCGCAGGTCAAACTGTACAAGTGTGTGTGTATATAATTCTCTACATGTATACGTCTAGTATATTTATGATCTTGTACTATGTGCGTAAGTATAGCTTAGTTCTTGGATATTATAGATAGCAGTTTCAGTGTACAAGTTTGAATGTATTAAGATTTCCCATTTTTCTGCCTATAGGGATTAAAAAAGGCAGAAACACAATTATGATGCACATTTACTATGCAGTTATTATATCAGAAAGCTATGGAGCATTTTACAATGAGTGCTGCTTAGTTACAACTGTAATAAATCTAAGATATAGAACCCTATGGGTGTGCTATTTTTATGAGTTATAAGTAAGAAATAGTTTGTACAGTTATTCTAAAATAGCATTACCGCTTACTGTTCTCAGGAAGTAAGTGGTTAGCCATGATATTTACCTATGGTTTCTAACAAATGCAAATATATTTTAACAATGAATTCATTTTTTTGTGCTATACATCAGTTCTCTCTATCTGTTTTGAGTTTCTTTTTCATTTAGTGTAAATAATTTTTGTTTGAATGTTTAAATTACTCAGTTAACTGAGTAACATACTCTCGGGACAGCAGGTACTAAAAGATCATAAAGCCTAACCCTGATCTTGCATATCAGCATTGTGGCACTTTCAGTTTCCCTATAATAACTACACATCCAGCAGCAGCAGGACTGCCGAGAGCAACCTCAGACCTTGTTGCATCTGCTGCTTTAGGGCCCCCATCCCTTGCCAAAAGGCAGTACTGCGGGCACATCCTAGTGGGTTGCACAAGTTCTAGGAGGGGTGTAACACCCAAAATTTGGCTCAGATGAGGCTGTGAATGTGCAGATGGGACTGGAGCACCATCCGCCCATACCATCATCGCCACCACAGGGCTGTGTACTTTATACCCATCCACCCACCCCATCGGCACCTATTTCCAGCAGTATACTATATAAGAAATGTAAACATTCACCATAGTATTTTATCTTTCGTAATACACGAGTGTTGGTATTCACTGAAAAATATTGTTATGTTCATCACCTCAGCTGTCATCAGTGATGGCTTTCACTAAGATGTGCGTTTTAGGACATACATTCTACTACACTACTACTCTGGTACATTGCTCTGTTTTGGTTTGTAATGCTGGCAAAACATGCCATACTACATAGGACATAAAGCATGCTACACAACTTAGGGCAAATTGATAGCTATCTTGTGTGGCCCGAAAACAAGATGAATGCTTATAATGATCCTATCAAAATTGACGGGATCATGATCATCTAATTTGTTGCTCAATGTAATGGGGAAAAAAAAAGACTATCTGTCTTTTGACCACACCTATTGCCACAGTAGACCTCGCCCAAATGTCAACTGTCCAGATCTTGTGATCCTCAATGATCTTTGTGATCAAGATCAGCCCGTGTGTGTGTGTGTGTGTGTGTATATATCTGTATATGAAAATACACCACCGATGAAGTAGCTATTACAAAATGCGTAGGGTTGCTTCCTGCATTGCAGTCGCTAGCATCTAGGGTATGTTTGGAAGTAACGAGAAGACTATCCAGGAAACACTTCTGGGTAATTCAAGTTTATGCTGTGGTTCTGCAGGCTTAAGAGGAGGACAACACTCCTGTTTGCTTCTGTAGTGATATTGCATGTCCTTGTATTTTCTCACATAACAATCTACAATACAGATAAATATGTGTGTGTGTATATGTATGTATATATATATATATATATATATATATATATATATATATATATATATATATATATATATACATACATATACACTTACATACATACTTACTTACATACATACATACATACATACATACATACAATGGCCTGTTTGTAGGAGGAGTCAGAATTGTAGGATAAGTTTGTCATTTATAACTTGGGTGTTTCCTTACAATGTATTCCGGGTAAAGCTAGTCACAAACAGGAAACAGATACTGTTCTATCTTATGTCCAACATCTCACCTCTTATCTTCCTATTTTCTATTTGATCTTGAACACATTGCATTCACAATAAGCTCTATCCTAAAAAGTTTAGTATTATTTTCACTTTTAAAAGGTCTGATGTGTTAATGTCAGGTGATTAAGAGATGCCATGGCGAATGGTCATAACCGCTATAAAACCTTTTTTTTTTTAAAGAAAACCTAAACTGTAATTTTAATACCTAGTAGAAGCAATGAATTCTATTGTGTTGGTTTTTATTGTGTTAAAATAAAGCAACAAAAGCAGAAACCCGTGTAAGTATTTTCATGTTCCATATTTGCGGTAATGTATGGCATCGCTTTATCAACCATTAATTAAAATGATCAAAAAGAAATGGAATAGACATTCAGAGCAAAACATTTTCATTATCACTGTGTTTATTTGCTTTGTCAGCACATACATACAGCCTAGTACTCCACTTGGTTTAGAGACCACTATAAGATTGTATAACTGATGTAAGTCACACAATCTGATAGTTTAATGTGTGTGCATGTTCTATGTTCTAATAATATTGTGCATTTTTTTTATTCTGTTTCTGTGTTCTCCCCTATTACATTTACTGAGAGGTTGATTTCTTGACCAGCCACCCATTTATGTGCTTTCCTTTATAATATAAACACCACACTGTCCTTAGGTATAAATCCACCTACCCACGCTGCATTCCTGCAAATCAAGTCTGTCTGGCTGTCAGTCACTGTGTGTCTGCTGTACTATAGAAGCCCTTCTAAAATATTAACCTGTTTTAAAGGAGTGAAAGGACAAAAGAAATGACCTTCTGAAGATGGTCCAGGAAATGCAGAAAGCATTCTAGTTCATTTGTAGCACATTAATGGACTGTGACAGAGCCCTGGTGGGTTGGATATGGAAAGTCAACAGTCAAAATGTCAACAAATGTAGAATTTAAATGTCCACATGTATAATATGGACATGGTTCTAAAGTCGACAATCAAAATGTTGACATAGATGTAAACAAATTAAAATGGTAATACATGTAAAAATAAAATCCCCCTCCCAAACAGCTTAACCAACCCTAGTGCCGCCAGCCTAGGCTAATACTAGCAGAATCAGGGGGCGCTAAAGGTGGGGTACTGCCGATTTTACGATTACCAACAGTAGGCTTTGACAGCCAGAGCTAGTGCCACTAAAACAGGAAAACCTGCAGTGTTGGGTGCCTCAGCCATACAGTCTGGTCTGCATGGGGCTGGATTCCCTAGGGATTCCTGCTACTGGGTGCTTGTAGTACACAGGGACCTGTAGTGCACCAGGGAAAAATGTAAATACAACTCTAACAAGTGTAAGACTTTTTTTTTTTTTTTTATAAATACACGCATACACTATCCTCATTCACCTCTGCTCAACTAGATCCAGGGTCTTCATCTGTGATAAATCCACAGATTCTTTTGCATGTCGAATTTAGAACTTGACCACATTTTGACCACATTTTACATGTCGACATTATGAACCTGTCAACATTTTGACTACATTGCACCATGGCATCTACTGTGGTAATGCGTAAAGTTTTGTGTCTCCATTCATGGATGGCGGATACTCTTAAAAATAGATGGGTGTCCCTATCCTTTGAAGAAAAACTGTACTCTCTCATTTCAGAACTCTCTGTGGTAAAGTCTGGTATGGTTGCCACAGGACTGTCCCAACAGGAGGGCATACACATTCAGGGATGAAAGTAGATATGATCCCTATAGTAATTTGCAGAGGAAAGGACCATATTGGCAATAGACATGAGTCTTGACAACTGTTATGAGTTTACATTGAAATTTGTGAGATATCCACCAGGCAACGTTGATGTTGGACAGTTCACAGGTCTTCTTAAACCAAGTTCCTATTTATCAAAGAAACACAGGTTTCTACTCCAGCATATTAATTGTAGAAAACACAAATGAGGATATTGTTTGGATTTAGGGGCCCCTCAGAACATATTTAAAAACCAGAAATTTCAAGATTGAAACTCACAGCCATCTGACCTCAAGGATACCATCATTTGCTTATCAGACCATCACATCAAAAGTTTCTCAGTTCCTGATCTTCAATAACCCTTTCCAAACCAGGAGTCTTCTCTTTGTAAATGTTATTGGTGCTGTTAATAACACAAAGATCCTCGTAGTAATAATCGCAGAGTTAAGATAAGTGGGGATACTGTCTGATGATTTTTTGATAAAGACAAGATTCAGAGAATAAGAATCCCAAGAGTGAGCATAGGTTCATGCATGTTCTGGAAACGGCACGGAAGAGAGTCATTTACAGTCATCCCAGATACTAAAATATCTAGGGGTTTGTCTGGAAACGCCACAGCAGAGTTGAGCTTAAGAAATCTAGGACTCAAGGCTGCAGTCATAGACCAAAGTGTTTTAGGTGTGATATCTGTGTAGAGATAGGCATATATTTCGTTTTTCCAGGATGGTATATCGTTGTCACAATAATATTGATGGAATTTTAGTCATTGCATGACTCTACACACAACTTATGTATGCACACAACTTATGTATTGTAAGTAAAATTATATTTAATCATTTTTTAAAGTGTAGTAAACCCCGCCCCACACACACACTTTTGAATCTAGACCAGCCATTACATTTTTTTTCTATTGCATTGTTTCTTTCAGCTTCTTTATCCCTTAATTAATTGATTGTATACTTTCCCTTTTTGCAGAAGCTTTTTGTTATCATAACTTTCAGCAAGCATATTGTGGAGCAGATGGTGTCCCTAATCGGGTGAGTAATTGAGTAACACTTGTCTTGTACTTATCTCCGAGAACAACATTGTTCAGCACTCTGCTGAAAATGTTATCTCATTTTCTGAAGAGGCCACAGACCATTTGTTTTTGGTTCTTTTAATATCATGTGTTAACACAAATAATCTTTAGAACTGTGATTTCCCCCCCTCCCATCTCTGTTGGTGCAAAACCATTATTTATGTATTTATATTTAATAACTGTATGTAATAAGCATAAATGTTTTTTACTTATTTTTTTGTTCTTTTTTAGAAGAGAAAAAAAAACCCTTTAAACTAGAGCAGCTGTTGGCATGTCATTAAATGTATATGTTTGATTCACTTAATTCTTTCCTTCCCTACATTATCTATAACAAGATACATGGGATGGTAGTATTAGCTGATGCAATAATTTTGGATAGTGGTAATTCTGATGAACTGTATGCCTCATGCTTAGATCAGACTATAGTCATACCTTTATTTACACCAGGTGTATTTTCACTATAGCCATGTTAACATCATTACACAGAGTTACTCACATTTCTTTACTGTTCCATTTATTTAAGGCGTAAACTAGTGTAGACCTGTTTATACTGCTATATGTTCGTGGGTAAGGGCTGATTCACACTCGCACATGCAGAGAAAATGGATAAAGTTAAAACAACTAAAATGTGCAGTAGTTTTTGTGATATATTCTATGCGTTCTTCATTTGTATTTTTAACAAATATAATGTTTTGTACTGGTAGAGCGCATTAACCCTATGAAATAGGTTGTTTTGAGTCTTAAAATTTTAAATGTGGCATTAACATTTTAAATTAAGTGTGGGAACAAACCAGTGGATGCTTTAATGCACTTTTCTTGCTTTTTTTTTTTTTTAACGTGTGGAAAAAACAAAAAAAAAAATCTGATAGGTGTGAAGGAGCCCTGAATGTTTCTAAGATAATTTAGACAAACATGTGAAGAGACCTTTTTAATATTTGTAGAGCTCCTGCATATAAAACATGCATGTAATGTGCCTCTAGATATGTTTCATTTGTCCAACAAAAGAATCAACTAATTGTTAATTTAGAACCCTCATTTATAAAAGTCCTACTTTCCACCTTGAATAAAGCAGTGGCTACCCCTGAAACACGTCTTTCAGTCTGTGTCTAGGGAACGTCATCCTCTTTCTGTCTTTTAATTCATGTTTCAGCCAATCATCATCATTTATTTATATAGCACCACTAATTTCTCAGAGCTGTACAGAGAATATCACTCATTCACATTGGCCAATAAACTCATCCAGTGATATCATTCCCGTTCAAACATAGATGAGGTCTGCACCAACACGGACACTGACTCATACTGTAACAAAGGGCTAGGACGATATGTATTATAGAATAAAATATACAAACAACCCAGTTCCATAGTTATTAACCTATTAACTGCTAGACAGATACAGAGTATCCATATCACTTCAGGGTGCATGCAGGGTCACATTTTAAGGTTTGTGCCTTCACTATAAATTAATGTGATATATTCCTAATTGTGAGCCCTGCATATTCCATGCTCTGTATTGTTTGGAATTAATTTACTGTGTGGGGGGGCCTGGCACAAGTCAAGCAGCATAAAAACAAATAAATACCAGTCAAACAACATAAAAAAAATGAGCACAACAATGTGAATGTTATCCCCCAAGCAGTACTTTCTTAGGTGTTCATGGTAAAGACATCTCAGACGGTATGAATATAGTCATTTCGGGATCAATTTATTGATTTCTCTGGTCACGGGTTTCCTAGTGCAGGGCTCATTTAGTTTTGTTTGCTATCTCCGCTCCAGACATCTCCAGGTTTTGTGGCTGCTGCATTTTTATTTAAAGGGAATGTATATTGTTATTTCCGATCCAGCAGCCACAGGAGAATGATTACGTGCTGCCATAGCAACTACTACAGATGGAATAAAAAAAATAAATGTTAAGGACATTTACATGAAACATTCAGCTTGATGAAATGTAACTATGCTGCTTTGAATTTTGAACAAGTCTCTTATCTTGGTAGAAATGTTTTGCTAAATAGACAGTTATATAATTCATGGGGGGAAAAAATCATAATCGTGTGAAACAAGTGGGTGTGGCCTGTTTATTAAGTACTAACTGACAGAATCGGGTACCAGCGCAAAAGACAATTTTTGCCTTTGGCTAAACACACCTATAAAAAGTCACTGAACAAATCTGTGCAAATTCATGAGATTCTGTAGAAACTACACCCTGTTGTATCCTGTAACAACTAATCCATATTATACAAGATATTGGTCAGACCCAATTGTATTTGTTGCAAATGTCATATGTAGTTTTTAAGTTCAATATGCCTTTTGCTGGGAGAGGTAAATTTTAGATCTTTCCCACATGTACTATGATTCCCCTTTTAAGGGCATAACGTGCAGGGTAGGCTCAACCTTATTCAGCTATCAAAACCTTTCACAGTATATTCCAAAGAATGTATTTATATTCCTCTGCATTTCCTGGCCACTCCTTTTTATCACATTGCTGTACCGGGTGACACTCACGCACAGTCACTCTGTTGCACAATTGCATGAATGAGATAGTTTTCCACCCACACAAAGTTTAATCTTTGGTCTTTATGATAGGCAGTATCCCCTGGACATGTTGCATTGTGTTCTGTGTGACGCTAGTGTCAGCAGCTACAGAGCAATCAAAGCAATTTAGTTCACTCCCTGCAAATCTGTAGTCCTTTCAAAGGTAAAGCCTGTTCTCCCTCTTTATATGTAATACAATCAGGCTACATCTTGACAACCATTTAATAACACATGCAATGGCTAAAGGCCTACTACATCAGTGTTTTGTCAAATGCCCCTAATAGGTCATGTTTTCCCTGTGTGAGATTGGTATATATCATGTCAAGCAGGTGGAAATCCTTACAAAATGTATTTAAACATTGGACCTAGTCCTGCAGTTCTAAATTGAGTGTTTTTATTATAACCTTTTAACTTTGTGTCTTTAGAGCATTCGTTTGTGTGCACAAAACTAGTTTTCAATTATATTCTACCATCTGGTGTTTTAAAATTGTTCATGAGCTGTGCTGTATGTTCTACCTTATTCAATTTAGAATATATCTTTATATCAATGTATTCATACAGTTATGGATTGTAATAGGGGCAGATGGCATGAGAATCCTGGGCCCAATTGGGAAGGCCTTGTTTGTGACCTCATCCATTCTAGGGCACCAGGAGGGGACTGAAATACTATGCTAGGTGCAGGGTCATCAGAATGCAGTTCATCCTTACTGTAGCAACTGTTTTTGCTGTTGTGGTGTCCAGCGGAGGGGATGTCAGAATGCTGCTGCTACATGTGGGCAGTCTGTGCAGCATATTGATGACATCATCAGCTTAGGTCACCAGTGCCACATGAAGCAGCAGTGGTGTGAGTTGCTGGGAGGACGACTGAAGTCCTCCTGCACTTGAGACTGCAGCAGCTAGAAATCTGTGGGGTAGAGGGGGGATTGTATTTTTACTGTAATGGCACCTTTCAGATAATTGCATCTTTTCTGTAAATTATTCAATTTGGTATCAAGGAACCGTGTAGATATCTGTGAGATTTACAGCTCTGCAAATAAATTAGGAAATTGCAGGATAATTAGGGCACAGCGTGACATGCCAGTCATTATGGTATGCTCATTGTCAGCTGTTCTCATTTTGTGCCTGAAGATTCTAAACATTCAATTGGTCCACACCCATTCGTTCAGAAAATGTGCTGTATTTGTACATATGAGTGGATGTTCAATGGATCTAATTACACTTAATATTTAGGCAATATTTATTTGTTTATTGTGTAACTTAATAAATTATTTTTTATTTATTTATTATGACTTACCAATAATACAAACATTGTTTCATGTGCTAATTTAAAAATAGTAATATTGTGACAATAGTAAGATAAGTTTCATTAATTCATGCTATACTAAAGAGCGCGCAGTTCATTCATTCATCAGTTTCACTCCAAGGCACGTCATGGCACTAATTTTACAATGATGGGTAGAAATATTTTTTATTTACTGCTTTAGAATTGACCCATTTTGCTGTTTTAGTATTTTTTGTTGTAATTGTAACAAAACTGTCAGTGAACTTTTAAAATGCGAGTTATTTTCTGTAGTGCACAGCACCCTACTCATTTACAGGAATACAGCACAGGGAGTGCACCATACTAAAAATATAAGGAAGAGTTAATAGTTCCTTGTCCCAAGGGGTCTTACAGTAATGAGATTTATGGGGAAATAATGTAAATAGGTGATAATTCTTTGATACAGTATCTTCCGAGAGTCTAGGGGAGACCATGAATGTGGGACTCGTTCACAAAAGTGGTGCTTGAGGTTAATCCTGCCAACACCAATTTTTGTATATTGTCTGTGGGCAAAGACATACACTTGGCTTTCTATTACTCTTTAGCATTTTATCAGCTGCATATTTATTTGGTCACAGCAAGTTACACATATGCTATATAGGAGAGCCTGCATACTGTATCATGACAAAATAATTATAAATAATCTGTGGGACACCATTTTTCTTATATAGGGATGTCCCAAAATTCTGTTGGCATTTAGTAAATAAGGAGGTGACATGACCTATATAACCCTAATATGTCAAAGATGTATCTAAATTCACAAACTATTGTATTGGGTATTAGTTACTTCAAATTGAACGTAGTAATATGTAGGATTAATTTATAAAATATTTTAAAAACTGATACTTAAATATTAGAAACTGATACTTAAACTGATACTTGTTCACTGATGCTTGTTCACTGATTTTAGTGTTAAATCTACAAATATCTTTAGTCACTCCCAGTTCTAAGATTATTTTTGTACTATAGCTGTCTTATTTGATCTGATTATTATTGCTGTTCATTTATAAGGTGCTCCCAATGTGGTCCAGTGTATGAAACAGGGGCACACAGGAAACAGTAAACCGTGTTTACAGATGAAAGTTATAACAAATACCATAAATGTGTTTATGCGTGTGAATGCAAAATAGGAAATCTTTAATATTTTTCTTGAATTGTTATTGCAATGCATGTTTTTATAGCTTTGGCTTTTTGTTGCTGATTTATGTGGGTATGAATTTACCCATTGTATCTTGATGACATAAGCAAAGCCTAAACAGAACAGAGTAGCTTACCTCTATGGTTACTGGAAAGAAAGTAAAGTATTAGCTGGAAAAGGGAACAGAGCTTCCCAAGAAATAACAAATAAGTAATGAAGCTAGGAATTATCCATAGTAAAGTAATTTGGTTAATGGCACGTTCCAGTACTTTTACTTAAAATTGAACTATATTATTTTATGCTTTTTACTGTTCATATTTGTTAAAACAGTAAGAAAAAACTTCTGGGACATGTACTTTCACGTGAAGCACACATGCTCTTTTATTGAGAAATCACAGCAGCTCATAATGTTATTTATGAGCCCTCATGCTGTTCTCACAGCTGAAGTGCGTCAGCTGCATACTCTAGTAGTAACAATGTGTAGTATTTGTTCTAGACAGGTTGCTTTGACACTATTCCCCAAAGCTGTTTAGAATTGCCCTGTACAGTAAGCTTCAGTACATTGTTAAAATGGGTGTAAAAGAAGTGCTGTTTTTAGATGAAAAGAGGACTGATTTTCTTTTTAGAACTGAGAAGTCTGTGTGTTGGATCATTTGAAGGTTTCTTTTACATTCTTTTAGTTCTGCAGCTCTGATTATTAAGTTAAAGTGACTTTCAAAGATTGTTGACTCAATAATTAGTTTACAAGGAGTGGAAGAATTAGTTTAAATACAGGTTTTTCCCGCAGTGAAGTTGAGATAAGTTGCTTGTATGGCTCAGATACGTCCTTTCAGTATTTGGTTATGTTCTTTACAAAAACCTTATCTACAAGCAACAAGTTGTTTGTCAGTATATAAATTATGTTAGGGAGGCAGTTTGTGTACACAGCACAGTAAGGATTTATTGGTGCAGAATCTCTCTCCTGCAATGACAAATGACAATGTATGCTTCAATTTTGGATAAAACAATCACGCATCACAATGTCCTGCTTGTTTCTGCTAAAACCACACCATTACCTCTCCTCTGGTAGTTTGGTGTAAACCTAAAAATCATTATAACTGTTGTTTCAGTTGTAGACATACACTATAGTGCTGTAGAACATGGTAGATTATAGATAGGGACATAGAAAATAACTTTATTAACAAATTGTACAGAGCACAATTTTAAAAAGGAAAGGAATAGCTGAGAAGGGTGGAGTATAGGAGTGTGGCGTTCTCCTTCACCCTGCTTGCAGATACACTGTCAATCATAGTTCTTTAGGTGGCTCAATTGTACTGGGAGCACAATAAGAGGTTATAGGAGCATAAATATTACATTTGTACTAACCCCTTTTTAGTTTTAGTGACACTGCTTTCAAGTGAAATCCTTTTGAGAGCATCAAGAAATGTTGAAATTCTCCCACTTTGTGAATGTATCATACCCATCTTGTATGACACCACCTTACAATCCAACAGTCTTTTCATATGTTTGTTCTTTGAACATGAGAATACGATTTTCTACTTGTCTCACATCAGAAATCAATAGAGCTTGAAGTGTGTATTGTGTAAGTACCATTTCTTGCTATTCCTATGTATGTATGTATGAAAGAGGCAGACAACGTCAATTCCTTTTAAGTTACTATTGTTTTTACACCAAATATAGTAGCTGGAAATGAAATCATAATGTCTAGAACTAGTTTGTAAAATAATGTTATGTTTATTTATCCAATATTTAACAGAACATTGAGCTCATCGTCCACAAAGATTGCATTTAGATATTGCGAGAGTGATACTGTACAGTCCTGCAACCCCTCTAAAATACAGACCCAACAGACTAGGTATTGGCATGAATGGCAGACTACTGTAAGTCCCCAAAGCATGTACTGTAGCTGTAATGGTACGTATTGAATAAAAGCATGTTGCAAGTAGTAGGGCAAATTTAGAAACACTGCTGGAACTTTGTTTATATGGGATAATAATGGGAAACATGGATCCAGATTATCCAATTACATTAAGTTCTTATCTTTTTAAATTGGGTTGAAAACTCAGTGACAGAAAAGTCCATTCTGCAAATGGGTACATCGTTCATAATGCACATAGATACCTGAGGAGATGTAATTTTTCTATATAATAGTTATTAGTGCAACACAGTGTTCCACACTATCAAATATAGTCAGACATTGCCAAATATTCTACAGTTGAGTTGTATGAACTGAAATTTTGAGACCGTTTCCTCTTTTTTAAAATGTACTTATGGGTTTCCCCTCTTTTTTCTAAAATACAAATTGGATGGTTTCCTGGTAGCCTAGTGCTATTAAGCAACTCATTTCAGTACATCTGTACATCTGCAAGCAACCGTAACTAACTGTTCATTTAAGAATAAACGTGGTTCTTTAATTGAGGGGTCGGTGTTGTGCATTTTTTGTTTGTAATTACTACTGCTTACTTGTTTATTCATTGCCTTGCTGAACTTCAAGAAACAAAACATGTTCTTAAACATCCTCTAAAATTTCTTAATATGCTTTTAAAGCAGGCATGAGTATATCAGTGTTTTGTGTGTACGCTGTCTCAAAGCCAAAAGCACCTGGGGCTCGAGTTTCTCTCCAGGGTATTTCAACCTAGTTGGGTGAGTCAGTCTATTGAAGTCTGAGGTCCATTCTGAGTCATCCATGATGGTGTTCTGCTATTGGTTCAGCCTCAAGGAAATGGTTGGTAAAATATCATGAGAATCTTTATCAGAGCAGGAAATGACAAGTCATTAAAATACTAACTGTTGGTGCTGTTGAGATCACTGCCTGGAAAGAAAAAAAAAAGTTCCAAAGTTCACATAGATTGAATGATAGACACTATCTTTGTAGAGTTTTTTTAATCAACTGTTGCACAGGGTTAGGGAACAAAAGCATTTGCACCTTGACAAAAGATCACTGTATTAATCACAGAAAATAAGAATAATACATCCGTAAGATATGTAGAGTGTGTGTGTGTGTGTGTGTGTGTGTGTGTGTGTGTATGTATGTATGTATGTATGTGTATATATATATATATATATATATATATATATATATATATATATATATATATATATATATATATGGTAATATTGCGCGTGAAAAGCGTTAATACGGTAGTTTACTCGCGGAATTTCAGCTCGCCGCTCAGGGAGTGGCGAGCTGAAATTTCGCGAGTAATTACCGTATTAACGCTAAGATTTTTTGAGCGCTCGTTTTTCCCCGTTAACGCTAACAATTGAATACCCT